>NC_054839.1:6502153-7127153 GCF_018345385.1 Vulpes lagopus | reverse complement strand
ATGGATACTATTTTATGTAAGTACTTTTAAACAGTGTGATATATCTTGTGTGTTCTATTTATCTAGGATAAAGTCATAGAAAATAAGATTTTGATGAAGTAAGCCTTACTTTAATAACTTTCTTAAATATTTGTATTATAGGATAACTGGATATTACTGTGACTTTTAAAAATTCAGTAAGTATTCTCTTGCTTATTCTCAATGCTGCATTGGGTATTTATTGGGGCCTAAATCCTTTATTGTTCCTAAACATTTTTACTTAGGAAACTTTGTTTGCAGAGACATTTACCATGATACAGTAGACACATGGGAAAGGCTGGTAAAAACCCATCACTGTCGGCCCATGGAAGCATGTATGAGAGACGGTACACGATGATGACAGGTACACAGCAAATTCAATAAATAAGCTGTTTATTTTAAATACTTCACTTATTACCATAAAGTAAATTAAGAAACATTGAAATAACCTAGCTGTTTTAACATCCTACTTATCTTAACGTATTGTCTCAATATCACTGAGATGTTTGAAATGGTGTCTGCAATCTACATTTTTGATCTGCCTAAATAGCTGCTGGCTTCAGCAGAACATTAATGCAAATCTAATGTACCTGCTGGTATGATTAGCTGAATCAAATGATGGCATTTAAGTAACACCTAAATAATCTTAATTAGGATCTTCGACTCATCTTACCACTTACAACTCTACAGATGGATAGTCTTAATTATCAGCCTTTTGATTAGGATAACAGCCCTAATCAAGATGATGTGGGCCTGATAGACAGGGTATCAGTAAATTAATGGCTGCTGTTATGTGGGAGCATACGCAGAAAAATGGAGCTGTGTTCCATGAGAGACAGGATGACGTCTACGCAAAGGAATTAATATTGTCAGGGAAAAAATCAGAGAAAAGAATCATGGATTGAGGATAATGTTATTACATCCATATGTATTTAAATCCTTTTATTCAACTGATTATGGAAGTCCAGTGTTTATGTGAAGTTGGCTTAATGCAGGTTATTTCACAAATGTTCCTTACTTCAGTGTCATTAACTTGGTAAAACTTAATGGAGCTGGTATGGGTGAATCAAAACTATTGGGAATGCCTTTCTTCTGATAGAAACTATGAGTTGATAAAGCAAGAGACAGGAAAATGTAAAATATTTTTGCTTACCATTTCTCCAGAAATAGTTTATCTTCAGAATTTTTACTTTCCAAATTACCAACTGTCTAAAGTAGTCACAAATAATAGTTTATCTTCAGAATTTTTACTTTCCAAATTACCAACTGTCTAAAGTAGTCACAAAACCATGTGAACAAGCATTTTCTTGTAGTTGGACACGGCATCTTTTTTTTTTTCTAAGAATTTATTTATTTGAGAGGAAGAGTGGAGAGAGGAGCAGAGAGTCTAAGTGGACTCCTTGCTGAGGGTGGAGCCTCTTGTGGTGTGGGCCTTAGTCTCACAATCCTGAGATCAGGACCCAAGCAGAAACCAAGAGTCAGAGGCTTAACCAACTGAATCATCCAGGTGCCCCTGGACATGGCCTCTTTGATCCCAAAGCTTTCCTAGTATTCAATAAAGGAGAAAACAAAACAAACATTTACACTATCTTTGTTGGACTGTGAGTTGATGGGGAATCCAGGGCCCTCTTGCATTTTCATTTTGTACTTTACCATCCTAGGTCTTGCAAACGAAGGCTATCATGTCACTTGGGTTTTTACCTGGAACATTTCTCAAGCTCTGTCCTTTGGTCCACAGTGTCCAGAATCCAATCTAGGCTTCTCCTCAAGCTCTCCTCTCTACCTCCTCCACTTTCTTTTTACAGCCATGATGGTCATTCTCCTCTTCTGCTTTTCTTTATACCATGTCCTCTGTCTAGCATGAATCTAGAATCTAGACTAATAAATCTTCAGGGTCACCCCTGACTCTCTCTGAATAACCATCTAAGTTTCCACTCCTTGGAACTGGAAAGTATTGGTAAATGTAACATCAGTAATTCAATATGCTATCCATTCCCAGATCAAACACAAGATTCTAGTTTGAGAGTAAGGTAGTGAGGGCAACATGAAACAATTCTTGCCTGAGAGAAAGGGAAAGGCAACACATTGATCACCGTTTGCCATTGGATACACTGACATTGAAAGGGCAATTAGGTTTTGCAATGCATATCAAATGGTATGTGTTTCAATGTTCTGTGCTTATGTGCCTTATCCTTTGAATAATAGTAATAATAGTAATAATGATGGGGATGATTGTGGGCACCTGCCCTCCTCTTACATTAACAGATACGGTGAGACTTCACTGGGCAAAACCACAAACACTGCACCTGCAAATTTGTTCACTAAGTTATTCCACCCCTTGAGAAAGGAGAGCTCTGGAAACATCCTCTGAAATTCACATGTTCCTGCACACTCTGGGGTCTCCTCCTTCTTTGACCACCACATCTTCTATTTCATCCTCTAGCTTCTCTTCACTTAAGAATAGCTGCTATTCCTAAATGTCTTTTTTTTTCTTTCAAATTCTGCCCTCGTGTTTTTCCCCCAAGAAAATTCTGCTTTAATAGTGTCACCACTCCTAGTAGTCAGTATTTACTTCTGTATCAATTATTATCTTTCCCTGTAATTCCATCCAGCTTTCTCAACACATACACTCTATTGCCTTGCAGGTATCCCACCTGGGTGCAGTCTGGCAGCTTGGAGTGCAATATGAATCTGAATGCACAGCCTTCCTGCTCACTTTGATGTCACCACCATTCAAACTCAGAATCGTGAGGAGTGATGTACTCTCTTCTCCTCACCTGCTGTCTGCATTGGTTACCAAGGTCTCCTGACCCTGCCTAATGAATGTTTCTTGTTTCCCTTTCTCATTTGTCCCTCTTATTGCTGATCTCACATGCTCAGCCTTTTCAATCTCCTCTCTAACAAGCTTTCCCACCATCTTCTTTTCCCTGACCACACAGGCTCAACTATTACAATTTGAAATAACTACTCCTTGAAGAGCAGGATAGCAGCTCTTACAATGGCAGCAAATAAATAACAAATACAACTTTGACTAAGTATATTCTGGTTCCACTCAGAAATACTAGTCTGTGGCAATCTGTTTGGCTTCTGGGAGAGCTACCCAACCAGGTCCTTACTCCAATATCTCTCCAGCTCTCTCCTGTCTACCTTTTTCTACCTATATTTTCTTCCCAAACTCAGACATAGACTTGGTGCCTACCTGCAATGCTCAAGAGGCTTATTACTAGGTCTTTGAACTCCACTCCAGTCTCTGAAGTGCCTCCAAGTTTTTAGGTGCATTTCTTACCATCCACTTTAGTTCTTGGGTTGCATTTGGTATAGCTAAATGCATTTCCAGAGGTTTTTTTTTTTTTTTCATTTCTGTCTCTCTTTCAACTTACAACAGAAACATTTCCTGACTGTCTGCTGACCTAATTCTTTTTTTTAAATAAAATTTTTATTTTAGAATAGTTTCTGGTTGACAGAAAAGTTGCAAAAATAGTACAGATTGTTCCCATCTACCTCACAACCAGCAAAACCTGTCATTAACAGCTGCATTAGTATAGCAAAATATATGCATTAGGGAAGTCCCAGAAGGGGCAGAAAGCTTATTCTGCTGATTCAGTTCTGATTGTAGCTTGATAGTTATGTCTTTGGAGAAGTTATATCTAGCTGTGACCTATATGCTAAGAGATTAAGTCTGGATTTCAGTAACTGACATATCCCTTTACCATTTGACTTTATTTTCTACTCATGAATTATCTAAAAATAAAATAAAATACCATATGATTTACGTGAAACACAGATCTCATAATTAAAAAGAAATGTATTATTATAAACTTATGGGGAAGATTATTATACAATTACTAAGCAAAGGATAAATTTCAACCTTTAGTTGTTAGAGTAGGATATAAATGTGTCACTCTACACCTGGATTTCCTTGCCATTGCTCACTATGATTTTTAACCCATCATATATCCAGTCAATAAGGGGAAATTAGAGGCTAATGTTCTACTTTGTTGGGAGAGAGTAGCATACAGATCTATAATCAGATTATAATCTATAATATTTTAGCTCTTCCAACATTACTTAAGTCATTTTTAAAGTTTCTGTGCTCCTTGAAGCCATCTGGCTACCCCTGGATCAGTCATGCCAAGGAAATGAGACAAATGCAAGAGGGGAAGTTGAGCCTCACATCTACTGGTTACATAGGAAGAGTGGACTGGCTGACATGTTTGATAACACAAAGAAAGTGGCAGCAGCAGTAGATAACAAGATTTAGAAAAAATTAAAAGTCTAGTACTGTTTCTCAAACTATGATCAGAAGGAAACTGGGGGTTTCTGAAGAAAAAAAAAGTAGATGAAACGATGTCCCCATGTTCATTTCACATTGTGGAATTCAAGTTTTGTTGTTTCTTCGCAGGGAAATTAATTACATTTTAATAACTGGTATATTCTGTAAGGTTATACAGGAGTCACAAGAAACACATTGGCTGCTTCATCTTGACTAATTCTCAGCTAAGAGTATAATTTGTTTGGGGAAATTTTTAAAATGTAAATTATATATGACTTATTTTTCTTAAATTTGCATTTTTCATATTTTTTTGTCTGCCAAATGGCTATATCCTTCAGAAGTTGTTAATGTTTATGTTTTACATAAAATACTGATAAAAATGATAATTTAAAAAAAACTCCCCATTGTAAGGTAAAAGTACCCGATAAGCTAATTCCAGTGCATATGAGAAATATGAATCTGAATGGGATGGCATAAGCTCAGTAGCTGAGTGTGATGATTCAACATCTGGAAAATCAAAGCATGGAGAGAAAGTGTGATGATATGCACATATGTAGAAACTGAATGCTATTGGCCCAATGATCCCCAGTACATTGTCACAAAAATTTGTCAAAGAGAAGCAAGAATCCATTGGAGCATTCGTTTTCATAAAAAATTAATAAATCGATTACATTCTCCAAGATTAAGTTTAAAAACAGCATCTCTGATATAACATTAATTTTATGATTAAATGTACGGAAGACAACAAAGTTACAAAGGCATCCCTGAGACTCATACTCCTAACAGATAAAACAGGTACAAGTCACAGTATTTCTGAGAAGTTAATGGCAAATATATTCCATTTGAAATCAGAAAAAAAGGCTCTTAGCAAATTCTTTAATCCAATCACAGTTAGACATAATGAGAAATTATACGTACCATATGAAAAATAAACTATTATATTCTTTCATGTGCTAACATGAATTTTTTTAAAGGAATGACACCTCTTTATTTTATTTTATTTTTTTAAGATTTTATTTATTTATTAATGAGAATACACAGAGAGGAGAGAGAGAGACAGAGACAGAGACACACAGGCAGAGGGAGAAGTAGACCCCATGCAGGGAGCCTGACGTGGGACTTGATCCCGGGTCTCCAGGAACATGCCCTGGGCTGTAGGCAGCAGTAAACCGCTGAGCCACCGGGGCTGCCCTACTAACATGAATTTTATAGTAAAATAAAATTTGATTTATTAAGACTTTTAATTAAATGCTGATATATGTAGAACATTTTAAGTAGCATGTGCTCAAACAAATTTTGGCACTAAAATTTCTTATATAAAATTCTCATCTTTTTTATCTTGTCATCAGTTTTTATATGAGTTATGATTTGGCCAATTGACCAACTCCTCTGCTAAGGATATTTTTTATAAATGGTAACATCTTTTACATTGACATGACATTAATATTTTCTTTATTTAAAATATAGTTAAGGTTTTATTTTATTATTTTTGCATTATTTATTCCAATATTGATACCATGTGTATATGTTTCACCATAGTGCATTTGATGTCCAAATTTTAAGAAACACTGACAAATTCTCTTCTTTAAAGCTTTTACTGATGAGTTTTCTTCACATTGATTTGTCTTGAAATCAGGTATATTTTTCTGTTTACATATTAAAACATGATAGATGTCACCAAGACACTCAAAATGTCATATGTCAAGGATTTGTGTCTCTTTATGATGTGTTTTCTTGGAGTCTATGCAAGCTCTGTGAACTGCTGCATAATTGACACTGGTCTTAATTGTTAATCTGATCATATCAAAATTCTTGTCATAAACCTTTCATGATTTCCTATTCACTAATTAATTAAACTTGAGCTCAATCTGGCATTCATAACAAAGTTCTCAAGGCTCTGCCCCCACGCTCTTTTTTTTTTTTTAAGATTTATTTATTTATTTCAGAGAAAAAGAAATCACAAGCAGGGGAAGGGTCAGAGGGAGAGGGGAAAAGAGAGAATCTCAGACTTCTCACTGAGTGTGGAGCCAGATGCAAGGCTCAAGCCCTAGACCCATGAGATCATGACCTGAGCTGAAACCAAGAGTCAGATGCTTAACCAACTAAGCCACCCAGGGTCCCCTGCCCCACACTTTGTTTTAAGCCTTCTTTGCCATTTCCTCTGATTGGTAACTCAAATCTAGGTTTTTTTTTTTGTTTTTAAAAACGTATCTATCATTTTCCGCCTTTCTTCTTTCTGCTAGATTGCCATTTTTATACTCAGAGTTTAAGATCCACATTATATGTTTTCTTCTTATTATCAAAAATATCATCCTCTTTGACTTTGAATCTCAATAGCATTTATATGTATTTTCTTAGATTTGTTTATCATACTGTGCTTGATACCTACCAAATGGGCTTTTGTTTAAGAGAATAGGGACCACATTATATACATCTCTCTATTCTTTTTTCCCAGCCAGAGTACTCTCATTTTTTTCAGTTCAGTTACATCTTTTCTGAAAATAGACACTTAGCATCACTCAAAAATACCTCTTTTTCCATTTGAACCTTTTGAGTGACGTTTCTTTACTTTTCCAAAAGTGATGGTTCAAGAACAAGTGTCATATATACTATTTATCCTCCAACATACTTTCCATCTTCAGGACATGATACATTAGTAACCGTAATTTATAAGAGGCCTAAAGAGAATAAGTTAGGTTTGGAATTAATAACACATCAAAGTGTAAAGGGGAGGAAGAGAGAAAGGAGAGAGTGGAAAATTTTATCTTTTCAACTGATAATTGGAACTTAGAAAATAAAGTCAATATTGTTCCCCGTCTTTCTGCAAACCAACCTACTATGGCAGACATGGTTATAAAACAGACACAGAGCTTCGGTGAAACAAGAAATGGATGGAATCTCAATTAGATGGCTCATGTGTGATTATTTTTCTGTGGCTTCATAGCTGTGGTTCTCAGAAGGTAGTTGGGATCTCCAAGGAATCCCCAGAAACTGTCCAAGAGGTCCAGAGATCGAGACTCTAACAAAACAAAGACATTATTCACCCTTTTCCTTGTGTGAATATGTTATAGGTGAGAGAGTCTACCTTATGTGAATGGAGGTCTCCCTCCTTGGATTCTCCAGGAGAAGATTTATATCTTAGGGAGTAGTGCTTATATAAAGACAGCCACAATGAAAGGAACAAGTACAAGGGAGTTTATTGAAGGGAAAGTATACTCTCAAGGTGGAACCGACCCCTAGTTGTTCTGGGATTGTATATTATTGGGTGTCTCCCGTCTGGGAGGAGCTGTGATGGACAGTGGGTAGTTTCAAATGGAAGGTGGCTTCCAGTCATTGGAAGGGGAAGTTTTGACCCTGCAAGGTTTATCCTTGATGGTCAAGGCAGCCTTTTTCCATGGGGGGAGGGTTGTACCCACAATGCAAATGCATTGTTATGAGTCTAGGGGTTACCCTGGGCAGAGGAGAGGGAAAGCTCTACACTTGTGGCTCATTGGTCTATCTGACTTAATTTCTAATGTCTTAAGATACTGGTAGATGTAACTCAAAAAAGCAAAAGCTCTTAGGGGTCCTCAATATTTTTAAGGATGTAGAGACCAAATAGCTTGAAAACTACAGCCATATAGCAATACAACAAAACATGAGGCAAGGACGTGCTTTTTGTATTTGTATAATGAAAAAATGATGTATATAGTTTTAAAACATCATTTAAAAGATGCATGGGGGAGATGAACAAATGTTGAGATACATTTACTCCCTTCCTTCCACTGTAAAGTCAAGCCTACTTCCAGGAAACTCATTGGAAGTCAGATTTCCTTCAGATCCCTCCTGAATAAAAAAAGCAAAGGCCTTACTTTCTCCTAACATTTACAATTGGCTGTGAGTGCTTTTATAATTCCCATAACAATTTCTCCATGAAAATTTTCTAAATAATTGTTATTTCTCTTTTTTTGAATTCTATCTGGGGGTACATTTATGTCAAGCTACTCACCATTTTAATCAAATATGAGTTTCCATTGGACATCTGGTAATTTTAACTTTCTTTACCTCTAATAATTTTATTGATCCCCTTCCCAAAACCAGGCTATATGCTTTTGGCCTGGGGGCATGATTCTAGAGTCCTGGAATAGAGTCCTGTGCCGGGCTCCCTGCATGGAGCCTGCTTCTCCCTCTACCTGTGTGTCTGCCTCTCTCTCTCTGTCTCTCTCTCTCTCTGTGTCTCTCATGAGTGAATAAATAAAATCTTTAAAAAACAAAACAAAACAAAAAAGCAAAACCAGGCTATAATAAACTTATTTAGGTAAGAGTGTGTAGTTTCACCTTTTTTGTATCCCCTCTGTTCCTTTCATAGTGTTTTGTTTAGATGAAGCACTGACCAAGGTCTCATCTATGATTGTTAAAAGGAAAACACCTGTGTCCCAAGTTGTTGTAAATGTAGACATAATTGATGGTGACAAAATCTATCGTAAGATCTGCCTTAGGGATCCCTGGGTGGCTCAGTGGTTTAGTGTCTGCCTTCGGCCTGGGCTGATCCTGGAGTCCTGGGATCGAGTCCTGTGTCAGGCTTCCTGCATGGAGCCTGCTTCTCCTTCTGCCTGTATCTCTGCCTCTCTCTCTCTCTCTCTCTCTCTCTCTCTCTGTGTGTGTGTGTCTCTCATGAAGAAAAAAAAAAAAAAGATCTGCCGTACTATCTGAATTTATTTTTCAATACTTTAGCTTGTAGAGTTCCATATATTCATACATGGTTATTTGTAGCAATCTGTAACCTATGTATGCTTGTTATTACTCACATACTCTAGTTGAGATTCTATAATCAGATTACACTCCAGTAATCAGTTACTCCAGCTGTTTTTATCTTGATCAACCCTAGACAGCTGGTCAGTAACATGGATGTTAAAATGAATTGAATGATGTTTAAGATTCTTGCGTTGACTAGAAATACTGTCCAGATAAGCCAGCTCTTTCACGAACTATGTTCTCTATTTTTTTTTTTTTTTAAGATTTTACTTATTAGATAGACAGCACAAGCTGGGGGGTGGGGAGAGAGAAAGGGAGAAGCATACTCCCTCCCTGCTTATTGGGAAGCCTCATGCTGGGTTCCATCCCAGGACTCTGGGATCATGACCTAGGCCAAAGGTAGACGCTGAACCTACTGAGCCACCAACGCACCGAGAACTCTGTTCTCTACTGAGCGAAGTCTTGCTCCACATCACGTGGAAACGTGGCTTTGGGACTCTGAAACAGTCTCCTGTTAAACAACTCAAGAGACAATCCAAGTAGAAGGTTAAATGAAGCCCGTTGCTGGAGTACTGTCGCAGCTGCATCTTGCCCACCTGCCGTGCCCGGTGCTTCCCTAGCTTATGAAGGTCCCCAGTGCCATCTTACAGTAGAGGAGGAATAGTTTTCCTGCCTGGGTGCTAGTAAACATTTGGATGTGTGGCAGAATTTTGTCTAGAATCAGCTTCCATTGTAACTTGTTACCAGCTACAGAGTGTGTGTGGTAGAAGACATAACTTACGAGGTTCCTGATGATGAATAAAAAGAACAGAATAATTATAAATGACAAAATTGATTCAGGTCAGTTTGCAATGATGTTTTATTTTGTTCCACATTAAATTCAAGATTGTTTATTTGAACACATAAAAGAAGAGGTAAACAATAGAGGTAAATCATTATTCAGAAAAACACTAAACAAAAAAGAGCAAAATCAAGAAATAGTAATAATGTCAAATGCAGTATGATGAATTATGTTGCCATACATTAATGGAAATTTACATTCAAAAAGTATCTTTCATACACTATCTAATCACCTTTATTTGTTTAACTTAATTTTATAAACAGATAATATGTTTGTTTTAAAACCACAGGACATATTTCTTGGTATTCCACACAAACATGTTGTTGCATTGGACTGGGTAATCAAATCACAATTATATAACTATGCATTTATAAGTAGTCTTTATGCACATTATAATTTCCACATATATTACTGTGAGGAAGAGTTAATTCAGAAGTTAACTACATGGGTCAAATCACTTATAACTTTTTAGTATTAATTGTAAAAATAACACCTAATTAACTTTGCATCATACTTAACCTGAAGAATGCTTTCCTTAGAAAGGTAGTGAATTGTTAGTTAGGTAATTATACATTTATAGTCTGTGAAATCAGTAATTAAATGGTAACTAAAATGTACTTACATGTTTACACACCATAAAATTACGGTATTTTTAACATACTGTAATTAATTTATATTTAACATACACTTGTGTATGCTTGATTAAATGTCAATTAGGTGCCTATTTGTGAAAAATTAACCATTACCATTTTATGGAAATATTAAGATAAAGCAAACCATTTTGTTCCTTTTAAAATTTTTTATGTTGGGTTAAATGTCATCCTCCAATCTAATTTTAAGTTTTTTACATTTTTCAGCATGTATACATATATAAACTTAGAACCTAATTCATTGCATAATTCAGGACAAATATTAACCCCAAATGCTAAAAGAATGAAAAACAAATGAAAGTTTCTTAACCAATTGAAATAATTTTGTTGTGATAGATAAGTATAGACATTTTAAACAAAATGCATTATTAGTTCTGTTTCTTGCATTTGTCACCATATTTTCACCCTCATTATTTTCTCTATATTTTCTGGATTTTGTGATGTGATTTTCATCATATATAAATTTATTTAAGTATATTTTGCACAAAGCTTAAATAAAATGCAACTTCATAAAGCTATAATTTTATCACTAATTTTATAACATACCTTTTTCTGAAAAATGAGTATTGATTACATATAAGTAAATATGATAACCTGGATTATTTAACCTGTTTTAAGTGACATACACATCTCAAAATAATGGTGTGTGTGGGTATGTGTGTGTGTGAGTGTGTGTGACTCTAAAGGATCTGTATAAAAAGAACAGAGACATAAGGAAACACTTGATGGCATTTTGACTGTAAAATTGCCCTCATTTGCTTTAGTACTAATTAGTCTCTAGCTAAGACTTTCCCATTAAAAATTATATGCTTCTCCATAGTAGGTTATAGCTATCAATTAATTATAAGAATGATATTTTCATAGGAAAAAAATCCAGCATCTCAATTGTTTAGGAGGATTATACATCTCAAGATGGACACCAGAATTCTGAGAAGTTTTAAGGGTGGACGCACACACACACGCACACATATACACACACACGCCTTTGGATAATATAACATCTTTTTAAAAATACTATCTCATCTGTATGAAGTTTAACAAGGACTACCACTGTATTTCACCCTTTGTATGGTCATCAACCATGTCAGTTTTCCATACTGTGTTAATATAAAATAGCCTGTGGAGATAGGAAAATTGCTTGATTGGAGATTATTTGTTTTCAGGAAACTCTTTCATAGTGAAAGCTATACAGATGTTCTCAAGTGTCTTGTGGAGAAGCATTAGGACCTTCAATTAGGTCATTTAAGGACCTAATGTTCAATTAAAAATTATTAACATTTAGTTTAATCAATTAAAGAATGTTACATTATTACAAGTTGTAATGTTCTGCTTCTAGTACATTTTAGCCATACCAATATGCCACTCATATTCACAAAATCACTAAAAAGTGGTCAAACAGATCAAGTATGGAATATAGATAAACAGCTATTAAGGTCATTTTTCATTTAATTTTAACTGATTTTCTCCTTATGATATAGACGTTGCTTGAAGGTGTAATTTGTAGTTAGACATCAAATATGAACAAATACAAAGTGATTCAATTGGATACTGGGGGACTATCTCAACTATTCAAAGAGTAAAGAAGCCCAAGGTCCATCAAGGATGTTCTCTACAATAATATGTTGGATATGAGACTGAGGCAAAGCATGACTGCTGACTGATTAGTATCATAGACCCAAAGGACATCAATACAGAGAACCATGTCCAATCTGGGCAACGCTATTGTGTATCCCTGCAATTAGATCTCAAAGACCAAATCATGGTAGCATAATTAAATTGAAAGCATTCTAACATGCAGCAACATCAGAAATAGGATTTTATACTTATTCTTTTTACTCGATTCTCCATATCCTCCCCAAAGCATTCCATCATAGAAGATGCTCATCAATCCTTGTTTATTAGATCCTTGGATGGCATAATAGAAGGCATTATAGAGAGACGTAAGTGAAATAATTGTATTTTTCTCCTTAAAAGCCATTTTCCAGGAGTGCTGATAAATTATCCCAATTTATTCCTACTTTTGATTTATTCCTAGTCTTTTACCAAATCCCATCCTCCAGTATATGTAAATGTATGCATTCAAAAGAAGGCTTCTCAAAATTAAGATTCACACAGTGGTTATGGAAACAAGCCATCTATATTCTAGCACATTTATAATGAAGACTCTGTCTCCTAACACTGAATAGTAAAATACATCAAAAAGTCAGAGACTAAAATAATGTATGTAATTGTAAAAAAATTAAAACCCATAGGGTCTGTATTGGGATGTAAAATACTTAAGATAATGCACTTATTAGATTGTAGGAGACATTTCATTTTTTACTGAAAAGTAATGTGGAAGAAATTGAGTAACATATCCTAAAAATTTTAATGTAGCCTCAGTGTTTATTTAGACCGTGTTGATATTAACACACCTATAAAGTATATATATATATATATATATATATATATATATATATATATAAATATATATGTGTGTGTATACAATATATAAGTATAAAATTATATATAAGTATTTATATATAAATATATATTTAATATATATATAAGTATTTATATATAAATATATATTTTAATATATATCTATCCATCTACATATATATTCATAAGAACTTATGTAGGAGAAAGCTACAAGTAGATATTTGTGGTCTCTGATTAATCACTTATTTTAAGATTTTAAGTTCACGGTGGTAGTTATTCTTCAATTATTCTTAATTTAATTTCCCCATATTTTTATTGACAAAGTCGCTATCTCCTTACTCCCCCAAAAAACAAGTTTCAAAATTACAACACTACAGAAAATAAAGACAACACATAATAAGGAAATGTTAGGGAGGCATTAATTTTACTATAGCAAAAATATATTGGCAAATGGTCAGTAGCCAGTAGTGGAAAGATATTAGTTTGTAGGAAAAAGGCAAAGAAATGTCTTGCTCTCTATCTCCTTGCAAAGGAACCCTGGAGGTATGTGTACTTTTGTTATCACAACTTGGGACAAGCATGAGTGGAATATTCTGAGTCACTTAGATTCATCCCACATCCTCTCCTCCATCCTTCTCCAGGTATATCATTTTTATTTGTAGGCAGTATTATTTGAAGAAAAATAAATCACAGAAATGAAAAGGATTAATGCCAAAGATTCAGGAAAACCTAGAATAACATCATCTAACTAGAGAGAGGAAAATTCTGGGTAGTG
Organism: Vulpes lagopus; assembly: GCF_018345385.1. Taxonomy (NCBI): domain Eukaryota; kingdom Metazoa; phylum Chordata; class Mammalia; order Carnivora; family Canidae; genus Vulpes; species Vulpes lagopus. Next base: position 7,113,441 of record NC_054839.1, on the reverse strand, counting down.
GTTCTAAAGATTATAGCTTTACATGCTTTTTAATGAAAGCAAATGAATATGACAGATTATTTTAGACTCCCCTAGTCACATGAAATTCTTCACATTTAAAGAAACAGAAAATGGTACCATGATTATTAACCTTCCTCTGTTAATCAGAATGTGCTAGCAACAAACTCCAATTCTCATTGTTACCATGCTATGAAAGTGTTTTCTCCCTTACCTGGGGATGCTGTGATTCCTGGACCACTCTCTAGGGGGGGCTTCCCCTTTAGTGTGACACACCAATCCAGGTTGCTCTACACTGTTGGCTCACCCAAGTCTATCTCCAAGATCATTGCAATATTGGAGAGAAACTGGAGAATACTCCATGGGTTTTTCACGATGGCCACAGTCAATAACTGATATATTTTTCATAATTTATTGACCAGTTTCTACCCTAGTAACAGGATAAGTGCAGAACTACTCAAAAGGGAAAGAGAAATAGATGTTGATAAATACTAGTAATATCTACCAAACAACTTGCTGAGTATCTGCTGGATGAAGAGTAAATTTGGGCTAGAACTTTGTGCCAATATACTTTCTAAATGAGTTCCTCTTAACCTTCAGACAGCAATTAGGATAACAATTGTTTGAAAAACCTTGGTACATGCCATCATGATAAATTACATTTTTATTTATATTTGATACATAAAGGAATGTGAATAATAACTGAAAACAGCAAAGTAAACATCTTGAGAAAATCAGCTATAAAATAAGAGTTCAAAGAGATTCAGTGAAGAAATGAGATGATAACCAAAGGAGATAAAACACAAATAAAAGCCCTCACAAAAGAAGACCAATAAAAAAATAACTCTATCAAAAGTGTGGTAGCTACTCTAAAAGCACCAGTAAATATGATAAAATATACTTGAGGGAAAAACAGAGAGAAAAGTGAGAAATGTTAAATATATGGAAACAAAGAAGAAGTAACAGTGAAGTATTGATTGTTGCCGAAGACCAAGAAATGAAATCAAAATTACATGCCAATGTCCCTGGAAAAAGAAAACAAAATTGGTATAGGAAAAAATATTTAAACATCAAAATCCCCATGGAAAGTCCAACAGAGAGGAAAGGTGGGCCTGGTCGAATGGCAAGGTAAAGGTTCGTAAACTAACAGCACCAGTGATGGCAGGAAGTCATTTTGGAAGTGTCCTCTCCAGCCCCTGTCAAGCCTTTCCTGGTGGAACATGCCTGGTGGAATAGAGGGGAGCCACCTCTGCCCAGTCCTGAGTAAAAATGGAGGGGGGGGGCGCAAAATAAATATAATTTTAAATCATTAAATTTTGGGTTGGTCTGTTAAGCAGCAATAGATGACCATACCTTTGGCATTACTTTTTGTAACAGAAAAGGAAGCCCTTCTATAAAGTACTTTAAAAATTGATTATCCATAAACAGATGTCCCTTTATTGAAATCACTGCCTGAGAACATGGAGTGATGGACCGTTGTCAGTGGTCCGAGTTGGGGAATCTGTCTGTTTACTTTAGATATATGATGATCTGGAAAACTGGGGTTGCATATATGCATTGCTGAAATGATTGATCCATTTGCATAGGTAAATAATGAAGTAATTTAATTTTTTTTAGGAAGGCTAACTTTGATAATGAATGAAACTTTTCAAACATAATAGGTCAAAAGGTAGTTGCCAGAGATGGCATACTTCACATACGTGAAGATGTACATGTCAATGAAAATGTCTAATAGAAAGGATTATAATAAAATATAAATTTCAATAAAACAACACAAAGATTTTCCCACTAGAAATATTTATTTTTTAAAGAAAAATCATTAAAAATATACGACATAGAAATGTAAGCTAATGGGAAAGCTGCAGTTGAAAGAAAATTATGAATTATCTCATGATTTTGCACACATTTGACAATTACACTAGGCAAAGTAATAATACGGTTCTCTTAAAAGTCAACTCTGTCAAAATCTATTTCCAGAGGAAATTATTACATTTGATGGGTAATTCATCTGCTTATATTTTCATATTGCTTAGTGATTTCTAAGACATCTTGCAAGTGATCATACTCAAGGCTTTCTTAATATTTTAATGGATATAAATTATCTCATTGAATCTCAAAAATTAAATCAAGCATAGTCACATATTTTACTTGACATGGAGACAGAAATATTAGGAAATCTCATGCTTTATCGTCTATCATTTCTTGTAAGGGTATTCCTTCCAAATCATATTTTTTTTTCTGTTCAGCTACATATAAAAACATCTGCAGAAATAGTTTTCAAATTGTAGGAAAACATCAATTTTCTGTTGTTAATACTTCTTTCCTGTAAGTGGAAAAAGAAAGAAATGGGTCTGAATTCAATTCATATGTAAATTATGAATTACTCACATCAGGCAAGTACATTAACTTTTAAATATTCGATTTAGTGCATTAGTTACTCCAGTGTGCTGATGCACTCTACAAAGTAATGAAACTACAACAGGACATTTACATTTTTGCCTAAATGTCTGGCATGTTTATATCAAGTATCAACATTTTGTTAGATTATGCAACAGACATTTTATCAGTTAATTAATGAAAAATGCCAAGTAAATTTTCGAAAAGCATTTTTACCATACTCCTGATAATAATGCATATGTAATTTACTTTAGTACCATAGCAATCCAATTTTCTCAACATTATTTCAAACTTTGTGTTTACACCAAATTAAGGTCACAATTGCATAAAATTTTAGAGCCGGAAGGGACCTCAGAGAGCATTTAATTAAATTGCTAATTTCATTAATGAGTAGAGTAAGGGAAGTTAAAATGACTTGCCCAAAGTTACTCAGTTTATAATATGGTACCAAGTGAACCTCCCAATTTGTAGCCGTGTATAATTTTTACTAACTCAGAGCATGTACCCATGGTCTCAGGAAAACGCTTTCAGGGGACGCCTGGGTGGCTCAGCGGTTGAGCGTCTGCCCTGGGCTCAGGGCGTGATCCCAAAATCCTGGGATCGGGTCCCACATTGGGCTCTTTGCAGTGAACCTGTTTCTCCCTCTGCCTGTGTCTCTGCCTCTCTCTCTTTCTCTGTCGTGAATAAATAGATAAAATCATTTTTTAAAACAAGAAAACACTTTCAGTGCCTTTCAACAAAAAAGTATTAAGAAATGATATAAAAATAAACTTGAAATTCCAAAACTAGTTTATATTAAAATATTATTTATTTTTTAAATTAAAAAAAAGATTTTATGTATTTATTTGAAAGAGACAGAGAGGGAGAGGGAGAGCATGAGCAGAGGAAGATGGAGAAGCAGACTCTCCACTGAGCAGGGAGCCTGTTTCAGGGCTCCATCCTGGGACCCGGGATCATAACCTAAGCTGAAGGCAGACACTTCACAGACTGAGCCACTCAAGAGCCCCAATTTTATATGCTTTTATGGAAGAACATGTTAAGAATGTCATTGTCTTTCATCAAAACACTTGCAAATGAGTGTTTGTGCATCTCTGGTAAATTCTTTGCAAGTGTACAGCCTTGAATTTTTTCAAATTATGTGTTGGTAGGTAATATGTGACACACACACAGAAGCTAGTATGTAATGGATTTTAAGATATAAAAAATAATTTTATATACATAATAATGTAAACAGATAATAATGGACATGTAAATCAGTCATTTCACTAAAAATACCAAACACATGAGTAATCTGCACATTTCTGCTTATTTTTTATCCCATCCGCTGCCTTCCACTCCTCAATAACTACTAGCTTCAGCTTTGAATTTAGTTTTTCCTCACCTTGGTAAATGATTTTCCCACATATCTACACATAGCTAAAAAAGATATTTGACAGTTATATTTGTTTTTAAGCTTTATAAAAGTGTTCTTCAGCTGCACACAGCTTTCTGGAAGTTTCTTTTTCTTAATGTTAGGTTTCTAGCGTTTATTTGTGATTCACATGTAGCTTTGGTCCATTCATGTTTCCTGATGTAAAATATTCCAGTTTATTAATATATAGCAAATAATGTATCCATTCTCTGAAGAAGTGATATTTTCTGAAATCTCTTACACCTGCCTCTTGCAGGAAATATACAGAAATGTCTGGTATATAAAACTATTCCTGGAAGTTCTGGGCTGTTCTGTGGGCAAAGGCCAAATTGTTTTCCAAAGTGGTTTAACAATTCATCTCCCCAAAGCAATGTATAGAAATTCCCATTAACCCATATCCTATCCAACACTTTATATTGTTGGACTCTTATTTTTCCCCATATTTTACAAGTATAAAATGGTAATTCACTTTGGTCTTAATGGGCATTTCGATAATTGACATGTATGCTTCCTCTTCTAGGAAATGTCTGTTTATGTCCTTTGACAAAATATCTACTGGGTAAGTGTCTTTGTCTTAATAATTCATACGTTTTGGATTCTAATGCTTGTCAATTGTATATATTGCAAGTATCTTCTCCCAGATTTTGATTCATCTTTTCACTTTTTAAAATGTACTTTATGAAAAAGAAGTCCTGAATTCATTTTTATTTATTCACTTATTTATTTTTAGATTTTATTTATTTATTTAATCATAAGAGACAGAAGAGAGGCAGAGACACAGGCAGAGGGAGAAGTAGGCTCCCTGAAGCAGCCCGATGCGGGACTCGATTGGGATCCAGGGTTCCTGACCTGAGCCAAAGGCGGACACTCAACCACTGAGGCACCCAGGTGTCCCCAGGTGTCTTGAATTTAGAGGAAATATGGAGTATCAATGTTTTCTTTTAATTAGCACATGTATCTGTCAAGGAAATCCTTCCCTAAAGTCAGAACGATATTGTCTTATTTTTTAAAATACGTGTGTGTGTGTGTGTGTGTGTGTGTGTGTGTGTGTGTGTGTTGTGAGGCATCGTTTCCATTTCAGGCTTTATTTATGTGCCACACAAGAAGATACTAATTATCCCAATTTATTCAATAGGATCTGCCATCCTAGTCTGTATATGTTCTGGGGCTTCAGTTCTTTTACATTTGTTGATTTGCCTAGCTCCCTAAATTCCTATAGTTTTGAGACACCTGGGTGGCTCAGTGGTTGGGCCTCTGCCTTGGGCTCAGGGTGTGATCCCTGAGTTCTGGGATGGAGTCCTGCATCAGGCTCTCTGCATGGAGCCTGCTTCTCCCTCTGCCTGTGTCTCTGTGCCTCTGTGTGTGTGTGTGTGTGTGTGTGTGTGTGTGTGTCTCACCAATAAATAAATAAAATCTTTAAAAATAATAATAATAAAATAATAAATAAATAAAATCTTTAAAAATTCCTATAGTTTTATTTTAAAATTTGATAATTTTATAGATCATATCCAATCCTCTATTTTATTCTTCAGTTGGCTATTGTCATTTGTGTGTACATTTCAGAAATAGCTTGACAGTGTCCATGAAGAACCCTACTGGGTGTCCTGTTGGGTTCTTATAGAGTCTTCATGAATTTTGGGAGAAGTGATGTCTTTGGGGCACCAATTTCATCCATATAGAAAAGGGAATTTGCCCCACATATTTAGGACCTTTTAATGTAGAGTTCTATTTTTCCTACATATATTTTATGGATCTTTCATAAGACTTATTCTTAAATGGTTGTTTATGTTGTGTGTACAGTGCTTTTTGTTTGCTTGTTTTTGTTTATAAACAGTTGTGTTGCAATATAATCAATGTATTATTAATTGTTTTAAAACGCTTTATGTACACAGACATGTTGAAAATAGAGTTTTGTACTGGTCTTATATCTATATACTCTGCTACTCTCATATTATTGTTAGTAATTTGCCTGTAGCATTTCTGTATTTGAGGTAGTTAATTCAAACTTCTACATTCATTCCTTCCCAATCCTTATACTTTTAACCTTTTTCCTTTTTTCTTCCACAGTTTTAAAGTTCTAGTAATTGCTTAAAGACCAACTAAGAGAGTGGTCATCTTTGTCTTGTTCTTGGTTTTAAAGTTAATGGTTTCCAGTGTATCTTATTAAAGAAGATATACATTTATTTGAGATACATTGCTTACATACCTACAGACTCATGTTTTTAACGAGATCTGGATATTTTCAGCTATTACATGTTTTCAGGTATTGTATCTCCTCTATTTTTCTCTATTGTCTCTGTTAGACTCTCTCATTTTATTCTCAATGTACCGTCATGATACCTTCATATTTCCAATCCTTATCTCTCAGTACTTCATTTTGTTATATTACTTATCTTGTACTTTCTAGTTCTCTATTTCTCTTTTCACCCCTAATACATCACTGAATCTTTCTAGATATATTTTCTTAGCTATTTTTACTCGTACATACATTTTAGGGCTAACTTGACAAGACCAATGAAAAATCCCTTTGGTATGATGTTGGACAATCATAGAACTTATTTATTTTATCAACAAACACTAATTGAGGAAAAAAACACTATTGAGGTCCTCCCTCTGAGGAGAAGGAAAACATACAGTTTCTTTGAGACTATGTGTATTGCAATAAATGTAAATATTTTAATAAAATTAAATAAGTACTCTGTTGCCTGACATATACAAACTAAGTAACCATGTTTTGGAATCTCTAGCGATAAAACTGGTTAATTTTATGCCGTAGTCCTGAGGCTCTGAGAGGTCTGGCCCATTTTAGAAGTACCAATTTAAAATGTAATTTTTTTCTATGTTTTTAGTCTCTATTTGTTTACTGTTCCTTGACTAAAGAGGACGTTTTATTTTTCCTTCATCTTGTTTATCTGTTAATGTTCATAATCCAAGTAAATAGTGTACTACTGCTGAAAAAATATAGAATAGATGTAGTCTACAACCTCCATTTGCTTTTAAGTGTCCTAATTTATTTCTGAAAATAACTTATGACTGATTAGTCTTTGAAATTGTGTCATTTTTATTAAATATTCCTATATAATGATTATGTATTTTGTAGCAACAATTCTAGTATTTTCAGTCTTTGAAGACATGAAAACTTTTATTTACTTATATTTATTTGTGCTGGCTGATACTCAGTCTTAGCAGCTTAATCCCTCATGTTTTTGGGTTTCTTGACCAGAAATTCATTTTTGGACTTGAATGTATAGTAGTTTTATGGGCCTAAACTGGGACACTCTAGAAGAGATTTGCTTTCATCAATAGTCACCACCCCTAACTTGTCAAGCTCTGTTTCCTGCTTAAGGATTCAGTACCGTTCCCAAATCCCAGACTCACTCTCCCTATGCCTCTGATGATCCAACTCTTCCAATTTCCATCACGAGGCTGCTGAATATTGAGTTGATTACATCATTTATTTGAGCACATGCTATCTTCCCTTCTTCACTGTGCTTGGCCAGTGGAGCCTGAATATATTAAAGTACTAAATTGTAGTCTGCACTTGCACATAGGGAGTTTACTTGGGAAACAATGGAGAATCAATTTTGAAATGCTATCTTAAAATTTCATTTCAGTGAAAATATTTTTAAGTAAAATCGTTTTTTATTTTTGAAAGTAATTTCTTTCATAATTAGATCACAACCTAAAATAAACTAATCCGTAAACACTAAAAAAGATCTTCTACTAGTATATTTTTTTAAAAAGATTGAGACAACTCTTCTCTGAAGAAAACAAGTCCCAATAACTTACTAAAATATGTCCTTTCATTTTTTATATGCTGTAAGGAACTGAACCAAAAATCTCTATGAACTTTACATTCTCCTCCATACTAATTTTAAGCTAATATTGCAGAACTAATGACAGCCTTGAGAAATGCTATTATCAATTCCAGCTGTCTCTTGCATCAAGATACTCTGAATTACGGCAATATTTTAAGAAATGAAGCTCTGAATAAAATCCATTATAGATGAGCTTCTGTTTTAATATTTTTGGAGCCTCCTTTATATTACGGTTAAACTCCTTTCCTCATGGGGGGGTGGGGAACAGCACAACCTGAGTTTCTTTCTTTCTTTCTTTCTTTCTTTCTTTCTTTCTTTCTTTCTTTCTTTCTTTCTTTCTTCCTTCCTTCCTTCCTTCCTTCCTTCCTTCCTTTCTTTCTTTCTTTCTCTTCTTTCTTTCTTTCTTTCTTTCTTTCTCTTTCTTTCTTTCTTTCTTTCTTTCTCTTTCTTTCTCTTAGTTTTATATAGTTTTGGTATTGAATCGCTGGTCATACTGAATAACTCACCCACAGTCTCATGATCTGGACTGTCTCCAATATGCTAATGTTGCCCACTCTCACCCTCCCTGCACTCCACAAATGGTATGCATCCTCTCTTTTGGATTCTTCTCCAATTTCTTGAAGATGGAATTATAGTTCTCCTAGGTCAGACTTTTCTAATCAGTTGAGAGTTTTAAGAAAAGTCATACTCCATCTGTCTTACAGCTCCTTTCCAGATTACTCAGATAAAAATATACACCCACTGTCCTACATCTAATATAACACTTATGACCCAGACATATTTATATTTACACATATGTGTGTTGTTCATCACATATCAAATTGCTAAACACAAGGAATCTACTCTCCATACTTTGCTATGTCTCTTTTTCTACATAATATTATTTGAAGAATGCAATTGAAGTTACACAAACTTTGTAGTTTTGCTAGTCATATGGAATAGTACTGTTCATTTGCAGATTAAGTGAATAATCTCTTTTAAAAGCCTCACTAATTTTTGATTTAGCATTTCTTGTATACTTCTATGGAAGAAACATTTTGCATTTGATTTGGTAATTCACAGACCAGATTTGAAGTAAAAATGCAGCACAGATTAGATATCAAATTAACAAAATATTAGCAAAAATTAGATATGAAATTGCCTTGATAGTGCTAAAATTTATTGTTTTTTATGCCATCTTGATAAATTCTCTGTAGTTGTTGGATGCTTTAATCAATTGCCTTTACTTCAATACCCTCATGATTTCTTATTAACAAATATCAAGAAACTGTCATATTGTCAACAAAGAATATACTTTTTTTTTTTTTTTTTTTTTTTACTCTCAGACTTTCCTCTAGGGAAAGATATATATTTCTGATTACAAATACTGATTCTGCAGAGTCTAAACCACCAATGTGAGTTCAAGAGGGCTAAAGAGCTGTCCTGGTCTAACTTGGTCTAACTACCATTCTAGATCCCTTGTGCATTTCAACTGGCCCTTACACTGCCTGTGGAAAACTCTCTTATGCTTAACATTTTTACACCCAATTGGAGTTTTCCAGGAAAAAAATAAAATTGGCACACATAATGATAACTCTGCCGACAAGATAGTGTAATACCAGTTGGAATAAATAAAAAAATCATTTCACTTACTTTTCTATATGTTCACACCACTTTTATAATTAAATATTTGTCAAATACAATATTTTCCCAATTTCATTTTTAATATCATGTGTATAAGCCTAAGCAATTATAAAACATTTTGGAAACTGTGTTTCTTATAATACATCTTATATCCAAATACTCTTTCCCTCTGCACAATTTAAGTTAAATCAATCATGTCTCTCAAGAGGCTTCATTTCAATACGCTTGTTTCCTCTCTACTTTCTTCTCACTAGCAGATGAAATTGGGAATAATTCTTTCCTTCCTCACTGAAAAACACACATTTTCCCCCTAACCTCATAGCTTTTAACTGTTACTTCATTTATTTTCTCTCTTTTATTTTGAATTTCCTTCTCCATTGACTCATCTCTGTCCCTTCCAAGACTCACTACAGGTGGTTAATGTAGAGTATAAATGGACACTTAACGTCTTCTATATTTTGCTATTACCTATGTGTTTTATTCAGGTGCTATGTTAATTGTCTGTCTCCTATGTTATAACATAAGTGGAACGGTTATATTTGTTTTGTGCACTGTTACATCCTCACCTAGAAGTACATCTTTACCTAGAAGAGTACCTGACATACAATAAAAGTTCAATTAACATTTGTTAAGCCGAATAGCTTTAATAAACAGAGTCCACATTTCACCCAGTAATTGCTGTCAGAAATCTGAGAATCACTCATACCCATGCTGTGAATGTCTCATGAGCAACAAAGTCTTTCATTTCTAATCTCTAAACCTACCTAATGCCTATCCACCCCTTCCTTCCTCTCACCATTATATGTAAATGTATTCTAAAGGAATTGTTCTATCCATTGCGTTTAAACAAAGTATGAACTACTTAGCATGTATACCTACTTGCTTATTATTTATCACCAGTTGTCACAATGCATAATATACTATTCCCTGCATACATCCCCCTTAATACCATATTGAATATTTTGTAGTTCTTTAAAGTATTGTACTCTTCTGATCTCGCAATTTTACCTTATCATATAGAGAAATAGACATATACATCTTCCATTACACCTCTTGATCAACCTCTTCCCAAGTGCCCCTCAGTACTCAATCTTAGACTCTCTTTTTTTAGATAAAGTTTTGAGATGATGCCCTCCAGTGCCAAGGCTATACATTCGTCTACATGCTAATCACTTCTAAATTTGTAATTTTGCTCCAAATTATATGTCCAAGACTTGTATATGCAACTACCCACTGAAAATCTCCAGTTAAAAAACCTAGTACTAATTTCACGTTTATAGTGCTAAAACATATCTCTTAATTAACTTGTCCATAAGCATCTTCCCAGATCAAAACATGACACCACCACTTATCCAACTGCTCATACTAAAGCCTGGGGGTCATCTTTTTCTTCACACTTGCCTCATAATTTGTATACAATTCATGAAAAAGTTCCATTTGCCATGAATTCTTCTGTAACCTCTTATTGCCACCTCCATAGCTGTGGTCCTAATCCAGGTGATGTGTGCTTCTCAACCAAACTATGGCTTTAGCCTACCAACTGGTTTCTCTGATTTTATGCCCAGTCCCCTGAGGACAGTTTTCTGCAAGGCAACTAGAGCAATTGTTTGCAATAGCTAAATCACATAAAATCATTCTGTGGCCTTCCATTACATTCAAAAAATAATCCCACTCCCATACCATAGGCAAGAGGGCCCTTTGTGGTATAAACCCTCCCTCCCTCTCAGACAATCCCTACCATGCCTGATCTTTCTCACTATACTTCAGACATAGTCTCCTCTGTACACTTCGATCTCAACAGCTTGATTTTTTCCCCCTCAGGGCTTTTACATTTGCACATTTCTCTGCCTGGAAAATTCTCTTCCCAGATTGTTTGTTTGTTTGTTTGTGTTTGTGTTTGTTTTTGTTTTTGTTTTACTTTACTCAGATTTTTGCTGAAACATCACTTCCTCAGGGAGGGAACTTCATGCACTCATAGAGTGGGCACTGTATTGAGCCACCCAGATTCTTCTTTTGGACCAAAACCCTCAGATCAGTCCTTCCTAGGAAAGAAAGTTGCCTCATTCAAGTTGTACTCACTCCCTGGGAGTAGCCAGGGCTGGATGTGTAGCAAGAGGCATCTGGCTCCTTTGTTTCAGTTCAGAAAATTCCTATACTGGCCATCATAGCCCTAGAGTTCCCTGGGGAATCTACCAAGGCCTTTGCTATAACTGCAGCATGTTTAATTCCTCTTTCAGCCCTGTCCCACTTCATTCACTCCCTCAAAAACATGGTTTCTCAGAAACTTCCCACATTAACTTCTTGTATGGCAATACCCATTCCATAATGTTTTTTGAAGAGCTGACCTAAGACAAATAACCTATATAATAACTCCTAGTTCTTAAGACTTTAGCCCAATCATTTGATTCAACTTTTTTTCACGGATTTTTTCAGTGTCTGACATTACAGTAAATACTTACAGATTATTTTTGTCTGAGTATGCAACAGCACAACTGGAATGGTATGTACCAAAGGGCAAGGGTTTTGTGCACCTTTTTACTCACTTTATTCCAATCCCAACCAATGCTCAATACCTGCATGATGTTATTGAAGGTATTCCATGAATATAGTGAGATGTGAAGAAACTCCAATTTATAAAGACTTCAAGCATTTGTGAGTACATTATTTAGTGGCCCAATCATTTTAAAAGGTTGATTAGGCATCTACTGTGTTTTAACGTAGATCTCTTTTGAAGATAATAAGAATAAAATGAGTGTCTGAATTCTCAATATTCACAATGTTATCAAGAGGGAGGCTGGTGCACTAATGAATAAGCAAATACTTTTTTCAATGACTTAAGTACATGTGTACATTTGTCTAAAAGGTGAACTCAGTGTAAAGAGAACAGTGTGTTTACCCTTACCTGCTAGTGAAAAAAGATATGCTAAAGGAGAGAGATTTGAACCAAACTTAAAATAAGTAGGCACTTGACACAAAGGAGGAAATGTGGGTAAGTTGAGATTATAAACAGAGTTCTCTAAGTGTGCAAAGGAAGAAAGATAAGAAAGAAACTGTTTTTTTTTCTGAATATATATGAGTAATTTGGAATTCCTGCAGTTCAAGGAATAAAAAGACAAATATTATGTGACAAAAATAGAAATTTTTTTAGAGTTGAATTATAAGGACTTTTTGGATAACATGCTAAGATGATGATGATAGGAAGCCACTGAAGAGTTTTGTGCAATGGAATGACATAAAAAGGCTTATTTTGTAATGGTCATTCTGATGTAATGTTTTGTATTAATTAAATGTGAATGAGAATGTAAGTAGAAGATCCCAAATAGAAAGTTGGAGATAATTAATAATAATAATAACATTTATCAAGCCTATACAATATGGCAAACATTATTGCAACCCCTTTTAAATACATTAACCCATGTCATCACCCATGAGTTAATTATTACCAACCACATTTCTGAAGCTAAGATACTTAAAGATTCAATAGCTTATGAGGCACATGGGTGATTCGGTTGAACCTAGACTTTTGATTTCCATTCAGGTCATGATCTCAGGGTCCTCAGATCCAGCCCCTCTTAGGGCTCCACTCTCAGTGGGATGTCTGCTTGGGATTCTCTCTCTCCTTCTCACTTTGTACCCCCCCCCACTTCCTCCCTCTCTCTCTCTCTCTCTGAAATAAATAAATCTTTTTAGAAAGAGAAGATTAAATAGCTTGCTCTTGTTTACAAAATTCCATTTGATAGGTGAAAGTCAGTCTTCTGCAGATTGGGAGGTATCTGATTTTACTCTGCCAGCTTTCTACAAGTTCCTTGCTGCCCTTATTTTATTCCTTTGAGGTCTTTCCCTAACTAGACAAAATGCTGTACATGCTGCCATGCATGACTTACTGATTTCTATTCATGTGAATTCATGTGGGCAATTGGCACAAGAGCATATAGGCAAATCTCACTTCATTCTTTAGAAATTGCCAGAACCCTGATCAAAAGTCTCACTTAAATTCTACTTCCCCATTTCCTCAACTATTTGAATCTCATGAATAAACTATCTTTGTATGATTAAGTTGACTCTATTTATCATGCTTTAATTGAATCTTTCTTACGGATTCTTAATATAAAAATTTACATCAGTCAGGGCATTCTGCAGTTCCCCAAGGCCTTGATTGAATACAGCTGTGTTTAATGAATCCTGTTTACTGACCTATTAGCAGCTCATGATTCAAAGAATATTCCTGAAGTGCTTACTTTTTCAGAGACCCTGCCAGTTGCTAGAAATACTGAGAAGGTACCAGATCCAGGAAGAGGACTCACAAGCCATATTCCTGGAGGTGATTCCCCACCTCTTCTGGACATGAAGTGGGGTAGGAAAGGCTTAGGGAAGAGACCTCCCAGCCTAATGGCTCCATGTGGTATAACCTCATAGTCATGACCAGAAGTCATACCTCATTCAGTTTGAGGAGAGGAGAGAGTTAGGAATTGGAAAAAATGCTCCAATGATAACCAAGTCAAATGCCTTATTACTACCCATGGTTTTTGTGCCAAAAGCAGTTCTGAAGAGAGCTGATGTTTCCTGTCTCTGGGAGAAAGTTCATTGGCTCTGAGCCTTCTGATCTGGTGTACTGTCTTTTCCCCCTCTGCTCTCACCCTGCTCCTTCCTGGTTTTCCTTCTCCCTCCATTAGGTCTCTCTCCTATCTCTCAATATTTATTTACTTTGCACTCTGTTTTCTGTCAAAACAAATCTCTCCATCTTGAGCAGACTCCTCAAACAACCCTTTCCTCTGGTCCCCTCATTTTGGCACTATGTACCTGTTTAAGATCTTTCAAGCTACTTATTTCCTAACTCAGGGTCTGGACATTGGTTTCCATCTCTACATTTGGTGGATTCCACTTCTCCTTTCCTTTGCCTTCACCCCCTACCAGATTACATGTTATTTATCATTTATATTTTATCTCGAGTATTCTTTCTCGAGGCTAAATAAAAAGCATTATTAAATGTATTACAAAGAGTGCTTACTATTTTTCAGGGCCTGTTTAATAAAATAAATATTTATACATATATATGTATATGCATTTATACATGCATTTCATGTGTAAATATGTATGTATGTAAAATTTAACATGAAATGAGCATTGACTATTAAATCAATATACATTTAAGTATTGCTTTCCAAACCTACATAGCAGTCATTTTTGTAATCATCATTCTCAGAAGGTGAAACGGTAAGTAGCTTGCCCATGGCTGCACATCAATTATGAGGTAGAGCTGGATTTTGAACTTGGCCAGCTCTGAGTCAGGATACCAATGATTGTCCGGAATACCCAAAGCTAAGTTAGAGCTCTCTGAGAAATTGTCCCACAGGACCCTATACATTTCCTCTATAATTGTCTTCCCATGGTTATTTACTCAATGATGATGATAATGATGTATTTAGTGCTTGTTTTTTTTTTTTTTTCTGCCAGACTCCAGGCTCCATGAGGGCAGGGACAGAGTCTCTGTTTTCCAGCATCCATATGCTGACACAGGCCTGGCATAGAACAGGTATCAGTAAATGCTTTTCCACAAATTATTAGGAAAGCAGCTGATTAAACCAGTTCACAGCAAGAAAAGTGCACCTGTTGAATGTATCTAACTATAAATGGTCCTCTGGCACAATTTTCTGTAGCATGGGAAAGAAATTCTAATCATAGGTGATTAAATGAAAGTGATACTTTCCCAAAATTATCTTTCAAAAAAGAAAGTTTTCTGGTATTGAGGCCCAGACAAGCATCTTACATTACAGGCACTTTTTCAATGATCTATTTTCAACCACAATGCACTGTTTGGAGGAAGACCTATATCCTGAAATTACCTCAGTCACTGCTAGCTCCCAATTCTTGTAAAAGCCACCCAAGGTTATAGGGAAAACGAGTCAAAGACATTGAATACACATTTATGTTCTTTTTCTTGGGAATAGCTCATATTTCCAAGTGTCGGGTGTCATTATAAACATACTTTAGTATACCTGGAAAGATAGTGCAGTTAATATTTCACTTACATTATGGAGGATATGAATTAATATTTATGGAACAAATGAAAAGACAATGGTCTTAGTGGCACATGGATCAGTGTACCATCAAGTACAAAGTACAACCACCATCAAGTTCTGATGGCTTGAGATAAATTCTTCAGTAACAGCATCATATGTGGAACCCCAAAGGTACTGCCTCTCACACTACTTGGATAGAAGTTGGAAAGATGCACTGTGAAGGGCACATGGAAAGGATGCATACTTGATTAGCTCACTGATACCCATAATATGAGTTCAGAGTTTATATTGAATTCCTTAATATAGAGAAGCCTGGGTGGCTTCATTGGTTGAGTGTCCAATTTGTATTCTGCTCAGGTCACAATCTCAGGGTTGTGAGATCGAGCTCCAGCTAGGGCTCTGTGCTCAGCAGGGAGTCTGCTTGGGATTCTCCTCCCCATCTCTTCCTGCTCTTCCTCCTCATCTCCCTCTCAACCTGCATGCTCACTCTCTCTAAAAAAAATTCTTTAATGTACTATGTTGGTATAAAAAGTCAATAGCTCTATATTGATAATTTATGATGCAGAGGTAAAATTTTACTAAAGCAATATATGATCAAATTATTAAATATGTAATTATACAGATATATTAATATTGTATAGCATTCATCAAAATAATGATAATATATACTATATGATCTGCTATATAGTTATGTATAATATACATATATAGTTTGCATATGTAAATACAATTGATTCTATATGTGGATATACATATGAACATGTAAAATATTTATTTAATGTTTATATATTCCTGTTGGCCTAAACATTGCTTGGATATCTTTTTTCATTGAAAAACCAACAAGTATTTTTTATTTCCTGTCCACCTGACATTTGTCAAAACACAATTTCTTATTATCCTTCCTTCCCCTACCTCCTCCTGCTACCTCTTACAGAGTCAAGTAGACTAATCTCAACCACTTAGGGAGACAGCACCTTAAATGGAATGAGATTTGCATCAAGTCCCAGGGTTGTCCTCCTGCATGTGGATAAGGAAGTGACAAGTAAGAAGGAAACAGGCCTGAAATAGTTCCTCATAAGGAACAAAGGACCAATGTGTTCTTTTTACTTCTCTCTCTGTCTCTCTGTTCCTCTTTTCTCTTTGTTCCATTTGAACTTTGAAATACTAAGCATGAGCTATCAACGTATTGTAAATTATATTTATTGCATTTATTTATGTCTACAGGAACAAAGATCCTTTTATGAACAGTAACAACTTTGTATAAATTACATTAAAGTCAGATGAACGTTCTTATTTGGTTTATTGAATTACATCATTAAGATTTCTCCACGAACCTTCCGCTATTTCAGCCGTTCAGGTCCCATGATGATAAACTGATAAATGGAAAGAAAATTTTAAAACAAAAAAGAGAACACAGCCTCTGACAGTCACAAGAATTTAGATACATAAAAGTAAATAAATAAATAATTTCAAACGTACTGTTCCTTCAGTTAAGGAGCACATTATCATTTTTCTATTTTCCATCTAATGATATACGTTTTTGTAGTGTACTCAGTTATGCTTGTAACAAGTAAAACGTTGTATAACATCTGTCATGTAGGTGTATTCCAGAGATTCTGTCTATAATTGCCAAAATTATGAATACATCATAATCACATGGGGATTTTTATATAGAACATTCTCTTCCTTTCTTCCTTAACCGTTATGCTTAGCTTTGAAAAAAAAAAGATGCTTTGAATATCAAAATCATATACACTTGAATAAAATAAATTCAAGACATCTTATATTAAGAAATTATTTTTAATAAAATGACGCATTGTCAGCATCCTGAGCTCATTCAGGAATATATATATTTCTGAGAGAGAACATACACGTGCAGTTCTACGGTAGAACTCAAGATCGTTTGTGGGAAGAATGGATAAGAAAATGTCCACATGCTGTGTGTTCCTTCCTTGTTGGGCACCATGTAAATAGCAAAACTTTTATCCCTCAGTATGTTTTAAATTGAGTCTGTCTTTCTCCATACCTGTGTACAAATGCAACATGTAATATGAGGCTACATACTTTAGATTTCAACATCAGTATTGATTTGTTTCCTTGGAAATGGTGAGTCTACTCAAGGAGAGCAGGCTAATAATGTAATCTGTTACGAGTTCACAGAGACTTAACTCTTGCCAGGTGGGAAATCCACTGTGCTCACAAGATTTAGGGGGATAGGCCTCTTTTTCTCTGTTTTAAGAACTATTTAAAATTTCTTGTGACATTAATTATCATAATTTCTGGCCAGCTAGATTTTCATTCTCACTCAGTTTCTAGAAATAGGATTTCCCTCCATTTACGGGAGACTTCCAACTCCACAGAGGCAACCCAGCCAGCTACATGAGAGGCAGACTTGGAGCCTGGCTGCCTGGAGTTGACACTCTGCTCTCTCATTGACTGTCACATGGCCTTAGACAAGGTGCTGCATGAGCCTCTCTCAGCTTCTGCAGATGCAAAATGAGGATTATAATAATTGTTACCCCTAGAGTATTATTTAGAGGATGTAATAAGTTAATGTATGACCACTTAGAACAAATTATGACATGTGCATGCTATGTGAGTTAACTGGAGAATTATTATAGGAACTATTTAGAATAAGAAGCATGTACTTGCCTCTGTTTTTGGGGGACAGCACTGTGTAGTAGCTAACACAGCTCATTCTCCTTTGATCTTCAATGACATGATTGCCAAATAATCAGCATTTACATTCATTCTTCTAGCAAGTGCTTACTGTGCAACTAGGCATCAGACCCTGCGCTTATAACAAGGGCCGGGTTTGAGAAAGTCAGCATCTCTGAGCTTCAGAGCTAGTAAGAGAGGGATGAATCTCATGCAACTAAAGATAAAACGTGGCAAGTGCATTAGCTAATCATCTTTGCACGGTGAAAGGACAAGGAGAGTTTTAAATCAAGCCTTCCTGACATGACCACAGCTAGAACCCTGAAGTCAGTTTGCCTTACATGAAAAAAGTACTAGATCTGGTAATTACCAAACTTATGAGCAAAAATAAATTTCTGTACCCTATAAGTCCCCATTTCCTTTCTGCAAAGTGTGGGAGATAAAGTACTTACCTCACCAGGTTGACATAGCAATTTTTTTTCACAATAATAACTGATATTGTCAGAATATTATGAGTCTAGTATTATTGTGTGGATGGCTTTAGGTAGATTCCCAAAGATTGGACATAAAGTGCTTAGAGTCACACCTGATAAAACAGCCAATAATATTTTATTTCCTTTGACATCACAGAAATCAGCATGTGGTTGAAAGAGTAAGCCTTTTCCAGCAGTAGTGGTTCTGTGGTATATTTCAGTTTCCTGTCCTCTTTCTGAAGAGTCTGGCTGAGTCTATTACTGGATGGAGACAGTGCAGAAGTAGAAGTCTTCTGTCTGGGAGGGTTTCTGATATGCAACTTTGTCTGAAGTGATTATGTGCTTCAGTGAAGGAGGACAAGCTACTAATTTTTAAAAGTCGTAGTAACATCCAAAGGTGGCTCCTAATCTGAACATCTAACAGGGTGAGGGGTGGGTAGTGGAGCTGTGCCAATTTTATGAGGACACAATGGTCTCTATATCCAATGATGGTATATCCCACAGAAGACTCAGGATGCTCCTAACCTATACTCATAGGCACTTAGCTAGCTTTAGAAAATCCAGTGACACAAAAATTTTGCTTAATAGATTAATTTCACTGTCATGTTCAGAAGGCAAGTAAGAGAATGGTATGAGACAAGATCAGAGCATGTAGCACTTCCTAAGCAAGTCAAAGGAATTTACATTTTTTCTAAAACTGATGATAAACCAGCTAAAAGTTTTGAGTGTGAGAATGTTTTGACATATGTTTGAGTGTGGTTTTTCAAAATTCACTTGGCTTCTAGGCTGAGAGCACACAGAAAGGGTAAGAGCCTAGCAGAGGCCAACTAGGGACTGCATTAATAGTACAGGTGAGATGTATAAGTGTCTAGATGATGTTATGGTAAGAAGGGAAATGAGGGGATGGGATGTGTGTTAGTCAGATAGTAGGTGCTTCTTTTTTCCTTCCAACATCCTTAATCTGGGAATATGTAACTTTAGGAAGTAATCAAAAAGAAGAAGCAATGCAAAATGTCTTGATTTTTAGCTTGAGTAACTTGTTCTACTTATGGAAATGTGGAAATCTGGGAGAGGAAATGATTTTGGAAGTGAGAGAATAAAGAACTGTTTCCACTGTGTTAAAATTGAGGTTCTGGTTAGATATTTCTATCAAACTTTAGGCAATTGTATGTATGATTCTAGACTTTGGATTTGGAAATGTTAGTTAGACATCTATTTGACATCTATTTGACAAGGTTGAGTTAGAAATAGCATCTAGCCCAAAAGGGAAATTGGGGTTAGTTACAGTTTGTATTTTCATTGCTATATGGTGTGACCCTGTCTCAAATCATTCTCTTATTAACCTCCTGAACATGTTAGTGACTTTAATCTAGTAATCAAAATTATTATGTCACTGGATTTTGTAAAACTAGACAAGTACCAATGAGCATGGGTTAGGAACATCCTGACTCATTGACCCTCTGGGGGATATAGAATCACTGAATGGAGATCCCAGATCCTGGGGAACCTGCACTTACTATCACTTTCCTAAACAGAAAGATCAAAACCAGTACATTAGTTCCCCACTTAGAATTGCACTCTGATACAGCAACAGAGCAGTGAGGTTAGCCTTTCTGATAGCCTATACTCAGCGTGTTGAAGACCATCTCTGGATGTCTGAACATGGATGGGAACTGGTTAACCTAGTTAAACTTTGCCCACAGTTCCTGAGCTAAGTGATATTTGCTGGAAGTCACGCATGCAAACTGGTCTGGTTAGTGCTGTCCTGGTCCACAGCAGAGGGCTTAGACTGGGTCCCCCCAAGGGCTGGAGACATCCCCTAGGGATGAGGGTAAGTTATAAGAGTGAACAATAATCAAGTGGCCACACTGCCTTTTTGTGAGCCACAACTGCCTTTGAGATAATGGGAGTAAACATCCCTTGGAGGGTGATGGTGAATCATTGTGAATACCAGATGGCTCAGAAGAGTGAGTCACCTACTTCCCAGGTGTTCACAGGATCCACAGGGCACTAAAGCCTATGCTAAGGCAAGCTACATAGGAGGCAAGGTGATGAGATGGGGGCAAGGGGCCATAAGACCACAACATTCCTGAGTGGGCAGATCACTCAGAAATCCTCAAGTTCAAGGGACACCCCTGGTAACAAGGCTGTTAACAATTCCATCATATAGCTTCACAAATGTGGATATCCTTCTGAGCCCTAAGGAGGATGAAAAGGCAAAACCATTTAGAATCTTTATGAAGAGATAAGAACTGTCTCCCATGGACATGCCCAGCAGAAGAAGAATCTCTATATTGAATGGACACATCCACACATTTGAGTAAACTCTAGGGGTGAGAAGAAGACAGTTCATTTAAAACACTCATCACAGATTTTTTTTGTCTGAATTCTGTCATTGAGAGTGGAAAGTCATATCTACTTTATCCCTGAATCAGCTCCTGTGACTTCACATGCAAACCCCATACAGCTTTCTGAGAAGCTTCCTGACAAACTCAATGATACCCTATACACCAAATAGACCCCTTTTACTGAAGTTACTCAGAAACAGTGTGTCATGGTGTCATGGTTACATACAAACTACAGGTCATGTAACCAATTTCAGGAAATGGAGCTCTCTGAACCCAGTCTCGAGGTACAAGAGGCAGGAGAATAGGGGACAGAGCAGGGGGTGGAAGTTTCATGAGTCAAATCACCACACAGCCTGCTTCTTGCAGCAGAAGCTGGTGTGCCGGCTGACCCAGACTGTCAGCACCAGAATGTGTCTTTCTATAAGACACCAAGGAGCCAGCATATCCTCGATCAGTCCTCATTCTGCCCATGAGTCTTGGCATCAAATGGTGTTTACTGAGGTTTTCTCTGAACACAGTGCACAACAGATCAAGTAAAGCACATCAACTATATGCTCAACGTACATTTCATTGTATATATCAAATATATGTTCACTTGCATATTCTTACTGTGAGTTGTGATCCATCAATACTTTCATATGTTTAATTCCCACTAATGATATTGATAATATATAGTTGATATTGATAATGTATAGTAGATGAGTTCTCGACAAAAGAAACATGACTAAAAACATCATAATGTTCTTCTAGCCCAGCAGTTCGAGGTCCACAAATATACTTCCAACAATCCATCACCTCTATGTTCGGACATAGACAAGCCATTGTGCATTGGGCTCACTTGCCAGAGCTGACAATGCCAGGGCTCTGCATCCCCTGGCCAACCCATACAGAAAATTGACACTTCGTAGTCAGCCATGTCAGAATCCCTCAACAGTGAGGCATGCCTGTGGTTTTTGTTCCATTTAAATTTATTTTGATTTTACGTAGTCATATTTTCCTAATAGTGTTTCACCAAGTTATATTGTTTCTCGTTAATGAAGTGATTCCTGTCTTTGGAAATAAGTTGCAAACACATCATATGATGTTGCCACTTTTTGTCATGCAAGTCAGTAAAATGGAAGAGGCATCAAAATTAGCAGCAGAGTAGGAGGACCCCAGGCTTGTCTGTACCATGAACACAGCTAGATAACTCTCAAATCATCCTAAAACCCCCAGAAATCATCCTGGAGACTTACAGAACAAATTCCACAACTAAAGAGAATGAAGAGACCACATCAAAGGAGGTAGGAAATATGGAGACATGGTTTAAGGGAGAGATAGATTATGTGTGCTGGGGGGCGGGGCGTGGAAGCTGTGGTCATGGAGAAAGGGAGTGAGGGAGGAGCACACAGGGGAATGTACAATAACATTTCTGCAAAGTCATGGGATTAGAAAATGAGAGCAGCTAAATTTCTTGGGTTCTTGCAACCAGCGGGGCTTAATGCCTAGAGTTTTAAAGGTCAGTGGGCTTGGCTGGAATAGAGTCTGGAGGGCACTGTGCTGCTCCTGGAGAGAAGACATGCAAGTAACACCCGGGGCAGACAGTGTGGAAACAGTGATTTGAAGAACACCTAGGGCACACAGTGGGGAGATAATTTGCTCATCTCATAGAGTGTCCCTGAGAGGCAACATTCACAGAGATATCACTCTAGGAATAGGGGAGCTGGCAGGCTCCATTTCTCTCCATTGCTCCTCAGCATAAACACAGAGGCTCCTGAGGGAATCAGATCAGCTCAGATACTAGCTGCCTACCTTGTTTACTCACACCAAGCCCTACACCTGGTGCTCTGACAGGACAGCCCTTCTCAATCAAGCTTGCCTCAGTCCCAGCACGGTGGGCTCCCTCCCCCAGAAGACCAGCACAAACTCCTTCTCACACCATGTTTCCCAGTCTGAGAGTTCTGCAGGGCCTCAGTTCTGATAGAGTTGGCATCAGGTCTCGTTTCACAAGCAGACGAGAGCACACCTGGTTAAAACTTGCCATATTCAGGCCCGGGACCAAACACTGTCCACTGCAGGCAAGGAGAACCTCTGCAGATGACTGTCCTGAAGGCTAGAGCAGCAGGAACACAACAATAGAGCACACAGCACACACCAGCGATACTCTCTGAAGCACAATGTTCTGGGCACTACATGTCCTCTTCTTCAGAATGCCATTACTTTCAGGAGTAGGAGAAATACCTGCCTTTTCTAACACAGAGAAGAAGGCAGACACTTAGACAAAATGCCAAAATGAATGAATTGATCCCAAATGAAAGAACATGATTAGACCAAGGCCAGAGATCTAAGTGAAACTGATATAAGCAACATGCCTGATGGAGAATTTAAAACAACAATCATATAAATAAACAAATAAATAAATAAATAAATACACAAACAAATAAAACTATCATAAGGTTACTCACTGGGCTTGAGAAGAGTAGAAGACATCAGTGAAATCCTTGCCACAGAGATAAAAGAGTTAAAAAAAAAAGCATCAGAGACAAAGAATGCAATAAATTAGATTAGAAACAGACTTGATACAGTGAACAGCAGGCTGGAAGAAGCAGAAGAATATATTCATAACCTAGAATACAAAATAATGGAAAATCAGGAAAAAAAAAGGAAAATCAATCCAATCATGAAATGGGCAAAAGACATGAAGAGAAATCTCACAGAAGAAGACATAGACATGGCCAACACGCACATGAGAAAATGCTCTGCATCACTTGCCATCAGGGAAATACAAATCAAAACCACAGTGAGATACCACCTCACACCAGTGAGAATGGGGAACATTAACAAGGTAGGAAACAACAAATGTTGGAGAGGATGCGGAGAAAAGGGAACCCTCTTACACTGTTGGTGGGAATGTGAACTGGTGCAGCCACTCTGGAAAACTGTGTGGCGGTTCCTCAAAGAGTTAAAAATAGACCTGCCCTACGACCCAGCAATTGCACTGTTGGGGATTTACCCCAAAGATTCAGATGCAATGAAACGCCGGGACACCTGTACCCCGATGTTTCTAGCAGCAATGGCCACAATAGCCAAACTGTGGAAGGAGCCTCGGTGTCCATCGAAAGATGAATGGATAAAGACGATGTGGTTTATGTATACAGTGGAATATTCCTCAGCCATTAGAAACGACAAATACCCTCCATTTGCTTCAACGTGGATGGAACTGGAGGGTATTATGCTGAGTGAAATAAGTCAAGCAGAGAAGGACAAACATTATATGGTCTCATTCATTTGGGGAATATAAATAATAGTGAAAGGGAATAGAAGGGAAGGGAGAAGAAATGGGTAGGAAATATCAGAAAGGGAGACAGAATATGAAGACTCCTAACTCTGGGAAACGAACTAGGGGTGGTGGAAGGGGAGGAGGGTGGGGGGAGGGGGTGAATGGGTGATGGGCACTGAGGGGGGCACTTGATGGGATAAGCACTGGGTGTTATTCTGTATGTTGGCAAATTGAACACCAATAAAAATAAATTTATTATTAAAAAAGGAAAATCATGGAGCTGAACAAAAGAGGGAAAGAAGACTTACGCAACATAAGAATAGACTTAAAGAAACTAGTGACTCCATCAAAAATAATAACATTCATATTATAGGACTCCCAGAAGTAGAAAAGGGAAAAAGGGGGCAGAAAATTTATTTCAAGAAATAATAGTTGAAAACTTCCCTAATCTGGGGAAGAAAATGGACATCCAGATCGAGGAGGCACAGAGAAGTCCTATCAAAATCAATAAAAGCAGTCTAACAGCAAGATGTACTGTAATTAAATTTGCAAAACAGAATGATAAATGAAAAATCTTAAAAGCAACAAGACAAAAGAAGTCTTTAACTTAAAAGGGAAAGCCCATAAGGCTAGCTGGAGGTTTCTCAACAAAAACTTGGCAAACCAGAAGGGAATGGCATAATACACTCAAAGCGCTGAATGGGAAAGATTTGCAGCCAAGATTACTCTATGCAGCAAGTCTATCATTCAGAATAGAGGGGGAGATCAGGAGTTTCCCAGACAAAAGAAAACCAAAGGAGTCTGTGACAACTAAGCCAGTCCCACAAGAAATATTAAAAGGGACTGTTTGTGTACAAAGGAGAGGCCAAAAGTGACAAAGATAAGAAAGGATCAGAGAAAAATCTCCAGAATCAACATCAAAACAAGTAATAAAGGGATGCCTGGGTGGCTCAGTTGGATAAGCATCGGCTTTCAGCTCAGGTCATGATCAAGTCCTGGGATCAAGTCCCATAACAGGTTTCCTACTCAGCAAGGAATCTGCATCTCTCTCTCTCCCTCTGCCCCTCCACATTGCTCATTCATTCTCCCTCTCTCTCTCTCTCAAATAAATAAATAAAACCTTAAAAAAGAGTGTAAAATGGTAATAAATGCATATCTATCAATAATTATTTCAAATGTTAGCTAAGTGCTCCAATGAAAAGACACAGGATTTCAGAATGGATAAAAAATAAGACTAATCTATATGCTGCTTACAGACAGTCACTTTAGACCTATAGACACCTACAGATTGAAAGTGAAGAGATAGGGAAACATTTATCATGCAAACAGATATCAAATGAAAGTTTGACTAGCAACACTTAGATCAAGAAAAACTAGACTTTTTTGTTCTTGTATTATTTTTATCCTTCTTTGGTATTAGGGTAGTACTGGCTTCATAAATGATTTTGAATGTGTTCCCTATATTCCATTATGTGTAAGATTTTATAAAGATTGTTATTAGTTGTTTTTTCAAAATATTTGGTAGAATTCACCAATGAAGCCATGTGTTTTGGGGCTTTTCTGTGCTGGAAGATTTTTTATTTCTAATTCAACTTTTATTTTTGTTATTGGTCTAAGAAGATTTCCTCTTTCTTGGCTTCAAGATTCATGATTGAATCATGGAAACTTGTTCATTTTAAGGAATTATCTGTTTTTGCTTTTTTTTTTTTCCCTAGGTAATCTGATTTTTTACCCTATAATTATTTATGGTAATCTGTTATCATACCATGTATTTCTATGGTTATCTCTTATTATTTTTGCTTCCATTTCCCATTTTGGTTTTTAAATCTCTCTTTTTCACCATTAGTTAATACAGTTAAATCACTGCCAATTTTTTTTTTAATTGGTCATTATTTTCAATGTTACATAATTGTTTATTCTGACCTCTATTTTAATTATTCTGGTTTTTCTTTGTTATTCCCTTTGTCTACTAAATTTCAGCTAAGTTTCTTCTTTTCCTAGTTCCTTATGGAGTGATGTTGAATTATTTGAACTTTTTCTCTTAATACAAGCATTTATAGCATACACTTCACTCTCATATGGATCTGTTGTATCCCATAGCTTTGGAATATTGTGTTTCCTTTTCCTTTTGTTTTAAGATATATTTCAGTTTGCTGTTTGGTTCCTTATTTGGCCTGTTGCTTGTGCAGTAGTGTGTTATTTAATATTTACGTTATTTAATATTTACATTGTAGATTTTCCAGCTTTGTTTTATTGTTGATCTTTAGTTTTGTACCATTGCAGGTGGAAAATACATTTGGCATGATTTTAGTGTTCTTAAATTTGTAATATTTATTATGTCTTTTTATGTGATTTAACCAGGGGATTCTTCTGTGTGTACTTAAAGAAAATGTGCATTCTATTTTTCTTGAATGGAATTTTTACGTGCATCTTTTAAAACAGGGTATTCTGAAGTATGCCTCAAGTAAAAAAAATTTCTTCTTGAAGAAATAATGAAAGCTTTAACTGAGGGTACTCATTTAAAATAAAACCTATCAGACAGGAGGTGGGGGGATGGATGAAATAGGTGAAGGGGATGGGGATTAAGAGTACACTTATTATGATGAGCACTGAGTAATGACGTATAGAATTGTTAAATCGCTGTATTGTACACCTGAAACTAAGATAACACTGTATGTTAACTATACTGGGGTTAAAATAAAAACCTTAATAATATAAAAAAAGGAAGTCAGTAAAATGGCAGTTTCCACTTTTAGTACCAATAGTAAATGCAAATTCATTTTAGTCTAAAGGAAGAGAAAAGTGTTGATAGACAAAGAAAGACACACACTCAGAGAGACTGAGAGAGAGAGGCTTTGAGACAGACTGTCAATGGAATATAGTCTTATTTCACTGGCTTTGGGTAAGTAAGTGAGCAATGTTAATTCTTCATGTAGAAAAATACTTATTTTTATACTTTGATATTAAAATGCATTCATGATAATAAACACTTGATAATAAATAAGCAGCATGTTTTTAGAGAGTATTTAATTTTAAGAGTGCACACTAACACTTTAATTTATATATATATATATATATATATATATATATATAAAGATTTTATTTATTTATTCATGAGAGATACAGAGAGGCAGAGACATAGGCAGAGGGAGAAGCAGGCTCCTTATGGGGAGCCTGATGTGGTACTCGATCCTAGGACCTGATCATGACCTGAGCTGAAGGCAGATGCTCAACCACTGAACCACCCAGGCGCCCCTGATATATTTTTAAAACTATTTTACCTTTATACATTTTTGGTGATAAATTTAATAAAAACATATTGAAATCAAATAATGTTTAAGCTAATATAAGGACTATGTTTTATTAGAAATGATATTTGGCACTTATGCCAAAGTTTTCTACGGTGATTTAACAGATTTCTATATTGTTTTAATCTTTATTTCTCTGAGCACCATTTTCTACATCACTAGCATGGAATAACTTTATTATGCTTCCCAAAATCTTATTCTCCTAGAGTACACAATAATTATGTATATACGTATCCCATCTCTTTCCTCAATACCTCCCTTTGTCTTTTTCTTTATACTCACATTCTGCCATATTATTAGTCATATTCATATAAGTCACAGTTAGTTCAAAAGAAAAATAAAGAATATAATCCAAACATTAAATATCTCCCTTATCTATAAAATAAGAAGAACACACAGAAACAAATATCTTTATTTTTAGAAGACAACTTTGGACCAATAAAAATATTCTGTAATAGAATATCACACTCTTGTAAAGAAGGAAAATGATTCTTAATAGACAAAGGATGATCTCATTCACAACCCATAATACTGGTTTCGATTTTGGAAACCAAAGCCAACAATCCACACTACATTTTAAAAATTATTAAAATTAAACAACAAGATATTCAGTTGGAGGCATAACGAGCAATTATCCTAAAAGTAAAGTCATGTCATTCTAGAATTTTTACAGCTGAGGAGTATCATTCAGCTGCAGTAAATTGAAGATGTTTTAGTTGTACAGTTCATATGTGAGAGAACTTTGTGAGCATGTGTTTTATATTCTCCTTCAAACAAGAGTTAATATATGATTTTATTCAGAGTATAATTTTGTATCAATGATTCAAAGAGATATATGTCCATAATGCTGATAAAATATTTAGTTTCACTTATTATTTCAGTGAGTTATAAATCAAATGTAGTGAGAGAATATTTTAAATCTCTCATCAGTATGGAGATTAGAATCATATAATCGCCTCATTTATATAATACTCTATTGTTAACTATTAGGGGTGTTGAATGATTTCAATAATTCTTTTGTATTTTTATCTAATTTTAATATATATTTCTTTTAAAATACTTTTTCTGGAATAAAATCTTGCTTAGTATTAAATTTTTATACTATTTTGCTATGAGTTTGTGGAAGCCTGGGGCTGGCTGCTGGCGAAGGTTAGAGAGATTGCTGGCAGCAGAGGATCAAAACAAAACAAATGTAATTGGATTAAACAGATATACCTCAATTAAAAAACTGTGCTAGCCAATTGGTCAACTTTGGGATACAATTAGCAAAAAACTCATGCAGTCTCTGCTTTGGGTGATGATTTCTTCTAATTTTGAAATCACCTCATCATGTTCTCTAAATTAGCTGCATGTACTATGGTAATAAGCTTCCAAAAGCATGGCCAATCCCAGGACAGAAACAAAATTAACAAGTCTACCATCTCTATTTATTTTCTGAATACTTACTATTAAAAAAATAATCCAAGTTCTTCATCATAACTTTAAAAGAAAACCCGTAATGTGCAAATGTTGAAAAGACTGCTGAGGTGGATTTTCATGTCCAAGGCTCAGGAAAGAGGAAATACCTTCAACTTTTCAGGACAGTATTTTGACAAAGCTAATGAATAGCCTTAAAGATATCTACAAATTTAATCTTTTCTTTCCATTCTGTGGTTTTAGTAAAGAAAATATGAAAAAATATATATGTGAGAAACCAGAGGCAACAGATTGGAAAGAATGAGTAGAAATCACTCAATTTTCTGAGTAAGATCAATGGAGGCACTTAATTTAAATTGCTTTTACAGGGACAGGAGTTATTTTCCATTATTGATTTAGTATTTACTACAATAGTGGAAAAATGGTAATTATAATAATTTACCTTAAAAATAAAATATTAAGATTTTCTCCAAAGCCTATTTTTAGGGGACAGATTCTGAACTAGAGCATATGAATTTCATCCCAGTTCTTCTTTTGTGTCCTTTGATTTTGCTGAATAATAAATGCAGTGGTTTCTGTGTCCTTATCATAAAAGCTATCCTTTCGACACTTTCTGAAAATGAAAATGTTTAATAAATATCAAACTTTCATGATTCAATATTCTTAGTGAAAGTATTTAGATATTTTGAAGTATTAATCTTGGAATAGAGTGAAGAAATCTTGGCAACTAATTTTCTTCAAGGTTATATATTCTTTATTCATCACTTGTCTGTAGGAAATAGAAATATCTTATTTAGGGGCTTAGAAGTGCACATTCAAGCTGCTGACTCATTTTGAGAAGTTGACAACGTAGCTCCAAAAATTCAAATGCAGAAATTTTATTCGTTTTATTTTATATATTGTATGAACATGGCCAGGAAATGCTATGCATGTTTATTCATCACAGTGAAAGGAGTAGCTTGATTCAGGTTAGACTCTTTTTTCTGGCTATAGAAAAGCTTTGGGGAGGAAAGTGACATTAAATAAGTTTTTGAATGCTGAAAATACGAAAGATCAATGCCAATGCCTGCAAACATAGTATCTTAAGAAAAATGAAGTGAGAAAATACTGGTGATCTTAACTGGGCTGATTAAAAACCTGTGAGTTTTGAGTAACTGAAGCAGGGATTTGGAGGAGGCACAACAGCCTGGGGGAGATTGACAAGATGGTGAGGACACCGTGTAGGAGTAATGCTGGCAATTGGCGTTTTAATCACAGAACATACACAATTGCAATAGACAGGTGGAAGGGCTGGTAAAGGAGGTGTAAGATTATAAGAAGTGACACTGTATTAATTTACTTAAGAATTCCAGCCAGTGCTTCCCACCCTTAGAACCTCTTGACACATGATATTTAAACTGTGGTTCAAGAATGAGAGGATAATGAGTGGATAATATAAAGAATATGAGAATAAATAAAATGAACCTGTCTCCTGATTTCACCCTTTTTTCCATCTGTCCTGCTACTGGCTAGATTCTCATCAACTTTCCCTGCCCTAATAGAATGGCCTCCTTTTTTTTTTTTTTTTAAGATTTTATTTATTTATTCATGAGAGACACAGAGAGAGAGGCAGAGACACAGACAGAGGGAGAGGCAGGCTCCTTGCAGGGAGCCCAATGCAGGACTCAATCCTGGGACCCCAGGATCACACCCCGAGCCGAAGGATAATGCCCAGTGGCTGAGCCACCCAGGTGTCCCTAGAATGGCCTCCTAATTAGAATTCCCATTACCAGTTTTTTTCACTCTTTAAGACATTCCCTGCTTCAGAGTTATCTATGCTGTTTTACCATTTCTAAAATGGACAAATCCACTATGTCCCAGAGAATTGCAGTCTAATGTTCTCTTTGCCCTAAACATATTTATCCAAAAACAGTTGGCTCCCCAAGGTGAGTGGCCCATGTGGTAATGAGAACCTGTGGTGTACAGGAACACAGGACCCATGCAGAAACTATGAGAGCCAGATACATTGTGTTGATCTTGTGTGCTTAGAATAAGTGGAAACAACGTCCTGTTTGTTGGAGGAAGACAGACCACAATCTTTCTTCTGTCTTGATAAAAACTTGAAGATTATTAACACATTTGTGGACATTGATTAAAGCCAGCTAATATCGCAGCATTATATACTTCCAGACACTTGTTATATACCATTTCAATTAATGCTGACGATAATATTAGGAGCTAGGTGCTACCATTCACCCCAGTCAACAAACAAGGAAACTGAGACATGAGAACCAAGGGTCTTTCCTCCTGGACAATCAAGTGAATGTTGCAGCTTGAATATGGCATGAAAAAGTGTGAAGTGTGACTCCAGAATCGGAACCCTTGCCTCCAAATCTGTCTACCAGATTTAACCTAGTTTGTAGCTCTTCTTCCTTTTCTTTTCCCTTCCCTGCTTTCTTTCCTTCCTTAATTATCCCCTTCCTTTCCTTCCTTCCTATCTTCCTTCCTACTTTCCTTCCTTCCTATTTTCCTTCCTTCTTATTTTTTCTTTCTTTCTTTCTTTCTTTCTTTCTTTCTTTCTTTCTTTTTTTTTTTTTTAAGATTTTATTTATTTATTCTTGAGAGATAGAAGGAGAGACAGAGCCAGAGACACAGGCAGAGGGAGAAGCAGGCTCCATGCACCAGGAGCCCGACATGGGATTCGATCCTGGGTCTCCAGGATTGCGCCCTGGGCCAAAGGCAGGCGCCAAACCGCTGCGCCACCCAGGGATCCCTCTTTCTTTCTTTCTTTCTCTCTTTTCTTTCCTCTTTCTTCCCATAACCCATAGTCAACCCTAACACCTCCAAATGTGGGGCCAAGTGCATGACAAAGAAAGTAGTTGATTCATTCACTAGAACTGACTACAACATACATGCACTGTGCACTGACTTACAACAGAATCAATACTTCAGCAACTTCTAGCTATAAAAATAGGGATTTTTCAGCTCAGAGGAGTACAGGAAAGCATCCTAGGAAAGAAGAAAGCCCACTCTTGGAATTTTGAAGGCATCAACCCAGCCGTGAGTCTTTCATCTGCTAACCTATTAAACTTACTTATTAGCAAATATTTAAACCAATGTTTATACACAGACTATGCTTATTTATACTAGGGTAATTTGGCAAACAAATTCTGGAGTATAAGGAAAAGCAAGCCTGCTACTGCAATAAAAATAACTTGCAGTACTGTTGATGAATGATAAAATTTGAACTTAGAAGCAAAAATTAAAAATTGGAAAATTTGTCTTTGCCATCAGGAGTTTGACAAGTTCCCTGTACTTAAAGACTCTTCTGCTCGCCGGTGATAGTAACAAATGTGATGTTTAAAAATTGTATAATTAAATGTGTCAACATTTGGAAGATGTGAATAATTGAGTGAACTAATACTTTCCAAATGACCAATGCATAATTCATAAAATATGCATGGGTAAAAGAGCCATTCAAAGTGCCAGACAGATCAATGGATTCTAATGTAACATCGTATGAAGCATTTATTACGGTTTTAGTTGCAACTAACCTATAAAAAAAAAAAAAGCCTACCATTTTGAAGCATCAAAGAAAAAATATCCCCAATGATTTGAAATGGCCACTAAAATACTAAATATCTGTTTGAAGCTGGATTTTAATCATATAATTCAATCAAAACACATACTGCTGCAGATTGAATGCAAAACAAATGTGAGCATCCAGCTAACTTCAATTAAGCTGAACATTAAAGAGATTTGCAAATATGGAATGCAATTCCATCCTTCTCATGATTTTGATAGTTATTTTTTATGAAAATATTATACTGATAATAATACCTTATGTTATTTTCTGTTAGTTTATAAACTAACATTTATATTTTATCAATTGTAATTTCAAATAGGTAAAAATCCGTGGAGTTGGTTCTCACTGAGGTTTGAGATTGTGAAGAGTTCCAATCTCCAAAAGTGAGAAGACAACTTTCTGAGCTTCACAAGAGAGGAATTTAGCTGTCTCTGTAGTCACCAGATGACTGTGATGGCACAGACAGCCTTGGGATGGACAGTAGGTTTTCTGAGACAGACAGAGGAGTCTCTTAGCATACCATATTGATCAAATCAGTCCTATAGACTAAAGCGTTGCCATGTACTAACTCCCACATTCAAAATCCAATCAATCTGGTAATTTTTCCATAGTTTTTCCTTTCACAATTTATGAAACCTCTTTCCCTATCAACTGTTTTTTTTTTCCCCCTCTTAACGAAATGCAGTCCAGTCCTTTCTCACGTGGTCAGCCAGCTCTCTCCTGCTGCTTGCTTTCTTCCTCAGCCCTGGCAGCGGGATGCAGATGCCCCGAGCACTCTTTCCTGACATCCCTGGTATGAAACTTTTTACATACGTTCTCTAAGTGGGAGTATTTAACATTTTTAAGTGATTCAGTATTGTCTCTCATCTTTAGGGGTCTTTATTATTCTCTCTTTTCTTCTTTTTTCATATTTATGCTGCTATTTCTTGGTGGATTTTTAAAAACCATGTAAAAAACGGATTTTGACGATTTAAAAAGGATTTTCTTCAGACATGCTAAGAGACTTTACAAAGTGTGTGACCCAAGCTCTTTTATTTTTCAGATGCAAACACCAGAGCTGGGAGAAGCAAGGTGATTGGGATCCTGTGACATATCTGTGATGAGGTGGTGTCATCACTGTGGTGTGGGGTGGAAGATGGGGAGGGGGGAGGAGATGGAATGGAGGGGGAGTACACAGTGTTTTCCTCGTGCCCCTTCTCTGAGAGGCCGGGGGTTCCCGTGTCAGCGGCGCTCTGACTTCACCATAGTTCAAGTCTGAGTCCTTTCTCCAAACATGGAATGGACTTTCTGGTTATTAGCGCAGCAACTTGATTGTCATTTGGGCACAGTAGCTTTGCTAGGAGCTACAGCTTCTACAGCTTATACTTTCACAGTTTGTCCCAAACTTCTCCAAACCCCAGATGGATGAAGCCACTGAATCAAATGAAAGTGAAACAATAGTTTTTCTCCAAAGATCTGTTCACCACCAAAGACAGATTCAAAATGTCAGTATTTTTATTTTTAGGATAATGTAAACTAGTCTTAGCAGTAAGTAAAGGAGAAGGGGAGCATCACAGAGATGCAGTTCTCAGAATGGCAGAGGATTCAAGACTAACACCTTTCTACTCAAAGAGAAAAACAGATTGGGAGCAAATGGTTAACCAAGTCTGTGAGAAGAAAGAAGAAGAAGAAGAAGAAGAAGAAGAAGAAGAAGAAGAAGAAGAAGAAGAAGAAGAAGAAGAAAGAGGAGGAGGAGGAAGAGGAGGAGGAGGAGGGAAAGCCTAGTAATAAAACAAGGGTCACTGGTGTGGGGAGAGCACTCCAACAATACCTCATCCAGCAAGAAAGCCACAGAAAGACAAGAAAGAGGGTGTAGACAGAATATAGGGGTGGAAGGTGGTGACAAGAAGGAAGAAAAGGAAAATGGAGTAAGTGCAGAGAGCAGAATATACTTCTGGAGTGGCAGAAGGCCTTTGGGAATGGCTGGCTAACAGAAGCTGCCCACGCTTGATGGGCAGCAGTAGCAAAAGCACATGATCATCGAGGCCAGTCACCAGTGGGGAGGAGGTAGATGTTCACTCCTGCTCCCCTGATCTATGCAGACTGATCTATGGATTAAGGACTATGGAAGAGACCTGGGTTAACCCTCTTCATGACCCTCCCCTATGCTTATACAGAAGCTAAAGTATAATGTTGCTCACCATCTATCCCCGGCCCCTCCCGCAGGTCCCTTGTGAAGTGCTGAAGCAGTGTTACACGTCCCCAGGACGTTCAGAGCAGGCACAGGAGCATGGTTAAGTAAGAGATGGGTCTGTATTACCCAGAGAAGGTGTTTGGGGTGGGGTACATGTGCGGGGCCATGGAGAGGAAGAAGCCAGGCTCTTGGTTTCTGTGGAGTAAGAGCTATTTTGCTAAGGCATAGTTTTTATGTAGCTCTTAGTAGAAGATTTCCTGGAGAAAAATACTACTGACTCAAATGTCCTGTCTCTGCCTTCTGCCAACAAATCAACTGTCCTAGCTCTAGGCATGGGAAAAATGATTGACAATTCCCAGGATAAGTATGATTGGTTGGTGGAATCAGGTAGAAAGCTACAGGTACACCTGGGTGGCTCAATCTGTGACCTGCCTTCAGCTCAGGTCATGATCTCAGGGTCCTAGGATCCAGCCCTGTGTTGGGCTCCCTGCCCAGAAGGGAGTCTGCTTCTATCTCTCCCTCTGTTTCTCCCCCAGGTTATGCTCTCTCTCTTTCTCTCTCTCTCTCTCTCTAAAATAAATAAAAATAGAACCTTAAGAAAAAGGGAAAGCTAGAGAGAAGGAAAGTGAAGGAGGAGAACTTTGTGTTAGTTCTGAAGCTGCTGGACCTTGGCCTGGACAGTCCCATCTTTGTGCCTGGATTGGCATCATGACCCTCAAGGGCCTCCATCTTCTTAATTATAAAATGGTACCAGATGTATTAGTTTTGTGTTGTGGTATTAGTTTTCCCATGGCTTCCATAACAAAGTACCATGAAACGGATGATTGAAAATTACACAATTTTGTTGGCTCACATTTCTGGAGGCTAGTCTCAGATCCTTCTGACAGCAAATCTGTTGCATGCCTCTCCTCTGTGGTTACATGTTCCCGGTGACTTTTTTTGGCAATGCTGGGTGTCCCTTGGCTCATAAATGCCTCATCCTGATCTCTGCCTTCATCCTTACATAGTATTCTCCCCATGTGTTTCCATGTTCAGGTTTCCCCTTTTTGTAAGAATAACTATCATGGGGCACCTGGGTGGCTCAGTGATTGAATGTCTGCCTTTGGCTTAGGGTATGATCCCAGGGTCTTGGGATCGAGTCCTGCTTCAGGCTCCCTGCAGGGAACCTGCTTCTCCTCCTGCCTATGTCTCTGCCTCTCTCTCTCTCTGTGCATCTGTCATGAATAAATAAATAAAATCTTAAAAAATAAAAAAAAAAGAATGGCAATCATCCTGGATGGGGCCTCCCTCTTCAGGTCTGGTTACATATGCAAGGACACTGTTTCCAAATAAAGTCCCATTCTGAAGTACTGTGGGTAGGACTTGAATATATCAATGAGAGGGCACAATTCCACCTAGGACAGTGATATGAAGAATAATCTCAGAATTGTGTAAGAATGAAAGTACGTGGCCTAGTCTCAGCAACATAAATGGTCATGTAAACAGAGGTCAACAAAGCAGGACCACCATGTGAACAGTTATCTGTACAATGAAGTCTAAGAAATTTCTTAGTGATTTCATTAAGATTTAACATATTGATGTGTTATAAAATACTTTGTAGTAACTAGTGTATTTTTGGTTCCCAGAAATGATAGCTTCCACAGTGGTCTAATGAGAAGCAAAAAGAAAACATTCCTTTTTACAGTATCCATGCATGGGCTGGTGACAAGTGGGAAGAGAAGGAAGAGGTATCAGAAGGCAAGCAAGAGTCATTGAAGATCCCTGTCTGCAACAGCCCCGTGGTGTGAGCTCTGAGACCATCGCTCATGCAGCACAGGAGAATCCTTGTGTCCAGTCCTAAGCCAGCACCCAATCTGAAAGTATGAAGTGAGGTTGTTAAAATATTTAATACCTGCATTCCCAGTAGATGTGTGCATATTTTAACTCTAATCTACCAACCTATAAACTTCATTTTGCCAAGAGAACACTAAGTTTCACAGTGAAATTAATGCTAGGCTTAACTGGCATGATAGAAATTGCTCACAGTTTTCCTTCTAGTATTGCATGGTTTTCATTAGTGAGCCAAGGACATGAACCACCTATGTAAATTATGCCCTAGGCCAAGCCCAGCATAATTCTAAGCATGCTAAGCCATGTGCACTGGCTTTAGGAGGCATATTTTAATTAAAAGTATAGATTTATATTTTAGATGGATGAACTGAAAAATGCCATGTGTCTCAAAGAGTCTGTCTACTTTTATTACAGTTTTGTTTGCTGACTGCCGTTGTATGCCGTAATCCTTTTCCTGATGTAAAAATGTCTGATTTGTAAGCTCATTTAGGTAGTCTTTGATGGCGATTTTGGTCAATGCATTCCATATGCTTATGACACAGTGTTTGGAAATGTTATGTCTAAATTCTTTACATATTTGGAATCATCATTGTTTTTGTACCATGGTTGTCTGTTTCATACCCACTGAAAAAGAATTCAGATTTTCTTTTCCTTGAAAGAAATTCCTTTTTCTTAATACAATCTGGTATCCCCCCCCCCAAAAAAATGCCACAAATGAAAAGTTTTTTCCCCTCCTTAGGGCCTATAAAATTTTTCTGTTATTAATATTTCTAAGAGCATACTTGGGACTATCTGGTTGAAGTTATAGCAAAGAGGTCCACCATGGTCAATGTTTAAAGTGGATTAAGACCAGTGTAGAAAAAAAAAAAAAGACCAGTGTAGAAGAGTACAGTAAGGTGAGCCTACACATGGGGACAGGGTATCAGGGGGCCAGGGACTGACTTTAAACCATACGTAGGAACAAACCTCAATCCCACACTTAATGCCACCCTCTGCCACATAACAAAACATCAAAATGAGTTGGTATTGGCCAACTCAAATGAGAATACATTTTTAGGAAGGATTTTCCTATCTTACAACAAAAAGGAATTTTATTTTTTTTTATTTTTTTTAAAGATTTATTTATTTATTTATTTGTTCTTGAGAGATAGAAGGAGAGACAGAGCCAGAGACACAGGCAGAGACAGAGCCAGAGACACAGGCAGAGACAGAGCCAGAGACACAGGCAGAGGGAGAAGCAGGCTCCATGCACCGGGAGCCCGATGTGGGATTCGATCCCGGGTCTCCAGGATCGCGCCCTGGGCCAAAGGCAGGCGCCAAACCGCTGCGCCACCCAGGGATCCCCAAAAAGGAATTTTAAAAAATGTTTTTATCACATAGAGCCAAAGAAAATAATTTGGATTTTCAGTATTTGTTTTGACACCTTTATATTAACAATACTGATGTGTCTGTCATTTTAATTTATTTTTTAAAACTAAAGAATTGGTGGAAACTTCACACTGCTCCCTCTGCTCACCTTAAAAAATACTTTAAGTGAAAGTCATATTTAACATAAATAAATCCTACTCAGTTGGGAAATTGTTGTACCTGCAATAAGTTGAAATTACTGATAAAATACCTGGCAAATTGTTTAAATCTCTTAAAGACACCAGGTGTTTCATTAAAGTTAGTTTGTAGAAATAAATGCTGCTCAGATAATTGAGAAAAAGAGACACTAAACTTGTTTTGTACACATATGTTTGATATTTTAACAGAAAGTCAAAATATAATTGGATAGATAGACAAAATTTATATCTGATAACTTCGCCTTATATTTGTAACCCATGAAGTACAACATTTAAACACATGTAGAAAGAAACAAATTCATAATTAAGTCTATTATTACTAAATTATAGGATTGCTCAATTTTTAAAAAAGTATTCACTGTATTACTTCTTCTAGAGATATTTTTTGACTGCTTTCATTTGTTTCAGCCTGTGCATATACTTCAGGTTATATTCAAATGGTTTCAGAACACTAAATCTAATTAACATTTTTATTTTATTTTTTTTTCCCTAGTCATGGTCGGCCATAGGGTCTATCAGGTTGGGCAGAGATCCTTATGCATGAACCATTTCTCAAAGACTTTTGGTTTTCTAAGTTACAGAGACCTATACACCTCTTCTTCTTGATCATCTCTTCATAGTCAGTGGTTCTCAACAGGTGGCAATATTGCCTCTCGGACATTTTTGTTTGTCACAACTGCATGAAGGATGTTAGCATGTAATGGATATAAGTCAGGGATGCTGCTAAACATCCTACGATGCACAACACAGAATTCCCAAAATAGTTATCTGAACCCAAATGCCAAGCATCAAGATTAAGAAAGTCTATCATAAGTCATTCCAAAGTTACATTTTAAATTATTATAATAATATTGCATTGATTTAATGGTCCCTTACTCCTGCCATTACATCTATTATCTTCCTAAGTGATTGATTTGAATTGGCATTTTATAAGGAGTAGGTCTCTCAATAATTCCAAAAAACTGTTCCACACAATTGTCTACACACATTTGTCTGCACATCAATATTCTAAAATATAACATTAAAATGTATCGTAACTAACAATTTTCATACCCATTTTTCACTGTTGATGCCATCTGGTTTTCTAATCATTATTTTCAACTCTTTTTTCCACCTGATTCTTAATGACATTATCTCAGAATATGTTACAAGAAATAATAATAGAAATTTTTGTTCATTTTATGGTTCTTTCAACCATTTGGTTTTTCCCCTAAATGCAGAATAGTGGTGGTACAAATGTAAACAAGGAAAAAATACTTAATAGGTACTGTGGGCTTAATAATTATGATGATAATTAGGAGGAGGAGGAGGAAGAGGACAACTTATATTTTGATTATCGTAACTAACATTAATTTCACACCTAGTAAGTGATGATCATAGTGGTGAAAACTTTACTTACATTCACATATTTAAATTTGAAGAAGTTGAAAAATGTGGATTCTAGTCTCCGTGGATGGAAGCTCCTCATGGCTGGCAGATCGTAAGTCTTCAGTAAATATTGACTAAGTGAATACACGCTAGATGAATTTAGTCTCCTCTCCCAGACTCATAGTAAGCCAAATAACCACGTGTTCACTCTCTGTGCCACTCAGCAGTTTCCATGTAGAGCCTTGGTTGGTCTTTTTTCTTTTTTAAGATTTTATTTATTTATTCATGAGAAACACAGAGAGAGAGAGAGAGAGAGGCAGAGACGCAGGCAGAGGGAGAAGCAGGCTCCATGCAGGGAGCCTGATGTGGGACTCGATCCTAGATTCCAGGATCAGGCCCTGGGCTGAAGGCATTGCTAAACCCCTGAGCCACCTGGGCTACCCGCCTTGGTTGGTCTTATTCACAAATTCATTCCCTCACGTAGTGTCTGGAACATGTCAGTCTCTTTAAAAATACTTCTAAATGAAGAAATGAATGAATACGTGCATTAATGATTTTACACGTCTACTATTTTAACAACAGTATAAATAAGACAGAAAATTAAATCACTGGCCAATGCCACAATTTACATCCAAGAAGCCAATATTAAAAGCATTATTTGAGAGGATAAATGTCATTCCTAGAAGACTCATCATGAGTGTGTGCCTGAATTATTTTTGATAATTTTAATTATGTATCTATGTATGTATGCATATATATGTGTGTACCTATCTATCATCTATCTATCTACCTATCTATTTACCTATCTACTTACCGATCATCTATCCATTCTCTATCAATTGCTCTTGGCTATGCTGATAGAATAAATGAAGGGCTATGCATTGTTTCTCCTTTCCATATTATTATCAATTCCAAGTCTCTTTTTCTAGTGAAGTGGAAGTACCATCAAATTTAACAAGCACTAAGTACTATCGTTTATAAGAAAGAGAGTCAAACACCATTTCTCTTTGCTTGTTAAAAGGACAGATTTTCATCAACAATTTCTTATTATTATCCACCATCTGTGTGATGGCTTTACATAATTACCTGCATACCGTGTCTTTGATAGGCCTTATTTCTGATAAACAGAAAATAAAATTAAGCTCTCATATGAGATCCATCACAGAGGAAGTTTGGAATAAATATAGTAGATTTAATTTTTCCCTTTCACAAACCTGACAAGGCAGCTGCTGGAAGGCTCACTTATGAATCTTTGTTTAGAATGAAATTCCAAATGATGAAGCATCAGCCTTTAATGACAAAATGTGCTATATGGTCAATTGGAGAGGAAATGTTTCCCAGGCTTCTGTCTTAGATGCATCAAGAATTAAAAGAATATGGGATAATTTAGAATGATAGATAATCGTTTTGTGCCACTGAATTTTAAATCAACACCTGGGTTAGGCACGGCGAGTAGAATATGAAGCCAAGCACATTCAAGAAAGCAGTAGCATTTGCTTTTAATATTCATAAAGTTTTTACATTGAAGCTGTACAATATGTTCGATCACAGGTGGCACTTTAGGAAATTATGTCATATGATGGCAAATCAGCAGGTGTATGACTGTTAGTGTGCCAAATGAGACTGGGCACAGGTATGATACTCCTCTCCAAAAGAAAAACAGCAACATATATATTCAAACTGGGGAGATATATATATATATATATATATATATATATACCTGTTACAGAACGGGAAATAGCTAGAACGTTACCATCTAGAGCAATTTAATGTCATAAAATTAGTTGTATTGGAAATATGTGAAAAAAATCACACCGATTAACAAAGGAAGAATATGGTCATCAATGTAAAATATGTACAAATCACAAGTGTTCAACCCTATGAATTTTAGAAATTCTTTATATTCAAGCAACTAACACTAAGATATTGAGCATTTAACCACTTCAGATTTTCTTCTCCTTCTAATGCACCTCCACTCCAAAAAAAAAAAAGCATCTTTTTAATTTGACACTATAGTTGTAGAAGCTCGTGGATATTATATAATGAATTAAGCGGTATATTCTTTTGTGTGCCCAGTCTCATTCACTTAGAATGCCTTTGTTGAGACTCATCAACATGGTTGTGTGGATCTGTAACATGTTAATTTTCTTGCTAACCGGTAATTTATTGTATGGGTCTACCACAGGGCTTTGTTGCTGTTGTTATTTTAATCTATTTTTCTACTGATGTACAGTTGGATTATTTCTGTTCTGGAGCTCTTATGAATCAAGAAACTATGATTTTTTTTCTGAACAGGTCACTTCTATGGACATATGTTTTCATTTATCTTGTTACACGATTAGAGTGGAACTGATGGATCATATACTGGCTGGATGCTTAATTTTATAAGTAAGTGTGAACCTGTTCTTCAAAGTGATTGAAATTTTTGACACTCTAACCAGCAAAATACGAAAGTATCAGTTCCTCCACTTTTCTCTAACATTTAATGTTTTAGGTCATACTTTGTTTTTACTTCAGACATTTCAGTGGGTGTGAAATGGTATCTCACTGAAGTTTTAATTTGTATTTCCTTGACAACTAATAATGGTGATGATCTTTTCACATGTGCATTGGTTATCATATCATATATCTTTTAAATTTTTTTGGTGAAGTGTAATAGTCTTTTGACCATACATTTTAAAAATAATTTTTAAGGTGAAATTAACATTACATAAAATTAACCATTTAAAAGTGAACAGTTCAGTAATATCCAGTACATTCATGATATTGTACAACCAGCACCTCTCTTTAATTCCAAAGCACTTTCATCGATCCAAATCAAACCCCATACCCATTAAGCAATTTTCCCATTCTCCACCCAACCTGATACCTTGCAAACACCAATCTGTGTCTTGTCTCTATGGATCAATCTATCCCAGATATTTAATATAAATTAAATCATATGTGACCTATATATGACCTTTTGTGTCCGACGTTTTTTCACTTAACATACGCTTGGGAAGGTTTAAGAATATAAATAAGAGTATTTTGGAGGTTCTCCCATGTAGTAGCATGTGACATGACTTCAATTCTTTTTATGGCCAAATGATGGTCCATTTTAAGTAAAAAACAGTTTATTTATCCATTCATCTGGTTTTGGACATTTATATTATTTCCACCTTTTGGCTATTGTGAATAGTGCTGCTATAAGTGTGTATGTACATGTACTTGTTTGAGTATTTGTTTTCTATCCTTTTGGATATATACATAGGAAGGTAATTGCTGATTTATAAGGTATTTCTGTGTTTAAGTTATTTTTTAATGTGTTGTCTTTCCCGTAATTGTGGAGTTTTGGAGTTCTTTATATATTTGGATACATCTTTGTCAAACAAGCTGTAAATATATTTTTTAATCCATGGCTTAATTCTATCT
This sequence comes from Vulpes lagopus, assembly GCF_018345385.1. Taxonomy (NCBI): domain Eukaryota; kingdom Metazoa; phylum Chordata; class Mammalia; order Carnivora; family Canidae; genus Vulpes; species Vulpes lagopus. Next base: position 7,070,801 of record NC_054839.1, on the reverse strand, counting down.
TTGGATAAATACAAGTTTTGAGCTCTAAAAAAATTCAAATTATCATTTTCAACACAAGTAATGCTACATGTGTGACAGGTGCTTGAGGAAGGAAGCCCTTTATGAAATTCATCTGACTGCATGTGGTAATGGAACAGTGTCTGGATGCTGGGTAAAGTGATTTTAACTTTCCTGATCCAGAAGTGTCATAAATGGAGAGCAGATGATAATGGTTTTTACTTTTGCTACATGGGATGGTAGCACTTGCAACTACCGCAATTTTTAATTTTTCTTAATTTTCTTTTTTTTCTTTTATGCAGTTTCATACCTTTATTTGACAATCAGTGGTTAGTTCTCATCCACAGTAGTTGTCTACAGATTTTTGAAAGTGGTGTCAGGTGCACAGGTAACCAAGGTATAGAGATTGGTGAATTTTCATCCTCCTTATGTTTTCTGGACAGTTGCACATGGATATGGTAAGAACATCCCTTATTCCTTTAACCCAGCAGCTTTGTTGGGCCTGGTGTCAATGCCCATGTCTAGAGTTCCTATCTCCTTCATGGCACTTTTCTGGATCTCTTGGAGTGCCCAAGGGAAACGATTTTCGAAACCCACTCCATGGATGCACTTGTGAATGCTGATGGTCACTATCTTGTCAATGGCAGAACAGTCCTTCTTGAGACCATTCTCTATGAGAACCACTCTGCCAGTCCCTGGTTGGAAGGTTTTCAGCTCCTTTCAAACTCCTAAGCATGATTTGGGGCACTATTCTATCAAGCTTGGTTTCAGGCCTCTTCTCTAATACACTCCCACAATTCTGTGAGTGATCTAACTTCTTTCTTATAAACTATCCCCATATAACCCAAATAAACCTTATATTTCCTGCAACAAGAACTTTGACTACTACACCAAATCTAGATATCATATTTTTTATTGCCAATTTGACATATCCATTATCTACTATTGGATTACTTTTCATATCTCTGATTCTTATGAGAGTCATCTTTCAATTTTTTTTGGTCTATTTTATTTTGTTTGGTTTTGTGAATTCTGTATCTTGTGTCTTATTTTATTTTATTTTATTTGGCTCTATGGCCAGCATGAAGCCCAACACAAGCCTTTGAACTCATGACCCTGAGATGCTTCAGATGCTTTCAGACCTCAGCTGAAATTTAGAGTCAGATGCTTAAATGAACTACCTAGGTGCCCTTCCTTTGTTCATTTTTTAAAAAATATTTCTTAATAGTTTTCAAAAAAGGGTTTGGAAATATATTATGTACCTATCTGCCTCCTACCGGTTAACCTATGCCTTCTTGTGACCACCCTCACATTAGCTAGAGCTCTAGGTAGATTAGGAACAGGGAAAGGGCTGGGTCTGATGATTTTTAGCCTATACCCAAGACTTAGGAGAAACTTGATTGGAATAACTTTCTCTAAGATAGTTCTCCTTCATTATTGTATCTAACCTAGGTATTCCCTTGTTTTCCACTATTGTAGCATCTTCATATTTGCAGGGCCCAGTGTAAAGTGAGAATATGAAGTTCCTTGTTGGGAAATTATATGATTTCAGAAGATGGTAACAGAGCACTAACCCAAGAGCTGGTCCTTCTACAAGGTACCCTGAGTGACCATGTGGGCTGTGCACTGATGAAGCTGGCCCTGCCTCCTCTTCACAGTATGTGCCAGAACTTATCAATGTAATTATAATTATAATAATTATTGTAATTCTCCTGTTATGTTTGTTGGATTTCTAGAAGACTGCAAGATCCATGGAGGTGAGCACCATGTGTTCTATTTCCTGTTTCATGCCAGTGTCCAGATCGATATTTGATACAGTATTGATTTTAAAATCAATTGTAGTTGATTAAATGAATAACCAAAAGAATAAATAGAATACGGATCTTTATGTTATAATTTCAACATTCCAGTTGCAATTAAGTGTATATAGAGAAAACAAAACATTTCTATGTAGCCATGAGGAAAACTTCACCATGAGCATTACTCTTGCTTAGTGGGAAATTCCCTCACCCTCTATGGTAGTTCTAAGGTTTTCATCCAGAAGGAAGCCATAGGAGATTCAAATTCTCCATTTGATGTGCATTTAGACTACATCATGTTACTCAGTCAAAGTTAGCAGTCCAGGAAAAGAGGGAGGAACAGCTGGTGAAGATCTCTTAACCAGACTTTGCCTTGATTCATCTCAGTTTACTTCCTGATGACCTCCTAATGACTGATGAGTACATATCGTATAGATAATTCTACTCAGTGATTCCACTGGTCCTCATATACCAGCAGGCATAGAAGGTGTACAACATAGAATTGGTGTGTATTGCCTTTATATAATTCTACTATAGGTATAGTTTGCTCATAGTAGTTCATAATAAAAATATGTTTGATTTTTCAAATTGAGACACTTGTGACAAAATAACATTTTTAACATTCACATTGAATCTTATAATTGTCTTGGATATAAAACAAAAGATCATTTATCTGGAATAATAAATTTTCAATTATCATATCTTCTTGAGTAGAAAAATTTTTAATTATCAAAGATACATGGTGTTCACAATTTATCTATCTGATGTAGTTTCTTGAGTCCATTACAAAATAATCACTCAGCCCTGCCTTCATTGTATTTATCTACTCTAATACTGTTATGTGACTGTTTCTTTGCAACTATTCTTCAAAAATTTCTCTAATACCCCAATATTCCATTTTTTTCCATCTAGCCTTATCATTTTATCTTATCTATAACTTCCAAAATCTATCCTCATATATTTCTTTCTTTTCCCCAACTTCTCAAACTCTGCCTGTCCCTGGATCACTCTGAACCAGAGAAATGAAAGATGTATGAATTCTTATTCTTCTTTGAAACACACATGAAGGCAGGAATAGACACAATTCAGATTATATACATTACTCTTTTTTGAATCTCAAATATTTTATAATTTTTCTCTATCTAGTGAAATTGTTACAACTCTAAAATTACTTAATTGGAGCATACATGCATACCTTTTATTTGGATGAAAATAGTACTTTTAAGCTGCTCAAAGTATAATACTTTATATTTTTAGTTAATCCTTTGCAGCTAACCAAAATACAAACATTTCTCAATATAACCATAGCAAGGAAGAGAGTAGATAAACGTAAGATCATATGATTACTAAAAAATTGCATTTGCTTATTGGAGAAAATAAGCAATTGAGCTCATTTACAAATATTACTATCTTCTTGGTGTCTGTCCTAAAAGGTAAAGAAGAGCTAGCATGCAACATAGAGCTTTTTGTTTACAAAAGACAGACATAGCACATCCTCATGCTCCCTCCTATTCCACTCTTAACTTGCCTTCATGGAAAAATCTTACTACTAAGGTAAAGATCATTGTACTGTGTTTACCTCTGGGGAACAGGTTGATAACTAACCCAAAATATTCTGAAAGCCAGGCTTCCATATTCACAAACTGCCTCTTGCCTGCTAGATGCAGCTCATTTCAACCAGACTAGAGAGGTGATGGAGTCCAGTTTTGGTGTTGTTCCTTTCCAAAGCAATGAAAAGTGGGGGAAAGACAGCAGCTCTCTCCCTTCTTCGCTAATTGGAATGAAAATGAGGGCTTCCTTTCTCCATTTCAAATGACACCATCTTCAGCCAGCTGAATAAATCCTTTATTGTGGACACTCAACGGAGGAGGAATTCAATTTCATACTATCAATAAGGAGTCAAGGACGTTGTAATTGATATTCAGAGTAACAAGGTAACCTATTTTCATAAGAAAGGTCACCCAAAAGACAAACAAGGATTTGAAAAACAGCTCAAGATACGAAGGACAGTGACCACACCATTGGATAGTAGTTGGATCCTGGTGCTTTCTCCCCCCCCCCCACCCGGGAACAAGTAATATATATATATATATATGATGTTAAGATATTATAACTCAAATTCTAAGAAAACAAATAAATATTATATCTTAGTAAAGACTAAGAAATAGACAACCTGGTATTCTTTTCTGAAGGTGAAATGACTAGGCCAATTTGCAAAAGTTCAGAAAGTAATTGAGTGTTATTTAAAATAAGTGAAACTGTTGTACAAAACAAAGGAATAGACAGATACATAAAATACGGAATTTGTACGAGTATGGATGCAGTCCACAAATTTATTCAGATGCCTAAGTCATGATACTAAAATATAAGCATTTTCCTAAATCTAAATCTGAAACAAAGGAGTGTATGGCAGGAATGGAGGATATTTGAAATGGAAAGAAAACTATTGTCAACAAAAATCCCTTTCCTAAATATATTTCTCTATTTGTGTGCGTGTAGGTTCTGTGGCAAGAAAAAAAAATATGTTGAGAATATAATGATCTTTTCTCACATGAAGTCATTTTAGTTCATTATGTAAGTGTGAATTTCCTCTACTTAGACTACCTGAAGACCTAGAAGAGAGGAAAGATTAAAAGAGAGAGAAGACAGCAAGGGAGGTGGGTCCACAGCATTGAGTTATTATCTCAGATCTTTTCTGCATTGAGGCATTGGTGACTTCAGGCCAAACACAAACTCCCCTTCCCCATATCCCTGGGGTATTTTGTTTCCAGGTGTCCTGAATCACTGAGTATACTGCCCTAGTGATGAGGGAACAGAAGGCTATCTGAGGACAAAGTACAAGCTAACACCCAACAAAAGATCCCCACCCCAGGTGGTATATGTGTGACATTCCGTGGGCCCTCCTGGTTGCTCTAAAGCTAAGGGAAAGGAAAAACAAGTAGTTAATTTATAGAGATTATAGTCCTACAGACATGAATCTCCTTCAGTTTACAAAATGTCTTAGTGATTTATAAGAAAAAAAGCATTCTTATCAGTAACCTAACTTCCAAAAGGAAACTCCCAACTATCTTAATGTCAATGCTTTACTAGAGGGAAAAACAACTTTAAACTGACAATTACAAGGCCTCCAGTATCTTATAGGTCCTCTTTAGCATATAAAAATTCTTTTGAAAACTTCCCTTTTCCTTACCTCCCTCAACTTTCAAGCATATAATCAGCCACTCCTCACAACCCTGGGGCAGCAGTTCGTCCTGCCCATGGGTCCTGTCCCCCTGCTTTAATAGAACCACCATTTTGCACCAAAGACTTAAGAACCCTTTTGATTGTTGGCTACAGACCTCACCCCACCAAACGTCATCTATATGCCAAAACTACATCACTAGAGCTGTTGGAGCTCCTTCAAATGCAGGTCTGATGCCAAACTTAATTACCGCTACCTAAAATCAGCTGTCAAAAATGCACACTTAGGAAAGTGATTTGCAGGAATTGGTGTCCCTACCCATAGGGTGACACAAAACTGGTAAACACATGCTGGTTGTAAACATAGTTCAAAACATCAATTTTTTACATAGGGGAAACCAAACTTATTTTCAAAATAGGAACATCTGAGAGCAAGTGAGCATTCCTTGTGTACTGCGTAAAGATGAGGGCAAAACATAAACATCGGCTATTTCCAAATAAAACATGAGTGTGTTCCAAAAGAGACATTGTTCTATGTGCTGCAACCTGACCCCATGCTGTCCTGTGTAAACTCCCTTCCAGTCGAGGGGCCCTCTTCTGTTTCCTTTGCTTGCTTCCTCTTGTGTCCCACTTCCTAACTCCCACTGTGGCTGTTCTGAGATCTACCCCTGGCTCTGTGTTTGATGGCAATCTTGTTAAATCTCATGACTTCTGCTTATAGTTCTCTTCAAATGATTTACAAATGTTTATCCCACCCCCGATTGTTTCCTGAGATCTTGCTCCAAATTTCTGATTACCTGCCGGACATACATCAGAGAAACTTACCAGCTCTTCAAATTCAGTCCGCCCATTCTTCCAAATTCTTTCTTCCAATTCCTTTATTTCTGCATTAGTTGTACCATCCTCCACGTTAGATACGTTTATACACTCAGCGTTAGCTTTGACTCCACCCCCTTTTCCTCCCATATAAATTTTTATCTAAGCATTATTCTTGTGTCTGTAGCATATTTTCATGACCATTTTTTACAATTTCACTAATGATACCACATAGCCTCTCATAACTTCCCTCAAATTCTCTCCCTGCCACTCAATGGTATAACTTACAAGCTGATCCCTGCCTCTAGTTTTTTTTTTTTTTTTAATCCAAACACCTTTGTACTAAACCCAAATTTAGTTGCTCTAAATCAGAGTTCTCCAAACCTACTGCTCATGTACTCAGACTCAAGTTCAAATTTTAAGATATGGAACAGAAAAACTCCAGCCCTCAGAGGTTCCTGATAGGCTGGCTCTGCTGTTTTCCAATCTTATCTCCTATCCGTCCGTCCCTGTCAAGCAACCTGCACCTATTAAGGTGTTCCTAATTGATGTGCTTATTACTGGGCCCTCTTCCTCATAATATTCTCAAGAAAGTACAGGAGAATTAGTTTTTCCACTGTTACACATTTCTGCATTCCTCTCTTTCTTCAACTCCCTGATTCACAATTATCTTTACATTGTATTATCCACCTCAAGGACAAAGCTTATTCCAAACTCCTCTTTGATGTCCAATACATAGCAAAGTTTTTCATATATCCTACCCAGTCAAGACAGATATATTTTTTAAAGATTTTATTTATTTATTCATGAGAGACACACAGAGAGAGGCAGAGACACAGGCAGAGGGAGGAGCAGGCTCCATGTAGGGAGCTCAATGTGGAATTTGATCAGGGGACTCCAGGATCATGCCCTGGGCCGAAGGCAGGCACTCAACCACTGAACCACCCAGGCTGCCCAAGACAGATTTATTGAAAAGAATTAAACACTCTGAAATAATCTTTTCTTCTGAATTTACTTTAAAATGTAAGTGTACTGTTATTGTTATATTTAATATTTTCCTCTTATATTATATTTACATACGTACTGGTGTTATATCTACAAGTAGGATATAAAGTCTTAGTTGTTATGATTAATCTTTTTATCCCCAAAGACCCAGAGAGATGATTTCATATAGTAATAAACTCAAACAAAATTTTAAAGGAAATGTCTTTGGGATTTTTCTAAAGGAAATATATTTAAATAGTTATTGGCTTATGGAGTTAGGTACAAAATTTCTTCCATCATTGTTCGTGATATGTTAGCCATGCAATTTTTAACAAACTGTGGTAAACAGTAACTTAAAATATTAATATTTAAGTAAAAAAAAGAAAAAATAACTATTTTTTTACTGTTGGTTTGCAAAAGGAACAGTGGAATCAATTAGAAGGGGATAAAGAAGATTTGTTGTACAGATTCCAATGTGAAATTCTGTGTCCCTTTAAGGTTTTGTGGTACTTAAAGCACAGGTAACTTATTATATTAGAAATAATTTCAAAATGTATATCCTTCATTTACCTTGATATTTGGTCAAGTATTGTGGGGTCTTTTTCCCCCTCATCATCCTTTGACATAAATTGACATATCCTGTGGCTTACCACTTTGGTGACATGAAAATACTAGAGCTAGAAATTCTGAGCTCATGTGAGGAGATTACCATGTTTTATACTCAATTGTATTTGTTAGCACCATGTAATTATGTAGGAAATAATTAACAACCATATATTGAGTGAAATCTAAGTTCTTTAACTTGGATATTGTCCCACCTTACCTGTCTAGTTATTGAGATGCACGTTAAGCACTGTTGTGCACACGTTAGCACGCCTACACACACACATACTTCTTTATCACTGCATGTTTTTCGTGCTCAAAGTTGTTGAAACCTATTGAAAATTCTATAGAAAAGCCTCATACATAGCACGATCCAGCAACTTTAGATCTGCTGGGTGGTGTGGCATGCTCATTAATCCAATAGAAATCCAAGAAAAGTGTCTGATCAAGGACACGTCTTCATGTGGGATGTGCTCCTGGGGTTGTGTTCTCCCCCGAAGCGCCCTAGGTTTCCCTTAACAGAGACTGCCCTGAAGGAGAGTGTGAAAAGCTTTCTTTAGTTTTGGTTTCTTTAACATGCCAGTTAAAAGTATATACTCTGCCTTTGTAATTGTATTGTATGACAATCCTTAAAAAAGGAAATAAAAAATGTTAAGATTTTTTTTTAAAGAAAGCGGCTGCTGTACTCCACGCCCTTTTATCTTCTTTGAACACAAGATACTCTATCCAATTGCTGGAAGAGACTGTAGAGCCTTTTTTTATTGCTCTTGTAAATGTGTCCAGAGACAACGAAGTGCTGGGTACATCTAATACATAGGATAAATAAGTGAGTTTATAGTAGAGCTCTTTATAGTAGAGCTCTGAGCTGCCTGCCTGACTTGCTCCAGACCAAGCACTAAAGCAGTATAACCAAGCCCATTCACCGTAGTCAGGCTGCTGTGGCTCACCCAGCAGTGTCTGGAAAATCTGAGGGGTTCTTATTCCTTTTGGGCTCCTCCCTCCTTTCAAATTTGGTTCCACCTTATAGAAAGCTCTCAAACTTGTGCTATCGGAGAGAAACACATGCAAAAATGCGGTTTGATTTAAAAAGAACACTGTCTGAAAGATCAGAGAATGTCACTTACAATATGAGTTCAGATGCCCTATGCTGTTGTGCTACCATTAAAACAAAAGTATAAAGAACATCCATGTTGCCCCTTGAAACTAAGCTTTAGCTTGTTTTGAATTTTAACACCAGAAACATTTTCCTGAAATGTATAGCCAAATAGATAACAAAGTATTGCAAAGTGCCAATATTATAGCTTTTCTTTATTGTTTTTAAAACATATGCACCTAGTTCCCTTTGCTTTTTCCCTTGCTATGCTATTTAAATTATTAATAGTTAGCTTTAAGTATATAGCTTCAGCATGCTTCTAACTACCTTACAGAAGTATACACTATTACTGACACGTTGTCTCCACTGCATACCTAGGAGCTCCAGAAAAAAATGAAACAAAATGCCCTATTGGATCACAGCATATCCATGATCCAAAATGGTTGTTTGAGGACAATTAAGGTGAAGAGAATCTAACAATTATTGAACCTCTAATGTATGCTAAGCACTGAGCCAGGGAGTTTTACAATGTAGACAATACTTCAAAGTTTAAGTTTGGGAACAGTGCTACCCCCACCAAGGAGACTGTTGTGTCCTTCCACGCAGGATATTGTCATGGTTTTATTGAATGTGAGATGTATTTTCAGTTCTTATTCTAATTAAAAAGCAGCCTCCATGGAAAGAAAAGGAAACAGATGTAGTCATTTTCAATGAACTCCCTTTTCAAAAACAAAACAAAATAAAAAATAAACAATTATACTGTCTCTTATCAATAACTCTTTAATGTATTGTTATATACAATTTGTCACCAGAACTGTGCTGCCCTACTTGAGATCACTACTAAAGGTTTTGATGTCCAGACAGGTTAATGAAGTGGCATCCATTCCAGTACTAGCCTATAATCAGTTTGATTTTCCTGGTATGGGTAACATTGCACTGGTGTTTCGCAAACCTGTCTACACACCATCACCTGAGGACCTGTTTAAAAAAAACACATCCCTGGGATCCTTCCCAGACTTCCAGAATTCATAGTGGATTCCTCAGGGTTACCAAATTTGAAACACTGCATCAGACTTTCACATAGATTAACCAACTTAACTATTAAAAAAAAATTTAAAGACATCATTTTTATTCGTATCTATATAGGGAAAGAATGAGGTTAAGGGCTGTATTGTAATAGGCTCAAAATTGAACACCTACTAGAATGATAGGCTTTCTAGTTTAAGCAGGCAAGACTATCTGCAAATAATCCCACATTCATTCCATATATTACCCTGCCTTTCCTGAAGGAAATAAAGCAGGTAACTATGTCAAACAATGCATAAAAATAAAGGATCCTTGAATGAAGTCTCAAGAGATGCAAATAAGCAATAATGAAGGAATCTCCAAGGTCCCTTACAAGGTCATTTTAATCAATTAATTCAGTAGTCAATTCATTCAGCAATTATTTATTGAGTATCAACTACCAGCCAAGCATAACATAAAGAAGATTTAAGAAATCAAAAATATCTTGACGAAAGAGCAACAGCAGAAAAGAAAGGTTACAAGGCAACGTGTCTTCACACTAAGTACATCTATTAAACAGGTTATTGTCAGTTGAATTGTACCCTCAAAAGATATTCTAAAGTCCTCATTCCTTGTACCTGTGAATGTGACCTTATTTGGAAATAATCTTTGTGATATAATTACAATGTAAATTAGAATAAGGTCATACTGCAGTAGAGTGGGCCATTTATCCAGTATGACTGATGTCCTAAGAAACACGGATACACACAGAGACAAAGGCCATTTGAGGGCAAACACACAGAAAGAACACCCCAGAGTTTGGAGTCGAGAGGCTTCAAGCCAAGGAATGCCAGAGATTCCCGGTAACACCTATGGCTAGGAGAGTGGCATGGTACAGACTCTCCCCAAGGGTTTTCATGGATAACATGGCCTAATTGGCACCTTGCTTTGGCACCTTTCAGAATTATGAGAGAATACATTTCTTTTGTTTAAACCATCCAGTTTGTGGTACTTTGTTATGGCAGCCCTAGGAAACTAATACACAGAGGTTCCCCAGTATGTTGATGTCATATCTCTTTAGATTCCCCTAAATTATTGAGGATTTCGAAGAACTTTTATTTCTATCTCTTCTATTTATCAATATTTACTTTCTAAGCAATTAAGTCTAGTAAATTTTTTAAAACATGAAAAATAATTCATTCAAAATAATAATATACTTAAAAATGTTAACATAAATGATATATTTTAAAATAATTACTTTTTTAAAAAGAAAATTCAATTAGAGTGCTACTTTTTTACAGTTTTGTGAATCTCTTTAAAGTCTGGCTTAATGGAAGACAGCTGGGTTCTCATATCAGGGTCTGCTTTTAATCTGCTTCAATATGTTTTTCTGGGTGAAGTAAACTAAGGAAGTACAGCCTCACGCAGAAATATAGATATATCATTGGAAGAGAGGAATATTTACTTAATAATCTTTTCAGATATTTGTAGATACTCATTGATGCTACACTCAAATGCATTTAATGGTAGTGTCTTAAAGTTAAAATGTGGCATCTCAAATTTTATCAATATACTTCCTATAGTTTGTAGTATTAAATCCATTGGTCTATCTTGACCTTTGGATAGACCTTTTACATGTGCATGATTTTGTAGGATCATGATCCCTTGAAAAATATTCATTCATTCAGTTATGCAGATCTTCCAAATACTGACACATTTTGCTATACAACATTAAAAAAAAACACACACCTGCCAATGTCAATCATCTCAATTAAAAATTCTTTAAAGATTTTGAAAATTTCAAGCTCATGGTGGCCAATACAATTTTCCTAAAATTCTACTTTTGATTGAAAGCTCAAATTTTATAATCAGTAGTTAATATGTTTAGCAGTTGTTCTTGAAGTAATATGTTCATCTCACTCATTTTGAAAACATGTTACGACATTTTCAAATCTGGATGGGCACAGTTTTTATGTCAGGCTTTCTTTCAAGTAAATATGGTGTTCTCTGACACAAGTTGATAGTTTAGCTTGCAACTCACCAGAAGCTCAACTTGTGCATGCACATTTTCTCTTTCTTTCAATAAAATGGTTTTCTTTACTTAAATATGAGTCAACTGGGCAAGTTTTGCCCAGATATTCTATAAAAAGTTCTACTAAGTGAGTTTGAGATAATCTGATATTATTATGTATTTATTTATTTATTTATTTTAAGATTTATTTATTTATTCATGAGAGACACACAGAGAGGCAGAGACATAGCAGAGGGAGAAGCAGACTCCCTGTGGGGAGCCCGATGCAGGAATCGATCCCAGTACCCCTGGGATCATGACCTGAGCCAAAGGCAGATGCTCAACCACTGAGCCACCCAAAAGATAATCTGATTTTATTTCTGCCACACTAACCACCTCAGGGATTAATATGGCTAAAATTATTCGACAGACTAATTGATGGCTAATTTATTTGTTACCTAAATAAACATGCATAGAAGTTGATCTATTCCTCTGGAATATTGGAGGCACAATATAAGCATAAGATCTCACTGCCATTAAAAAAAAAAAAAAGGATCTCACTGTCATTTTGTGTACTTCTCCCTCTGAAATGAAGACAGCATCTCATCTTTTACCTCCTGACATACAACTTGCTCTATTACGTCTCTTCCCTCCAAGAATAAGTTCACCCATTGCCTCTTCATACAATATTTATTTTCTTTTGTTTTATAAGCACTTCATTTTTTTCATAGCATTTTAATCTCTAGTATAATATGAGAGCAGTCCATTATATCACTACATTATCACTTAGTACTCAAATATGCTTCCCAATAGACTCTGAAGGGCTTTTTTCTTTTGAGGTTTTGTATCCAAAAAATGAAGCCTTTATTGAACATTTGGGGGAAAAAAAAAAGCCATCAGTGATTAATAAATAATTGAATGATGAGAATCTAATTCCATTTCCAACAGATAATAGCTATTAATAAAACCAGGATACTTTTCATCCTATTATAGATAGACTTTAGCTCAATTCCCTCATTCTTTGGGTTACTTCCATAGATAGGATCAACCCCTCCAGCCAACACAAGCACAGACACTTCAGTGTACCTTCCAACAGCAATCCCTATTACCCTCTCACTCAAAACAGTTTTCCCTTCAGGAGCTGTTTATAAATGACTTCAGGTCAAAGGAGGATTGACTTTTTTTGTTTGTTTGTTTGTTTGTTTGTTTGTTTTAATCCATTTTAGAAAAGAAGAACAAGAGGCTTTCTAAATTGACCTAGAGAAAAGAGATCTTTGCAATGAGAACAAAATCAAGGTGATTTTCTCCTTTTCCTCTTGAGACCACATGGTATATTTGAGCCTCCAGGGGCAAAGTTGATGGGCAACTAGAGCTTTAAGAATCAGAAAACAATTCTGATTCTGGACAACCAGTGTGAGCAATACGATTGAGGCCCACAGTAAAGATTTTCAGAAGTGGAGAAGCAGGTTAATTTGCCAATTTGTACATTTCCAAAAGAAGATGACAATATGCTGATCTTGCAGTATTTTTATAAATTGTCAGGATTTTATTACTCCAGCTCAACTCTGTTTTTCTGTACTTGACCATCAATGCTGGTCTAACTATTTCAAGCAAAATTCCGCCTGCAAGAACCTGAGTGTGACCCATGGACTCTTGGGTTTTTTCCTCCCCTGTGAGGCAGGAAGGGTCTTCAAAATCATCTTTTATAATCAGAGCACTTACAGACTTCAGTTAATACTTGTAGGACTTCATTTTATCAATGTGAGAACCATGATTTGGGTGAAGCATTTATTCTTGTTATACAGTACCATTTCTGTGCATGGTATCACATAAATAACAACAGTGAGAATAATAGATGCATCTCTCCAGATTAAACAAGACAGCTATTGAATGTTTAATTAAAAGCAACGTGATAATAAGGACGTATTTCCAGAGATTCAATCAAGTTGCAACACATACACAATCCAGCAAATAAGCCATCATAAGATAATTAAAAACTTTAGATAATTAGCTATTGTAATAAGTGCATAGTTAAGCTGATTTAATATTATCCGATTCCCTGGGGATATATTTCCATAAAAGATGGGCTGGAGTAATATTTAGCATTAGATATAGTATCTGTTTTTCATTTATAAATGTTGGGAGTATGAAAAAGTAGCCTGCTTATCTAAACATGCTAAATATTTAATTTTAAAAATCTTTACTAAAATACCATTGCAGAATTTGAAATGGCACTAAGTTTTGGGTTTAGGGGCAAAGAGTTTAAAAAACATCTGGAGATGCTGAAATAACCTGCATTCATTTATGTTATTTAGGTTGTAAAATCATATTCAATCTTGACCCACTCAGGAAATCTAACATAAACGTCCTGCTGATTTTGACAGTCATACAGCAAAAACACCCTCTAATGAGCATTTAATAGTCACCAAAAGTTTTGCATTAAGTACAAAGCCCTTTTGATTACTTATTCCACTAATTTAAAGTAAATGCTTTTACAGATGGCATCTGTTAGGCCGCAGAACGTGTGCTGCATTCATATGTAGTCATTGAAAATAGATTCCAGCTTTAGTAGAAAGATTGTACCAAAAAGATCAAACATGAAACACTGAGTAAACATTTACCAGTGATGTATTTCTTTAAATCTCTTCATAAATACTTACCCACTAAGAGAGTACAATGCTCAGGGTCTGAGCAGTAATTGAGCAATACCTTGGCGAATTAACACCTACGCCAAATGATCTCGACAAAGAAATTGAGCTCCTCATTCTACCTCTCATCTTCCTAAGTGTAGAAGCATATAATATTTCAGTCCCATTCAAACTGTATTATATTACATACATGAGAAGTGCCATGAAATGCTTTCAGATGGTAGAGGTGATCAGGAAAATCACAATCATGTATTACAGAGGAAAACAAAAGAAAGCCAAAGATTGCCTCGCAGGCTGATAAATGTTCTGGGTGTCTTTTAATTAATAGAGTTATTATTAGTAGTAGTTCCCTCAGATGGCAAAAGACATTGTGACAAAGGACTAGTATAAATAGTACAATCTGGGAATACGTGACTTAACTTCTCTATACATGAGAAAGCTCATACAATTGGAAAACATGAAATGAACCCAATTTTACTGGTACTTCAAAAACTCTGTTTTCAGGGCTTTGGGAAGCACATCAGCTTCCTCTTACCCACAGGCAGGGATTGACCTTGGTAGAATCCCAGTGATTCTCCTGGAAACCAAAGGCCAGACTATGTCCCATATTTGCTAATAGTGCAAGGAGCTACAGCTTGGAAAACACAAGAAAACTAGCTATTCTGATATACTGGTGTCACTGGCTTTTAAGTTTGACACCTCAGGAGTCTTCCAGGATCTTGAGAAACTGAGAAAGTTACAATATTGGATGAAACCCAGCACTTACTCTCACATTTAGTGTGACTGTGGGAATTGAGTGATAATAACAAATTTATTTGAAGACTTCCTTTTAGATCTTTTTTATTTGCTAATATGATATAAAATGTAGCTTGAAAGCCATATCACAATGCAAATTTATCCATTTGTCAACCTTGGCAACACTCTATGCCTTGTAGAATATTTAGCAGCATTCCTGACTGTTATCCACTAAATGGTGTCCTCCATCCTGTTCCATTTTGATTAGGACAATCAAAAATGTCTCCAGACACTGATAAATATCCCCTGAGCTATAAAGCAACCCCCAGTCAAAATAAATGAAATAGAAGAATCCTTCTGAAACATTAAAATAATCAATTAACCAAGACTATATTATATGTAAGGACCCAAACATATTTGAAACCCAGATAATCTATCATGTGACTTACTTTACATGACATTATGATATTCAGCCCATGCTAAAATCTTTAGTCTTCATTATTTTAGCTAATAAGCATCCTATTATAAACAGCTTTGGAGAATTTCTTCTTTTTATCCCCCCCAATAGCTTCCCATAGCAAGAAATGCAGTTTCTTAAAAGTCTTCCGGACTTGAAGATTAGGATGAAACACATAGGACACTGACAAAACATGTAGGACATTGTGCTGTCTGATAAATAGCTGAAAAAGATGAGATGATTATCTCGGAAGGGAAAAAAAATAACAACAATAGAACTTAGGTGGTTGTTGGACATAGCTGCTATAAATATTTAAAGCATTGGCATTATGCAGAATCTGTATTACAGGAATCAAGATTAGTTCACAAAATATTTATTAACCACCTACAATATGCCAAGCAATTTTGTTACAGTCTGGAGCTAAATGAATGAATGATGTATTCTGATTTGGCATACCCACAATTAAGGCAAGGAAATAGACTTCATTTGTTTTAATTTTTATTTTTATTTATTAAAATTGGTGATTTAATATATATAACATATATATGAAGAGTGAATGAATGCATGTATGCATGCATGCAAAGATCTATATTTGAAATATTTATGTCCGATGTGATAATGCTCTATCACAGATAAATAGGCATATTCTTTCTTCTGGTATCTAACACAGTTAATTGACAAAAAAGGCACTTAACAATATATTTGTTAATGTGCCTGATGTAAGTTCTTACTCTCTATATTCAATTATAGTTACTGAGATTTATTTCAACTCACCTAAGAGTTAGATGGAAGCTGGATTCATTTAGACCATGGGGTAATTACTATGCTTAAACTTGGTTTATTTTTTCAAAAGTTACAAGGTAAGCATACACACACACACAAACACACACACACACACACACACACACTTACATATATTTCCCTGAATGATTCAATGGAGTTGCAAGTCTTTTCAGTACATCTTTATGTTCATTTTAATGAATATGGAAATGAATAAAGACCAAAACCAAGAAAGAATAGTTAAAAATTCATTCTAATCACAAATAGTAAGAATTTTTTCAGAGTTATTTGTATACAGACTCTGAGTCTTTATTTTTTTTCTTATCCATTAATCTCTAATGTTAAATCTAAAACCAAAGTTCTGGTCCCACATATGACACATTTGTTTATACTATGAAATCACAATTGTTTTAATAGTGTTCTTATCCAAGAAAAGAATCTAATTCACATACCAACTCTTCTAGGAAACAGCAAGATTCCAGGCAAACTTGACCTTTCCATTCTCTGGCTTCTATTGGACTTCATGTCTATACCATGCTAAGCCAACCAATTCTATAACATTCTATAGAGCTTGGCCACCCATGCTCATGGGAGCATCAGGAAGTAGAAATTATTTTGAAGCTAAATTATATGCAATGTAAAAAATGAATAGCTAGTACTCAGTAAAAGTAATTCACAAAGAATTGAGGAAAAAAATTCTAAATATTTATAAACTCTGATAACCACTGACATATGTAATATTCCATAGATGGAAGAGATTCAAGAAAGTTGTTGGGAGAAACACGGTTATATTTTCTTTCTTCCCTAAGTAGAATTCTAGCTAGAGTCCAGAGATAAAATAATAAACTGTGACTGATTAACCAACGGTTATGATTGAACTAGTTTTATATGACTCCTAATTTAACTTAATGACCTCATCTATTAGGATAGACAAAGGAAAACAGAATTAGAAAAGGATTACTACCTCATTCACTGTTTTTCTTTATTTTATTCAGATTTATTTATTATCTTAATGTAAATACATGACCAAATCTAAATGCCTGTGTTAGAAGACTGAGATTTCTGGTTCTTTATCCTATAGAAATTTATTATCAATATCTAATCAGTTAGAATAAGGCTATGTTTTAATTTATTACTAGTATATTGTAACTTATCCTTTCTCTTTACAAATATTTTGAAGTTGGGGCACCTGGGTGGCACAGTCAGTTAAGTGTCAGACTCTTGGTTTTGGCTCAGGTTGTGATCCAGAGTCATGAGATCAATCTCTGCTCAGGCTCCATGTTAAGTGGAATAACCTTGAGATTCTCTCTCTCTCTCTCTCTCTCTGCTCCCTGCTCATGCACTCTCTCAGTAAATAAATAAATTTTTAAAGCAAAAAAAAAATAAAAAACAAGTTGATATTATCAAAACCATTAATCAGAGTAAAGATTAATCCCTAATGTAAAAATTGGGAGGAAAAATTTCATAGAAAGAAAAAAAAGGCTACAGTTAACTCTTAGTTTAGTAATAGTTGACTATTATTAGTCATGACATTTAACCATAAAACTTAACTCTTAGCTTCTTAGATTCTGGGACCCACAGGAGAAAGCCAACATGTAGATCTTATTGTCTACCAATGGTAAGCAAACAAATTCATTAAAGAAACACACCTCTCTGCCTGGCTCTGAGCTCAAGGAGGAAATTGTTCTGAATTTTTGTTTTATATATGAGTACAAGTAATCATATCATATCATCAGCACTGCTTACAAATTCTGATGAACTTTACTTATTCTTGCGTATTAGTTTCCTGTTGCTGCTGTGAAAAACTGCCAAAAATTTAGTGGCTTAAAACAGCAGAAATTTACTATAATTCTGGAGGTCAGATGCCTGAAATGACTATCACTAGGATTCATCAATGTGTTAGCAGGATTGTATTCTTTTTTGGAAGCAGTAGGGACAAATCTGTTTGCCTTACCCTTTTCCAATCCCTAAAAGTCATCCACATCCCTTTTTTCTATCTCCACAACTGCCATACTAGATAGAATTCCTAAATTACATTACTCTGAGCTGACCGTGATTCCTCATTCTTTCACTTTGAAAGACCACCTGGATAATCCCCAAATCAAAGTCATCTCCCCATCTCAGTATCAGTTTATTAGCAATCTTAATTTCTCTTCCATGTGACATAGCATATACACAAGCTCTGGGGACAAACATGGATATCCTTGAGGGCAGGGGCATTATTCTGCCAACCACACCCTGGACGATGATATCAGCCATTTGGGAAAACTCAAGTTTTGTGATTCTTTGTATTTATTGGGGAGGGAGGACTGAGTTGAGGGTTTGACATAAGGCAAGTATATTCTTTTCTCATATGCCTTAAACAAGAGTTGAGTATCCTGAAGATAGTTTACACATACCCTCGACTAGCATTTCTCAATCACAGAGCACATACAATAGAATGTCCTGAATCTGTGAATCTGAGGAAGAAAAAAATGTACAGTGGTGGCTAGCTAGTACTGAATTACCATTACTGCTCACATCCCTTTTTGTATTAGCTCTAATGTAATTACAGAGTGATGGTCTATTATCCGCCCTTTACATCACCACACTACTGTCCAGGCCATTATTCTATACTTCACCCGCACACTAACCATTCTTTTTCTAAGATAACCCCTTATTTTAATGCTTCAGATAACCTCTTGCTCAGACATGATCCATGGCCTTCCATTTACTAGCAGAGCAAGTCCCAAATCCTCAGCTTGGCATTAAATGCCCAACACAGCCTGCCTTAACCTTCATTTAAAGTCATAGATATAGATTTTTAAAACTTAAACGTAATCACCTACTATAAATCCTTCATTTCATAGAGGCAGAAAACAAAGTTCAGGAAGACTAAATAACTTGACCATGGTCATGCTGCTAGTGACAGGTAAAGAAGAGGAACAAATGCCTGATGCCCTTTCTGTTCACCTACAAATTCCTAGTACTACTTTATACTAACTTAAATATTACATTAGTGTTTGTCTCAAAGCTTCTAAAAATGACTTCTTCATGCTTTACTTTTGCATTATTGACAGGAGACCAGGATTTAACACTGAATTATTGAAAATCACAATATTGATTTTTTTTACATTTAAGTCACCAGTAAAAGTGCACATTCTTTTTATCAGTTTTTATGATGTTTCTTCCCTTCCAGATGTTTTAGAATTTTTTAAGTTTCTGCTAAAATTTCTACTAGTGTTGACAATCTTTTTCATAAATAAGATTATTATTCATGCTTATATTTATTTCCTACAATATCTTATATGCATCTTTCTTATGCTGCCCCTCTCTTCTTCCCTTCCTCTCCCTTTTTCCCTTTTTATTGCCTTTTGAAAATCTGTCTCTTTTATATGTATATACCCAGTGATATTCTAGAAAGATTTTTCTAATGGCTAGTGAGAAGTCATGAAGGGTAGTAAAATAGAATGAGTTGAAAATAAAGCAACAAATAAAGCAACAAAAGAAGTAAAAACATGGATGGGAACAAAGTAATTCCAGAAATAACACTGAGAATGCCAAATACCACTGTGTACATGGGAATACAACTTGACTCTTAGCTCTGTATCAAGTAATGTGAAGTGAGAAGACATATCAGCTAATCAATTTCATACTCATAAAATTTTTTGTACATAAATTAAGAAGATGACACAATTGTCCTGAGAAATTATAAGTGTTCTGGCAAATTGGATTATTGGAGCTTTTCCTAAAGAAGAAATTATATTATAAGCTGTTTTGAACAATACACATACAAATCTTTATTAAATATTGATCATCGATTTTAACTGATGATCTCACAGAAAAAAAAGAGCATGATAGAAAAGAAAGAAAGAAGGAAAGACAGAAAGAAAGAAGATAGGAAAGAAAGAAAGAAAGAAAGAAAGAAAGAAAGAAAGAAAGAAAGAAAGAAAAAAGTGTTCCAGGGCTTCTGATTTTAGCTTTGACATAGAGCAGGAAAGAGCACCTCTTTTACCTTAAATCATTAAAAAATATGGACAAACTGAGAGTACAAGGCATTCATAGAAATCAGAGAAACTGAGTTGCAGAATAAACATTCAACTCAATGTCCGGGGATAGAGAGTTGAATGTAGGAAGAACAGCAGGGCCAGAGAATTTGGTCACTGGAACAGATGTCCTGATGTTGCACAAGCTGGTAAGAAGATTCAGCTGGAAATTTTGGAAAAATTACTAAAGGTAAGTATGAGTTGGGATGACAATGAAAAAAACTTGAGGGCCATCACATCTATAAACTTTATTCACAAGAGCCCCAACAGGTATGCAGAGCTGAAGAGGGTCCTGAGAAAGCTTCAGCCGCCTCTGAAAATCCACACAAACCCACCTCTCTACTTCCCATACAATAGCAACAACAACAGCCGTAATCCGGGATGCCTGGGTGTCTCAGTGGTTGAGCATCTGCCTTTGGCTCAGGTGGTGATCCTGGAGTCGCACATTGGGCTTCATGCATGGAGTCTACTTCTCCCTCTGTGTCTCTGCCTCTCTCTGTGTGTCTGTCATTAATAAATAAATAAAATATTTTTAAAAAAGCTCTAATCAACAGAAGAAAAAACAACAAAACAATTGTGGCCTGAGGGGAGGCACAGATTGAGGCTGAAAGAAATGAACAAACAAGCAAAAAGCTCTAGCCCCTGGAGACTAGAAGAAATATCTGCTAGGTTCAGCATTCCAGACAGAACTTATTAAATTTGGGCTCTTGTTATTCATGGAATGCTGAACCTAGCAGATATTTCTGCTCCTCCACTAGGGAAGCAGGAACACTTCTGAGGGCCATACCCTCAGGACCCAGGTTTGCAATATCTGGCTAAAACAGACAATCAGAACATCAGAAAAATGCATACACACTTTGTCTTTCATCACCACACTAATAAGCACTGGGGAAATGTAAATTGGAATAGAGTTTTGAATATGGCAAAAGACAAATTCTAGAGAGTAAAGCAGAGAGATTCAATGCTGATCAGGGAAACTCTAATGGGGGCCACTTTCAAACTTGCCTAACTTCTGATTAGATTTACATTTACACCAAAGGCCCAGGAGAAGGACATGTATGCTCTGATTCACTCATTTTATACATACACATACACATGTGTATATTCACATACACATATATGCACACAAACACACTTATTTATTTAGTTAGTTATTTATTTATGATATATATACAGTCTGAAGATACAAAACAATCATTCAGACACAGATATGGCACAGATGCTAAAACCTTCAAGTAAAGAATATAAAATAACTGTAATAATAGGTGAAAGGCTCTAGGGTAAAAGGTAGATGACAGATAAGTTCAGAGAGGTAATTTCAGTTAAGAAATGGAAAGTATAAGAGAGAAATAAATAGAACTGTTATAACAGAAAACAAGTTAAAAGATGAGGAATGCCTTCAACTTGCTCATAGCTAGACTTAACGGAGCCTAGGAAATCATCAGTGTGTTAGAAGATAGGAAAATGGAAATGATTCAAATGGATATTTAAACAGAAAAGCAGAGCAAAATAAAAATAACAGAGAATTCTAGAGCTGTGGAATAATATCAAGCATTATAACATATTAGTAGCCTTTGAAGGATAAGAACGTGAATGCAACACAGGAGAAATATTACACAAAATAATGGCTGTGAATTTTGTAAGTCATTGATAGACACCATGCTAGAGACCCAAGGATTATAGAGAGTTCCAAACTTGATAAATAAAACAAGCAAAAATGCCTAAACACACTTAGTCATTTAAACTGCTGAAAACCAAAGACAAGAAATCTTTAATGTAGCTAGAGAAAGAAGCCACTTTACCTACAAAAGAATAAGGATAAAATCAGGGTAGACTTTTTATCAGCAACCACACAAACAAGAAGCCAAAGCAATAAAGTTGTTCAAGTGCTAAAAAAAAAAAAAAAATTGTAACCTAGAACTTTATGGACACTTTGAAAATATACTTCAAAAGTGAAGGAAAAATACTTTCACAAACAGAAATAGAAAATTCATTATCAGAAGATGTGCTCTACAAACAATGTTGAAGGAAATTATTTTTTAAAGATTTTATTCACTAATTTATGAGAGACACAGAGATAGAGGCAAATACATAGGCAGAGGGAGAAGCAGGATCCTTGCAGGGAGCCTGATGTGGGACTTGATCCCAGGACTCTAGGTGCCCCAAATTCTTTAAGCCACAGAAATGTGACATTACCAGAAAATTTTAGCCACTGAAAATAAGAAAACATCAAAATGGAATAAATAATGGTGAAATATATTTTTTTCTTTTTTATTGCTGTAAAAAGTGACCACTTTTTCTTAAAAGATTTGTTTATTTATTTGAGAGAGAGAGAGAGTGCACAAGCAGGGAGAAGCGTAAAGGAAAAGAATCTCAAACAGACTTCTCGCTTAGGGCAGAGTTGACTCAATGCTCAATCTCATGATCCTGAGATCATGACCTGAGCCAAAATTAAAAGCTGGATGCTCAACACACTGAGCCACATAAGCACCCCAAAAGTAACCACTTTTTAAAGCAAAGTTTGTATCATATAATTTTGCTTTTATATATAAGACTGAAATATATGACAAACATAGCACAAGGAGTGGGAGAGAGGAATTGATAATATACTGTTATAAGGCTTTTTAAAAAATTTATTTATTTATTCATGAAAGACACACAGGGAGAGGCAGAGACATAGGCAGAGGGAGAAGCAGGCTCTCCGTGGGGACAGAACCAGCGCTGGTGCGCCTGTTATAAGGCTTTTATACTACATGTGATTCTGTAGAACATTATTTGCATTAAATCTGTATTATTAAGAAATGGGTAATGTAAACTCTAGGACAACCATTAAAGTAGACTTTCTAAAGGTAATATTTTTAAAAATCAATAAAAAGGATTAAACTGGTAGTATGAAAAAAATTTCTAAATTCAGACCAGGAAAGGGAGAATAAAGGGGAAAAAATGAAACAAAGAACAAATGGTATAAATGGAATACAGCTAGCAAAAAAGGTAAAATTTACTCTAACTATAATCACATTAAATATAAAGGATCTAACTACATCAGTTAAATCACAAAGACTGTAAGATTAGAATTGTAAAATTAATTAAGCAAATTTGGCACAATAGTCCCATGTAATGGAATACTTTGACATTATTAAATAGTGATTTTTGCTTGTTTTTCATATATTCTAATCTTTAAACTCAGTGCACAAATATACTTTTAAAATGCAGTTTTTCTCACATTATTCATTTGGTCATGGAAAAATCATTTAAAAGTTAACTAAAATGAACATTTCAGTCATATTTCCTTTTTCAATTGATTATTTTCATATTGGGTACTACTAGTAAGATAAAAAATTCAAAAATCATTCCTTCTTTTCAGAAGGATCACATTCTTTGTGTCTACTTTCTTTTATTCATGAAAAGATAGGAATATAAATATAATTATCCTACTATGTAATCAATGCTGATATTTTTTTACTGACAATCCAGCTAAATTATTATGAAATTTTTCTGCTGACTATAGAACCCTAAAAACAAAACAACTTAAAGTTCAAGGTATATGACATAATTAAGCAGGATATATTAGTACAAATTCAAACATAATTTCTTATTACATATTTACTGTGTTCTAGAAAGTTTTATGTAGTTATACAGAAAGGCAATATTTTTGGTAAGATTTTCCTTAAATTGGGGATGTCCGGATGGCTCAGCGGTTAAGCTCTGCTTTCAGCTCAGGGCCTAATACTAGAGTTCAGGGATTGAGTCCCACATCAGGCTCCCTGCATGGAGCCTGCTTCTCCCTATGCCAATGTCTCTGCCTCTCTCTCTCTCTCTCTCTCTGTCTCTCATGAATAAATAATTAAAATCTTAAAAAAATGTTTTCCTGCCATATTCTTCCTTTGATATATTGTTAAATAAATTTCCTTCTACACCTACATTACCCACTCTACCAAGAAATTTGGAAACACTTTCCATGCTAAAGAAATGCTATTATTATGAGTATGTCGTAATGAGAGATGAAATTTTCAAACCTTAGTATTTGAAAGTTTTGAGTGAACTCCTGGAAACATAGAGACAATCTGCAGACTTGAAGACTGAGAGGGAATTTAAGTATTTTGATGACTACTTTCAAATGTTTAAAACATGACTAGAACATTAGTAACATCAACCTTGGGGACACCTGGGCTAGTGGTTGAGCGTCCACCTTCAGCTCAGGGCGTGATCCTGGTCCAGGGATCAAATCCACATCAGGCATCCTGTGAGGAGCCTGCTTCTCCCTCTGCCTATGTCTCTGCCTTTCTCCGTATCTCTCATGAATAAATAAATAAAATCTTAAAAAAAAAAAAGGAACATCATTCTTGTAAAGTTTTTCCAGTTGATCATTATATTTTCATGGACAATAGAAAACACATGTTAAGTGATTGATACATTCTGGTTTTGTTGTTTTTTTGTTGTTGGTATTGTTATTTTATGAGCATATTTGTTTCAGAAGCAGATATAATGCTAGGTACAAATAATAAATGACAATTAATAGTATATATGACCTTTTTTACAAAAGAACTGTGCTGTGTAGTAGAAGAAAAATCTATGAATAAAATTAGGACATAGCTACTGTACAAGGAAGCATACAAAAAGTGCCAAATGTACTTTCTTTGTTAGAGAAAGATAAGAAACATTACATTTGTCCAAAATAATTTTACTCTAGAGGATTTTTATTCACCCTGCTCCATGAAGACATGTAGATATCATCCAAAGAAAACTAAATCTTTGGGCAAGTTATTAAATGTCATTGACATGATATACTTTTCTGTGTCCTATAATTACCTTCTTTCTCTGCCCTGGGCAATCAAATCAAATAAGAATTGAAAGCACCAATTCAATTCTGTCATCCTGTTCCATTGTATGGGACTGTTCCTATTGTGAATCAAAATTCTAAGCAGCCTGAAAATGGCAGAAACTTAAGTTATTACAGTCCCAATTACTGGGACTATACAGATAAGTAAATTATGACGGTTAGAACAAATTGAAATATCCCCAGCAAAGTGCATAGAATCAAGTATAAGTTACTATCCTAAATAAAGCGAGAAGGTAAAACTTTATAGTAGTTACCTACCGAACTTTATTACTTTCATTTTCACTGTTATTTCTTTTTTTTTCACTGTTATTTCAATCTTAAGAGGGAACTATGATGCCTTTTAATTGGCTACAGATTTGTCCTTGAGTCAACAAAACAAGAATTTACTAAACACCTATTAACTGTAGCAAGCTTTGCTAACTATACAAGGAGTAACCAAAAAGATCCTCTGCCACCAAAACTGTAAAACCAAAAGGAGAAACAGATATAAAAATAAAAACAATTTTTGGGACATCTGGGTGGCTCAGCCGTTGAACATCTGTCTTTGGCCCAGGGCATGATTCTGGGATCTGGGATCAAGTCCCACATCAGGCTCCTTGCAAGGAGCCTGCTTCTCCCTCAGCTTATGTCTCTGCCTCTCTCTCTCACTCTGTCTCTCATGAATAAATAAATATTTAAAAAAAAACAATTTTGAAACAGCATAAGATATGTTCTAATTAAAAACAAGAAAAAAGTGTTAGGAAATATGACAAGAGATGGCCTTGGGTTGGTTTTAGGATGTCAAAGAAGACATTTGTGATAATGATCTGATATTTAGTACAACTGAAGGAATTGGTTAGGCAAAAGAGTCACTCTTCCTAGACAAGAGGAGCAGCCTTCCCAAGGTTCAGAGAAACAAGTAGGAAATCCAGAAATCACAAGTGATCCCATACAGATTGAGGGAAGACTGATGAAGGAGAATTGGCAAGGAAGACAAGTAGGTAGGTGCTACCTCAGGAAGATGTTTCTATGTGACAAAAAACAAAAAACAAACAACAACAACAACAAAAACCCCACCCTAGTTTTAGCTTCTGAGAAACAGAGTTGCTGATGAGTCTGACAACAGGGCATGATGTGTCTACAGCCAGTGTGAGACTTCCAGGCTTGCGCAGAGAGCTGAGTGTGCCAGGCGACAGAGGAGTGGGTGCTGAAAGTCAGCCCTCATTCTGCCCAGCCATCTGTGCACTCCGGCTGCAGGCTACTTAACTCTGAGGGGAAAGCACACTTTCTTTGTAATCCTTGGGCAGAGTGAATGCCTCTTTGAAACATGTTTAGAGACAAGGAGACTTAATCTCTGTAACACCCCTGTGAAGAAAGAATTTTCTCTATTTTATGTTGGAAATGACTGAAGCTCAGAACGGTTAACACTCAAGAGTGGGTAAGAGCAAGGAACTAAGTTTGAAACTCATAGCAGCTCCTTGGCTAGCTATCAGAGCTCTAGCAAATTCCATCACAGCTCTGTAATCCAATTTTAGCATGTTTAAAATAAGGACAATGCTACTATCTTTCACTGAGGGTTTTCATCACTATTAATGATTTCATGCAAAGTGATTATAAGAGCAACTGACACATCTTAACTACTCAATAAATATTAACTATTTTAGTTTCTCCAAATCAACTTAGCAATGAGAGATGGATCGAGAAACCCAAACCTGTCTCCTGTTTAAGTTTTTCGATAGATATTTAAATTTTACAGAAAATATTATGACTTTAAAACACAACTTGATTGGAGTACAAATTCTCCACGTGAACATAAACTGTGGAGTGTTGAAAAAGTCACCCTGGAGCAACGTATCTAAGATATTTATACGTGTAAGATCAGTCAACATAAGCAATACGCTCCACCTTCAGATGTTTATTAGTATCAGAGACAAAATCAAAAGCAAGGAAAAGGAAGAATAAATACTCAGATGATTCAGCATGGTAGAGACAATTTTCACCAGGGGAATAATAAAAGATGTCCCTGAAAGAATTTTTTAGTACCAGCACAAGTCAACACATCGTCCAAAAACTCTTTATCAGTATAGAGTCCCACAGAGGAGTACCAGAGGATCAGAGGTGAACTGACCTGGAGATTCCACATTTGCTATGAAATGACTATTTTAATATCTGTGTAAAATTTACTTCTACACACTCTATAGACTGAAATTGAACATTCTAGATATCTCTGATTTTCATTTATTAAGATGCTCCAAATTTGGTGTAGGGAAAACAAAACAAAACACAAAAGCAATTGGAACATGAAAACAAAATCTATCCTTTGTAATTGAAGCCTTAAAGATGGAAGTAGCGAAGGCAACTTAAATTGAAACAACATTCAAAATTTTTTAAAGATTTTATTTATTTATTTGAGAGAACTAGAGAAAGCATGTGCGCACAAGCTCACAAGTGGGGATGAAGGGCAGGAGGGCAGAGGTTGAGGAAGAGGGAGAAGCAGATGCTCCACTGAGCATGGAGCCTGATGCAGAACTTAAACCCAGGAACCTGGGATCAGGGCCGGAGCCCAAGGCAGATGCTTAATTGCCACCCAGGTGCCTCAACATGTGAATTTTCAGTGTAAGAAACTACTTAATACCTCCTCACTCACATGGATACATATATTGATTGGCACTTGTTATCGGGTGGTGCCAGCATCCCGGCATCAGAACTGTCACCAGTGGCTGGAGACAGCAGTCCTGGTTGGATACATTACTTCCTCACATTGATTCTTTTTGTGATTCACTCATTGTATTTTCTCTTTCAATATCCTTGCCTTTGGGAACTGGCTCTGCTGCCACAGTACTTGTCTTTTTTGTTTTGTGTCATTTTTGGTTTTGTAATCACACCTAGGATGCAGCATTTATTTTGAGCAAAACTAGGTCTTCATTTACCTTATGCCACAGATACCTTATGTGTCACACCATGAGCTCATTCATATACTATGGTAACTCTCCCTCACACTCTAGTAAAGGGTACTCTGATTGGTCACTCATGTATTTTCTTTTTCAATTTAACAATCGTTCATTAGACTCAGATCAAAAGTATTCATTACGAAAGCCAAAGTTTCAAACCTGCCTTGGTTTATTCAGAAAAATACTCATCTCTATATAAAATTTAACTTACTACTATTAACAAGCATGGAAGGACTCATAGTTTCCTACTTAAAATATCCTTCCTAATTGAAAGAAATATTATGAGTAGAAATATCTTTTTTCGTTGAATAGTTAAAGAGTTCAAGGGAATGATGAACACCTGAGGTAGATCCTGTTTCTTTAGGTTAAAGAGATTGTTCTTAGATATAGCACTTGAAGAAAACATGAGACTATGTCTTTCATCTCCACTCAAATGCTGAGCAATTGTTCTTTTGTTAAAACTCCTAAGAGAAGTTAGAAAATTAGACTGTATGAGGAATGAAGCCATTGATGAAAGATGATGATAGTCACATTGTTCTGACATGATATCCTGCATAATAAAACCACACAGGAACACAATATATAGTAAGAACATAAAAGATGATTTTTTAAATGACCACATTCTAACATGGGTTTATTATTTTGATCATGAATCAACTATACATACTGATAAGGCAATTAAAAAGATCAAGAAGGTTTATAAGTATCATAGACAGAAAGCCTAACTAGCTTCGGTTAGAAAATAAAAAGGGAAATAAAATGAGGCGAACCATGATCATACTCCCAAAGAAGTATAAAAGGGATAGGCATACAGACTTACACAATCTTTGTGAGTTGACCATATCTTGGCCTAATGAAATTATTTGTTGACCTCTGAAATTGCTTTGTTCCATGCCTCTGACCTTTGTACACACTGTCTCTTCTGGTTAGGGTGATGTCAAGCATGTCTACCTGGCAAACTACTACCAATCTTACAAGAGGGATGTAATGGCCACCTCCTCCAGGAAGTCTCCAGGATCCTCTTTGCTAGGAGGATAATAACCTGTATATATCAGCAACAGTATGTAATTATTGGATCACTGAATAATACTCACAAACTAAAGCTGATCAACAAATCCCAGAGTGACTGATTTGTTTTAAAATGTGAAATACATTACCTTAGGAAAAGATAAAAGCAAAAGATGTTTTATAATAAAAATTGTAAACACATAAAACATTGATGATTTATAGGGGTCAATGATATAAGGAGAGTGAAGGTAAATTTGCAGATCTACAGAGTTGAAACAATAAAGATGAGATAGCTTTTTATTCTGTTTAATAATACTTGTGATTCAGTTGATATATAAGAATACTGTAGACTTCTTCAAGGTTTTGTCATGGCATGACTATAGAAACTAAGTCTGGTAGACTCTTTACATCTTTCTTTGTTTCAAGCATGGTATATTTTATGTGTTCTCATGTTAGAATTTTTGCACTTTCTTAAATTTCACAGATAGAATATAAAATAGTGTATGCCACTGACAATGTTTCTATGTGTTAAAATATTTTTTCCTCATAAGCACTACTGGCAAATGGACAATTTAGTGTATCTTTAACACCAGTTTGTTCCGTTAATTCAATACCTTTATATTTATTTCCACTAATAGTGTTTTAGATATCTAAAGTATTAACTAATATTAATAGGTACTAATTTCAATGGCATTCAGTAAAGAAAACTGTCATTGCCTGTAACTGGAATTTTCCTGAGATAAATGGCATGAGAGTTATATCAGATGAATTTCTGAACCGTAATACCTATGTTTATACTCATATGACAGATGTAATGTGAACTATTAATCTGACTGTATAGGATTTCTCTTCAATTACCAATCAGTATTAATCTCAGCAAGTTCCAAGGGCACTGTAACCTTCCAAGATCACTGATGTGTTATATAACTCGTAACTCCATCTTTAATATTCTCCCAGCAGCACCTAGAATGATATTAGTTAACATCAATATTTTAAAAATGTTATATTGCTAACTTGGTCCTTTCAATAAAGGTTAAGACTAGACAGTGCAATTCCCAAAAATAAACAATTTAATTTAAATTTTTAACTTTTCTTTAAATGATTTTCCTTAACTTATATTCCTGAAAAAAAAATCAACCTTCCTCATCATAATTTAAACAAATTAGATCTGCAGCATGATTCCCTCATCTCCTTCAATCTCTCTCTCTCTCTCTCTCTCTCTCACTCTCTGCAATTTACTTGAAAATGCCCTGTAGAACCTCTTAGAGCAGAGATCCTAAGGGTGCCTTGCCTGGGTGAAAGTGTGGATTGCTGTTTGGTATCAGTTTTTGTTTAATCACATCTTCTGAGCTCAGAACCACAGGCCATTCCAACACAATATATGAATGAGAAAAAGAGAGTAGAAATGGTAAGGAGCTAGAAGCAAAGATGTGGATTCACAAGGTAGTAGGCACCCACACAATCATCTCAGCAGATCTCACTAATGTACCAACGAAATTGCCATTTCTGCACTTTAGTGTCAGATAACATGCCAGAGGTTGCCTGTGTGTGTGTGTGTGTGTGTGTATTCTATTTAATCCTCACAATAGCATGACCTGTGTTTATCAAATAAGGAGGGTATCACAGCACACAAGACAGCCAATGAATTTGCACTTCACATCGAGATTAAGCTCAAAGGCAGATGTTAGAATAGAAATTTCTAGAATTGAAAATCATCATTTAAATCTCAAACCATCTTTTAGTCTCTAGGGCCTAGAAATGTGGTGTCTAATTTTGCAAAGATAACTTTTTCTTTTTAAGCATTTTCTATTTTGCATGAGTGAAGGGGACTACAAGCAGAGAAACTGGAAAAAGGAAAGAGGGATAATAGTCCAATAAGTCCCCTCCTTCTTTTCCACCCTCTTGCTTATATTACCAGGCACTGGCCAATCCATCTCCCCTCAGTCACAGGCACCCATTATATTGACTCTTGGTGGTCTTTTCACTGAGCAAGTATAAGTCATTTTAGCTTGATCCCTGAATTACTCCTGACATTTACCATTTGTTGCATTGCCAGTGACAATGACAGGATGCTCTTTGTTAGTTTCCCATTCAGAAAATAATAGTTTAATCAAAATTCATATGTTTTTTAAACAAAAATGAAAACAGAGCAGAAACATAATTTAATGTATTCTTAATCCAGCTTGCTTCAAAATTGAATAAAAATGGAAACAACTACCAAATAAACAAAATTATTTTTCTCCACATGTCCACTCATCTGGTATAGAAGTACATACAATAATACCTCTAGATTTTTGGTGACAGCAAAATATATTTGTTGGAAAAGGTTTTCAGTAATGTGTTTCCTACAAACAACTTTGTACAAAAATATCACAGTTCAGGCAAATCTCAAAATCCTTTATTTTCAGCCACTGAAAGTGGTTGATAGTTCATAGCTACCATTGGGAGAATCTTTATGTATGTGTGTGTAATATGTCATATACTTACATTAGCCATCATAAAATCCAATATATACAAAATTATTTCTTCCTGAAACATTATCATAAATGTGTGACCAGGCCATAATGGTTGATTTGTTTTTAAAAGTCTGTCTCTCATGAATAAATAAATAAAATATTTTTTTTAAAAAGTAAGTACCATTTTTTCTCTAGCAGTTTCACGTTTTCATCATTTTGTTTTCACAATTCTTCCTCTACAAATTTGTCCTGATAAACTTGTCCCTCAGCTTTTGGTTCCTCACAAGGTATGATAAATTCCCAATTAGGAAATTGTTTTTATTTATCTTTTGCTACATAAGAAATTACCTCCAAATTTACTGTCTTAAATGACAGTAATCATATTGAAATGTATGTGTACTGAATCAACATGTTGTAGACCTTAAACTTACACAATTTTGTATGTCAGCTATATCTCGATAAAACTAGAGGAAGAAATGCCAGCCATTCTGTTGGCTCCTGATTCTGAGTTGAGGAACTCAGGTAAGGCACAGTGGTGCAGTTCTGCAGCTCCAAGTGGTCTTCACTGGGGCCACTTACTCAGCTGGAGTGAGCTGGTGTCTGGCAAGAGCTGGAGGTTTCAGAATGGCCTGACAGTATGGCTGGCCACTGCTGAGGCTGTCTGCTAGGAGTTCAACTGGGGCTGTCAACAGGTGAGGTGGCCTTACCTGTCTTCAAGATGGCCACTTAAACTTTCCCACAGCATCTTAACTGCCACCCAAAGAAAGAATATTCCAAGTGCCTGAGAGGGGAAGCTGCACATCCCCACAGCCAGCCATGAAGGTAACATAACTTTCTTCTGCCACAAGTTTTCATGCAAAATAAGTGACAGGTGCAACCAGGATTATAAGAAGTAGACCACCATTCCGGATAGTTTCTAAGTGATCTTGCAAGAAGGTCTTTGGGATGGGGAGTATTGCTGTAACCAGTTTTGAAAATCCAATCTGCCACAGAACCTATTCTCTAAGCTTAAATTTGAGAAAAGCAACTACAAAGTAACTATATTTTGCAGTTTATTTTGTTAATTGGTATGAAAGCTTGTACATCAGAAAATTCTAGAAAGATCTGAAGTATGAGATCATCTGATCTCGATAATTCTGCCTTTTTAAGCTTTTATCATGAGAGCAATAAGCAGTTACAGAAGTATTTTTACCATATTCAAACCTACAATTTGAAAAGATCACCAAGGTTGCTGGGAGAAGAATAAATTTTGGTTGAGTGAGTCAGAGAGGAGACAAGACTCAATTTGAGGGAAATCTATTAAAAGACAGTTCATGTGACAGTCTGGTGGTTTGTGCTATGGTCATTTGCATGGGGATGGAGAAATGAATATATTTGGATCAATTTATTTCATTTAATAGCATACCATTTTTTCTTATTATAGTATCACTAGAGTTGGGATATAACTGATGCATACTGATTCAGTAGCATTGTTTTTCTTGATGCTAAATAACATGTTCTTGTTTGCTAGAACATGGCACTGCAGAGGCAAAGCCATACAGTACTTTGGGTGGTACAAAGTACATGTAGTAGATAGTAGATCATGTTTTCTTTTGAACTGAATGACAGCCAAGTTTGATTAGTTTATTTTCTACAATTATAGTTTTTTTTTGAAATATTATACAAGGAGGTATATGTGTCATGTAACTGTTGTGTCTCATTTTTAAACTGAGTTTTAAAAATATTTCTAGGATTTGACTGCAAATGACAAGATATGGTCATACTGAGTTGGCATAATGCCTTACTTATTTTTTTCTCATTCTATTTGACTCTTTTCGGTCAAAAGTTTGAAGAAATAAATTAAAAGTTCTCTGTAGCAAATGCTTTGCCTGACATGGGGTAGACAATTTTCACTGCGTTCTGACATTCCTCTCAAAATACATTTTGAATAGCAGTCCACA
The DNA here is from genome assembly GCF_018345385.1 of Vulpes lagopus. Classification (NCBI taxonomy): domain Eukaryota; kingdom Metazoa; phylum Chordata; class Mammalia; order Carnivora; family Canidae; genus Vulpes; species Vulpes lagopus. The sequence goes on along the minus strand of NC_054839.1, from coordinate 7,037,494 downwards.
ATCAAGAACAAGCTCTGGAAGGTGAAAATGAGGTAGGGAAGGATCACCATGACATCACTCAGACCTTGCCGGTTGTTACCCGGTCCTTGCTAATCAACTACTTTACACTTATCATCAACTGCATCTAGCCTCCCTTCTAATAATAAGTAATCCTTCTGAAAAAGACTTAAAGTAAAAAAAAAATTAAAGGGCCAAAATATTCTAATAAAAGATTAGAAAACCTCACTTTCTCCAATATACAATCTAATTATAGATTGGTGAATGATGATAAACACATCTGTTATATAGAATGTCAATGAATTCTAACTAATTAATTAGTAAAGAAAAGGTCCTCAATGAAGAGAACTGTAAATGCTATGCATTATATATGAATTCTCATCATATTTATTTTCTCATGAAATAATTTAATGATATTAAATTATGCTCAAAACAGCAGAAGATGCAGTATCATATTTCTTTATAACTTACGTTTTATTTCCAGAAGCTCTCTTAGATAGAAGACACAACTTATTGTCAAGTTATTGCAGTCCCTTACAATGAATCACAAAATTTATGTTATTATTGTTCAAGCTTTCTAAAGAGTTATTTCTGGAAGTCACTTTCAACCAGCTGGTATTTGTGGGTTTATGTGGTTCATTAAAGCCACAAACTCTTTTGTTATGTTGACTGGACATAGTTGGGTGCTAGAGTAGTTGTAACTGATTTAACCAAATACTCTTCTCTCTATTAATAAAACAGATCTTTTGGGTATGATTCCGGTGTAATGACCTCCTTAATGTACAGATAAAATTACTGAGCCCTCATCAGAAAGATAGATGCTTATTTCCGGCTTAATGAAATGGATTTCCCCTCATCAGACCATACCAACTTGCCCTGACATCTTAATGACCAATGGTGTTTGGCTTGTAGCTTATTAGGGTTAGGGAATAGTCTCAATCTGTGAATCAACATGAATTTACCAGTCTGTGCCAGAGGTAAACCCGTGATCATGGCTTGGGTACTCAGTAGTTAGAGTGCCTTGTCAACCAACCACTGCTGTTTGCTCACACAGTGAGCAAGTGGAGGGCCAAATGCCTTGGAGGTTGGCATCTGACTCTCTTGTTTTGATGTGTTTCCAACTCAAGTTACAGGACAACATTGACAAATTGTTTGACCTATCATTCTATACCACCAGGATAATCATAAATCCAGTTCAAGTCCTGTGGATTTACTCATAGGTGGGTTGGGTCTTTGACCACACAGAAAGCCTTGCAGAATTTCACATTTGACAGTCTGTATAGTCTGGCATGTCTAGGAATTTTGGCTCATTGTAAAAGCTAAAAAATATATATATATACAATTTTATTATTAGCTATAGTATAATCCTTTGATTATCATAGCCATTGAATATAATCATTTTTATAAATTTTGTGGAGATCATCTTATTTACTGTAGGTGCTTTATATAGAAAATTGAATAAAAAGAAATAGCATAGAAAAAAATTTTTGTGAAGTCAAATATATCCCGTAAGTGTGATGTCATCCTAGTGAATGCTAGATATCATTGGCATAGAGAAGAGCTATCTGATTTCGTTTGACTTTATTTGATTTGAGCACAAAATAAAATCTAATTTTATATTAATTTCAGAAATACAGATAAATTGAACTTAATGTTTTACACTTGATTTCCTACATAACTATTTTTTTAAGATTTTATTTACTGGGGTGCCTGGGTGGCTCCGCGATTGGGCACCTGACTTCGGCTCAGATCCTGATCTTGGGATCTAGGATCGAGTGCCACATCAGGGTCCCTGTGAGGAGCCTGCTTCTCCCTCTGCCTATGTCTCTGCCTCTCTCTCTCTCTCTCTCTCTCTCTCTCAGTCTATGTCTCTCATGAATAAATAAATAAATCTTAAAAAAAAGAAAAAAATTTATTTACTGATTTACTTGATAGAGCATGCACACCCATGTGTACAGGAGGAGGGGAAGATGGGAAAGGAGAGAGACAAGTAGACTCTGGGCTGAGGGCAGAGCCTGAATCATGGCTTTGATCCCACCACCCTAAGATCATGACCTGAGTGGAAATCAAGAGTTAGATACTTAACTGGCTGATCCACCCAGGTGCCCCTGCACTTGATTTTCTAATGTAAGATAAAACGAAGCAGAAGTTATTTACTTGAATTCCTTAAAGGCATAATTCAGAATACAATTTAAAGAAAAAAAAGCTGAGAAGGTTATTCTTTAAAGTATTTTTATTTGCTTTATATTTAATATGCATAAAATATCATTTCCTCATGAACCAAATCAGATTTAGAATTTAGGTGTTTAGATTTAAAAATAATGCCCTCTACATTATTATTATTTATCAGGCATGAAGAGTAGGTGGACTAGCAACTTTCAAAATAGTCTCTTTTACAAATGAATGGCAGTTCATATGTAAATGGCCAAAAAATAGGTAAGTAACAAAGCAAATATTCCCTGCAGCCAAGAGGAAAATGTGATAATACAATATAGAAAAGACATAAATGATGGTTGTCTACAGAGTGGCAGATAGCTGTTGAGGTAGCATTTAAGGGGAAATTATATGATAGTCAAAATATCACAGCAGCCATGAGACCAAACTCAGATCCCAGGATTCATAAGAAACCACAGAAGGGGTCTCCACCATGGCACACTAAGTTCCAATGGCTGTTGTGTGTAGTGCTAGTGAGTGGGAATAAAAATAACCAGTTCATGAAGATTTTGCACCTTAAATTATAGATAGTGGTTCTGCAGATACTCAGCAATTTCTTCAAATCTGCAATTAGCTTGTCAAATCTGATACATGTCGGGATGAGATGTTGACCAGCCTAGAAAGTTTCTGGGAACATGCTATGAACGTCAATTGACTGAAAAATAATAGAATGACATTTAAAAAAACACAATTTGTAGATCACCAATGATATTTAACTGCTAGTGAGCTTACAGTTGAAAATCTTGTGTTCTATCCTCCAAGATCCAGAAACTCACAAAAGTAGAAAGTGGGGCAGCTACATAGTGACATCTTTCTACTACCCACCCACACTACCAGTGCCCTATTTAGTAATAAAATGCAAGTATCCAAGTAATGACCGTGGATAAAGACTATCTTATATTTTACCGAGGGAGGGGACATTCCTGCCAGTATATATAGAAACAAATTTAGGGAGAGAGAAACCCCTGATGGTAAACATTAGGCCTTTAGTTTTCTTTCTTTCAAATGTCAGATAGCTTAGAAGCATCCATCTCATGCAGCTCTAGGAGATGCCTGGAGACACTGGGAGTCAACCCAGGAGCTATGGATACTGAGCTGTGGCCTAAGCTCATTAAGTGCCAAGAAGGACTTAGATTATCAGGTTTGTCCAAGGAAATATGCATACTGAAGGTTAGCAAACAAAGGATCTGAATAGATACTCATTTTTTTCCAGAATAGCAATGATAAAAGCATAGAGTCTATAATAAGAAGTTTTTTAAAAAAGGGGAGGAGAAAGCCAAACCAAAAATTTAAGAAAGATGTCTGAAAAAAGGGAGTGCATTGCAGACTCCAGAGGAAAGTCTTAAAAGTAGTTATGTTTGGGATCTCTGGGTGGCGCAGCGGTTTAGTGCCTGCCTTTGGCCCAGGGCACGGTCCTGGAGACCCGGGATCGAATCCCACGTAGGGCTCCCGGTGCATGGGGCCTGCTTCTCCCTCTGCCTATGTCTCTGCCTCTCTCTCTCTCTCTCTCTCTCTGACTATCGTAAATAAATAAAAGTTAAAAAAATGTTTTTCAAAAAAAAAGTAGTTATGCTTGATAAGCATTTGAAAGGTAGTCCTAAAAAGAACACACATGAAAAAGTAAAACTGAAAAAAAAAGGGACCCAGCAATGGGTAAATTATCAATATCAGTGTCAATGGTTTAAAGTTCCAGTTGATTTTCATTTCAGTTATAGATGTACAAAAGGAATATCCCCTAAAACATTTACTTTTTCTGATTTTTATTTTTCTTTACATAGAAAAGTAATGTGGTAACCTGGATAATTTGAAATCTTTCTTAAAATTAATACTGAATTACCATACTGTAGGAATCAGATAGATAGATATGGAAATATTATAAGATTCCAAATAGGGATACATAAAACAAATATGGGTCAATACCAGGTCTTGAATAATGAATAATACTGTATTTACCAGGTATTTACAGTAAAAAACATAGCTCAACGTTTCAAGAAAACAATCATTGTACAGTATTGCTACTTCAGAATGCTGATCAACCATGGAAATAGACAATCTAATAATGCTAAACCCAGATAGGATTGGAAACATATCCAACACTACACAGCTAAGAGGCAGGAAGACCAGGGTTAGAATCCCTCAGAGCCACCCTTTGGGTCCATATAGATCTCAAGGCAAATATGTTCTTTGGAGTCCCTGTGTATAGACACATGATTTTTTAAAATATTACAAAACGATATGGAACATCACTAATTTTTAGGGAAATACAAAATAAAAACCACAATGAGATTATCTTTTCACACCCATTAAGGTGGCTCTGGAAAATTCAGGACAAAATTTCACCTAATAGCTGCAATTCAAAATATTTTAAAATGGCTTTACTGAGATGTAGCTCATACACAACACAATGAACATGCTTGAGGGATCATCAGTTGGACATGAATACACAGCAGAGACCATCACCACAGTCGGGATGGTGACCTTGTGTAAAGTCATTATCTGTGAAAAGCTCCTCTTGCCCCTTCCCTACTCAAGAGGTACCTCTGATCTCTTTTCTGACCCTATAGATTAGTTTGCATTGTCTGGGATTTTATGTAAACAGACCCGCACAGTGTGTGCTCTTTCTTTGTTTGTTTAGGTTCTTTCACTCAGCATAACTATTCTGAGATTCACCTGCTCTGTTACATGTATCATCGTTTCGAGCCCTTTTATTACTCAGCGGTTTTCTTTTGTGTGGAAATAAAATGGTGTGTTTATTCTTTCTCCTGCTGATGGACATTTGGGTTGTTTCCAGTTTGAGGCCATCACAAACAAGTCTGCTATGAGCATGCATGTGCACATCTTCTACCTGGGTAGATGTGTGTTAGTTTCACGCTGGTGTGTGTCATGTAGCCACCGAAGTGTGGGCTCTACCTGCTACACAGCCTTGTCAGCACTTAGGATGTTTGATCTTCTTCTTCTTTTTTTTTTTTTTTGATGTTTGATCTTCTTAATTTTAGCCATAACAATAGCTGTAGGGTGGTGTCTCAGTATGGCTTTAGTTTGCATTTCCCTATCTACCAGTGATATTGAAAATATTTTCCTGTGCTTATCTTCTACCTATATGTCTCCTTTGGTGGAGTATCTACTTAAATCCTTTGTGTGATATTAGTATACTGAGTACCTGGGTGGTTTTCAATGAGTTCTAAGAGTTATTTCTATATTCTAGACACAAATTCTTTATCATAGACATCCTTTGTAAATATTCTCTCTGTGGATGGATAGACAATGCTCTTCATGCTTTTGACAGTGTCTTCTCAAGAGTGCAAGTTTCATTTTGATGAGATACAATTTATGAACTTGCTCTTTTATGGACTGTGCCTTCAGTATTATAACGAATATGCAAGAAATCTTTGCCTAGCTCAAGGTCACAAATATTTTCTTCTATGTTTTCCTCCAAAATTGTATACTTTTAGGTTTTACATTATCAATTTTGAGTTAATGTTTTCATGTAGTAAGAGGTATGGCTTGAATTTACTGAAGTGCATATGGTCACATAGATATCCAGTGGTTCTGACAGCTTTCATGGGCAAGGCTGCCCCCCTTCAAGGGGGGCAACTTTGTAAGAATTAGTTGTTTCTATACACAAAAGGACAAATGGTGTATGATTCCACTTATATGAGGTACTTAGAGTCATCAAATTTACAAAGGTAGAGTAGAAAGATGGCAGCCTGGGCTAGACAGACATGCCTCTCTCAAAGATCAAGAGTGCAAAAAATAGCTTTGAATACAAAATTTTAAATATGAATATAAAATTACAAATGTATCAGTTATTCAAATGTAAAACATAGAACTCCACAAATTCTAGGGGGGAAAAGGATGAATTCCCCACATAAAAGTTAAGAGTAAGGAAAGCTTCCTGGATTATGACTCAAAAGTCCATTTTTTTTGCTACAACTCAAAATTAAAAACTGGATTACATAGAGTACAAATTAAAACTTTGCATGGCCAAAAAAAAAAAAAAGAGAGAGAAAAAAACAGAAAATCAACACAGACAAGTTAAAATGCAATAGTAACAAAAAATGTTTTGCAACTTCTCCACAAGCTTATAAAGAACTTCTAAACATCGAGAAGAAAAGCACTGGCAAGCCAACAGAAAAAAATGAGCATAGGTTGTAAATAAAATGCAAATGACCCCTAGTCATAGGAAAATATACTCAACTTCACTGATATATAGAAAACCACAAATTAAAATTAGACTGAGGTACCATTTACCATAAATATTGTCAAATATTTAAAAATACAACAATTTAATCTATTACCAATGTGTCATGAAACATGTACTTTCATATCCTGTTAATGGGAATTCAACATGGCACAACTCTTTTTTTTTCCTTTAAGATTTAATTGAGAGAGAAGAGAGTCAGGAGGAAGGACAGAGGGAGACAGAGTCTCATGCAGACTCCACACTGAGCACAGAGACTGACACAGGACTCGATCTTATGACCATGAGATCAATCACCACCTTACCCAAAACCAAAAGTCAGGCACTTAACCAACTCTGCCACCCAGATGCTCCAACTGTACAAAAGGAATAAACTAAAATGGCACAACTCTATAAATGTCCAGTAATACTACACACACATTCACACACACACACACACACACACACACACACACACCTTCTGATCCAGCAGTGAGTTCTGCTTTGGATTCAAAGATACACTGACAAAAAGAAGACATGTTATCTGAAGAAAGCTAGTAGTTGTGCAATCATTTATAATAGCAAAAGACCATATATAACCTAATGTCCAGCAATGAAGAATTGGTTTAATAAACCATGGCTCATCTATATCATAGAATATGTAGATCTAAAAAAGGAATGAAAAAAAATCTGTAATACTGATATGAAATTATCTCTACGATATATTTGTAAGAGACAACATCAAGTAGAAAACATCAAGTGAAACAACTTTGATGAAAAAGTGAAAATATGTAAACATATAAACGTTTACTTTCTCAAAAAGAGACAATGGAAAGATAAATAAAAACAGCCACCTAGATGAATGGAGAGAGTATGAAAAGGAGAATTAGATACAAAAAAATTTTGAGGTTTTTATTTTAACTCGAGTTAGTTAACGTACAGTGTTATATGAGTTCCAGGTGTACAATACAGTGATTCAGTGACTCATTCAGCTTTGATGATGACCACAATCCAAGCCCCAACCCAGAATACTTAGCAAACATGATCAATAATTCCTTTTCTGGTAGTGTTACATTTACATGTTAAAATATCAAATTCTATGGTAGAAACATAGGAAAGCAAATCTTCCAACTATGTCTTTCTGGAACTCCTTGGACCTTAACCACTATATTCCTATATTGTCTCTTTCAATGCTTTTTTTAAAAACTGTTTTTTATTAATTGAAGTCTAGTTAATGCACAATGTTACATTAGTTACAGATGTATAGTAGTACAGTGATTCAACAAATCTATATGTTATGCTATGTTCTCCATAAATGCAACTACAACCTGATGGCTCTTTCAATGATGATTGCACCTCTGCCTGTCACACATCACCACCAGCAGGAAGGATAATTGAGGAGCTTGTAGGTGAAAGGAGGACAGTCTCATTTATGCAGCAAATGACAATCTTTCATCAGGCCTGGTATAAGACCATCCAAGTCAATATTACATCACCCTATTGACTGAAGTAAGGGAAGACTTTTGGGAAGTCCCATTGATATTGCAGATAATTATCTTAAAATCCCTTAGAGGACATGGATGCCATCATCCAGGCATGCCTGACATGTAGGGTGGAGCCAGCACAGAGTATGGGTCTCCTGTTGGGGCCTACAGGGTGACAAAGGCCACTGCCACCCTCACTGGCCTTGAGTACTATAAACCTGAGATGGTTTCATGATTGGACCCAGCAATAAGAATCAGCACTTAGCCATACCAAAGGGTCATGGCAGATTGTTGCCTACCCAATGCTCTGAACTTGCCCTCTGTCAACATGCATGACAGTCATCCCTAATTGGCAATGTGCCACTGCTGCTGTGACTTGATCTTATGAAGGAAATACTATGGCTGCCAGTGGGATCACTTGGACCCATGTGAGGCAGTGGGTTTGGGAGAATGCCAGAGAGAAAGCCCCAGGGCTCCTCTGGCATCTGATTGAAGCTGCCTACTAGGTGAGGATACACCAAGGGGGAGAGACACCAGAACCCACATGGGTTCCATCCAACCGGCTGGCCCCATCCACCACACATGGCACTTAAGAGAATCTAGATTGGTTACCTTAGTCCAATTTAAAAATGCATCAGTTTTGCCTTCTTGGCTTCCATCATACAGCTCTCGTCCACATGAGACAAATGTGTGTGTGTGTGTGTGTGTGTGTTTTAAGATTTTATTTATTTATTCATGAGACACACAGAGAGAGAGGCACAGACACAGGCAGAGAGAGAAGCAGGCTCCATGCGGGGAGCCCGATGTGGTACTCGATCCCCGGACCCTGGGATCACACCCTGAACCAAAGGCAGACATTCAACTGCTGAGCCACCCAGGTGTCCCAACAAGATACAATTGTTTGGTGATTTAAAAACCAACTAAACACCACAACAAGTTGAGCATTTATGATTGGTCTCTAAAATAAACTCTGCTCTTTCAATGATCTGATTTACAAGGCCTATCTATCTTTATTTTATCACGGCCCCTCAACATATGCAATGTTTCTTTCCATAAACATATGCACTTACAATGAAGCTTCGATTTTATTTTATTTTTTTAATTTTTTTTTATTTATTTATGATAGTCACAGAGAGAGAGACAGAGACAGAGACACAGGCAGAGGGAGAAGCAGGCTCCATGCACTGGGAGCCCGACGTGGGATTCGATCCTGGGTCTCCAGGAATGCGCCCTGGGCCAAAGGCAGGCGCCAAACCGCTGCGCCACCCAGGGATCCCCGAAGCTTTGATTTTATATTTACATTTAAAACAAGACTTTTCAAATGAAGAAGCAACAACATGTTTCTATTTATCTCAAAATCTTTCATTTCAGTGGCATTTCTTCTCTTAGATACCATTTCAGGCAGTATTCGTCATCTTACTGATTGAAGTTCATTTATTTGATGACAATATTGATTGTTTTCAGGAGGCAAATGCCTTTATCAAATAATGTGTCATATGTTGCGTTTTTCCTAGTCATTAAGGATGTGTGTGTACAATGCTAAAAATAAAATGCTGGCCTCCTGCAAGTATAAAAGAAACTCGTTGCATAACATGTGCTGTTTGGAATCACCCTGTCCCCCCTGCAATGTGGCCCCCCACCCTTGCCCCGCTTAATAAAAGCAGGGGACAAAATAATAAATTTTGTCATGAACTTGAACCACTCAGGCCGGTCAAGGCCAGAGAACCTACTTTTGGTGCAAGTTGAAGAGCTCTCTTAATACAGACTGCATTTGTTTGGGTCTAAAAGGGTTGAGCTCCGGTAAAGAAGCTCATTACATCCACTGTAAGCAAGTAGCCTTGCTCTGAGATTCCCAAGCCAGGTAATTGTCACTGTAAACATGTGTACATCTGAGTCTCCGGTATGCTTTCTTCCCCAAGGGATGCCATTTGGTATGGATTAAAATTCTGTCTTCTTGAACATTATTGACATGCAGTCATAACAATTTCATCAGAGGTGATATATGCCATATTCAAAAATCTTAAATCTCAAGGATCTCAGTGATACTAAGATTCAGACATTTCTGTGAATTCTTAAGCTTCATTTTCAGATAGTACGTGGGCATGGAAAAGTCAGTTAAGCTTAGCAGAGATGACTGAAATGACAAAAATATGATTATGATCAGTGAGACGGATAGATACTACCTAGATGTCCACCTGTTTATTGAACAATAGGATGCTATTCTCAATATGTACCTCATAAGTTTGTGTATATACTTGTACACATGTATACAATGTCATATATGCGATATAGGTATACACCTGAAAATTATGTAATAATTAGATCAATAAAATGTCAAAATGTGAATTTCATTTGCAGATAACCTTCATAAATTTAGCTTTTGGAAACAGATAATATAGTCATTCATACATGTGAGAAATGTGGAGAAAAGGTTTCAGCTCCACACACATCAGTTCAGGAAGAAAATGTCACTGGATTGCAAGGGATTGGCAGGGCACACTGTGTTGGAAATTATGAAGAGAGGACATTGTAGCAATGATAAATGCTTCTGGACACTTCATCCATGTCTTTGCTCCAAAATCACAGACAGAGGTCTCTGGGTCAGAAACTATAGAGATGTTCTCTTGTCTCATCTAATTCTGCCTATATTGTAGCGCTGATCCAGGTATGTGTTGTGAATAAAATATCATATGTCATACTGAAATAGGTACTGAATTCTCGTAAAGTGGCAATGTAGTTTCTTATTATGTGTTTTGATATCTGTGGTCTTTGTTCTTTATTCAAAAAGTGTCCAGACATCATATATTATAGTCATCCAAGTTTCTTATTTCTTACTTACTTGTAAATAAAGCAGAGCTAAGAGTGTTATGGAAATACACAAATTGGATTATGTCGGTATTTTAACTTTAGAAAGGATTATAAGAGAATGCAATTTTGTGATCTAAATGTTTAGAACAAAACAAAGATATGATTATTATTAATAGTCTATATTTACTTTGAACCCCAGTTTATCAGGGTAAGGGTTAATTAATCTTTTTAAAATCTCTAATCCCATTATTGAAATTCTGAATATCAGCCAAATATGTCCCAAATAATGAAGATAACTGAAGCTCTTTATGATTTTTTTAAGTTTGTCCAATATTTCCAAATACCCATTTTTATGACATATTTAGTCACCAAATGAGCCTGTATCTTCCTCCAGGAAGAGAAACTCAAGTAATGTGGATATAAGTTTTGAGGCAAATCACAATACCCACTTTGCCTCTCTAAATAATGTCCCATCTCAAAAGCTTCTCCCAGGTCAAAATGATCACATCCAAAGTCTGCTAGGTGGTCAGCATGGAGAGTTTGGGAGTTCTAAGTAGCTTCTGGTGATAAGGAAAGCCTGAAGCAGAGAACAGTGGAGCAGAACACAGGGAGCGAATGTATATAATGTGTATATAGAGATATCCACGTCCATACAAACATGCACACACACACACACACACACATTCATGCACACATACATTATAGATATAAGTGTAGGTAGAGGGACGCCTGGGTGGCTTAGTGGTTGGACCACTGAGTGATTTGGCTCAGGCCGTGATCCTGGAGTCCCAGGATCGAGTCCCGCATCGGGTTCCCTACATGGGTCATGCTTCTCCCTCTGCCTGTGTCTCTGCCTCTCTCTCTGTGTCTCTCATGAATAAATAAATAAACTCTTTTTTTAAAAAAGTGTATGTAAGGATGGAGACATACATAAAGATAGGTATGGGGGGATCCCTGGGTGGCTCAGCAGTTTGGCGCCTGCCTTTGGCCCAGGGCGCAATCCTGGAGTCCCGAGATCGAGTCCCACATCGGGCTCCCGGCATGGAGCCTGCTTCTCCCTCCTCCTGTGTCTCTGCCTCTCTCTCTCTCTCTCTATGTCTATCATAAATAAATAAATAAATCTTAAAAAAAAAAGATAGGTATAGGTATGGACATTGCTACAGAACATTCCTCACACCTCTTGGCACTCTAGCACTAGTTTACAGAGAAAGCAGTAAAGGTAATCATCCAAGACTGATTCCCTGAAGGCTGGCCTCCCAGCCTCATCCTCCTCCAAACCTCCCCAGAAATAGCTTCGGCCCCATGCAAATGACAGCCATCAGTCTTAGTCAATCACAGACCTCAGTCCCTAACTTCACTTCTGTCTCTTAGAACCCGGAGGAAGCTAGCATTTTCTGAACCTGAAATGCTGCCCTGGCCAGTTTTTTCAGTCACTTGCCATGTCACACAGTCACTCCTACAAGGCAGACGCCCGCACGGAATCATGCCAATGGAGGGGTTTGGAGTTATCCCTAGCATGAACACGGAGCTAACAGGATGAACCCCAAGACAAGGTTCTGCTATGTCACCCTGCTCTTGCATCCCATTCCCGGCCACACCAGGGAGGGGATCAATGCTTCCCAGAGTGTATAATTTTAAGGCCTTGTAGGCTGAGAGCAGGGTGTCTCCCCTGGGTGCTGGTTGGTCTGGCTCTTCTGGTTCTCTGAGCACTGACAAAGATTGCTGTAGATAAAGGGGGCCCCTCATATCTGCTACTGCTCCTGACACTTGGCAGGGATGTGGTGTCTGACTAATTGTCCTGAACATTATAGCAGGCTTGTTTCCTCACCTTCTCTGTCACTAAGACCATCCACTGAAAAGTAGAATTCCCTTGGAATATCTGCAAGAATTCTTTGAAAAATATCCCTGACAAAAGCTTAATTTTACTTGATTGTATTCTGAAAAAAATAAAATAAAATTAGAGCATGGGAGGGAGTACAGAAGCAACTCAGGGCACAGGAAAATCTATTGCTTGAAAAGTCCCGCTGGATGGATAACATTTCACAACTTTCACTAAATATCCTTATGACTCTCACTTAATGTTTCTAAAAACAAACAAACACACAAAAATCATTGCAAGCAGTTCCTTCTTCCAAAGGACTCATGCAGCTATCCATGCTTCCACTTCTGCCTTTCAAGAGGCAGAGTAGTCTAAAAGCAAGTGGAAGGCATCTTTGTCTTTTAGAGCTTTGTGTCCTTTTCTAATTTTTTTTGAATTTTATTTATTTATTCATGAGAGACACAGAGAAAGACAGAGACACAGGCAGAGGGAGAAGTAGGCTCCCTGGGGGGAGCCTGATGCAAGACTCCATCCCAGGACCCTGGGATCAGGATCTGAGCCAAAGGCAGACGCTCAACCACTGAGCCACTCAGGTGTGCCTCTATTATTTTTTTTTTTTTAATCATCCTTTTCTTGTCATGAAAACGTCTGGTGCCTCCTGTTGGAACTGCACAGAACCAAATGCTCGGTCACTGCGTGCATCAAGGTGCTGAATTTGTAACAAGACAGTGGGTTTCTGAGATCCTGGGGCACCTGCAAGGCTGCACACAGGGGCACCGTTTAGCTTGAGACAAAGACAGCAGAGTTTCAGATGTGCCCACTACAGGTGCCTGCCCTTGGAGGATGACAATCATAAAGCGATCGGCTTTTTATTTATTTCTATTTGTTTAATTGGAGTTCAATTTGCCAACATTTAGCTGACACCCAGGGCTCGTCCCGCCTAACCTGGGGAGATTGCGCGCGCCCGTCACCGCCTGGGCCGGAGGGGACTCTTGCCTGGCGCCGGGAGCCGCCGGAACCACGGACCCAGAAGCGATGCAGCCAGACGTTCAGCCCCTGTCTCCCCCTCCAGCCTCCTCAGCAAGCCCCCCCCCACCCCCCCCCTGCCCCGGTCTCTTCCCACCTTCCAGAAAGAACGCAAATGCCACCCCAAGGCCAGGCCAAACTTCTCCGGGAAGGCTCCCAGACCATGGTAAAGCGCTTTTCTGTCGTTGGATGCTTAAGGAGGCTTGGGAGGCCACCTGGATCTAGAGGAGAATGAATCAGGAACGCGATGCTCTTCATTTGAATACAGCATCTCGCGTCTGGACCTACGCACCCAGGGCTCACTCCCGAGGCCACCAAGGCGGGTCCCCGGGCGCCCTCTGCGTGGCGAGGTCAGGGCGCAAAATTCAGCTCCGACCCACGTGCCCCACAGGAAAATCAATGCGCTTTCGGCCTTGCCAACCTAGTTATTTTCTTTAATGATTTTGGGCTAACTACACGCGGCGAACAATGTTCCCTAGAAATAGATTAACTCGGCCTTTCAGGGCATGTGAGCTGGCGCCCAGCGTTGGTCGCGGAGACAAAAGCCCAGCCCGCGCACAAAAGCTTCTCCCCTCTCTTTCGGGGCTTTGATGCTGCTTTCAGCCCTTCTGCGCCCTGACAACCTCATCGCTTGTGATTGATCTGAGAACCTGTGCACTTGGATCCCCTGAAACTTTTTGTCTCAGTGTCACTGGCATCTACTTTGCATTCAGGTCCCGTATCTGTGACTTCATCATATCCATGTCCTGCCACCAGATACAGAAGCGCTTTGTTCGGCCTCTCTTCATGCGGGAGGAGTTTTTCCTAGGGGTTGCTTCTTGTTCTCAAACATGAAAATGTGTGAAGCATAAAACTCCAGCTGTGAATACTTACCTCCCTGCAGTGTTAAAAAGTTCAATATACAAAACACCTGGTTTCAAGTAAAATGTACATCAAGATATACGGCAGAGAGACAGATTTAATATACCCCATAGGGCCCTGAGGCGGTTTTTTAAATTAAAGACACAACGCACTTTCTTTTTTTTTTTTTTCTTCTCAGATGCGGTTTTACTATTTTACAAATAATGAACCAATAAACATCACACAGTTGAAGGGAGGGTGGAAAAGACGATTGTCATGTAAATGAGAATCCTGCTCTGAGTTACCTCCACACTTTGCAAATAGATTCCTGGTCAGCAAAAATTCTTTCTTTGTGCCAGTGAAAAATGTGATAAATGTGGCAACATTTGATTTAAATTCAGTAGAGTATCTCTTTAGCTTTGGTGACCTGTGCAATGAGAGGAAAGTGGTAGAGGGGCCTTTTTAATGAGAGGAACCCCTGCATCTCCTTACCTTCCCAGAAGCCGAAAAATGTGAGGAATTAATATTAAGGACATCAGATCCAACAAAAATTAAACTTCACATTTTTTTTAGAGGAGAAAAAATTAGGAATAAATACCACGACTAGAAAACTGAAGATGACAGGCAACATTTTTATATGTCGGCTACAAGTTGTTAATGGGAGAAAATACCTTCATCGTGTTATTCTTCTTTGTCTGAATTTCTCACGTCAAGGAAAAGAAAGAGCAAAGTGGCTGTCCCCAGCAAGTTTGGGGAGGGCGGGTGTCTGGAGATGCAAGGACTCATCTGAGTGTGCACAGTCTCCTTTGAAAAATGTGCCAGAAGCAGCAGCAGCAAGTATATTTGCTGTTCTCACTTTCCCTCCCTCACTGATCACAACTGTTCGCCCTCCTCCGGCTGGTCTCACCTGCTCCTTTGGCCTTGAGTTTGGAGGACACTCAGTGCCAGTTTCTGCCCAAACATCAGAACAGCTTCCCACTATAATCACTGGGCGATGATCAGGTCACTCGCAATATTCCACGTTAGAAAAGGTGGAAAGAAGGAAAAAAGGCCTCAGTTCAGCACTGCATCTCACTGCAGCCCAGGCACAGGTGATAGAAAGCTCCGACCCTCTGGCCAGCCCTGAGTTCAAGTCTCACAGGTGCTTACCTGTCCCTGTGACCTGGGAAATGACTGTGCTGCGTGTTCCCTATCTGTAGAGTGGGAAACTAAAGCAATCTCGTTGCACTTTGAAGAGGATGATATGAGTTCCAACAGGAAAAAAAAAAAAAAGTTTAGAACAGTTCCTGTCACAAAGTACAACCGCACTCTTAGCCATCATCACCATCATCATCACCACTGTAGTCATCGTCATCTTACACAGGTTTTAGAAACTTTTGGGTTCTATTTTACTTAATCTTTTGCTGAACGTTTATTTAAAATATTTGGCAGGAATAAGAAGATACTGGTATTCTGTATAAAATACTGATGAGGTCATTCAGATACTCAACCTCCAGGATACTCTTTTAAATCAAGGAAGCTGCGCTGGATTTGGAAGTTGGCATACTGAGGTGCCAGGAGTGGTTCTAGTTTTAGTTCAGCAAGGATAAAACTGATGTATCATTTAGCCTCTTGAACTCCAAAGGCCTAGTCAGAGTCTCCTATGTTTATGCAAGGGTGCTCTGGAACAATAAAACATTTCTACAGTCAATTAGTTCTCTTGCTCTCTGCAATAATCATTTTCTTCTCCTCATAAAAAGAACCAACACCCCTCCTTACTTTTCCATTCACTGGAGTAAGATGATCTTGCCAGAGAAAATAGAAGCTATTGGCTGGGCCAGCTCTCAACATATTGCAACCTGCATAAGCAACCTCTTTCCGTCGTATTAAACCAGATACATATATATATATTATATATATATATATATATATATAGTCTATATAATATATATATATAATATATATATAATATATATATAATTTATAATATATATATAATATATATATATAATATATAATATATATATAATATATAATATATATAATAATATATATAATATATATATAATATATATATAATATATATAATATATATAGTCTATATAATATATATTGTCTAATATATATATATATATATATATATATATATTGTCTAAGGCCAGTCTAACAATGTATGTTTCAATAATCTGTAGTCTCCACGCTTCCACACCTGCCACCTCCCTGCTCATTCTCAGCACAGCCATAGTCATCCTGGTAGTCAGAGAACATCTCTTCTCTGCTGAAAACCTGCCAGTGACTCCATCACCCTCAGAGTAAACACCAAAGGCCTTCTCTTGACTTGCAGAGCCCTAGAATCAGAGTTCTCAAGATGTGTTCCTTGAAGGAATGGCATCCCATCCCCTGGATACTTGCTAGAAGTGAATATTCTCGGGCTGCATGTCAGACATGGAATCAGAATTTCCAGGGGCCCCCCAGGTGATTCTGATGCATTGTTATCCTTTATTCTGTTCTGAACTCCAGAGTTCTCTTTCATTTTTATCAAGCACCCCAGTCATGGTCCCACCTCGGGGCACGCAACTTTGTGTTTACTCTGCTTCACGCATCATTCACCCACCAAGACTCACACCTTCATGCCTTGCCTTCTAACTATATTGACTCAGATGTCACCTTCCCAGCTAGGGTTTTCTCAAACAGCCTATTTTGAATTTCATCTTCCTCATCTCTATGCATTCTATCTCCCCTTCTTGTTACATTTTCTTTTGTCCATCGCATTTATTGTCTCATCAAATACAAAACATTTCACTTCTCATTTTTGCCTTGTGGCACTGTCATATGAATGCCTCTCCTTCTGGCATCACTTTCAGCCCTGGTTCACAAGTCTAACCCTATGGCCTGGAACTGTGCAAAGGTGGGTCTTATCTGAAGTTCACCTTGTGGATACATCAGTTTTTCCTTACACCAGGGCATGTGTGTAGCTGCAGCTTTTGCTGTAGCAACAAATAATCCCCAAAACTTAAGGTCTTAAAACAATCCTGTTTTTCTTGGTCAGAGTCACACGGGGACTCTAGGGAAAGTGCAGTTCTGTTAGGATCTGCCAGACTTTACTGGACTCGGCTCAGCTCAATTCCCTTTTTGTTCTGAGACATAAGGTGAAAAGAAACCCCTCAAGGAGGGGCACATGGGTGGCTGGGGGGTTGAGTGTCTGCCTTTGGGTCAGGTGGTGAACCTGGGGTCCTGGGATTGAGTCCTGTGTTGAGGTCCCCACAGGCAGCCTGCTTCTCGAACCTCTGCCTATGTCTCTGCCTCTCTATGTCTCTCATGAATAAATAAATAAAATCTTTGAGAAAAAAAAGGAAAAGAAAGAAAACCCTCAAGAAGTAGAGTGAGGTAGGGGATACTTGCCTTGTCTCTAAAAGGTTCTGCAAAGATGTGACAAATATCCATTCACATCCCACTGGCTAAAGCTAGAGGGCCAACCAAAATCTATGGAAAAGTGAACATATTCCTTCAATAAGACCGGGTAGTAGGGAGAGGGAGAGGAGAAGAGTTGGAAACAAATAATACAATCTACCACAATGTGGAATCCCTCCAAAGGTGAAGTAATGTTTCTTGGATTTCAGAGAGTTGCAATATTTTTGAAAGAGAGACAGTCCTGGAGAGAATCACCATGTTGTGAGTATAGAATGTCTAGCAGGATATACAGGGAAATGGGAGCTTTTCCCTATAAAGGTATGGGGACTTTCCTCTGTCAAGTAAGATTATGGGGGAGAAAGAGATATCCTCGCTTTTCGTACCACACCCTTTAGGCTTGCTTAAAATTGTTTACAAAATGGGGCAGCCTGGGTGGCTCAGCGGTTTAGCACCACCTTCAGCCCAGGGTGTGATCCTAGAGACCCAGAATCGAGTCCCACATCGGGCTCCCTGTATGGAGCCTGCTCCTCCCTCTGCCTGTGTCTCTGCCTCTCTCTCTCTCTCTCTCTCGTGGTATATTTTACTTTTGTAATTATTATTTTCACTGGGATACAATGCAGATAGTTTAGCATCATGTTGGAATAGAATACAGTTTACCAATAAGCATGATATTTACCATTTTTACCATGTTCATAATTAATTAATTTAGCAGGATTAAGTACCTGCACAATACTTTGCAACTATCACTTCTTCCAGTTTTAGATTTTTCTCAGCAATCCAAGTGGAAACCTCATATCTATTAAGCAGTCACCCTTCATCCTCTGTCCGTATTGTGTCTCTGGGTTCACCTGTCCTGGGTATTTCATATAAATGGAATCCTATAATATATGGCCTCTTATCTCTGGCTTCTCACACTTAGTAGAATCAAAGTTCATCCATGGTGTAGCACATATCAGAATGTCACTCTTTTTCTGGCTGAATAATACTCCATTGTATGGAAGGACCACTAGTTGTGTATCTGTTCCTCTTCTGATGACATTCAAGTTGTTTCTATCTGCTGGCTATTGTGAATAGCGCTCCTGAACATTTGTGGGCATGTATTTGTTGGAGTACCTGATTTCAATTTGGGGGGGGGGCTACACTTAGAGGTGGGTATAATTTCTTATTATAATGAGAATTCTCTTATTTGAACGAGAATTAAAATAAGCTAAATGGATATGGTAGGGCAATATTTTAGATGATGACAAAGTTTTTTTTTAAACCACATTTTCCTTGTTACCCATATTCCACCCAACCCGGCCCCCACACACCAATCTGTTCTTTGCTTGGGGAGGAGTACATATATAGCCTAGAATAAAGAGTTACAGAATAAATTTCTTTTTTATTTGAGCCAAACATTTCAAATGCTAGAGTCAGGCACTTGAGATAAAATATCTTTGACATTCAGAAGATATATGTTTCAAATATCAGCACCGAAAACATGATGAAATGGGCCGTAAGATGTATCTGTAAACAAGAGATTGGAAAGAACATATATGAGAAACTCATCTAATCTCACCAGTAGCCCTCCCAGCCTCTCCCCACTGCTTCCCATCCCAAACCCACTAAGAATGAAGACAGTCATCATCATTTGGTGAGAGAAGGAATCCAAATTATGGGAAGAGCAAGAGTGTCAGTAATGGATGCAAAGCAAAGAAAAAGAAGCATTTTCCCCTGACTTTCCCTGATAGGGGGTGGGAACCTTGGGGAAGGGGTAACAAAAAGATGAAAACTTCAGTTAAGTTTTGGAGATATCTCCAAAGATAAAGAACCTACACCTTTGTTCTCTGGAAAGCCCAGTGGTATAGACAGCCTGATTCCACAGGGAGCTGGAACAATGAATACCAATGGCTTAGTGCCTTCTTTAAGGGCTTGGGGATGAGCACATCCTCTAAGACACCCTGCCTAGGGTTCACACCGCGAAGTGGCCCAGTCAGGGCTGGAAGAACTAAGTGCAAACCTAGTGACTGGAGACCGAAGTGAGACCTCAGACATCAGATGTTATTGGCTAGAAATAGCGGCTCATGACCTTCAGAGAATTCCATCACACATGTCAGGAATAATGCCTGGGGCTTACCTGTGACTTACAGAGTACAAACCAGTGTTTGGAGTACTTAAAATGTATTAAATAATTTATCAACACTATGGTAGAGGTACTGTTATTGTAATGTTGCTATAGATACAGAAATTAAGGCACAATTAGGGTATATAACTTGTCCAAGGTAGTGCAGCTAGGAGGAAGACTTGAAATGATGAGTAACAGCTCCCATCTTCCTTCCTCATCTCTGGAGAAGGAAATGGGTCAGAAGATGTCAGATTTGATAGAGCATCTGAGGCTGGATTTTACCTTGAATTGTAAGATTAAGGATTTTGCCATCAGTGGACATTTAGATCTAGACGCTGCATGGCTACCTACCTTCCTATCTATCTCTTATTACTTACGAAGCTCTACTTTACTTCCACTGCCCAGAACACTGCTGGCTTCAGCATAAACATATGAAAATGTGCTTGAGGAATCAACAAAGAAAATCAAGGAGTTTATTTTTTAATTTACCAAGATGCTTAAACTGATCATTACATTCATGATTTTGTAAACAATTGAAATAGGAGCAGTATAAGTCAGCATTCTCTGAACTTTAACATGTTTTTGAAATTTATATTGACTCAAAGGTTGAGTAATGTAGCTGAACAACAGTCAGTGTGAGAGCAACAGATTTTACTGGCTTAAAATTTCCAGTTTGGCAGAATACTGAATCACAGAATGTTATATCTAGAAGGCATCAATACTGTCCTTAAATAGATGAAAAAACTTTGGATGTATAATTTTAAGATAGTTCCCATTGCTAGATAATTACAGCAAAAGTCTGAATAGGACACTGGTCATACAATTGTCATGTCCCTGGTCTATTCTTGGAGAGCTTGTATGTCCTTGAAATTAGTATAGCCTTCATTTTTTTAATTTAATCTTCCTTATAAAAGTAAAGTGTTAAATGGGCCAAGAGAAAAAAAAAAATGTTTAGACAACCTAGCACTCCAATAACTTTATTTAAAATCAATAAGCATGTATCCCTCTCTACCCTGCTGCTGCAAGCTAAGGAATTTTATTAAACCAAGACTATATATTTCTATTACATTAAATTAGAGTAGTTGTTTATAAGGCTAAACAGGGCATTATTATGAAAACCTCATGCTGTTCTATCAATCACAGCTCAGGTTTCTAACTAGTCATTTTAAAAAAAAAAATTCATTTATTTATTCATGAGAGAGAGAGAGAGAGAGAGAGAGGCAGAGACACAGGCTGAGGAAGAAGCAGGCTTCCTGCAAGGAGCCTAATGTAGGACTCGATCCTGGATCCCGGGATCATGTGCTGGGTGAAAGGCAGATGCTCAACCACTGAGCCACCCAGGCATCCCTCTAACTAGTAATTTTAAATTTAGCTTGCATTTACCCTGGCATCTATTTCCATAAGTTCTGTATAGGTAGAGAGGATACGATATTTATATTTTGAATAACAGACCAACTTTAAAAGTGGTACAAATTAGTCCTTGCATCAAGTAGAATGACTTGCCTATTTTCACCCTGAAAATTAGTAGTGCATCTAAAAACCACTTTTAACAACCCAATTACCCGATTAATACTAGAATAGTAAAAGTAATGTTCTAATTCAATTTTATCTATAACTTATAGATAATAATAATTTTGTCTAGAACTTCTAACTTAAGAAAAGTGAGACAGGGCAGATATTTTGCTGCATGCTTTTAATGTACCATGTCCATATCAATTTTGAAGGACAGTGTGTTTGAAGGCATAGTCAGGGGAGGTTCTGCCAAAATAAGATTGCAGAAGGATATATATGAGGTAGAGAAGCCTTGTGTACTTCTGGTCTATGTGACAGGTCTCTGATTTTCTGTGTTTTCACCTTCCCGTCTCTACATTGCCCTTCTTTCAACAAGACGTGCAGTGGCTTCTGTAACATAGAGTACACAGACGTTCCCGAACACAGCAATGCTCTCTAAACGGTACCATCTAGTGAACTCCTTTCACTGTAAGTGATGTCAGAGGCAGGCTATACATGAAAAGACTCCAATAGCCCATTCTAGGGAAAATGAATTCCATCTTAGCTTGATTTGATGTGAGAAGAAATGTACAAATTTGATATTTGGGCAGAATATATTTTAGAATCAGTGCACCACACTGGCAGCCCATTCACAGACGCTGCAGGTACCTTGATGCTTCCCAAAGCTGCTAAAAACACAAATTGGATTATGCCATAGTTGTCATTTAAACTCACAGTGAAAATAGTCTGATAAATGTCAGCCTGCCACTGGGCTGCTTAATTGTTCTATTTTGCTATAAGCCAACATGATAAGGTACAATTTATTCAATATAACATTATGGACAAACAAATATTTAACAGGTCCTGATTAAAATCTATTGCCAAATAACAATATAGCTTCGATATCAGTGACAGCTGAACACCAACATAGGATTGCACGGACAGCTGAATTTGAAGAAAGAAGTGGCTTGAATTTGAGCTCACAGGAGCTCAATGCATTAAAATCACCTTACCGTGCATTCTGTTAGAAAAGTGAGAAGAAAAAGATTAGAAAGCAATTGGCTACAATTTCGTCATGAGCTGGGGAAACTTTGCAGCTTAGTAATTATTTCCATGGATACAGACTATAGGGGTTGCATGCAGAAGGTCTATGTGGGACAACCTTCTAGAAGAAACTGAAGAAGGCAGAAATGAACAGAGGGCAAAGTTCATATGCAATATGGTTGCAGCTGAGCCTATGAGAAGCTGTGGAACTTTTATAAATCTTCAGTCACTGGCCACGGGCTGCCCCCTTGGGCAGTGTAACCTTGGGAAAGGCATTCCCTGTGGCTGAAGGCAGTTCCCAGGGAGAGGTCCATCTGTACTCCTTCTGAAGCCAATGCCCACAGCATGTGGGAGACAGATATGTTGGTCCTGAACTGGGTGTCTGGCCAGAGCCCTACAGTGTGCACTTCCTGTCTGTTTAAACCACCTTAGAAAGGTAATATGTGCAGAGCAAGACTTTACCCACTTGCCCAGAATTCATTAAATCTACACAGAACACAAACAATGACTAACAGAGTGTGAAGCTTAACACAGGATGGTGTGGAGGGTCAGGGCTCCCTCGTAAAGTGGTTTATACCTGGTAAATACTGACACTCCCTCTTTTCACAAGTGGATCAAACCTCTATGTGTAATGTAAACCAGCTTTTTGACCTGTGATTCTATATTCTGGCTCATTAATGAAACCACCAGTGGTCACCTTTCTATATACTTATCCATAATGTGTTGCCTGCAGGACATATCACAAAGTCATGCTTCATATTCTGAAGTTTGGCATTCAGGTGGGATTACTAGCTAAACTATTCAAACATTCCACTTGCACTCAACCCTGGTGTGATCATCACCTTTAGTCTATGCTCAGTCAACCATACTATATAGACATCACCTAGAAATGTACTTTCCAGGCTGATTTCTTCAGCTTTTGTTTCGTTTAAGGAGGAAGGATGCGCATTCCAAATGATCTCCGGACCAGAAACCCTGGAACACAGACCATTTTAAACACAGCAGCTGGCTAGATCCTAACCACAGGAGTACCAGTGCTAAGACCGCCTGGCTTGTGAGGTTTTGAGGTTGAGATGAGATCTGGAGGTTTGAGAAACAGGTTTGAGAATAATAACACTTGAGACCTCCCTTTGGATGCAGGCTGTAGTTTGAATTAACTGCATTAGTCATTTTGCATTTTGCTTTCCCACAAAGACATATTTGCATAGTTTGGAATGAAAACAACATATCTAATCTCATATCAAACTCGGTAAGCTGTTACCATATGTAATATGTATGCCTGCATACATTATCAGTGGCCACAAAACTTGCTAACTTTCCAAAGAACATATACGTTTCAGATGTGTAAGAGCCTCCTCATGGAGACTGGGCAGCAGCTGTGGCCAGTGCTGCCTGACGGTGATGATAAGTGTACATATGAAGTGGGGGGATAGGATTGGGTTGCTAGTGGTCATGAACTTCTGAAAGACCAGGCTGTGCTTTATCCATCATTACTCCTGCCACTACACACAATGAATGGGGAATAATAGGGATGCTGTATTTTGTACTAAATAAACAGAATATTTCTTCTGAACTTCTGTTAGTTCCCCTTTAAAATGACTCAAGCCCTTGGGGAAACATGAGGACTCAAATGGTATTGAGAGCCAGATACTATGCAAGGCTATGCACCTGTGAATATGCAATAAATCTTGGTTGACTGGTTGACTAGTATATACAATACTTCTATGGTTCTCCTTAAGATCAAGCAAAGGACTAAATAATCTTGCAAGGTCTCTTCCAGTCTAATAATTCTGCTTTTGTCTTTTTAGTCACAGATGAAAGATGATACCAACAGCTATAATATTGCCTGTTTCAACGTGTGACCTTTAATAAATGATGCATGGCACATTATGCTCTTCTACTTTAAGCGCATGTGTAGATGGCCCTTTCATTAGGAACTGTGGCCAAGATGCCATTTTGACACCATGGGTCAGATGCTTCACCCCATGGGCTTACTAGAACTTTGAACAAAAGTGTAGTCTCATACCAAATTGCTTCAGGCTAAGTCCATGTTGCTACCATTCAGAAATCACTGTCAATGGGCGATGTCTCCGAGGGTTCCATTTTCTTACATTAACCTTAATGAGTGACAACAGGATCATTTAAGGAGTGAGAGGTCCTTAGGATTTGGTGGTTAAGAGACAGAGCCCAATGCTTCTTTTTCTTGTTCTCTTCGTGTGACTATGGAATTTGTGCCAGCTCATAGAATACCAATAAATTAAAGAAAGTGTTTTGTAAATTGTCAATAAATGACCCATAATCTCATCGTACAGAGGCTACCTTCCTCTGTTCACATTACAGCATATTTCCTTATAATTATTTGCATGTATAATATAACACATGTGTTTGTTTCATCGTTGTTATCCTGTGTGTCAAATTTTATATCCTGATCTTTCACTTTATCATATCCTTCATATTTTTGCCAATAGTTTGGAGTGTTGTGAATGCTTTTCTTCAACACAACTAGTCTTCTGTACCACACACGTGATTTGCTTCCATTTCTTTCTTTTTTAAGATTTCATTTATTTATTCATGAGAGACACAGAGAGAGAAGCAGAGGCATAGACAGAGGGAGAAACAGGCTCCGTGTGGGGATCCTGATATGGAACTCTATCCCCAGACCTGGGATCATGCCCTGAGCCCAAGGCAAATGTTCAACCACTGAGCCACCCAGGCATCCTGATTTGCTTCCATTTCTACACTGTAATTCATTCTGCAACTCATATCTGAAGTCCTCCTCACTCCTGAGAAGTTGGCAAGTCCTCTATGCTCCATAGAACACATTCAGTCCTTTACTTGAATTTTCTGATTACCTCCACCATCATAGCACATGAGAGCCTTCCCTCGATTTCCTGAATAATATCTAATCTTTTCTTTCCCAAACTCTTTTAGTGCTTGGTCCTTAATGTTGGTGGTTCTCCAGAGTCTCTTCCAGTTAATCTATTATCTAAGTGAAGCTGCTCATGTTGAGGCTGACACTCTTTATCTTCCTCTTCTCCCCTCCTGACACATTTTCAAATGCCCATGCTCTAGATCATTCCTCCAAGGGACACGTGTATGGCTTAACAGTTGATCCCTGCCTTTGGCTTGGGGCCTGATTCCAGAGTCCTGGGATGGAGTCCTACACTGGGCTCCCTGCATGGAGGCGGCTTCTCTCTCTGCCTCTGTCTCTGCCTCTCTATGTCTCTCATAAATAAATAAAATCTTAAAAAAAAAAAAACAGATTAGCTCATTCCCCTGCATCCCAGTTGGACTAATATTTATTGGATTCTCACTACTTGTCACTCATAGTTGCATTCTTTAGGAATTTGAAGGTAAGTAAAACTTTATGTCTGACTGGTTCTATAGTCAGAAGATGCAATTTCACCAGCATGCTGGATATATGGCACTTAAAACTCATAAGGTCCCAATCAGACTGCATTATTTCCAAATACAAAACTTCTTCAGCCTCCTGTATTCCCTATCTGGATTAAGGACCTCTTCGTGCAACCAGGCAGTAAAGATCAAGCTCTCTGTAGACCCTTTCTCTTTATCCCAGTGAGTTCCCAATTTCTCTTTTTCCATTTTTTTCTTTCAACTTACTCTCAGTATCTGATTATCTCTCTCCAGGATTGCTGTAATAAAATTCTAAATGTCCTATCTTCTTCCTGCTTTGCTCCCAGTAATGTTTACTTCAAATTGCTGAGTGAGCCTCGCTATAAAAATGGCCACTTACCACTTTTAAAAATATGAACAAAAATAATGATGGCAAAATAATGGTAGCTTCCCATTTCCCAATAAATGATTCCTTCCTAACTGCCTATTGAGTTTAATATGAAATAAAATTAACTATAAGTGAATGAGTTTTCTAACTATACCTTAGCACTAAGTGATTTTAATAAATATTTGATCTTTGAGAATTCAAGTTGTATAGCTGTATGTGAAAGTAGGCTATGAAATTCTCTTTAGTCAGGTTAACCACATTAAGGAAGATATCGCTTAAAGAGATGCAGGTTTGCATAGCAGCTAAGATTTTAGACCAAACTGGAATGACAAGTCTGAATCCCTAGTCTGTCAATAGCTAGCTATATAACTTTACTTATTTTCTTAAAGATTTTATTTATTTATGAGAAAGAGAGTGAGATCATGTGTGGGGAGGGGCAAAGGAGAGGGAGACAGAGAGAGAATCTCAAGCAGACTCTCTGCTAAGCCTGAAGCATGCAGGGCTTGATCTCACAATCCTGAGATCACAACGTGAGCCAAAACCAAAAGTCAGATGCTTAACTGACTGAGCCATATAAGCCCCCCTAATATAGCTTTAAACAAATGACTTAACCTCTATGTTGTTGAGTTTTCCTCCTTGGTAAGATAAATGATGGTAGACATAAAGTAATGACCTACACAATCAGATTTTAGGTTAATTAAACCAGTTAATACATAGGCAGCTTAGTTATGAGTCTTGCACATAGTACGGGCATAATACATTTTGATTGTTCTTATATCTGGTGATTATTACTAATTCACCAGTAGGTATGAAGGAGCATTGAAAACTATTGACAAGAGGGGAGAAATACCAACATCTTAACAGATATATCTAAAGATATTTGGGGTTCTTCAGTTAATACCTAATATAGGTACAAATAATCATTGAGAAACGCTACATTACTAACATTGTGTCATTGACAAATACTAACAAAGGATGTACAGTGCATTGTTAGGGGCACTAAGCTCTAGAGGGTTTAGTTTTCACCCTTCTTTATCCTTTTCTTTTTCTTTTTTTAAAAGATTTTATTTACTTATGTATTTATTTATTTGAGAAAGACGGAGAGAGAGAGAGAGAGAGAGAGAGAGAGAGAGAGAGAGAGAGGAAGCCTGAGCTGGGGAAGGGGCAAAAGGAGAGGGAGAAGCTCAAGCAGACTCTGGGCTGAGCGGGGCTCATTCCCACGACCCTGAGACCATGACCCAAGCCCAAACCAAGTGTCCAATGCTTAACTGACTGAGCCACCCAGGCTCCTCCTTCTTTGTCTTTTTCTATCCCTGGTCAAGTTACTTACATTCTCTGGCCACTGTGTTCTAATCTCTAACAGAGGGAAACTATCTACCTCAAAAAACCCATGTCTTGATTAAAGATAGTGAATGCAAAGCCTACAATTAAAAGTCAGCACTAAATAAATGGTAGTTACTATTATCATTTTAGATAGGATCTGACAGTTTTTTTCATTGAGATCTGAAATTATAAAAGAAAATACACCAGGCTATACAATTAAATAATATGGCTATGTTTTGGAATATTGGAGATGATGTCTAAACTTAACCGTTACTCAACTCAAGAAAGAGCAAGAAAGACAAGTGGCCACTTAAAAAAGGAGCCTAGGCTCGCTTGTATAAGATATCTCCAGGTGCTTAGCGTCTGAAGGCCTGATACCCCTGGATAGGAGGAGCTGGGTTCTGCTGTTAGGGTTTTCTAATTTGAAACCACCTTTGAGAGCTGTTAAGTTTGTTTTGTTCACCATAGGATCTCTCAGGTAAAGATTTGGGTGGCTTCAAGTCAGATTTCAGCATTCCCAGGGGAGTGGGAGCTATTTTAGACAACATAAATAATTTGGTTTTATTTAGTCCTGAATTTGGCATTTTGGATTTAAAAGCAGGGGGTGTGAGTATCCTATCAGTGTGTGTCAGTGCTGACCATGCCCCTTTCTCCATTTACTTTTTTTCTCCCTTCCAAAGAAAAACATTCTGAATGACCATATAATTCATGTTAGTAGACTACTTCACCTCCCTTTAAGGGTCTTCTACAATATAATAATCAAATGGCAATTTCCGATTAAGCAAAAAGTATCACTGAAGGCTTCCTTTTCAAGACACTGATGCCATCAAGAAGACTTTCACAAATCCACTGACTTCTGTGAAATTAAGTGCAGAATAACTTCAGACTTGACATAACCCAATCATGAATAAAGGAAATCTTGAGAAAGATATGGGGCATTTGGTAGCTGAAATTTTCTAAAATCACATGATGGCATATGATTTAACTTTATATTGATTTACTACGTGAGAGTGTTAAGATTCTTCAGTGAAAAGATCCTACTTGTGATCTTGATTAAAAGTCAAATATTGAAATGTATAAGCAAGCAATAAGTCAATCTGAAATGGAAAATCATACTTGGTAAGATTGGGATCCATCTGAGACAGGCACTAGGTCTTCCATGGCATCTACCAATAAATCTCCGTGGGGTATTACAGGTGTGTCTTTTGGCTGCACTTGACCTCACTTTGCCTGTAAGTTAGGAGTGGGGTGAGGAGGCATTTCAGTCAATCAAATTCCTGACAACAGTTCTTTCCACCTTCCCTAATGCCACTATGCTTTCTTTCCCCATCTAACAACCCCTTCTCTGATATGTAAAAATACCATTATTCTTATAATTTTTTAAAGATTTCTTTGTTTTAGAGAGGTGAGGAGAGGGCAGACAGAGAGGGAGAGAATCTCCAACAGACTCCCCACTGCACACGGAGCCCTAGCGGGGCTGGATCTCATCATCCCAGCAGAAACCAAGAGTCCAGTGCTTACCTGACAGCATCACCAAAGTGCCCCAACAGCATTACACTTTCTAACTATATATGTGATAAAGTGAAATTATTCACAGCTGTCTGTGGATTTCTCAAAGACAACTCTGGAGACTTGGGCAAAGATGGTTTTGTTTTCACCAGTCCAGACTAAGAAATCTTACATGGATAATGCAGAATTCAAATAATAGTAACCTCACAAGCCTGGCTGAGCAGATAACAGGGATCACAGTCTCTCGGTAGAAGGCACTCTGGGTGTGCACACATAAGGCCAGGGGGCCTGAAACCCCCTTCCTCTCCCCAAGCCTGCTGCAGAGCTGGGCCAGCAGTTGCCTCTGCTTTTCTAGCTGCCTGTCCTTGAGTTAGCGACTGGGTCTCAGCCCTCTAAATATGCTGCTGTCAATTTGGACCGTGCATGCTGGAGGCCAAGGCCATTTTCATTGATTCTACTGGCAACACCGACAGGCACATTCAGAAATGGAAAGTGGATCTTCAGAGGAAAAGCCCTTGGTCCACACCTAGCATTATCGGCCTTACACAAATTAAGTTCATGAAAGCCGGCACACCACAGGCAGTCATTATTTCATGCTAAGGTGGCACCAATCCTACTTTCCCGTCGCTTTTACTGCCATTAGAGTCCAAGCTAACGAATGCCACCACTATCTTATTTCCAGTACAATTACTACATTTTGATAAAATGCACTCGGGGTTCTTTCCCAGGAAAAAGCCATGTCAGTAATGCAGCCTCATACTAATCAAAAGCAATTCTGGACAGAAAACATTCATTTTATGAATATAGAAATTTCCCCTATTATATTTGAGGCAGAGTGTGGTAGTGGCATCCAGTGGAGCTACAGGGCAAATCTTGAAACTAATTTCCTGGCCATAAAAGAAATTCATAATTAGAAAATAAGGTTCATTTAGATAACTTTACTATGAAGTGAATGATGATGGCAGTGGATTTTACTTTCATGTGCTTCATATTTCTTCATTTCCTGGAATTAGGATCAACAAAAATGACTACTTTCCTGTGTATATTCCAGTAGTTCTTGAAAGAATTATTAGGTACTTTTTATATCACTTAATTTATAACTCTCTTCAAATTGTAGGAACTCATGCAGTCATATTTATATTAACATTTATTTGATATAAAAGAGGAAACAAAATCTACAGAAGCTTTTTAAAGAGAAGCATTAAGGGATATCAGTACTAGTGTTTGCAGTGAATGCTTCTGGATGTTTTATCATTTTATTTTGTTATTCTAAAGACAAATTTCAAACACTAAGGAAGGTCCAGGAATGTGGATAGCTTCCTTCCATCAGATGGAAATTGCCTTCCTTTTTTTTTTCTTTTTTTAATTCCTGTATAATTTTTGGGAAAAACCAACAGGGAATAATATTTAGTTGACGTTTGTTCTCAAAATGTGAAAAGCATTTTTGTGCTTATATTTCCTGCAAGAAATTTTTACTACTTACTATTGCATTCAATTTTCTGGTCAATTGTATCAACTAATTTCCAATTAGTAAACTCAATTCAAGTTCATGCTATTCCTAAAATGAAGACTACTATGATCATCAGAATCATACCCATTTCATAGGTGAGAAAACCAAGGCACAGAAAGGCTCAGTACCTTGCTTATGGTTACCCAGCTTCTATGCAGTAGGGCTGAACTGGAATCTATGCAGTATAACAACAAGGTTCATGTTTTAATCTTTATTCAATGCTGATTTTTTCTGTTTGGTGCTGTCTTATTGTGATACAGTAATAGTAACAGGGGTAAGCTCCGTGTCATTTCTCCGTTTTTAACAATGAAATAAAAAACTAAGAGAAGTTAAGTAATAAGCTAATTATTATAGAATCAAAGTAGAGTTTTTCTGAATTTGGTGGGTTTTCTCCATAGCATAATATTACAGTTAGTGCTTGTAGCTTTGGGAAGCCACATGTATACCATGATTACTGCACAATTATTTTGACTATCAGAAAAGCATAACAATATATCTTTATATACACTTTTATACTCCTTTAGTAGTAATAGATATTTAGAGGCATTCCATTCCAAAATAAGCAAAACAAAATATCCCAAAATATATATTAAGAATAAATCATTGGCATTTTGTCACACTAAATGAATTTAGTGTTTCTATTGCTGGCAAAACAAGTGTGAATCATGAGAAGAGGATTCGTAAGAGTTAGATTTTTATATGGATCCCTGTCACTATTAATTGCTATCAATTAGAAAAAAACCTAAAATTGAAAACCAAATCAAAACAAAAATCAGATTAAAAACATTTTTTACTAAAGTATTTTAGCAAAATTATGTACAAACACACACGAAATTCATAAGCTGTTAAATGAGACAAACAACTTGCCAAATAGTACAAATCCATTGCACGTGTGTGCATGTGTGTGTGTGTGTGTGCATGTTTACAGATATATGCAGAAAATGGCATCTGGAAGACTCACTAAAAAGTCATTATTTGCACTGGTTAAATTTATATCCTATACTTTGGTAATTTCTACAATATTTGACCATTTTGTGATGGAGAATATGTTATCTTTCTAACAAGGAAAAATAACTATATAATAAAGAAGCAAATAAGTACACACATTTTGTTTATTTACAAATACATGTATATGTTTTACTAATCCAACACTATGATGTGTACAAATAACTTTGATCATTTTGTATAGTAACTAATACAAGCAGGTATGGCAGGGAGAAATTCACATCAAGATTAACTGCAATTCAAGATAGATCTTTTTCTTTTGCTACATTTTCCCAAATCCATTTCTTTTCCTTTTTTAAAAAATGATTTATTTATTTATTTTAGAGATAGAAAGAGAAAGAGAGAAGGAGGTGTGAGCGGGTAGAGGGGCAGAGGGAGAGGGAGAGAATCTCCCACAGATTCTCCGCTGAGCACAGAGTTTAATGTGGACCTTGATCTCATGACCCTGAGATCATGACCAGAGCTGAAACCAAGATTAGGATGCTCAACCCACTAAGCCACACAGGCACCCTCAAATCCATTTCCTCAGAGCACTACATGGCTTGTTAATTGTGGATTACTTTGGTTGCTGTTGTGGGTAAATAATATTTAGCAGAACAAAGAAGAATGTCACTATACTAAAGAAGTCATGGGTAGTACATAGGAAACTAAAAAGAACTGAATAAAAATAAAATCAAGAGAACTGTATAAAGACTTACAGGAATTCCATTTTTGTTTGCATAAATACAAAGAAATTCCACGTTCATTTTTATATTAAAACATGAAAGGCAGTATGTGACATATAACTTCACCATATTTAGAAATCATAACAGTAAGCCTTGATATATTATGCTAATAAGAATTGAAATATTGTAAATATGAAGTATTTAACTATAACAGCAAGCTTATGCTGATATTTTCCTAGTTTATGGCACAAAATTTTCTTCATATATTGAACTTCCACATTTAGATTAGATCCTACACAATAGTTAGGAGACAGGGAATAGTCAGGACCTGGAATATATGTAAGATCAGAATAAGATTCCTCTGTAGTAGTTAGAGTATCCACTAATGCCCCAAACTGGGACTAAGAAGGAAAACCCAAGAATCACATCTGGAAAACTGAGGCTTCTGTTTGGTCAAGACTCTGGGTATCAGGGGACGTGGGTTGCTCAGTGGTTGAGCAACTGCCTTTGGCTCAAGTCTGGGGATCAAGTCACGCATCGGGCTCCTCACAGGGAGTCTGCTTCCCCCTCTGCCTAGGTCTCTGCCTCTTTCCGTGTCTCTCAAGAATAAATGAATAAAATCTTTAAAAAAAGACTCTGGGTCTAGAGCCAAACATATGATCATGGAGTTGAGACCACTATCATGCAACAGGGTCGATAGACTGGAGGAAGAGCCATATCCAGACCAGAGAAGAACAAGAAGATTCTGAAACCCATCAGGCATTCGGTGTTCCCTGTCACTGCATCTGACTACAACACCCTCTGGAAAGCAATGATGATTGCTTCACTGCCTCCTTCATGTCATTCCTTTTTTGAGCAACTTTTACTTGGAACCATGCATGCCTAGCCTAACTAAATTCATGCCATATAAACCACCACTGTCTGAGAATACTGTTATATTGATATCTGCTAATGAATCCTATCTTCTAGTTCCAGTTTCTCTTTACCAGAACCCCAACAGTGATTCTAGCAATTCATGTGAGTCTCTTGGGACAATGAGCCATTAGCAAATATGATGCCAGCAGAGGTTTGCTGAGTGTTGACTCCCTGGAACACACATTCTTAGAATCCAGCTGCCATGTAAAAAGCCCAAGATGTTGTCCCTGAAGGTCAAGAACCATGTGGTAAGAAAGGCCTTGATTCCACAGAGGAAGAGATGTCCAGCTATCACAGGGTCCCAGCTGAGCTCAACTCTGAGAAACCCCAGCCCATGGAAACAATAACCACACATGTGAGTCCAGGCACAAGTGATAGAACACTTACCCAGACATCCCACACAGTTGAAAGAAAAAATCCTCTTATAAGCCACTAAATTGCCATTTGTTTGAAGTAAGGGGCAACTGAGTCGATTACCAAACTAAGGTGAATCCTTCTATTGCTGATAAAAAATAAGATAAATATTAATTTTATCCCCCTCACAAGAAACATCTTAAAAAGGTGCAGAACTCAATTTGCTGAAAAAGAGTATTTAATTGAGCCTTAGCTGTGCCATTCAAATTATTGAATGGGTGACACCTCAATGACTTTTCAACACAATATGTGCTAAATACTCTATTAAGACCCAACATCACCATAAGTGAATAAGCAACATTTTTTGAGTATTTACTGTGTGCTAGCCTCTGCATAAAGTGTTTTACTTCGTGAATTCTTACAACCTCCCATTTCAAGGATAATAAATAGCTTTTAGTAAAAACAAAAGCAGAAACATGAAGTAATTCACATTAAAACTCAGCTGGATTGACAGTCATGGTCCATGCCGGATTCTGCGATCATAATAACCATACTGGAACACTTCGGACTATGCCATGTCCTTGTGGGGAGAGAACATCTCAGCTCTGGATCAGTGTGGAAGCACAGGTATTAAAGTCCTTTCATGGGAACCTGGGTGGCTCAGTGGTTGAGTGTCTGCTTTTGGCTCAGGTCGTTATCCCGGGGTCTTGGGATCCAGTCCTGCATCGGGCTCCCTGCAGGGAAGGGAGCCTGTTTCTGCCTCTGCCTATGTCTCTGCCTCTCTCTGTGTGTCTCTCATGAATAAATAAATAAAATATTTTTTAAAAAAAAGTCTTTTCACTTGCCAGTTGTCACAACATGCTGATCTGGGCATGAAAAGGCTTGTTCTGACCCCGCTGGTACCTCTGCATGTTGCTTCAAGAGACCAAAAGGAGTTAGTTTAGGGTAGTCATCATAAGACTGTATCATTTCTCTTTGGATGATTACAGACTGGCTGGGCAGAGAGATGGGGTTCTGCTCCAGCTCTACCAACCCTGTGATCATGTGAATGTGCAGAATAATCTCAAATGCTTCCGGTTCTCATTTATTTAGTTTGTACTTGGAAGTTCATTGTTTTTCCCCTAATGAACTTTGCCATCACTACCATCAGCATTCTAGGAGTTAGAATGTTTTATCTTGGGTTCACACATGATAATAAGGAAAATAGAATTTAGGGAGTATCCTGCCTTTGGTCTTCAGAAAGCTAAACCTTTGTTGTAGAAGCTTTGGTATGTGAACTATGTTATCTGTGAGTGAGAGCCAGGATCTGAGCCTTGCACAGGGCTTGACAGATCCCCTGGGCTAGACAGAGAAGAAATGGATGGACATGAAGAAAACATAGAGGCTCTATGCTTCAAATAGATAACCCATCCTCTGATACCCGGTGGAGCTTTGGGTGAGGGACTGAGGATGGTGGAAAAAAGTCTCAAAAATGGAAAAGAGTTCATACAGAAAAGAGTTCATACGAAATCCAGGTAACCTGTGTCTTAGACCTCCTCAGAGAGCATCATGGCCTGTTGGCCTATTTTTATCAAAAAAAAGGGGGGGGGGAATAAACCCTATATAAGGTATAGAAGCATCTTCTGATTACAAGCAAACTGAGAGCAGGAACAGGTCAACAGAGCCTAGCATGGAGTGTTTGGGGGGATCTGGTAATATGAGGAATTCCTTAGCTAGTATCTTCTTAGGCAAACACTCAGGACCAAATGGCAGACCCACTTCATAAATCTGTTTAAATGGGATCTCAACATGCAAACAGAACTCATTTAAATAAAAATAAAGAAGTGTTATTTCTCTATTTCTCTATTTCTTTAATGCTTTAGTGTAAACATCACATCATTTCTTACCTGCCACAACCAGTGTTGAGTTACATACCCCACTCTAGGAGGCAATAAGTAGCTGAACAGATAGTATAAGGTCAGTTTATAAGAGCAGAGGGCTGGATTATTTTCCTCAGGAGGCATTTAGTTATGTGAGAGAAAAGCAGAAAAGAAGCAATCAGAGAGAAAAAAGTCTATCTATCATCTATCATCTCAGGAAAATATCTATCATGTCAAGAAGACCAAGAGAAGTCAAAAGCTTAGAAAGACTGGAATTTGAAGAAAGGGATTTATCTGATAATGTGAAATAAAGGAAAGTTTTAAATGGTTTAAGGAGAGACAATGTTTAAAAGATTGATTAAAAATATTAAAAAGCTATAAGATATGGGAAGAAGTCTAGGCTATCTGGTTATTCAATGTTTCTGTCCATTCAGGCTGCTATAACAAAATACCACAGACTGAGTGGTTTATAAAAATAAATAAATAAATAAATAAATAAATAAATAAATAAATAAATAAATAAAAACAGAACTGTATCTCTCATAGTTCTGGAGGTGGAAGACCCAAATTAGGACAGCCTGGTCGGAGGGGGGCCTTGCAATGGGTTGCAGACTTTTGATTTCTTGTGCCCTCAGAGGTGGGAAGGTGTGGGAATCTCTTTCATAAATGCACTAATCCCATTCCTGAAGTCTCCACCTTCATGACCGGATCACCCCCAAATCCTCCACCTCCTAATCTTACCACCTGGGAGGCAAGGATTCCACCATATGGACTTTTTAGGGATACAAACTTAAAGTCTATATAGCACTGAGCTATCTGAGTTCACAGTGTACTAAATTGGAAAGATTTTGCAAGCCGTTGCAAAAAGGAACACATGCTAAGGGAATGGTCATAATGAGTATAAAAACACATGTTAAAGGGTTTGACTATAAAAGACATGGCGAAATAGGATAGTAATTTGAAAGGGAGCGTATCAATGGATTTTTAAATGGAAGAGTTAGAAGGAAGAATGCATGAGAAGATTGGCACAAAAAGTACTAGACAAAGAATACATATAAGTATGGGAATCATACTTCAGGAAGCAAAAAGGATGGGATTACTTGAAAGATGAGAACAGACATCTCTTCTTCAGAACTCTTGCAGAAGTATGCAAAAGGGTGTGGAAATAAGTTACATAAAAGGAAAAGGTAGTGGGAAATTGGTAAACTAAACACCAGCTATTCTTAAATTCCTAATGAAAGGACAGAATATGAACAGAGATCAATCTGTGGTGGCAAGTAACTGTGAATGCAAGTAAGAAAAATGTACTTAGAATAACTTTCATGTAAAATGAAGAAGAATGTGGGCAGCCTTAACCCCTGGCATATAACAAAAAATGAATTAATATTTACTGACTAAAAAAACCTACAAATGATAATGATTGCCAAACATGACCTTCTTTTCTTTCTTTTTTTTTTTTGTATATTGTTTATTGGAGTTCAATTTGCCAACATACAGCATAACACCCAGTGCTCATCCTGTCAAGTGCCCCTATCAGTGCCCATCACCCAGTCACCCCATCTCTCCGCCCACCTCCCCTTCCACTACCCCTTGTTCATTTCCCAGAGTTAGGAGTCTCTCATGTTCTGTCACCCTCACTGATATTTCCCACTCATTTTTTCTCCTTTTCCCTATAATCCCTTCACTATTTTTTATATTCCCCGTATGAATGAAACCATATAATGTTTGTCCTTCTCCGATTGACTTACTTTACTCAGCATATTACCCTCCAGTTCCGTCCACGTCGAAGCAAATGGTGGGTATTTGTCATTTCTAATGGCTGAGTAATATTCCACTGTATTCATAGACCACAGCTTCTTTATCCATTCATCTTTCGATGGACACCGAGGCTCCTTCCACAGTTTGGCTATTGCTCCTATATGTGGACATTGCTGCTATAAACATTGGGGTGCAAGTGTCCTGTCGTTTCACTGCATCTGTATCTTTGGAGTAAATCCCCAGCAGTGCAATTGCTGGGTCATAGGGCAGATCTACTTTTAACTCTTTGAGGACCCTCCACACAGTTTTCCAGAGTGGCTGCACCAGTTCACATTCCCACCAACAGTGCAAGAGGGTTTCCCTCTTACTCTCCAACATTTGTTGTTTCCTGTCTTGTTAATTTTCCCCATTCTCACTGGTGTGAGGTGGTATCTCATTGTGCTTTTGGTTTGTATTTCCCTGATGGCAAGTGATGCGGAGCATTTTCTCATGTGCTTGTCGACCATGTATGTATCTTCTTTGGTGAAATTTCTGTTCATGTCTTTTGCCCATTTCATGATTGGATTGTTTGTTTCTTGGGTGTTGAGTTTAATAAGTTCTTTAACGATCTTGGATATTACTAGCCCTTTATCTGATAGGCCATTTGCAAATATCTTCTCCCATTATGTAGGTTGTCTTTTAGTTTTGTTGACTGTCTCTTTTGCTGTGCAGAAGCTTTTTATTTTGATTAAATCCCAATAGTTCATTTTTGCTTTTGTTTCCCTTGCCTTTATGGATGTATCTTGCAAGAAGTTGCTGTGGCCAAGTTCAAAAAGGGTGTTGCCTGTATTCTTCCCTAGGATTTTGTGTGGAACTGGAAAAGACCCTGAATAGCCAGGGGAATATTGAAAAAGAAAACCAGAGCTGGGGGCATCACAATAACCAATTTCAAGTTGCACTACAAAGCTGTGATCATCAAGACAGCATGGTACTGGTAAAAAAACAGACACATAGATCAATGAAACAGAATAAAGGACCCAGAAGTGGGCTCTCAACTCTATGGACAACCAATATTCAACAAAGCAGGAAAAACTATCCACTGGAAAAAGGACAGTCTCTTCAAAAAATGATGCTGGGAAAATTGGACAGCCACATGAAGAAAAATGAAACTAGATCATTCTCTTACACCAGATAAACTCAAAATGGATGAAAGATCTAAATGTGAGACAGGAATCTTTTTTTTTTTTTAAAGGCCAAACTTCCTCATTGTTTATGGGAAACCCTTCAGTATCTGGCTCAATGTTGCTTGATTACATGTTGCAAGTTCTTTATCTACAAAGTAGACATAAGAGCCCACATTTCCCAGGGTTGTTATAGGAGTTAATTAATGTTTATAATACCCTTTAGGATACAGAATCTAAATTCTGCTACTCACATATGAACTTGGAATAATCTAAAATAACTACCTAAAGCCCACTTGCCCATAATGAATGACAGTGATTATCTAACAGATGGAGAAATCTAAATCCACTTCTATATACTCTTACCTTATAGATTTCTATTTCTTAACCATAAAATTTAAAGAATCGACAGATATTAATACAACCAAAGAAGACAGGTCTCCAGAACCAATGAAACTGGCAGGTTGACTCACCCAAAGCAAGTGAATGTTAGGACATATCATAATGTCAAAAACAGACATGCCATGGAACTATAAAAAAAATAAATAAATAAATACTCCTAAATACTTAAAGAGGAAATTTTTATTCATGAAGAAAAATAATTGTTACTTAGGAATTAACTCATCATTATCATTATTGTTATTATTATTCTGTGAATCTAAGGGGATTCATCCATAAAGGTAAAAAATATTCCTAACTTGTCATGATATAACTACCTCTCTAGAGGTATCTCTAGATACCTCTACCATCTCTAGACCATGATATGTGTTGTGTTTTAAGTCCACCAAGAGCAAAGTTCTCCTTCAGTCCTGCTTCTAGAGAGAAGGCATATAAGCTTTGGCTGTTTTGAAAAACAAAGTATTATAAATAAAACAATAATCTGCAGTAATTGATCGTGATTCATTTTGTCAGTCCCATCAAACTGTTGTCAAGCCTTGCTGGAGTCGTCCTTTGTGAATGAGGGAAACTACTTCAAATGCCTGCAATATTCCAAGAACCTCCAAATGCAGAGAGGGGAATGTTGGTAGAAAATCTAAAACAATGGAGAAGTAACTGTGTAACACCAAGGAGGGAAAAACCATCTAGATACTATTACTGCAGAATCTTGCACTTAAATGTATGTTATCTTGCATTTTTATAACTGTTTCAAGTGATTAAGTATTGCTTCCTCAATATTCAGAACTTTGTGGAAAGTTCTAATGAAATCTAAATGAAAATATAGCTTTTACTTCTTCCTAATCTTTGAGTTTACATAATCTGTTTCTTGCAGCTTCAGTCTGCTCCTCTAGACAGCGAGCTGGTATTTGCATTGCCCAAAGGTGATGTGTGAAACCCGCACAACTGTGACAAATGCTCAGTGTCTGCTTAGTTGTGGCAGTTTGAAGGAAATGGGAACCTATGGTCAGTTACAATTCAAAGTATTTTAGAAATCAGGTAGGTAGAAATAAATAAATCCCTAAGTTATGTACACAATATACAAGTTGGTACAATCATGGCCCAGGAAATTTTTGCCAACTTATAAAAAAGTATTGACATCCAATGGTCTGACAGGTAGAGCTTCAGAGTCATCACTCTGATACACAGAATAAGAAGCTGAACACAGTGACAATAAATATCTTTCTTTGAACCTGTTAGAGACCTGAAGTCCCAGGGGTCGACTGCCACCCTGCAATCTAACAAGCGAGGTCAGCTTACCTGAGTAGAAGGTGCTAGAGACATAACCTGGAAGGAAAACCTGCATGGCAGTGCTGATGAACTATGGAAGCCAAGTGTGGCTAGAATGAGAATAAGATGCTCTATGGACTGGGTACTAGGTGAGGATTGCATGCTTTCATGGGTTTGCCTGAAGAACCCTGCCAAGTCTCTTCTGGTGTGGACCAGAGAAAAATCCCCTTTTAACTCTGCCGGGAGAGGGGGAAGTAAGCCCTCATGAAATATGTTCAGAGTTTTCCAAAACTACAGGCCAAGTGCGGAAAAAGACTTTACCTGAACCTGGGGGGTGGGGTTGGGGAGAAGGTCAGTGACCTCACTGCAGGCCCTCCAGTCTACCTATCTCACCTAAGGGAGAGGAGGGGAAGTCAGACCCAACACCCTGAAGGTCACATGTCAGGAACACAAGCCCAGGAACAGACTGAGTTTCAATAATGAGTTCATAGAACAATTCTCTCTGCACACTTTACCATCTTACCAGGAGTGTGTGTGCAGCAGTGTGAGACACAGATGCTCTCTGACCAGGAGGTTGTAGGGAAGCCTGAAGTCAACAGGAAGGACAGAAACAAGGACATTAGAAAAATCTAAAGACTGGTACCTACAGCTACAGCACAGATCCTGTGAAAAGCCACACAGTAAAACGGCTTAAGAAATTGAAAATGGGGCACCTGGGTGGCACAAAGGTTGAGCATCTACCTTCAGCTCAGGTCGTGATCCTGGAGTCCTGGGATCAAGTCCTGCTTTGGGTTCCCTGCAAGGAATTGCTTCTCCCTCTGCCTATGTCTCTGCCTTTCTCTCTGTGTCTCTCATGAATAAATAAATAAAATCTCTAAAAACATAAAAAGAAAGAAAGAAAGAAATCAAGTATGACTGAAAAATGTAGTCCTAAATTTGCTACTGGGAAAATCAACAAAATCAAGGGCAGTCTGTATCACAGTAATGTTGTTTGAACTCTATGAAAAGCCATTTCAAAAAAAAAAAAAAAACCTAGGCAGAGTTATGATACAATCACATTCACCTTTTAGAGTATTCCTGTGGCAGTTTTAGAAAATGATTTGGTAGTTGCTAAGACTGATGAGCTTGGTGACTGGTGAGAAGAGATCAGTGGTGTCCAGGATGGGCTGGACAGGCACAGCCCAGAAGTGGGAGGGAACCTAGTAAAGAAGTCTAGGTATGAGGTTAGGGGAGTCGGGAATGCTGGCAGCTGTCATAGGAGTTCTGGTTGGTGGCACAGAGGTTGAGCATCTACCTTCAGCTCAGGTCGTGATCCTGGAGTCCTGGGATCAAGTCCTGCTTTGGGTTCCCTGCAGGGAATTGCTTCTCCCTCTGCCTGTGTCTCTGCCTCTCTCTCTGTGTCTCTCATGAATAAATAAATAAAATCTCTAAAAACATAAAAAGAAAGAAAGAAATTAAGTATATGACTGAAAGAGATTTGGGCCACCATATGAATGATGGCACCAGGATGCAGAGATGGAAGTTTAAAAAGAAAAACTGATTTGGAAGAAAAGATGGTTTCAGTTTTGGACCTAGTGAGTTCCTGTATCCTCCAAGCTAATTCCCTGGAGATGCCCAGGTGGCAACTGGATACACAAGCTTCCAGAATTCTAAATTTTCAGTGACAGCAGTATGGAACGTTCATGATAAGAAACCCACGCAAGATGATGAAACTGCTCATGAAAATTATGTAGAATTGTATACCAGCATTTAATTGTTGGACATGGGGAGTCAAAAAGAGAGTTTTGAAACACTGTCCTACACAAAATAAGCAAATGTGATGACAAGGATACTTGGGAAACAGAATTTTATGTATGGAAGATCAAGGATTGTAAACATGCAAATGACTGTAGATTTGCATGGAAAATAGGAAAAAAATAGATTATTTTAGCAAAGTCTGAGAGCATTTCACTACCAACCTTCTCTTTTTGCCATGAATATAATGAAAACTAAAATGACTTCCTCCATCGTTTCACTAATACTCCGTCCTTCTAGAATACTTTACAATTTCACAAGCCAGTGAATGTCAAAAATGCAATGCTAACACACTCCACTCTTGGACATATTTCCTTCTTTGGTAATGATACAAATTTTTCTATCAAAATACTTTGATTAAATATTCAGACATTCCTCTACAAGGATGCAAAAGATCATTTTAATTGAGAAGGTAGGGTAGAGCCAGTCAAAAATACAA
The DNA here is from genome assembly GCF_018345385.1 of Vulpes lagopus. Taxonomy (NCBI): domain Eukaryota; kingdom Metazoa; phylum Chordata; class Mammalia; order Carnivora; family Canidae; genus Vulpes; species Vulpes lagopus. The sequence continues at coordinate 6,995,399 of NC_054839.1, read as the reverse complement.
ACAAATACAATTTCTAAGAAAGTCAGACAGATTTTGTTCATGTAAGAGTGAGGAACTGTGAGAGACTGTGTGCTCCAAAGATGGCCTCGGATTAGCTCCCATCCCACCTGCTGTTGTACAACCTGACTTTAACACTCCTCCATGCTCTCTCCTCTTGAATCGGGAGGGCCTGTGGACTGCTTGCAGCCAATCCAACACAGTAAAGGGGCGTTGTGTGGTGCACGGGACCAGGTCACACAAAGCGACACAGCTTTCATCCAGTTCCCTGGACCACTTGTTCTCAGGGTTCTGAGCACATCTGGATACACCGAGGCCACCATGCTGTAAGGAAGCCAAGCTGCTTGAAGAGGAACATGAGGGAGCTTTGTTCAATAATCCCAGTCTTCAGTTCATCCTAGCTCTGATGAAAGACATGTGAGTGAACAAGTTTCTGGGAGATTCCAACACTCCAAATTCCCAGCAGTGCAGTATTCCAGCTGAGCCCCAGGTGTGAAGCAGGGACAAGCCATCCCCGCTATCACTTCCTAACTCCTCACCCCCGGGATCTGTAAGGGTGCCAGTTGTTCATTTCATTGCCTCTCAGTCTCAAATAGGCTTTTTTTTACCTGCTCTCTGGGAATGGGGATCGGTTCTTCCCATGCTCATTGATTAGTTGTTCAATTTGGCTTACATCCTACATACCTTTGCACTAAAAATTCCTTCCTCACTGAACCCTCCAGGTTCTCCCCAGTTCTGATATTCCAATGAACCTTGTATGTAGCTCTATGCTAACACTCACCACCCTGTATTTTAAGTTTATTTTTTCCTTCTGACTACCTAGCTACAAATCAAGGATTAACACAGTCTCTGACCTAGTTTAATACATTTTTGGGGAAGAAGAATGAATGAAGAACAAATGAATGAAAGCACTTTTATTTACTTCATATTGTGAGCGCTGCACATGGAAACCAATGAACCCAAAAGACAATTTCAGTTTAAGGAAAACATAGGGTTGCCACTATGTTATCAGATTGTGATTCAGGTATTTACTACAATGGTGCATGTATGCATACATGGATGTGAAAACAAAGTACTCACCATCTAAATATGGAGTATCCGTTTTGTTTATATGTATCCTATGATGGAGTTAGTACGGAAATTCAATTTCAGATCATATTTTTTTAGTGGAAATAAGAAAGTATAACAATCCAGGACACCCTGATTGCCACAGTTCTCTAAAAACTATTCAATAAATGTTATAGAGTGGCCCTTTCCGTTAGAATTACAAATTGAAAAAAAAAAATTAAAGCAAAAGTTCTTTGTTTAATTAACATAAAAACATGTTGTAGGTGAACTTATTGGGAGATATTAGAACTCTATAGTCTCAGTATTTTAGACCCTTTTCTTTTCTTTTCTTTTCTCTTTTCTTTTCTTTTCTTTTTTTTTTTTCCTTTCCTTTCCTTTTCTTTTCTTCTTTTTTTTTTTATCATTCTATTACATGCAAGATGGCCAGGTGGAATAGAAGGATAACCTGCTTATTTTTAAGTCGTAGAAACCAGATTAGACCCCTGATTCTCCAACAGAGCAGTAATGTGGTACCAGAAATCCAATTTAACCACTTCGGGTATTTTTGTTGCCTCACGTGACAGTTGATGCAATAATGAGACTTAAGGGGACACCACAGATCATACAGTCAGTGCCTGGTGCAGAGGAAACATTCCTAAAATCAGAATTAGTACTGGGTTGAGGGGTAACGAGATGCATAGATTTTGAAGCAGACTTCTCCCATCCAAGTACTAACCAGGCTCAGCTTTGGAGATCAGACAAGATCAGGTGCCTCCAGGGTGGCATGGCAATAGACTTGAAGGGGACTTCTATGGCCACTGGAAAAATAAATGATGAAATTTATCCTTCTGGTCCCGTACATTTGATTACAATAATGATTAAATAACTACTGTATATTGTGAACCTTAAAACCAGAAGTTGGGGATCCCTGGGTGGCATAGCGGTTTGGCGCCTGCCTTTGGCCCAGGGCGCGATCCTGGAGACCCGGGATCGAATCCCACGTCGGGCTCCCGGTGCATGGAGCCTGCTTCTCCCTCTGCCTGTGTCTCTGCCTCTCTCTCTATCTCTCTGTGACTATCATAAATAAATAAAAATTAAAAAAAAAAATAAAAAAAAAAAACCAGAAGTTGGTCCATTCTACTATACATGATACTATTATACACAATAATACTATATCCCAATAAAAGGACACTTAAGCTCAGAGGCTTAAATTGAATTCTTCCCCCAAAATTAATACTATACATATACTCTAAATAGTATTAATCACCATACAAATAATTCCATTTTGAAAGGGTGTAGGTATGAGGCACCACTTAGCTCACTCTGAGGTCTTCACCAAGGTTTTATAGTCACAACGTTGGCTTCTTCTCTCCATTCTGCGTGCTGATAGTGGATTCATCCTCTGCCTAAAAGTCATTTCTTAATTTCAGCATAATTCACCATCTGGAGAGTCTAGGAGTGAGGATCGGTTTTCTTTCCAAGCCCAGCAAGCCCTGGCAACTTCACATTTACCAGTTCTTTCTCCAGATTACCTCTCTCCTCCAACATTTATCAAAGGCCGTGAAATGAAGCCAAGTGGCTCTCAGATCACTGTCCTGCCTGAAAATCTCTTCTCTAGATCCTAAGCTACACTAAGAATTTTTATTTCTATTTTTCACATTACTTTTGGTAATGGTGTTGCAAAACTTTCTGCTACTACATAACAAGGATTTTCTTTTCACTAGCTCTTAGTACCATTTCTCTGATTTTCCTTCAAGTGGGTCCTGAAATCCTCCGTGAGACCCTCTAGGCTTCAGCTCTCGCTGTCTCCAACACACCGTCATGAACAGGGTCCCTGATACCCTATCCTGTTTCAGTCCACTGCCTGGTCCCAGAGCTAATGCCCCATGCTTGGCTTCTCACAGCACCAACTTCCTTCTTGGTTCCAAAGTATGTTTCAATTTACTTTAAACCATTTGGCCTGACCCAAGGGACCGAAGTCCCCAAAGTTGCTTGTGTGTGCCTGACAACTGATGCTGACTTTGGGCTTGGACTTCAGACAGGGCTGTGTATTAGTTAGAACAGCCTGCTATTAAAAAAATACCATGGACTGTTTAACTTAATACGCACTTACTTCTCACTGTTCTGCATGCCGAGAAGTTCAAGATCAAGGTGCCAGCAGATCTGGCTTCCGGTGTGAATCCTCCTCCAGGCTTGCAGACAGCTGCCTTGTCACTGTGCTCCTTCATGATAGAGAGGGGAGACTCTGGTGCCTCTCCTTCTTCCTACAAGGGCTCTAATCTCACCATGCCCCCCCCGCCCCCCCCCGCCCCCCCCCCCTCCCCGGTTCATGATCTCCAGGAAATCTAATTAGCTTCCAAAGTCCCACCTCCAAATAGTATCATATTGATTAGGGCTTCAGCATGTGTATTTGGGAAAATACAATCATTTAGTCCACAACAGGCTGGCAGCCAGAACACTCATGTGTAGTCTCTCTCTGAGCTGCTGCTTGGTTTTCTCCCAGCATGATGACTGGGCTTTCAAAATGAGCATCTTGAGAAAACACAGCAGAAGGGCTAGGCCCAGCTCTACTCTGATGGACTCTGTATCACTTTCGCCAAGCTGTCTCATTCGGGGCACCTTGGATGCCACTCCAGTCCAGAGGAATGGGATACACTCATTCAAAGATAACAGGGCAACACTACACAGAAAGGAATTTGAAGTGGGGCCCATTATGGTGCCCGCTTTGGAAGATACAATCTACCACAGTTGCTGAGGTCCCCTTTTACCTGTAATGGGAAATGATAAACCCCAGCACAGCCTGAGAATTTCTAAGAAAAAACTATCTTCCACAAATATAAAGACACTGTCTCTTTAATGTAGAGCTTTAATTTATCTTGAAAAATAAATAAATATAGAAAGAAAAAAATCATGGAAGTAGCAACATGTGTCTTATAGGATTTCGGGATTTCTATGGGCTAAAGGCCACTGTATACTGCCTCTTCTTCCCCTTCCAGAATAGGAGTGTTGAAAGTCCTTATTCTGTGCCTGGGTCATCACTGAATACTGGGCGGGTGGTGGGGGACCTGGGTAGGTAATTTGTCTTGTTAGTTCACAGGCCATCAGACTGGAAGGACATCCTCTATTGCAGTATGAATAGGAGTTATACCTGAGGAGCATCTTCCACACCTGGAGAGGTCTTAGATAGTGGAATGTTTTCAGGAGGACATGAGCCTGTGGGTCCTTGGGGAAAGTATTTTGCAGGTGAGAAGGAAATGGATAGTTCCACATTTCACATCCAAATGTGGTCCTAGGACAGCCTGTGACCAATTGTATTTTTCAGAGATGTCCTCCGCAAGATATCCCACCTCACATGCTTTGTTTAACATGTTCATTGGTATTCCTCCCATCAAGCGGTGGATTCTCTGTCACTTCTTGAACCTGGGTGAAACTTTTTAGGTAGGGCAAAGGAGGTACTAGTGACTTCCAACGCTAGGTCATAGGGAGGTCTTACTCACCCCCTTTTCCTCTTTGGGATACTCACTTGGGAAGCTGGCAAATGTGCTGTCAGGAAGCCAAGTAGTCACATGATAAGAACATTGTATCTGTTCCAGCAGTCAGACCCAGCTGAAATCCCAGCTGATAGCCAGCCCCTACTGTCAGGCCAAGTGATCCGTACACTGATTCTAGTCCCAGCTGTCCAATAACTCTGGCCCTTGGGGTAGCCCAGCTGATGCTGAGCTGTCTACACGGAGCCCTGACCACACTGCAGAATTCCAAGCAAACTAATCATTGTTGCTTTCATACCCTTGAGCTTTGCGGTGTGCTGTTCTGCTGTGCTACACGGCTAGAACAGGATGTGTCAGCTAATACAAATAAACTGCTGTTTTTAACAAAGGGGTTTCCTCACATCCTCCCATTGACTTGAAACTCTTGAATTCCTATCGATATCATTATCTGGTATATTTTGATTAAGTAGACTATTGTTTCACAATCTCCAGTAGCAGGATTGGCAACTTTAAACCCAAAGCAATTAATTTAAGTAAAAATAAAAATGGTGTGTTGGGATATGGGCACACATGAGCCCATTGGTTCATTCTATCTAATCTAGAAAACCTATTATATGAAGACAGATTCCAAAAAAGCACACATGTGTACAACATGATCCTCAAGCGTAGAGTGTACTCAAATTTGTCCTATTGGCCTTTTTATACAATCATATCATTGAGTGTCATTTGGAAATGCTTACGCTAGAGGTAAGGTCTTTATTTGCCATATATAACCTTTACCTCCATACAAAATCTAGCCCAGAAGACTTTGTATAGTTAGTTTTAAATCATTTTTCCCTGAGAGAATTAATGTCAAAACATATATTTAAAAATAAATGGTAGAAACCCAAAGTATAAGTAGTATAATCTCTAAAAGAAACATATATTCCATATATATGTATGTATATTTAAGCACACATACATATAATATATGTAATATAACATTATTTCATATATATATCATGTTTTCATTTTGGGTGTCAAATTGTTTCTTTTTTTTTCCCTTTCTCTTCACCCATTCTTTCAGCTTCCAAACAGTTCCAAAAATTGTTGCATTTTAGATCATTCTGCCAGCTGCATACTTTTCTGCCTTACTAATCTGCAGACATCACTTACTTGATAACACTTCACACAGCTGTCTACCCCAGGCTTAAATGACTTTCTGATTTCTGAACAAGAAGTAGCTATACAAATAATGGCTCTAGTCCAAGGTCTTTGGCAGTATGGTTTTATCCACCAGGCCTGGCACAGAGTAAACTTAAGAAAAATGGCTTTTTAATTTCTATTAAGTGTCTACACTTTTATCCTATCAAGTCGCAAAGAATACAATTAAAGACTTGCTATATAGCATGTCACACACATATCTTAGTGGTTTTTTTGTTTGTTTGTTTGTTTGTTTGTTTTTTAAATCTCATTTCACTTCCCTTGGGGTTCATCACAGAGGCAGTCTTTTCTTCCTTTTTTTTCCTTTTTCTTTCCTTTCCCCCCAGTAGAATATGGCTATAATTCTGGCAACATTTTATCCTCTTTGTTACAATCAAAATACACCTACCTTCAGCAGGCTTTTAATTGTTATCAGCTTGAAAAGCTATCAGAGATCAGGAGTTAATGCCCCATGATATGGAGAGCCTCAACTGTGTTAACTCTTGTAACAGCCCAGACCTCCTTTGTAATACATCTTGTAAGGGAAGTTATTAACTGAAACAATAACGTGTTTAACAACTAACATGTTTATCATTCAAAAAGCCAATAATAATAATAATAATAATCAATGAAATAATAGCAACACAAACAAAATTGTCAAGAATCAAAGAACCTAACAGGGCTTGAATTATAGAGGGTGTGAATAGTCATGATTCTGTTCCTGTTAAGCAAACAACTCAACAAACAAAAACTGAGAGCCTTCCTATCAAACATGCTGACAAAATATACCAGCCAATAAATGTTTTAGAAAAAAAAAAGCAAACCTTATTAGTAAAAAAAGATAGAACAAGAACAAGAATGTCTTTTATAGACATTTTTCTGACTTGGGAAAAGAAAAGGTAGTGCTCATTTAACACCTATTACTCTTTTGTCAGTTTGTGCTGTTCTGGAATCATTTGACTCTGAAAATGCAAAATGAATTTCGTGAGATGATAGGAGATGACTCCAGGATAGATCAGAAATAAAAATGAACTGTCAGAACAGGTGGAGAGTTAATTCCTAGCCTGTACTATTAAGTTTTGCCAAGTCTTACCCCTGCAACAATACATTAGATTTCTTTCATTCTCTTTTATCAAGTTCTTTATAAACTAATAAATACCCTGGAAAGTGCATTTAAATATAAAAGGAATAATGGGAAACGCCACCGATAACCTCTTATACCACAAACCTTCTTATTAACTTTTTTTTTTTAACTTAGATAAAACCTAGAAAAAAAAATCATTGGAACTTTGCAAATGAATTTAAAGAAGGTATTACTTTTTTCCCCAAATGAGTAGGCTGGATCTCAAAGTGCAGTTTAAAATCAGTCCATTGCATTCTCAATAATATCTTAAATATGGGGCAATTATAGTCCTTCCTAAATCTCCTGACTTCTCGCAGTGGGAATATTAAGCAAAATTGTACATAGGTCTCAAAATTGGATTGCACTTTATCCTGCTCTCTAGACCAAAACCAAGATGAGTTGAGCTTGCCAATCACAGTCCCCATTGGCATAGCAGATTATTTTATCAAAATAAGGGAAGAAAAGGAAACAATATGTCTTTTCAAGGACTGGAAACTATGCAAATAGCTTTCAACTGCCCCTTTATGATGGAAATGCAAAGGAAGGGAGCAGTGTAGGAGGAAAGCTGGCTGAGCAGTATTATTCCCTTTCAGGGCTGATCTCTCCAACTCTACTTTGTCCATCTGTGTGTGACAGTGACCCTGCTGTCTGACAGCCAGTTCCCTTTCACTAGGTGCGAGAAAAACCATTCAGGGTTTAGAGAATGTCACTTTTCTCTGTTGGCATTCTTCTTTGAAATTGCAAGCAACTTTAGTGTAAAAGATACCCAAATCTGGTCTTTTTTATTTTTTTTGCCACATTTTACTTTATGAATAAATGAAAGAAATACTTCTCAGTCCATACTCCATTCCTCATACCAGACTGGAAAGCAGATAATCCTGCCTTAATCCCATCTCGACAATCTTTATTTCCAAGACAATATGACCACATTTGATTATTCCTCAAAAATTATCAATCTGCTGTACTATGTGCTAGTCATGGGATAACATCAAACCTTGTGTTTTCTCTTACAAACTAGGGCAGTGAATCTTTATTCACCTTTGGCACTTTGTTTTATAGCTTGTCTCAAGAAGCTGCTATTTTATTGATGTGTTTATTTGTCATCTACTTGTATGTTAGCTGTATGAGGGCAGGGAGCTTTTTCTAATTCATAGCTGCATCCCTATAAGTTAGACCAATGCCTGACAGAGAGTAAATAAATATTCAATGAGCATTTGTAGATTTAGTGGAACAATGAATTATTGAATGAATAGATGTACTAAACTCATAATTCATATTATTTTTTAAAAGATTTTATTTATTTATTCACGAGAGACACAGAGAGAGGCAGAGACACAGGCAGAGGGAGAAGCAGGTTCCTCACAGGGAGCCCGATGTGGGACTCCATCCCAGACCCCAGGATCACACCCTGGGCCGAAGGCATATGCTCAACCACTGAGCCACCTGGGTGTACCTCATAATTCATGTTAGATGAATAAAGTATAATGCAATAACTCAGGATTCTATGGTGCAAGTGTCGTAGAATAATTATTTTAAGAATATTGCCAATAAATAAAGGAATTAATATATGTTTTAAGATTTTATTTACTTGAGAGAGGGCAAGAGAGAGGGCTTCAGTGCACCAGTAGTGGGGAGGGGCTGAGGCAGAGGGAGAAACAGACTCCCAGCGGAGCAGGAAGCCCAATTTGGGGTTCAATCCCAAGATCATAAGATCATGACCTGAGCCAAAGGCAGACACTTAACTGACTAAGCCACCCAGGCACCCCAGCAGGTCTTAATATATCACCTTTAAAGAAAAACTCAGATAATACAAATATTCCTAATGCTCCCATTGATGAAAAACTGTGATTGGATGGATTTGGTGGAAAAATACACACCCAAGTTCCTCAGTCTTTGGTCTCGGCAGCCATTGTTCAAGGGAATCCCGTAAATGTGTCTGTACCAAGGAGGTCCAAAGAGAAACTGATTCACCAAGTATTAGAGTATGAATAATAACAAAAATGTTAAGATTATCATTTGTTGACCCAGAATTAAAGTAAAAAGTGACTTTCACAGTGCACAGTAAACTGTTATGAGAAGTTGAACAAGATGAAACTTTATAAATTATGCTCAAGTAGAGTTTTCATCAGTTCATAGAGTTCAGAGCTGCTCTTGAAAATTGTAAACACAATTGTTTCACTGTGATGAAAATTCCTTCACAATGTTCCCTGAACCACTGGATTGATTAAATTAGTATTTCCAACTGGTTTGTCACTCATTCAGTTTTTATCCTTTTATTTTTTAATTTTTTTTAAATTTTAATTTATTTATGATAGTCGCACAGAGATAGAGAGAGAGAGAGAGGCAGAGACACAGGCAGAGGGAGAAGCAGGCTCCATGCACCGGGAGCCCGATGTGGGATTCGATCCCGGGTCTCCAGGATCGCGACCTGGGCCAAAGGCAGGTGCTAAACCACTGCACCACCCAGGGATCCCTTAATTTTTTTTAATCCCTTTTAATTTTTTTAAATTTATTTTTGCTTATTTTTTTTCTAATTTTTAAAAAAATATTTTATTTATTTATTTGAGACAGAGAGCAGAAGCTGGGGGAGGGGCAGCGGGAGGGGGAGAAGCAGATTCCCTGCTGAGCAAGGAGCCTGACTTAGAGCTCAATCCTAGGACCCTGAGATCATGACTTGAGCTGATGGTAGACACTTAGCTGACTGAGCCACCCAGGAGTGCTTCATTCAGTTTTTAAAAACTTTTTTGAGGGACCCCTGGGTGGCTCAGTGGTTGTACATATGCCTTTAGCTCAGGTCATGATCCCGGGGTCTGGGATCAAGTCCCATATCAGGATCCCCGCAGGAAGACTACTCCTATCTCTGCCTCTCTCTCTGTGTCTCTGATGAATAAATACATAAAATCTTTTTAAAATATTTCAAAAAATTAAAAAAAATAAAACTTTTTTGATGGCCATACTAAAAATATTCATTTTTCTAAAAAACATATTTCTTCCCATATATTTAATCTGATAAGCTGTGTATCACCAGGACAGGGGGAAAAAAAAAACTATTCTTTAAATATATTCAGAATTTCAAGGTACACATTAGGGGAAAAAAATAGAGTGCACTTTGAACTAAAAGGAAAATAAATTAATACTCCAACCTTAGTTCATTTAAAAATATAAGATTTACCGTAGATGAATTTAAAAAATCTAAACAGATCCATGAATAATGGAATTCATATTGAAAACACCAGAAAATCTAGCTTCCTACTTTTCACTAAATAAACACAGAGCATCCAAGTGAAATCATAATAGGCTCCAGGAACAGGGACCTACAAATGAATATTTACACAAATCATTTCCAAGATGATTTTGGAAAAGAAAAAAGAGGATAAAATAAATCAATTTCAAAGTTTTCTTTTAGTCTAAAGTTCCATGTTCATTCAAGTTCTGACAATGTTCCAGAGAGGTCAGACCAGGCAGCTAACTGTGATGGAAAGACAGGGCTCCCTAATTAGCCATGAAGAAGATCCTCGTGGAGGGAAGGGGATAACTTTTTCTTTCCATAGCATGAAATTGTAGACCTCAGGTCATCCAAATGACATCTTTTATTACTGCTGAATATAGAAATATGCTGTAATACAGAAGCTGCCCCTAGAGAGCTGAGTTATGGATTATTCTACCTCGTAAGAAGGCAGCCGCTCACTTTAAAGCACTTCTCCAGCTTAATACCAACAAGACTTCATTACTTCTTTTGCTGGTAGTGGCAAACACTGCTACTGTGGGGTTTACGTGGGTTTTTTGTTATAGACCCAATTTCCCAGGGTTGATTTGTCTTTACAGTTATTTAAGTCACAAATGGAATCTACACTCGCTGTACATAACTTGTCAGCTCAACTAAAAAGATGTTTTACAAAATAGTACATCACTTGTTAAGAGGGCAGTATTGTCTTAAAAAATAAAGCAATGTATTTTTTTAACTCCATTAAAAGTAACATTAAGGAACTCACTGAACGGTCATAGAGCGGAGCAAGTTGTGTTCTTATGGTACCAACATCATTTATCAAGTCCTAGCAGTTCTGATATATGCCATAAATGGTAGCCAAAACAAGTGCTGGAATTACTCACAAGGGAGCACAAGAAGGGAGAAATTCAATGTCATGGCAAGTGTTGCCTTTGGAGGGGAAATTCTCATGACTTGGTTTTGATAATTTATGAAATTCAATCAGCAGCATTTAACAAAAAAACTTTCATAATTTGCAATAAAGAAAATAAATTTTGCAACCACTGTTTTTAAGTGATTCCTAAGTATTCCCATAATTCTCATTGTGATGCACTTGTTTCTAAAATATGAACAACTCAGGTAGGAGTAGAAGGAGAAGAGAAAGAAAAGCAAAGTCCCTGCTGATGGAGAAGCCCCACGAGGGGCTCAATTTCAAGACTCTGATATCATGACTTGACCTGAAATCAAGAGTTGAAAGTCGAACCCATAACTGACCCAGGAGCCCCAAGAAGTAAAAAAAAAAAATTAATTAAATTTTCCCTAATGGCAGAGAAATAAAATGTAGTGGGGAAAAAGTAATTCAGGAACAAATTCTAACGTAGGATCTAAACTGAATTTGGAAACAGAGAAAACTCAAAACTCTGCATTCCTTGGACATCAGGGACAGTGAACATGCTGGAGATCACTGTAGGGAACTTGGAATTTATGTTGTTTGTAAATTCATACTTGACTATCACTCTGGCGATATTAGTTTTTGGCTTAATTAATTTAGACATGTGTGTTAGTGAGCAATGTCTTATTTGATTTATGTAGTAGTATAATATAAATAAGTGCTTCATTGGAGCCACCCTTCAATAATTGGTTCATGGTGATAAAGTATCAATACAGGTCAATGATAATTAACTATCTCATTCAAAGAAGAATGGATTGATTTTCATTAAACATGTTTTTCATAGACTGGAGTAGTCAGGGAACAGAGAAGATTCTCATAATGCTCTAATATTATTTCCAAATGTCACCTTACCCAACCCCACATATATTTTATTTTTTCTAGCATTGTCTGCTTGCATAAGAGTGCAAAATATGAATGGCCTTTCTTCCTTCTGTACACAGAATGCCAAAACCCTCTGAACATTGGTGTGTGAATTAAAATATATTAAGGTTAGTTTTACAGATGAGAAAATCGAGATTTCAAGAAAGATGAAGAAAACTTCCTAACTTCTAAAAGCTAAAGAATGATGCAGTTGGACTCAGGGAGGTCTAATCACAAACCCTTTCTTCCTCTACTGTTCATATCAAATCCCACATAAATGATGGCAAGGGATGAAGTACTCTCAGTACTAACGGTAATACTAATAAAAAGTCTGACATTTGTAGTACCAGCAAAATGATGGCTCTCTCTTCTTAGTTCCCTAGTATCTGTCCTGACTTGCATTGTCTCATTTCCAATAGTCACAGGGGCCCTGCAAGACTGTCCTATCTATGTTATAAAAGAGAATACCTGAGTCAGAGAGGCAAAGCCAACAGGCCACGTTCCCAGTGTTACCTTGAATCTAGCTCATGTTTCTACCATTATGAAATAACTAGTCAAAGAAATGATTTCACAGCATCACCAATTAAACTGTTTCACAGTATTTTTTTCTGTTTCTTTCTGTTATTTTTCTGGTGAATTACTGAATGATCTCCAAGCAAGTGGACAAATGGCTTAATACAAATTCTTTAAGACAACCACAACCCTATTCAGCCATTCTGACTAATTGAGTTTTTGGAGCAAATCTGAACAGTTGTTTGTCATTCAATAAGTGTCTCAGCTATTGATTAATAAAAATTACATCATAGGCTGCTTATCAAATCACATGTGGAGTAATCTGTATTTGTTCACATTGCCATGAAGTTGTGGTAACCCAGAGAAATTTGCCTCTTTCTTTGACCACTGGCCAAAATCAGTTAATTTTTAAATTCTGTCTAATTTTTTAGACAGAAATCATAGGCCAAGACCATATCTCATTTATCTTATTTTTTATATACCTGGGCTTTACCCTGAAATCTATATATAAAATATATAATACTTATATATATTATATATTTATATATTATATATATAATCACTGGTGAAGTTAACTGCATATGTGGATATGAACTGATGGGGAACACTTTAGAAATAGGATGTCAACTTTAAGCAACTGATGAAAATGAAGATGCCAGTAGAGCTAGAGGGTGCTTTAGAAGGAATATTACCTCCATACATGTCTGTTTTAAGGAACAGGTACACTGGTCATTCACATTGTTAAATGAAAATCTCTTGCTTTGAGAAATAATAATAAAAGAAAGTAGAGAAAGGAAAAAAAAGAAAGGACAGGAAAGCAAACACCAACATACACAGTTGAATATAAGATGTGTAAGATATGGACTATCTCACTATTTTTTAAGTTCATGGTTTCCACATGTGCTCTAATATTTCTAGGAGCATGTGGCCAAAGTGAACCGTATCTGAATTGTTTGCAAGAAGGAAACTAACTAAAAGGAAATAAAATAGTCATTAAACTTCCCATTCTGGGCATTATTATTAGGTGCTGATTTTTTTTTTTTAAGATCATTTGAGTATAAGTGCCACTGGTGGTCATACAGCTGTATTCTCCTTTCTGCTTCTTTCTTAGGGATGACTCAACACTTAGTTATTTCAATAATCACAAAACAGATTGGAGCAGCTACCTCTGAAATACCTCTCTTTCTTCCACATCAGCTTTGGGAAGAGTTTGTGGCTATTAGCTCTACCTACCTAACTACCATACTTCCATTTCTCCTGCGTTCACTTCAGGACTGGGAAGAGGTCCAAATTCCTCTTTGGACACTTGTGAAGATTAAGTTGCCTGAGAACAGGAATAAAAAACTAGGGTAGTTGACTCCCCTAGTATTAAAAAAATATTAAAATATTTTAAAAGGTGCAAAACACCTGTGGGAATTAAACTTGAAACCCGTTATCTGTACATTGATGGAAAATAAGCAGATTTAGAATTTCAGTTATAATTGTGCAATTACATAGTCATACTCTGCATTAAAGACCGATCTCTCGATCTTTGTTTTAGATTGCTATTGGACTATTTTATATTTTAACATCTAATAATAAAGCTGAAATAGCTAAAGAAAACATGTTGCATCTTATCTGGAAACACAGGAGACTGTTTTTACTTATCAGCAACTAGAAGTTTGTGGTCTAAAGAAACTATGTATGTGCTAAGCACACATGGAGATAGATATCCAAATTGAATTTAAATACTTGGCAAGTACCAGCAATCACTGCCTGGCTGATATGCACTTCAGATGTCTCCCGGTCTGCTCGGTGTCATTCTTCTATATGTTCAGAATGAGTCCAGCAAGAATGGTTTACAATGAGCACACACACTGTGTCCACAATATTCCTTCATTTATTAAAAATAGCAATGAATATCTGGGAGCTGTCTCATGGTAGCAGAATCTTGCTGATATTAAGGGAAAAAAACATTTTGGGTTTGATGGTTTGTAAAAAGAAAAAAATAGACATAATTTGATTTGGCATATTCATTCTAGCTATGCCCTTAATAGTGCTTCCCCCCCCCCCCACCCCCCGCTCCCTGCAAGGTATGCATTTTTTTTTCTGTGTAGTTTCCCTTTTTCACATAAATAAAACTCAGTTGGCCTTCTTAAGCATTCTTTTTTTTTAGCATTTTTAAATTACTGGTAAGACCACAGTTAAGGTAGTGGTAACAAGAGTGTTTCATAGGCTTTCCAAATATTGTATTTAAAAATGATATTTGAATCAGATTTTATCTGTTTTCAAACTAAAATTACAAGATAATATGTATATTGAGATGTTTAAGACCGCCAACATGGCCATACTTTATGCTGCCAGGTTAATTAGTTTTTATGTGCACCTCAGAACATTCCTCCTGTCATCTCTATGCAAATATCTGAACTGCTAGCAAATGTGTCATTTATTAGCAAAGTTGTAACTCTGCAGTGGTCTTTCTTTACAATTTAGCTCTACACATGTTTGTGCATGTAAAACTGGTACAGGTGAATACGCTAATACATCACATGTGGGCCACGGTCCATTAAGCATCAAGCAAGGATGACGTCCATCTGCCTGGCATATGATCTTCACATGCACACATGTCAGAGGGAACGCCAAATGGATCTCACCATCACGGCCAAGTCTGGAAGACAGCTTTTGCTTTACGTTTGGAGTGATTCTTGTCTTCCTTTTACATTTATGACAAATACTTGGAGTGATTTTTCGATCCCTTAGCCATAACATTTTGACACAAAATTTTCTATTACTCCTCTTTAACTCTTGATTATGTACATTTGAGATGTCTCTGAGATTGTGAAGCAAGTCGATAGCAAACAGTTACCATTAGTGACTATAGACGTGTGGAAATCAAGATCTTCTCTATCTTATACAACCAAAACCAAAGAAGAAAAGATTTAAAGGCTTGCCAAAAATATTTAAAACAGAGACAGGCATTGCTAAGGGAAACAGTGTGGGAATTATCACAGGGGTAGAGACTGAGGAGGTTCTGAAGGGAAGAGAAGGCACAATGGACAGATAACGTCAAGGATTATTTCAAAATATCAGCCTTGGTTAAGGCAATGGCATTTTCTTAAATGTTGTCTCTCACATTTTGGAAGCATTTATCATGTTCCTGAAAGATAGGTAAAAGAAAGAATATGTCAAGATTGTAACTTTGCAGAAAATGATATTTTGTTTCTGTTTCAAATCCTGTATTTCCTTAGATAAAAAAAAAATCAACGAAAACTGGAAATTTCACATTTGGAAAGCTTGAAAAATCTCAAGGAGAAAAAACAGAATCAAGTTTTTAATTCCAAATTCTTTGAAATATATACTTGCTTGTTTAAACAAAACAAAACTAGGAGATCTGAAGTAGGATCAACTCAGAAGTTGAGCTTCACAACAGAGGTAATTATTACCCTAATAAATAATGGAGAAAAGAATCTTTAGTAGGTGGGACCATTCCAACCTGCATCTATCTAAAAATGGGTTCTTGTTATGATAGGAGTAACTTTACCTTCAAGAAAAAAACTTTACCGTCTAGTTTTAGATGTTACCAAGATGTTACCAAGCCAGTTTAAAAATGAACTAAGTATTTTTCAAAAAATGAAAATACCGAAAATATCGTAGCAATCAGCCCTCTGGTAAGGGAAGCTGTCAAGAACTTCCCCAGGGATTCCATAGCATCAGGAAAATGCAGAGGTTTCCAAATTAGCTATGCACCCTATGTTTCTCAAGAGCACTTCTCCCCACCTGGAAGCAGCCCCCATCCTCTAAGAAGACAAGACCAGGACCGGTTAACTCCCACTCTTCAGGATTTTAAAATTTCAATATGTTAAGGACACAGTCTTCAACATCACCTGAAAGTGGTCCTCAATTTATTAGACAGAAGCTATTGAGCTGTTGCAGGTCTTTTAAACTAACAACAGCAATAAAAAAAAGCAAGTTTAAGAATGCCTAAGTCCCTGTCTCTACTAAATAGATATTAAAATATTTGGCACAAAATCTATACTGAATCAATATTTTGATAAGCTTCTTAGGAAATCATAGAAGTGGAATAGTACGTACTTATCTTGGACTTCAACTTAAAATCCCGTTAATTCCTCAAAATGAAGAAGCAAGACTCTTCCTTAGCTTTGTGCATTATTTGATGGTATGACATTCTGGAAAAGGCAAAAGTCTGAGGAGAAGAAAAAGATCAAGGGTTTCAGGAGAGCAGGGGGGAATAGCCAGGCAGAACACAGAGTTTTAGGCAGTGACAGTACTCTGTAAGATATCCCAGTGAGGGATAGCCAAACCCACAGAAAGTACAACAGCAAGGGTGCATCCGACGCTACGCTGTCAGCTGTGGATAGCTGTGAAGCAGCAGTGCAGGGTCATCTTTAGTAAAAGATGTACCTCCCACCCCAGTGAATAATGTTGATAATGGAGGAGACCATGCACATGGGAAATCTCTGCACTTTCTTAATTGTGTTGGAAACCTAAAAATTGCTCTTAAGAAATAAAGACTTAAAAAAGAAAGAATTAAGTGTCATAGAAAACTATGAAAAACTCAAGGACAAATGATCAAGGAACAGGAATGTACCTCCTTTAAATAAGGAAAGAGAGAAAAAGACAAGGGGAAGGATAACACAGTGGGAGAGTAATCTGACCTGTTGAGTGATGGCCATGACATTATTAAGTCATAAAGGAATTGAAACGGAAGGAAACACGATGTAATTTTAACAATTAGCAATCCCAGTGCACAATAAAAACAGCATTACTTTATCATCTTTCATTGTATGAAAACATTAATACCAAACATCAAAGAATCACATAAACTATTAATAATGCACTTACATGGACTGGTGTGGGCAGTATAAACAAAGGTATCTATGGCAGCTCATGCTAGAGTGTGGGCTGATTTCTCTCAGAGGGCTGCACAAATCGATTCTAGAGAGAATTGCTTAGTTCCCTATCACAGATCATGTACTTAAGCACAGGATACCTTTTATTTTTTTTTATTTTTGTTTTGTTTAAAGATTTTATTTATTCTTTCATGAGAGACACAGAGACAGAGACAGAGGCAGAGACACAGGCAGAGGGAGAAGCAGGCTCCATGCAGGGAACCTGACATGGGACTCGATTCCAGGACTCCAGGATCTCATCCTAGGCTGAAGACAGCGCTAAACTGCTGAGCTACCAGGGCTGCCCCAGGATACCTTTTAAATAAACGGGGTTCTTATGGGTCATTATTCACATTGTGTAGCAGTGACCCCAAATCAAGAGAGCAAAAGAAGAAACCGGGAAGAAATATTCCCATAAAGAGAATGTTTGTTGTGATGTCACATGTGTTATCTTCTCAAAAACACACTCTGTACCACTGGAGGCAGAGGTCATGGCCAGAAAGCACAGGCCTTCAGGTGGGTGAGAGGAGCACAGAGCTGGTTCTCTCGCTTCAGAGCCTTGTCCAGAGTCAGCTTACCTAGTCACATGTTCTTAGGCTCCACATTATGGGAATGAAAACCAATCCTTGGAATCAGTAACATTTAAGTGACAGTCGGTAAAGGGAACAATTACCTGAGAGAAGGTTGTGAAGTGTAGCTTCTGGAGAAAAGGAAAGTTAAAAGAAGTTAATATGAGGTATAAGAAGAAAATAAGCTTTGCTCATTGCTGTTACCTTTTCTCCTTCCCGTGTCAATGCCAACTGCACATCTATGTTAAAAATGCATTCTGAATCATACTAGATACTCTACTTTACTGAAGAATTCAATTTATAATGTGGGTTACTGTGATTCTTAGAATTTCTAGAGGTCTGCAGTAGAGAACTTAATATTCTTATGCTCTAAATCAAGCAGAAAAATATATATGCATACATATATATTCATATGCTGTGAGCCAAGTAAAAATGCATACATCTATATTCCCATTCTCAGATTTACATGAAATATACAGACATATACATTCTTGCCTTTTATTTTTTTTAATTTTTTTTTTAAATTTTTATTTATTTATGATAGTCACAGAGAGAGAGAGAGAGAGAAAGAGAGGCAGAGACACAGGCAGAGGGAGAAGCAGGCTCCATGCACCGGGAGCCTGATGTGGGATTCGATCCTGGGTCTCCAGGATCGCGCCCTGGGCCAAAGGCAAGCGCCAAACCACTGCGCCACCCAGGGATCCCACATTCTTGCCTTTTAATAATACCTTTTGCCTTATTATTTCAGACCAATGGTTTGACATTTTTCTCTACCTCACTATTTTAAAATGCAACTTATTCATCCCATCCTGATTTTCTTTTCTGTGTTTTCTCATTAAGACAATAAAAGGAAAGAGAAAAATGGAAGAGAAATAAAAAGAGGAGAAAGAAATTGAAGACCTAAACTTTCTTGTTTTCGGGCTATTTAACATGTATCCCACAAAGTATTGTAGCATATAGCTTGCAGAGATTTTGACCAAATACAGTAAGATTTTATTTAATCTTTATGAGGGGTACCTTAAAGTTTATAATCAAGACTTTAAGAAACCACAATGCTTAAGAAGAAAGCCTAAACTGTATTTATAGCTTTGTAAATAACCTCTAGAATACACATGCAAATAAGCCTTCCCGTATGGAGGAAAATAATAAAGCAGAGAGCATTTTCTAATGAACGACAGAAAAGTGTGTTATGAGACGCCCATTTTAATGAGTTCAATTACTCACCTACCCCGGATCTCTCTACTCTTAGAGATCAAACTATTCTGATCTTAGAGGGTATTACTTGGCTTTCTTAATTCATAGCTGTTTCCTATCCGATTGCCAGGTTTTTTAAATAAAGGGATTGTGAGAATTTCCACACTGTTTTGGAAGCAGATGTAATCATGCATCTCCTCCAGCATCTAAAAGGTGGCCTCTAACCTAATTGGAAACTCTTGCATAGAGGAATTTCCTTTAAATAGTAACGACTATCATTTTTTTTTCTTGAACAGCTGTAGAGTGTTAGCAAGAATAGTTTCACTCTATTTTCCCAAAATTTGTGCTAAGTGCTAATCAGATTACAAATTCAAATGATAAAATCAAGCTAAAGGGGAAACTTGAAAAAAAAAAACAAGACCAGTCTAAGCAGTGAACAAATAGCCTTAACCTTAAATTATTATTTTTATAATATGTACATAAAGAATATTCACTTTTTCCATGAATCATAGTTCCCAGGGCCATACCTCTCAAAGGGAGATTAGACAACACAGTCTAATTAATTCCGTAGCTGTTGGAGGCAAAAACTATCAGACAATAGGTAATGCATTAATTTGAGTTGACTTTTAAAGAAAACAACAAAAAAATTAAGACAAAAAGGAAGCTTTTGTTGTTGTTTTGTAGTTGATTACTTTGGGAATTTACCAATAGAATAATTTTGCTATTTTCAGCTTGTTGTTAAGTGCTTCTTCCCTGGATGCCTAGGTAGGCACAGAAAATACCTTTTAAAGCTTGGGATATTGCCATTTCCTGTAAATGTAGCCACATAGCAGTGTGAGGTCTAAAGGTCTGTTTCTTTTACATTTTGACGGCTTACATTACGCCTGTCATACTAAAACCAACAGAAAAGCAAAGGAAGGAGAGGGACTTCTGGTCACCCTCTTTCCTCCACTGAAGCCCATTAGGGGCTGCCTGAGTCCCCGCCCAGGGCACCTGAGCCTTAGGAATCATCTTTTATAAAGAATAGTCTCTCTTGTTAGAAGGAGAAAGGGCACAGAGTATGCCACAATGTTCTTGCTTTCTAACCAACTTTCTTAGGCATATTCCTTGTCCTTGTTACAGCTGTAACTTCCCTGTTTTCTCAGTAGGTATGAGGGAGGCTGGTTATTGCTCTTTGATATTGTTGATGCTACTGCAGCAGTACTTCCCAATTTCCAAGAGAATCCCTGTGCAGCTACGGAGACCAGCAGAGCAGGGCACGGGAACCAGGCACTCTTAGGAAACCCCACTGTGCCTACATAAGTCCTTACTCTGTGGTTCCCAACACTCACTATGCTTTCTCTCTCCCTTTCAGTTCTTCTTTGAATATTCACCTAGGAATTACTTTTTTTAAAAAGATTTTATTTATTTATTAATGAGAGATACACAGAGGCAGAGACATAGGCAGAGAGAGAGCAGACTCTCTGCAGGGATCCTGATGCAGGACTTGATCCCAGGACCCCTGGAATCACGCCCTGAGCAGAAGACAGATGCTCAATTACTGAGCCACCCAGGTGTCCCTGGGAATTACTAATTTTTGAAATTTCTCTTCTCAAAACTGAGCAAGCTACTCTAAGCCCAGTCTAAGTCAATGAGTTAGGCGTGCTTTCTTCTCTCATTTTGCTACATATACAATCACTGACTATACTCACTCTATTTGAATACGTTGTATAATTACTCAAACCCATGGTATCGCTAAATATACTGACATTATTTGTTTATCAATTACCTGTATTATGCTAACCATTGTTTTGAAGACCTCTGGCTTGATATCATGCCGTTTAATGTTGACATCTCCAAGATCTAGCCCTGATTAAAGCACCTAAAAGATGCACAGGATGTATTTGCAGAATGAGCTAAGGCAGATTTGGTTGCCAGGACCCCTGTGTGGCTTCAAGCAATGGTTTCTTCTTTGGGTAGGATTCAGACCCTCTTTCCCTTTTCTCCAGGTCCTTGAGACCTGGGATTTTTATGGTTGAATAGGTGATTATCAAATGACACTGTTGTTTTCTTTTCCTTTTATTTTGGTAGTTTTACCATTTCTTACTTTTAATCTCATCTTTATTTTGGAGTTACTTTTTAAAATTTTAATACTGATCCTGAATTGGCTATAATAGAGCCCAGAGGAAAAGCATTTCTCTACCAGCTTGTTGCCCAGATTCATATTAGCACTATTATCATCTCAGAGATGCCCTCGGGAGGGAACAAGAAAACACTTTCTCAACAGGACTCAAGTCATCAAAGTCAAGAATCTATAGCCAACACACCATTAATGAGAAGGGAAGCAATTAATTCCCATGCATTGACACTTATATTTGAATATATCATGGAATTATATTGTGGTGCTCCTAACTGCTAAATTACATTTATTTTAATGCTAAACTGCCTAAGACCTTTTAGGGAGATTAGAATCAGTGGTAGGTTATGCAACTACTCTAAAATTAAAGGCTTGCTTCAGATAATCCAAACGCTGGTAAATGATAGCTAAATTGCTCTCATTCATCACCTCTAAAGACCTAGTATATTAAAATAGCATGTGGAGGCTGCGAATCTTAGTCCAAATCATAGATGTATAAGAATATTCTATTATTCTGTTTTCTATGGTATCAGTGTAATTTTGAGGTTAGTCAAATACTGTTCTTAATTTCAGTCTTATAAAGTGCAAAAGTACGTGTGTGGTGGGGGCAGGGAAGAACTATACTCATGGGTGTCCTGTTTTGTCTCTTTCTGGGACCAAAAGCTTTTTGTGAGGTCCTGTCTGCTCCGATTACCTAGTCACGGTCCTCCTTGGCCATGAGCAATAAGCCATATGAGGATCTCCACTGCTCAGCGCTCTTTTCTTTCCCCTTGCCTGAAGACTATCTCTCACTCTAATCTGCTGATTCCAAGTCAACCTGTTTTCCCCAACAAACTACCTTTTTTTTTTTTCCCCCAGCTCTTCAAATGATATAAGTGCATCTACAGGATTAGGTTTGGGAAATACATAAGGAAAAAAGGTGGGCAACTTTTGTCCATAGGAAGAAAGAAAAGACAGATGCTAAATGAAGAAATTAATGCCTGGAAGCACTATTCATCCACAATTAAAGTGGAGATTGGAAATTTACCTATCTGGTCTAAGCCCTTCAGTCATGCTGGTTACTGCTCTGGGTTTCACATGCAACCCAGATTAGTGCGTTTCAATTACTAGAATTTAAAGTGTGGGAAAGATTAGTTCCAGAAACAGAGGAGAAAACAGTAAAGCAAAATGTGCTCCAACTCTGCCTTGCTAATTAAAATATAGCAATCTTTACGTCTAATGTCTAATATAATTGTTTCAAGTACAATGTAATTTAATCCAAGATCAAGTACTAATTTCCTACAAAGAGGAAATCTGTCCCCAAATTCAAATTGATGGATGAATCCCAAATTGGATCACAAGGACACCTGATAAAATATGAAAGGATTAGTGAAAGAAAAATCATCACTGCCAGCAAAATGACTAAGAATGTGTTCCTCACAACAATGGGCAATAGGCTAATGGCATCATCTTACTAAAATAATGGCACATTTACTTATTATATAAGATGTAAATGAATAACTCAAATGACTTAAAACTTCTTAAAGCATATGCTGGAGTAATCAAAACTCTATAAATTAGTAGTTGTTGTTAAAACTATCTCCAATCCTGGCTAGGTCACTTACTGTGATGTTATTTTATGCATCAGTTTTCTGATCTTTAGAAGGGTTAATTAAAGAAACTACTTATAGTGGGTAAGGTTAAATTAGCTGATACAACTACTGTGCTTAAGAACAGTAAGTTTTGTATGAAAGCTGTGTATCAGCCTAACCAGCTTACAAACAGTCTGCAGAAAAATAATGGATATTACAGAGCCTTTGTATAAATAAATTTAAAAAAAAGGAGGTATCCCTAAGTAGAAGCCATCCTCAGCCTACGTGGGTAGCCTGAACAGCTACCAAATCCTTTAAAGGTAGCATGGCGCCATTATGCTTTGGCTAGAATTGCAAGAGCCAAGACTTCTCTCCATGTGTGCCTGACTGTGGGTGTTTTCACCCAACCCAAATGCTGAGCTCCCCCTGAAGCCAAGAGAAACAAAATTTGCAGTCACCATTTTGGTAGTTACTATTTGAAGGAGGGAGTTCATGGAAAATGACATTCTAACATATCCAGTTGTGGGAACAGAAATCCTTTCCTAATCAAACACCATCCCCTTCGCCCTGAGAATAGAAACATTTATGAATTGCCTGGTATGCTCTACATTCTCCTTTAAGATGGGGGAAGAGGCAGAGATACACACTCTTGAGCTAAGAGGGTGAGATGTGCATCACCAACACCTGGACAACTGACCTTCCGTCTTCTTCTGTTCCTTTCTCTTTCTTCTACATAGTTGGCCGTCAAAGTGTGTGTGGTTGGAGCCCTGATGGTTTTTCCATCACTCCTTCCTCAAATAAAAATATTCCTTGTTGGGCCCCTGGGTGGTTCGGTCAGTTAAACATCTGCCTTTGGCTCAGGTCATGATCCCAGGGTCCTGGGATCAAGTCTGACCTGGGGCTCCCTGCCAAGTGAGGAGTCCACATCTCCCTCTGCCCCCTGTTCATGCTTGTTTTCTCTCTCTCTCTCTGAAATAAAATATTTTTAAAAACACATTCCTTGTGCAGCAGCCCAGGTGGCTCAGTGGTTTAGCACTGCCTTCGGCCCAGGGCCTGACCCTGGAGACTGGGGATCGAGTCCCGTGTCGGGGTCCCTGAATGGAGCCTGCTTCTCCCTCTGCCTGTGTCTCTGCCTCTCTCCCTCTCTCATGGATAAATAAAAAATTTTTTTTTAAAATTCCTTGTTGAATTTGTTTGAAGCCTTCTCTGACTCCCTTGCTCTTCCTGAGCCCAGAGATCAGATTGCTCAGAAAAGCCACCATGTGATAGAACCAGGATTGATATGGTGCCTGGCATGGGGCTGGAAGGAAGATGTGCCTCTCAAACTCTGGACACCAACACTTAAACCTTTGCATGATGCAGGCCATTGCAGTTTGTGGTGGGTATAGGTTCTGTTAAATTGAGTGCTTGTAATATTTTTCCCTCACCTAATGAGTTTAAAAAGGAATTTGTTATTTACTATCAAAGCTAGTTATGATTAGATGATGCCACTAGCTTTATAAAATATTTTTCCAAAATGGGAAGGACTAAAAGAGGTAAATAATTGTGTAGGTCATAAATAAGAAAACACATCTAAGGTATAAAGCAGGGTGTCAGTGATAAGAGCCCAATAATGTTAATGGAAAACATGCCAGCACGTTTCCTCTATTTGGGAGAAGGTCTTTTGCCATGTTTGGAATTCTTTCAAAAATGTGAAGGTAAACATTTAAAGAGTTTAGGGACTGTTTTTATTTTTGCCCAAGTGTTACTTTTATTTCCCCCAAAATACAAATCACTGTTCCAAAAACAACACGGGGTTTTAGAACACTCATCTGTTTCTATAAAAGAAAGTAATATTTTGATCAAATGAAGATATACATGAGTTAATTAAATTTACCATTTACATCATCCTAACATGTACACGTTGCACTTTAGAAAAAGTTATAGGAAATTGCATTAAACCAAGTGAAATAAATGTTTGCTGTTAGGAACACATTTCACATTTTACCCACAGCATAATACAGTCACTTGATGATTTGGGGTGGTTGATACACAGCTCACATAAGGATTTCTAGGCCTTACTTTGGTCCTGGCCTCTCTTTTGTGGAAGAAGATGGTGAAAAAGGTACAGATGGAGGGAAATTTCAGGTATCAAATATCAAACAAGAACATACGAACTTAACACAACAATTCTCCCCTGTAATGTACTTTTATTTTCTCAGTGTTTTCTTTTTTTCATTGTTAGGAATTTTTTTACTTAACTAATATTGGGTTCTTATTGTATATTGTAATTCTCATCTGACTTTTTCATGTGTCTATCAACAACAGGTGCTACCCGATTTTCTCACTGAACACGCCTGTAGTCACAAACATGCTCACCTTCCCTTTGGCACCTTCATACCTGTCATTCCCACTGCCCTGAATGCCCCTGGCAGCCCCTACACCTGTCCTTGGAAGCAATGCTCAAGGTTCATCAGCGGTTTTCCTCTTCTAGAAAGCCAGGGTTTCCTCTGCATACACAAGCATGGATGTGTGGTTTTTTGCCATTTCCACTTCCACCTGCCCTGTGATTAATTTCATGTCACTATTGTCTTGTCCCTGAGCAACAGAGTGACTCCCGTGAAGGCGGGTCTCTTCCACACCTTAATAGCCTCTAAGCCAAATACCGCATCTGTTAACCATCTGGAATATAGTAGATGCTTAGTAAATGTTCATTATAATAGTGAATAATCAAGGCATGAGCTAAGACATTTCCAAACTAAGGAAGGTTCAATTAGAAGACTATTTATATCTAATTATCACCTAAGAGAAAATTTACATTTCAAACATGAACGATTTCATCTGTGCTCTAGGAAGCTCACTCTTAGTCATTCTCAAATGTAAAAATGGCTTTTGGCTTTTCCTTCTACTCAAAGTCATTAAGCAGGAAGTAAATGCAAGCACTCAAGTATTGTTCTTTTTTTTAAAGATTGTATTAATTTATTTGTTTATTTAGAGCTTAAGTGAGGGAAAGGGCAGAGAGAGAAGGAGAAAGAATCTGAAGCAGGCTCAAGGCTCCCTCTCACAACCCTGAGATCATGACCTAAGTCAAAAATCAAGAGTCAGACACTTAACTGACTGAGCCACCCAGGGGCCCCTCAAGTATTATTCTTGTTTCTAAGATCTACTCTCAGGCTGACCAAACTGGAACTTTTGCTTGAATAGCATCTTTTAGGTGTCAAGACTTCACATAAGTTCTATCTATATTTTTCTTAATAAGAGAGCACTCTATACATATTTAATAAGTAGTGTCTAAGGGTAACTTAGTGTCTTTTATTACAGAAGATGCCAAACATTTGTCTTCTGCATAGCTCGGTGAAACTGTGACAATAAATGACTTGGGAGTCTCGTCCCACTGTGAACCCTGTGACATTCCCCCATCCCTCCTTCAAGCATTACACACAGATTTCATGGACTTAATGAAATTTTTAAAGAGAAGCTTGGCTTGCTTTTCATCACAAGATGTTAGATTTTTGATGCTGTGTGTCTGTAGGAAGATTGGCTTTTCATGTGCATAGTAGGAAATTAAACCAGACATTCACCACCTTTGAGTTTCTCAGAGCCACAGTTTGGTGCCGAAAAGTTGCTCATATTCTTAAATGAATTACATTCCCAACTGTTGAAGACTAAAGGGTCCCCTGGAGACAAGAGGGGGATATTGCAAGCTTCTCCATGGGCTCCCCAGGGATACTTCCCTTTACTGCAGTCAGCAGAGAATAGACTGATCACAGAAAATAAGGTATTTCATTTCTTTTTTCAGTTATTTTTACCCATCTCCCTGGGGGCCTTAGCAATCTGAATGAGTCTCCTCTCTGTCAGGGTTAGCCAGGAACCAAGAACCCAGAGCCTGTGAGCAGGCTGTCACCCTTCCCAACTAAAGGCTCACTTAGTTTTTTTTGTTTTGTTTTTTTTTTGATGGCCTAGAGAGTCCCCAACTTTCCATGTGCAGGTAAATCCGAAGACATTCCTACAAAATGTTGACCAGCATTGGCACCCACTCCTATATCTAAAAACACAACACTTAGAATAAATTCAAATAAGTGAATACTAGCAACTTCAAGACACAATTCCCCAGTCTGTGACTCACTTCTACTACTAATGAGACTGCAAAAGTAATGATATTTCCTTAGGATTGGTCCTTGTCTCCCAAGCGTCATGGAGCCTGCTGCACCTTCCTGGTTGTTCTGTGTACTTGGCATAAAATAGGCAGTCAGCATTCTCTTGCAATGTTTTCCCCAGTCACTCTTTTTCCACTATTTGTGGTATCCATATTTCCCATTATTTGTATGTTAGCTGAAAAATCTCAAAGATTTCCTCCTGAACTGATCACTGGATCTGACACTGGAATGGGGACCAAGCAGGGGGTGGGGGTGGGGGGCATCAGCATTGGAAAAATAACCACTAGAGCTGAGAACACTCTTCCCCATCTCTCCTGGCCCTGCACACTCAGAGACTAGCTGGGTCGGGCCCATTCCTGTTCACCTCCTAGCCCCTGAGTGGTGAGAACCTGCTCCTTCAGAGCTCAGCCTCTGGACTGGGTGACAGGAGCCAACAGGCTAGACCTAGTTCAGCCATTCCTAATCCAGAGGAGTTTAGTACCACACCCAGAAGATCTTGCATTTGTTCTGCAGACACTGTAGAAGGTGTTCGTAAAACAGCAATGCCTCATGAACACCACTAACTACCAGGGAAATTTTCCCAGACTCCTCCTACATAGAAATCCCTGAGGAACAGGAGCACAGTGAGGATGAGGTGTCTGGCCTTACTCCACACTCTGGCTGAGCCACACACACTCATAAAACCATTCTGAGTTCTATGCATTTGCCAGTCCCCGCCTTGCAAAGGACCAATGGTCTCCTAGAGGAATAACTCTGATCTTATTTTTTTCACTTTCTCTCTTTTTCTTAATTTATCCTGCCCTTAACAATATTTTTATCTATCCCTGTACTACATACATTTGACAGTGAATAAACTGACTAATGACAATAGCACCTGCTCATGTGGAACTGACATGCTTTACAGGGTTAGTTTCTTAAAAGTATTGTTTTTTCCCCCAAAGCAGATCATTTTTGAGTTTCAAAATAAATTCTCAGATCAACAGAGATAATCTTAATTTCCCTGGTTGATTCCCAAACAACCTTTGTGGGAGCACATTGCTTATGCATTTTTCTTTTTTCTTGTTGTTTACATCTGAGTTCCTAGAGATTATTTTTTAGAGCCAATAAAAAGTAAGACTGCATGTCTTCAAATTCAATGCCTATCATTTACACTTGGAGAGATTTTGAACATTTTCTGAGTTTTCACCTTATTAGGTTCAAATTTAATTCTAGAATGACTTTCGGTTCATCACAGAAATGAGAAATGTGTTTTCTCCTTTCCAAGCTGGTACCTAAGTTTACTCAGAGG
This sequence comes from Vulpes lagopus, assembly GCF_018345385.1. Taxonomy (NCBI): domain Eukaryota; kingdom Metazoa; phylum Chordata; class Mammalia; order Carnivora; family Canidae; genus Vulpes; species Vulpes lagopus. Next base: position 6,967,268 of record NC_054839.1, on the reverse strand, counting down.
TCCCGACTTTACCCAGGACACAGTCTCTTCCCAGTACAGCTTACGGTTCTCCTTAAGTTTCTTGTGGCTGCTGCAGCAACCACCACACATTTGGTGGCTTAAAATGTACTCATTTCAGAGTCTGAAGGTAGGAAGTCCAAAACCAGCATCTCTGAGCTGAAATCATGATGCCACAAAGCCAACACTCTTTTTGGAGGCTCTAGGGAGAATCTGTCTTTCCCTCCTCCAGCTTCTAGAGGCTGCTGACAATCTGTATCTCTGTGTCCACCCCACCTTCCCCTCTGTCTCTTATGTGATAGCATTAAGGACCTCATTGGATAATCGAGGATCATCTCCTCATCTCAAGATATCTGATCACATTTGCAAAGACTCTCGTTCCAAATTACGCAACATTTGCAGGTTCAGGGGATTAGGATCTGATCTCTTCGGGGAACATTATTCAGCTTATTATAGAGGTGTAAAGAAAGAGAGTAGAAACTAAAGAGGCAATTTACAAAAACCTCCTTGGGACACTGAAAGCATCGGCTGTATTACTGCCAGATGTGTTTGTAACACAGGAGACAATGCCTGTGATTCTGGCAGCGATCATTTTGGCATTGGCAGGAGAGATTTCAGATCCACACATCAAACATGAGAAGCCTCAGAACAGCTATCAGCTGGCATTAACAAGTCTCATATGGACAGAGACGGCGGCAACCATAATTAGGCTGGGCATTGGCACCGGTGCCTCTTTTGTCGGACTGCTCAGTGGCAAAGGCATAATTGATAGATATTACTGGCACGGGTTCCAATTCAGGCTTCAGAATCAAGAGTGGACATTATGACAGTGATTCAGAGAAAGCGAGGAAAAATAGGAAATGCAAAACAGAAAACAAGAGAACGAGCTTGTGGAGCGCTGAAGAGACCTTCCAAATACACAGAGTAAGGCGGAGGCTTCCAAAACTCTCTGAAAGGACTTTGAAGGAACCCGGAATTCCAGCAGCCGAGAGAGCAGAGCTGGAAAAATGCCATTTGATACTATGTTAGCTCCCTGGGCCAGTCCAGTTTGGGAAACACAAGTTATATAACTACCTTTCTGTCCCTTCATTTCTATATGATTCATTATCAGCCGTGTCACATCATACTAGGGATTTCTATGTGGACCATACATGTCCATGATGTCCTTAGTGCAAATAATTTAGAGTAATTCACTGTGCTGTCATGCTCTAAAACGAGAAAGTTTCCCATAGTCAACTCACTGGCGTGGCACCAAAAATCCATAGGAAAAGAGGTTCAGACATATTTGATTTTCTCAGAAAGGACTTCAAGAATACTCTGAGCCATCAGTGTGCCTCTCCACTCAGCTAGAGTCCTCACTGTGCTGCACTGGGGTCCATGCACCTTTCCTTACTTGCAGACCTGGCTCGGTGGGGTGCTGCCTTTTTGTGTTGATCCTGGGCACTCGGGCTCTCTGGACCTTCAGGGAATATCCCTTGTGACTTAGTCATCATTTCCATATTCTTGGAGGGCTCACAAATAATGACTTAGGGTTCTATAATAAAATGGTCTTCTCCTTACATTGCAAATGCTTTCATGACATATGACACCCTCTACACAGTAAGAAATCCAACCCAATTATGAAACTATTACATTTTAATTTTTACCCCCAGGGCCTTGCATATAATTGGTGCTCAATAAATGTTTTTAAAAAGGAACAATTGAATATATATGGTCATGTGCATGACTGATTAATAGGCAAGCCTCTGGAACTGGAAAATCCCAAACACAAATTTTTGTTCCCCATGATGGAAATAACTTGACACTTCGGGTAAGACTTTCTAAATGCTTTATCTTGACTCTCATCACAACTAAGTTGTATATAATAACATAAATTTCCCCACACAAACTGCTAAACTGCCCTTTGAGATCTCTTCTCCTTAATGGGAAAGGCCTCTCTCTCTTTGCTTTATTTTTTCTCACTGGAACTGTTGCCAAGAAAAACAGATCAAATGTGCCTGGTCAGCAACGAAGGTGGGTCACCAAGAGTAAAATATGAGAACCAAGCGAGGTACTCATTTGGAGAGGCATGGCAGGTGGCCAGCTCCCCAAAGAAGAGAAGTTAAAAGACCAAGGAACTGCCATGAAAGGTAGAACTAGGGCCACCGTTAGTAGGAAAGCAGGAGGCAATTGGCTCTCAGTGCACTGAGATTTGGAGCTAAGGAATTCCAGGGGCGTGGTCTTAGCACATGAGAGTTTCATCCTCACCAAGATGTTTTCATCTTCACCCTGGTAGGTATAGGATCCCTGCTCTTGGGCGGAAGAACTCAGCCAGTTTGTAATACTATGACTAACTTATCTGAGCACAAGGAAAAGTAAGCTTTGCTTCCCCCATGTATATAGCAAAGGGCAATGTTTTCCTGGTAACATTTTTCCCTAGAAGATTCTGGACCCACATAGAATCATGCTCCATCATTCTACTTGCATCCAATAACAACAATAACAAAAACATAACCGAACAAAACCAAATGTTTTGCTTTTCTTTTTCTTTTTCTTTTTCCCCTCTAAGAGACAAGTAAGATGCCTTAGGTTCATTTTTCATGAGAAAAATGTGTGTTAATGATGTAAAACATAGAGTGGGGTCAGCTCTGCCCCTGCATCACTGTCCATTGTGGAGACATCTCCAAGAGGCCATGGCTGTATTATATCAATATAACGTATTGTGTTCCTGAAGCACACACCAAAGAGTCTCTTGAGGTGGCCAGTGGGAAGAGTTATTTGGCTTTCCCAGCTTGTTGGGGGATATCGGCTAAACATTGCTTAAGGAATAAGCTAGTGGTAGAGATAAAGCTACAGTATTAAATGATTTTCTAAACTATTTTTTTTGTAGATACATGGTACGTTAAAAATCCCTTACACATTTGCATAATAATATACACAATCCAATTTAAACTGAAAGCATTCATGTTACCTGAAGGAACACTTTCTTTCAAAAGTTTTGCCTTTGACCACTGTTTCATGGCCATAATATTGACATGTTCAATTCAAATCACAGTTGTCTGCTATAAAAATAACAGTTAGGTTTAGTGCTGAAGCCAGTCACTGCCAGCATAAATCACATAGCTCTCCACAATGCAGGTACTATGTTGCCTTATGGAGCCTGGGCACTGCCAGCGACACAACATGAAACATGCCAAGATGTAGGCAGCCTCACATCTCTGCAGAGGGGCCTGGCAGGGTGTTAAGTCTCCTGCAATACAAGTCCATCAGGCAGCAAGCTAGCAACATCCTTGTAGTCCACCTATGGGGCACACATCTCCCTAATTCTTTGCAAGTTGATGTGTTTTTAATTCCAATATTCTTTAACCTCTGTAGATTATCATTTTGTCCAATTTGGAAACCTAGAACATCTTAGAGGGAAAACAACAACAACAACAACAATAAGCAAATTAGCAGCTGACTATAGGCTTGTGGAATTGGACTCATTGCCCTGGTGGAGAATAATACTTTGAGACTAGACACCGTACATTTTTTCATGTATTCCATAATGGAGCTAAAACTTGTTTTGATTATTTTATTTCTGTGGGTTTTCTGATGGCCAAATGTTATACTCCTTAAATTTTGTTGACTTCTCTGCATTAACTAGAGTCTATTGCACTTGGCTTGGAATTCAAGACTTTTCTCCAAAATGCCCTGTTCTTGCTATGCTCGCCTCCCACTCCAATTCCAAATGTGCTTGAGTTTCCAGGCACACACAAACCTTGTCCCTGTGCAATGCTGGTCCTATACTCATAATGCTTTCATCAGCCTGTGATGTCTTTCTGTATCTCGCTAACAAATTTCAGTCAATTGGGCACACGTGTATTGATCCCCAGACCCATTATGGTGTGTGACTCATAGGTAGTGCACATTTGTGTTTGTAAATAAATGATGAAATGGCCATGTGCAAATGTTTTCTTAAGTGCTGTAGGGCATAGAAGGATACAAAGGATGTGATCTTTAACCTTAAGGAAATCACAAGCCAGACAGTAAAATAATACTGTAAACAACTATTAAAAATGCATGAAATAAGTTTCATAATCATGAAGATGACACAGGAGGCTAGTCTGAAAAAAATGTTGCCAGGAGTTCAGGGAAGGCTTTCTAAGTTGGTGGCATTTTATTTTGGAGCACTGAGATTTAAATCTAAGGAAAGGCATAGCTGGCTTTGGAAAAGCTCTGAGCAGTGCTTTATGGTATGAAAGTGTGAGGCAGGTATTGAGAACGTTCAAGAGGTGGCTGATTGTAATTCCATCCTCAAACCTTATGGCAAATCTCATTTCATCATAAAGCTTCTCCTAAGTCCACACACACACTGCCAGTGTCGTCCCTGCACTCCCCATTTGTATGTTTATTTGGGGGTTAGATGTATGGATCAGGTCAGGCAAGCTGCAGTGCAGTAACTTGTACACATGAAGTCCCACTGGCTTCACCCAGTGAATGTCACTGATTGCTAAGGCTCTAGCACTGTGTTAGGGGATCAGCTGTACCTAATCTTTACTGACTTCTAGGGCCTCCATGGCGGCCTCCAGTGGACCGTCTGCATTGTCCACATACAAAGAGGGAGAGTTCAGGGACACACCATGCGGGGATGCCCATGTCTTCTACCCACATTCTGTGACTGGGACTACCTTCTTGCCCTCAGAGATGTACAGTGCCCGGGAAAGGCAGTGTCCCTGTGCACAAAGGAAGAATTTGGAAAAGGTTTGTGGATACACAATATTATGTGTGCCACATTGGGTACACACTTATTCACTTGGAACTGGTGACATACCTAAGTGTCTTTGATACTGGAGCAGGTCAGGTCAAAATATCAACTGTCCTTCACAATGAGAGTATCTGAAAATACCATGAGCTATAGATGAATATTTCTTGTTTTACTCCATGTTTCTGCTTTGATCGTTGGATCATCCTCATCCATGAGGATTTTTATAATTTTAAAAAATATTAATATGGTTATACTGACAAAACTTCCTATTTAAAATTATACAAAATGACCATAAATAAAGTCTGGAAACAAAAGTAAATTAACTTGACAAGTGGTCACTGATGTCATATTACATTACGTGGTTCATTCAAAGTTACCTCCTTATAAAACATAGTTTGCATGGTGGGGCTAATAGGCCTATCCCATACTCCTAACCATCAAATTGCTCTTCTCAACACAACTCGGTCTGAGAACATATGAGACATAGACAATTCTGGTCTTCTTTATTTTTTCATGATTGTCCTCTCTGTCTACATAAGAATGGCATACTTTCACCTTTTTTGGGTATTATGCCCTTTTGTGCTCCCACTCATCACATGAGAAGAGGGATGACTAGGCTAGCCCCCACTGATCCAAAGAGATAGAGACAAGTTGAGCATACCTTCCCACCCCAGATGTCCTGGTCCTTGATATAGGAAGGAAATTATCTATAAAACACTGGGGACATAGGACCCTGATCCGATACATATCAACCATAAAATGCCCATTATTAACTCACTCAAGTCTCTACCTTTGTCTAGCAGTAGCATGTGTCAGCTCTAAGTGAGCAGCAATGAGAGATACTTTTCCAATCAAAAGTTAATCATAAGAAAAATATTGGGGAAAAAAATAAGAGTTCAAGCTATTTTTAACTGTCAGATACATATAAACATAATGAAAAATAAGCCACCAGAGGAATAAAAACATGGGGGCCCTGGAATTCTTAAAACTGGACAAATAACCATTTCCCTAAGATCAGTTTAGTTTAATTGTTTGACCCTCTTTTATGCCTCACTACTGCGAGACAGTAATGTGACTGAGGTGAACATATTCATACTTTGGAGGCAGAAAAAAGGCCCAGGATCACTATAAAAATTGTAGGCTATATAAGTTTTTAATGGACAACCCATAGTAGCTGGGAGCATATGAGTAGCTGCACAAAATACCCACCCAGGCAACTCACCCATGCCTTCCCTACGCCCTGAAGATTTCTAATAACAAAAGAAATGAGTCCAAAGTACATTTGTAAGATATTAAATTGGGGGTCTGAAAGCTCAAAGCCATGGGACAAACCTGCTCACAGCCTGTGTTCGTAAGTGTTTCATTAGAACCCAGCCACACCTGATGTTTCCATGTTATTTGTGGATTCTTTCCTAGAACAGCAGAGTTGAACAGGTGCAACAGAGAGAGTATGGCCCACAAAACCCAAAATATTTGCTATTTGCCCCCTTTTCACAATACTTTTGCCAACCACTATTAAACTACAATCACGCCACGCTTAAAGGCTTTGAGAAAACTAAACTTTGGTCAATTTCCCCCTCTATACAATTAGGTATATTTAGGTAACTAGTGACTGCCTCCTCCATACACTTCTAGTCTCAAAGCAGATTAACAAGCAAAATTTAAGCCCTACTTCAAAGTACTTGCTTATGGAATATCAGCTGGATGTTTCCTCACGCCGTCTCTAAAATAACCTGTGCTATAACATGCTCACAATGAACTGTGCCACATATAAATCCTACAATCTTCTTTCCAAACAGGACAGAGAGGAAATCATGGATATGCCATGAATCACTCTTAAATCCCATCAACAAATATGTAGCAAATTACATGGGCTAGACCCATGAAATCCACGTTGAATTAAAAGTAATTCTTTTTCTCTGTTCACATGAAAAATAAACTCTGATAAGGGAGGCGGCACTGCAACTTACCCAGTAAATCTGAAGTTCCATTCATGCACAATGATGCTGTGGAAAAGCACATGGTGCTTTCAGGACGAAGGTGGTGGGCAGCCTTGATGTTGCTGATGGAATCTGATGAAAAGGAGAGACATAGGTAGTGGTAGCAGAAGCAAGCCTGAAGCCACTGGGGAGCAGAAGAGGGACATAGCAAAGACTGAAGATCAGGAGCCCACAGAATAATGAAGGTAGCAAGGGTAGGTACCAAACCTAAAGGCTCAAGGCCTTTTCTTTATTTCTGAGGTAAGTTTCCCAGCACAGTCTCTAGAAAATTAATGAGAGCTCAACGCCAACGTTGTTCTCTTGGCAGGCCATGGACACTACAGAACACTAAGTATAGGTAATGGGTTTTTTGCAACATTATCTCAGTTAAAAAAAAAAAAAAAAGAACTTACTCTGAAGTAAAACATCTAAAAAAGAAACCAAGTTAAAACATAAAATAAAATATGAACCTCTAAAATAGACTTTTAAAAAATGTCCCATATTAGCAATATTTAATGTCACAGGTGGCATGATAAAAAATAAAGTGCGCACACTTTGAGCCTGATAGACTATAGTTTAAAAGGACACATGTGTGTCTAGGCTCCAGGAGCTCAAGGACCAGGCCTAAACCTCTGACACGGCCCAGTGCTCAGCAAAGGGTCAGCCACATGGTAGGTGCTTGGGAAAAATGTTAAATGGTTCAGTGAACAAGCTCTTTACACCATTTCCTAATTGGCAGTAAATTCCAGAGCCAGTATTCAAAGGCAGGTCAGTTTACACCCAGTTTAAAGCAAAAACAACCACCCTACCTCTTTCTCTGTGTGTGATGGAAAATAGAATTGAATCATGCCTGGCTGGCTCAGTTCATGGGAGTGTATTAGGACCAAAGAAGATGTTATTATATGGGAATGCATTTTGTAAAGTATGAACCACTGCACAAATATAAGCAATTGAGAAATGGAGTTGTAATAAATTTGTATCACTCCTTTCAAGTTAGAGTCAATATTCCCAAGCAAATACTGCAAAGACAGATTTCTTATTCCTACTCTTTATCTAGGGAGGTTCTGAAACCTGTAGCATATTATTTCTTAAGAGTTTATCACTGTGTATTACAGGCTTATGGTTATTGACTTTTTAATTTTAATTTAAATTTGGGAGAGCATTGCATTTTATTCAACACAGATCCCAACAAACTCTTAAAAAATGACTTTTCTCCCCATACCTATTTAATCACTCCACAAATAAGAAGGGCATTTGCATTTTGAGAGCCTTAAAATCATATATGTATTTTGTTTGTTTGTTTCTGCCACAAAATCAAAACATCCACCAATTCCTAAAGGCCGTTGTGATTGGTAAACATCTGACATGTGAGAACACCACAAATATTAGAAGTTATTTTTAAGTTGTCCTTCAGATTTCATTAAGAGTTTCACTGTGTGAGGTTCTAGACAGTATACAGAGACTAATTCTGTTACCTCGGAAAAAGTGTCTGATAGACCATGGAGGAAATATCTCACCTTCCTCAACTAAAGCCACATACTACTTGTGTTTCTTATCTTTTCTAGTTCCATAATTCTTCATTAGCCAATGATGCAGAATTTGAATATTCAGGAATTTAACATACTCCTAAGTAGCCAGAAACACATACATACACAATAAACTATACATGCATTTTTTTTTCATTTTAGAGTTGTTCTCAGATCCAATTATACAATTATTTGCACTTGCTGGTTTTGGAGTTACAGTTTCACCTGGGCATTGTCACTGTCACATGGCAGAGGCATGTATACTACATGATCCATAATCATTTCAGACTTTAATGTCCACACAACTGGGCATCTTGTTGAAGTAGAGCTATGGGTTCGATGGGTCTGGAGTAGAACCCAAGAGTCTGAATTTCTAACAAGTCCACAGGTGACACTGATGCTGTCAGTCCACAGACTGCACTTCTAGAGGCAAAGACCCATATCCGTTCATTTTTGACTCTTAGGCCTGAGCTGAGTTCTCCTTGGGAGCTCCAGTTTGGCCCCTTCTCAGCTCTATTCTATTTGCCACATCGCATGAAGGAGTTCAATGATAATGCTGTTGCCTAAATTTGCCTAGAGTTCATAGAACATTTGAAGGGTTTATTTTTTAACTGTTTTTGTATATTTTTTATTATGTTCCACTTTACTAACTTAAAATACAATCATAAAAACAACTAGCTAATGAAAAGGAATCCTATTAAAATAGCCCAGTTTTCTATTCCTATCAAAATTTACCACTTGTGTAGTTGTTTTGACATAATAAAAACCAAAAACTGAACCTAGCTATCCCAGTTAAGTGAATTAATTTACTGAAAAGCTGCCAAGAAAAAAAAGAATTGGTGTGATTTGGAGCCATATAGCAGGAAGCGCAGGTGAGGACTCTTGCTGGCCCATGGGTGGCTGCTTCTACCACTACAGGGTCTCTCTGAGCTTTATAGTATCTTTCAATCTTTGTGGTGCTACCTCAAGAGTCAGAAAGTCAGAATCCTAGTACTAAGCTCTGACCATCAGAGTTTAAGTCAAGAGTTTATTTCCCCTCCCAGCCAAGATCAGAGGAAATGTGGCCCTGGTGTGGGTAGCAGACCCAGGAAACCAATTTCCTACTGAGACCACACAAAACAGGAGACACCCCCCAACACACACACACACACAAAAGGAGAGAGGGGCTGTCAGATGAAATGAGTGAATATGGATACTCACCAGTGGAAAAAAATAAAAATAAAAAAATGTTGCCATACACAGGTAATCAGATGTTCCACTGAAGTCTGCAATGTTGTCAAGCAATTGTCACTAAATACTTCAGTAAACATACAATGTTAAAAAAAAAAAAAAGAGAGAGAGAGAAAGTCAATTGTAGACATCTGCTTAAATGTTACAGGAGGCAGGCTTTTGTGGTTAAAGAAAACTATCTAATGTAAGACCTTTAATTCTTGTTTTTAATTTGTTACAGTTACAAAATATACCAATGCTCTGTTTTCTTCTGAGACTTTTTCTCCTTCACAATTATCCTGTTGGTTGAGATGTGGACACTGAGTGCATCTGTCTCCTTTCATAGCAAGTTCTACTCACTTCAAATCTGTTAAATGAGCATTTTTTTTCCTTCCTAGTGCATATTAAAGAAAAGAGCAAGGAAAAGGTAGTTAATTCAGAAAATCCTATTATCTCCGTGACACCGAGATACCGTTTGCATGTGAAAGGCAAACAGTAGCATCATTTCTGGTTAGAAGAAATAAAAATTGAAGATATGTATTTGTATTGTCGGTAGTTTCCTTCTAAAACAGAAACACTTCGGTTGTCTTTACCATGTCTAGTTATTTAAATTATTTTTTAATGTGGCAAAGGCCTTGGAATTAATCAGCCCCATCTGCATACACAAAAGACATGACACAGGGAACAAAAAACGTCTGAGGACAAAACTAGGCTTCCTTTCACAGGCAATGGGGGAAATTAGTGTCATCACTAGGTTGAAGACATAAAGAGATTCAAAATTAAAAATCCTTTGAACGCTTCCAACAAGATTCCTATAATCAGCTGAAAGATAAGTAATGATCAAAGCCCTTTAAAACAGTATTGTTCACTCCATTAGAACTGTTTAAATGTACCCTACTATTCACCAGAAATTATACAAGATTACTGCAGAAGCTATGCTATTGTTTCAGCAGGGCACCCAGATGTTTTAAGGATGGCTTCCCCCACCAACATAAGGTTAAAAGCCAAGATACAAAAACAGCTGCCGTTATAAACCTTAATTACCAGGAACATCCCCCGCATAGGTGCTCAGTTCTCTGACAAATTGACTTATCCTAAAGCGAGGGGGCTGGGGGTGGTGCTTGGGGGACCAGGGAAACAGACAGGACAATGGCAACTTCTTTCCTATATGGAGCCAAATTTTGACCAATTCTTCAAAAGAATCTTTCCTAACCGTTCACTAAGTTTCTATCTGGGATATGTTAACCTCCTAAAGATTGCTTTTTCATTTAGCCCATGTTATCCAAGCTCCAGGATGATGGGTGAAAAGAGATAAGCACGTTTCTACACACCTCATTACCACTGTTATTTTATGCACTCGCCCGGGGATATTGCACACAGCAGTGCCATGTTGGGATCTGAGAACATTCCTAAGCAGGAGTCCGGAATAATGAACATTTGACAGATTTACTAACTCTTTACTCTTACTCCCTGATGCACTGTGAGCCTTTAATAACAATATTGTTATTGCTTTTATTGACAGAAATTTGGAAGGGACATCTTTGGTCTCCATCTCTAAACATTTTGAAGGTTTCACATGACATGGTTTATTATCACTAGCTGAAGACAGTGAAAGCATTAGCAAGGTTTTAGAAACTGATTTCTACCAGCCATTTTGAAAAAAAAAAAACAAAACATACAGCGACTTCAATTTTCTGTTCTAGGCAATATCGGTTTAGATGTTGCAGAATACACTGAGTCCAGCCAGGAATGTGCAGAGAGAAGGAGATGTCACAAGCTACCTATGACCTCTGAAGCTGTGTAAACCAAATCAAAGTTAAGTAGGCATGATTAAAATATGGTGCTTTTAGTGTCAAACTTTAAATGTTTAGTCTTGTTTTGAATAGTTTAGCTCTAGATTTTTTTTCACCCTCCCACTTTATTCTCAGCCCCCAAATAACACATCATAGGTGAAGCAAGGATGAAATGAACGTAACTACTATGCTTAGAAAATACTGAAATTGAAATGCAAGCAATGTTAGGAAAAATGGCAACGTGCAACACCATTGGGTTTGCCTTGGAGTCACAGGGATGCTTTCTGAGATTCTCATATACATATATTTAATAACCACACAACAAAACAGAAACACACTGCATCCAGCCATGACTTGTGGTCTTCATTCCCCCACATCCCCAGGCAAATTGCAGGATGGCAGCATTGATTTTTTTTTTTTTTTGATTCCAAACCAGTGATCCTTGAACACGAGTTGCATCAAAATCGTCTGCAGGAGTTGTTAACCCTAATAACAACACTAATTATAATAATCATAACTTGCATTTGCCGAACCCTTAGTAAATACTTTGCTAACCACTGCTCCAGTTACACCCTCTTCCAAGGACACAAATGTTTTAGAAAATCAAAATCACTAGAGGTAAGGCCCTAGCACCACCCAGATGATTTAAATTTATACTGTGCTTTGAAAACAACTGTAAAGAAGGGACATTACTCTCCAACTAAGTTCCCAGACCCCAGGGATGAGTACTCATTGGCGAACAGAGCATTGCAGATACTTCTAGGAAAACTTGACTCATCCCTGGTAAAAACTGCAGGAGCTTTCAAAGCAGTCACAGAAGAGATTCCAAAATTTCTTTAAAGGCCTTATTTTTTTTTCCTGCTATAACTCCAGACTCCCACGCTTCTCTGCCATTATGCTGTATTTCCAAGTTCCTTGGTAATTTTTAAGATACACTGGCCCAAGTTTACATACAGTACCATGTTCTTTCAAAACAGGCCTTGTGCTTAACATCCTTGTTATGTTCAAAGATTCCAGGGAGTTTACTCTTACTTGTGGAATTCTTTGAACTAAGTACGAAGTAAGCTTTGGATGAATATTTGTAGACTCTAAGTTCCCAGCAAAGTATTCCTTAAAATTATCTTGAGAAACCATGGTTGTATAGGCCTTCACATATGCTGGTCCTTCCACGTGGAATGGTTTCTCGTTAGTTGAACCCGTGAGCTGGTGAAATCTAAATCATTGTTCCTAGGTCTTGAATTCTCTTATATTTTACACACGAAATGTTAAATATCCAGAGGAATCAGATTAGAGTGTGACTTTCTTGAGGGCAGACAATGATTTTATGTATTTTTTGTAACAAATAAAGCATATGGAGTTTCATTACAGTTGAAGAATCTAATAATTAAAAAAAAAAGTTTATGAGTTAACTCTGGAGGTAGCTTCTGCCTTCACTGAGATCATGATAAGCTACAGATAACACATGGTACAAAAGATGCGCTTCCCATGAAGGCATTAGCAACTAGATTTAAAAAAGAACCCATGGAATGAGCAGATTTACTCAGTGGCATTGCTATGTCCGTGAGAATAACAGGTAATTTCTAGTCTTTTATTTCACTGAAATATATCAACAGCTTTGAACAACAATTAAATGATTGACTTTGATGTGTACCCTAAGTAATGTGAAGACAGCTAATCAAAGAGCTTTTATATAACATACCAAATAATCTGGTGAAACCACTATGTGAAAGCCAAAATTCTTTGAAGTAGAAAGCCCTTACGTGAAATTGATGTGAAATGTAAAGGGTTAACCAAGACTGACTTTAAAAACCACTTTTCCATGGGTAACATTGCCAAAAGCAAAAGGAACTGCTATTTTGCATGAAGAGAGTAATATATTTCATTGAAAGTGAGTTAAAGTGTTTTCGATATTTACTCTCCATGATAAGCTATAGGCAATGTTGAGGGAGCTGGATTTTATTATAGGCTCTTCACATTAGGCCCAAAAATTTTGATTCTCATCTTTAAATATACACTTTAGACATCTTCATGATAGAAAGACATATTAAAATCTATTAAAGAATGTCCGATCAAAATGATTGCTGCTGGCTAGGCATTTCCCCCATTATTCCATTTTAAGTTAACCATGTCAGACTCATGCCTCCTAGCCATATTGGCAGTGGTAGCTTAATGAGATAAAAAGAAAAAGAAAAGAAGAAGAAGAAGAAGAAGAAGAAGAAGAAGAAGAAGAAGAAGAAGAAGAAGAAGGAGAAAGAAGGGAAATGAACTAATGAGCTAGATGGGTTTGGTGGCTCTGACCTGAAAATGCTTTTTTCTATATAGATTTGTTGTAATTAATACCATGTCAACCTGCCCTTATTCACCTTTCTGTGAATCTTGTGTTTGAATGTATCAGATATCACCATTGGCAGTGCAATTTGCCTGTCCAAATTTGAAAGGCAAACTCTTCTGTTTGTGATATCATTCGAACTGCCACACAAGCATTGTGTTCAGAGTTACAGATAATATAACTTGAATTTTTCCTCCATAATTTTAGGAAGAAAAACAAAGCAAAACTAAAAAACAAGGAAGAGCATAGTGAGAGATTCATCCCAGGGTGAGGTCACCATTTGATTACTTGGATCCAACTCCAACCACACCTAGGTACAGTGAACTCCACCCCTTACCTTATGCCTGTGTGCAATTTTTTTTTTTTTACTCAATTTCATAAGGAACAAGAAACATCTGTCTTCTTGAGCCTCTTCCCAGCACCAATCCCATGGACAGATGTTTTCCAAACACGTCTGTGAACATTTAAAGGAATACTATATTTGCATAAACTCTGGGAATTCCAAGCTTCGTGCTTTCCATACTGTTTTAGTTTTTTAAATCAATATTTTTTTGTTCTGTACCCATCATTTTGTTTTACTCCTCATAAAGCAGACATTGTGTGCACACATCTGTTAAATCTGGGCTGCATTTATTACAGTTCTGTTCTTCCAGAAACAGGAAGGATTAATTACCACAGACCGGCTCTAGAAGCACCCCCGTGTTTCTTAACACACAAAATTAATTCAGAGTTGACAAAACTCTTTCAGACACAGCCTGCTTCCTGCTGATGACGCTTTATTAGCATATTCTTCCCAGAAAAAAAAATGCCTCATAGACCCTTTTTACCTCTCCTCTGAGTTCAATTTGTACAGCACTGAGTGACAGGCAGCAAAATGGCTTGAATATATCTAAGGCAAGTTGCCAAAATCCTCCTGATAGAAGCACTTTGGAGCCTTTGTTCTGAGCGCATTAAAGTCACAGAAGGTCCATGTACTGTAGACAGTGTGGGGCAGGCAGGATGTTCTCAGTAAGACAAAACAGCAGGTGATAAATGACATTAAATAACAGTGAGAATTTACCACAGACTAAATTAACTACTGGAGTGAAATGTTCTCAGCTCTAAGGCTATATTAACAGTGAATTTATAATTAGGCGATTATCATTCTTTTTAGTGTTTGAGGAAGTCTATATGTAAAAATGATGAAGACAGCTCTATTTGACTCTGGAGACACACTGCTGGAAGTGGTTCTAAAACGCAAGAGAATAATTCTTCTTTCAGGCCTTATAAAGTCATTTGTAAAAATAAGAGCTTGGAAGTGAATTAGATTGCTGGATATCTACACATGCATGCGAGAGTGTGCACACAGACACCGACACACACACACACACACTACAAAACTGCAGCGTCAGAGAACAGACTGCCGGGAAATCAAACTCTCCAAAATATAGTCTTGGTGATCTCAAAATCAATGTGAGGTTCATTACTGGCATAAGAATTTTTAAGGTGCACATTAATTTTGTTTTTCTTTTTCCATCAAAGATA
Source organism: Vulpes lagopus (assembly GCF_018345385.1). Classification (NCBI taxonomy): domain Eukaryota; kingdom Metazoa; phylum Chordata; class Mammalia; order Carnivora; family Canidae; genus Vulpes; species Vulpes lagopus. The sequence continues at coordinate 6,952,185 of NC_054839.1, read as the reverse complement.
TTATCCTTAAAAATATCCTATTCCCTTTCTAAATCTTAAGGGATTCCTGTATGACCTTTGTCATATTTGTGGCCTTATCAGGGCATTTCACCTTGGATTTTACACTAAAGCCTCTGAGAATCTGAAGGACTGCAATACAATCTTTCCAAAAAAAAAGTCAGGGAAGGAAAATGAACTGCTAAATTTGTCATTGACTGGTTTCTTCTAAAATCATCATACAGCAATAGCTTAGGGGCATTGTCAAATACCCTTAAACAAAATAATAAAACCAGAAAACTATAATAATCTTCAAATTTCTTCAAACTGTTTTTCTTTACGCAGTATTTTTCTTTCCCAGACCTATGCCTATGTCCAAGGAATAGAGTTCATAGTTTCCTGCCTATCCATAAGAATCCCTTCCTAAAAAAAGGAACAGATTCCAAATGGTGCCAGCAGCACATATGGGTCTTTGGTAGAATTCTCACCGTGTAACATCTTGCGCACTTTCCATGAGGATTTCTCTTAAAGCTAGAACACTTCATTTTTGGCAACCGAGCCCCTTATGTCTAGACACATTATAGTGCTTGGTTACAATTGTATTTCCATAATAAACTAGTATCCATTCATTCATAACTTTCTCAAAAAATTCTCCTTTTGGGCTTTAAACACTCCAGGCTTAGCCTCAGCCAAAAGGTGAATATTTGGAAAGTTTCTGCTAAATCCATTTTATCAGATATTGACTTATATGACTCAAAAAATCATTTTCCATATGTCTACAAGAATTATTACCCAAGAAAGTAACCCATGAGGAGCTGACTTCTAGAATTTAAGTCTTGAATGTGATTAGTCCTTTGAGAAACAAACTCGACGCTGGAATGAAAGATTCCAATTTCAAACCAAAATTGTCCTATACGTATGCTTATTCCATTAAAGCAAAAACACTTGTAAACACAGCTCCACTTTTTCAGTTCCTACGGACACATCCTTATATGTGTATCTCTTTCTGCTTACTGTCTTGAAAACTTTATTCGTGAACACCCAACTAAACTATTAGAAGTTCATGGCTAGTTGTACATCTTCTGTATATAGGGACGCTACAACATTCTCTCACACGGCTGTACTTTCTAATAGCATCTTAAAGTCCCCAGACAGCCTTGATCATATGCTCTGCATCCAATCCCTCTCTGTGTCATGCATAAGTGGGTGAGCCGTTTGTGTAAGTTATAGTTATGTAGATGATTTTTTTTAATCTGTACTAATTTGAGTCTTTCATTTCTCCTTTTTGACATAATTTATAAGTTTTTTAAATTGAGTCCAATGACATATAACATTATAGAAAGATTATAAATACACCACATGTATGAAATAACTAAACCTAGGATATGAGCCTATTTGCTCATTCTGACCCATTTCTTCTCTTGTAATTCCATCTGCTTCTTTGGGCACCCTGTGTACTGAGATTCTCAAGGGAATGACTCTTTCATAATGCATTAATTAATAAGAACTAACTCAATGGCTTAATGAACCATCCCTTCCAAAACTATTTTTATTTAAAATAATACTCATAAAAACGAAATAAATAAACTGACAGTAGAATTGGAGGTACTTGGTTCCTTGACAAGGGTGATGTTTTGTTCAAAGTGATTTCACAGCAAACCCCTATAGGTTACTTATTTTACCTTCCTGTGCCTCAATTTCCTCCTCCACTGAATAGGAAAGATAATGGAGTCTACCTATCTGGCTAATTGTGAAACTTAAACAAAACTGAGTGCATATGTCACCTGAAGGAGTTTTTTTTTTTTCTTTTTTCTTTTTCTTTTTTTTTTTTAACCTAAAGGAGTTCTGAATAAAAATGTCCTCAGTAAATATGGGTCACCATAGATGCTACTGTCATTATTCTGATTATGAAAAATGACTAAAAGAACCCTGAAAATGTCAATTCTGAGCCTAAATCCAGTACTGATAATCGTAGAAATTTCTAGTACTTTTAAATTAATGACAATTCTGAAATTTAGATAAATATCCATTCTTATGATCTGGGTAAAATGTTTTAATATAAGCACACACATCTAGAATCCCTTTTCAAACTTACTGAAATGGACATTAACCACCAATACATCTAAGTTACTACAAAAGGCTGCCTACTGTGGTGAATGGCAAGTCTGGAGTGATTTTACTGTGGTCGCCTGTTATGATCCAAACCAATGTGTCCTTGGCGTGTATGTAGAAGAGCAGAGCTGGAATCACTAACCCACCCAACAGCTTAAACCATCTATTCTAGCAAACCATCTTCGCTCTCTACAGTGTTGTACAACTGTACGTTCTTGAAGCAAGGACCATGAGCTATCGATTTAAAAGATTAGTCAAAGTGTGCTTTCAGTATTTAAATTACCAGACTATTTCTTTATTCTTTTATCTATAAAGAGAAGCTATATGCAACACGACTGTTACATGACTTTTAGCGAGTTTGCATCTGTTGTCAAACTAAAAAGAACAGCCAAAAGTTAATAAAAACATAATTTGGTGATGTTGAGGGGACCTAGTTAATTTTTATTTTTTATGTTTATCATATGTCAAAGCCACTAGATTTTTATGTGTGTGTTACCAGAATAGAAACAGGATAAGAAGGGGTACCTGGGGGCCTCAGTCAGTTAAGTGTCTGCCTTTGGCTCAAGTCATGATCTCAGAGTCCTGAGATCAAGCCCTGTATCAGCCTCCCTGCTCAGTGGGGGGGTCTGCTTCTCCCTCTGTCTCTGCCCCTTCCCACCACTTGTTATCTCTCTCAATCTCAAAAAAATAAATAAAATATTTTAAAAAAAAGAAACAGAAAAATACTTTATAAGACTATTTCATAGTAAGTTCAAAATAAGCTATTTTATGACTCATAGGATCATGAATCAAGACAGACAGGTATAACATCACTGAAAGATAGTAATGAAAAAACTTACCCATGTCACACAGTGCAAGGCAGCAAAGTATCAAAAAACAAGCAAACAGATACTGCAGGCCTTCCCTTTAAAATCAATCTTCCTCCTAACCCCTGACCACTATGCATGCTTTCCTTTCTTTACTTTTATTATTAGAGGCAATTTCTACTCCTATGCTTAAACCCAAAATATAATTGAGTAAAAATTACACATAAAATGCATATTCTTGTTCTTTCTTATAAGGTCAGTAATAACTTCATATTTCAATAACATTTACATAACACCTGCTAGTTTATGAAGCATTCTCCTACTCAAGAAATCACTTCATCATCACCAGAACTCCATAATGTATTTGTTAATACCTTCATTTCATAACTGAGGTTATGTGGCTTACCCAAACTCCTGCTTCTATAAATTACCAGAGACAAGAGGCAGACCCAGATCTTCAGGTCACCTATTCCATCATATCACACCCCCCTGTGGACCATTATTTTAAGCTACAAGTGACAGTACCTTTGAAATGATTCTCAAAAACTAACTATAGAGATTTCACAGTGCCATTCAGTGCTGTGTTGTTTACGTGCATTATTTCACTTAATATTCAAAATAGCACTGTGAGATGTGAGCTTTATTTGTGGCATCTTACAGATAAGAAATCTCTCAAAATTACAAAACATATAAATGCCACAGTGAAAATCAAGCCCCTACGTCTCTGACCCCAGGCCCTGTTCACTTGGTCACAATCTTGGAAAATTATGTGAAATCATTTTAAACGTGTTTTTCATTGGCCTTCATGGAAAATATTTCACTAAAGTCTTGAAGTGAAGGTGATATGAAAATACTGTTCTTTGTTAACTGCTGAGAGCATGGTGTTGTTAGGCACTGTAAGGCTTATCTTCTGGGCTCATATCATCAAGGATCCTAGTGAAGTGAGAAGTCAGATGTGGGGTTGAGGAATTCAGAGAGGGAATAGAATGACCATGTAGATTTCACACACTAAAATATAAAATTAGCTCATAGCAAGTGTGAGGAGGTTCTGCAGACAGAGTCTGCAAGAAGAGGCTAGGGACCACATGAGTCATTAAATCTCTGCAGTGAGGAAATCATTCTGCAGGTATCTTTTTGGGAGTAAGCACTGTGTGGTGTGGAAGGACACAAACATGGGCCAGTCTGTGGAGAACAATTCTAAGTGTTGCAATCATATGAAGTGGGGTTGAGAAGAAAGTATGGGTAATGAATGGATGAGAGTTTGAGAAATGAGACATCTCAGCCAGAAATAAGGCAAGGTCATGGATATACTTGGAGTCAAGTAATGTTAAGTAGTGCGGAATAAAATGGAGGCTTTTATGATCATTTATCCCTCTGGATTGGATCATGCATAAGAGTAGGATTAGCTCAAAGTCAGAAAGGCTCAAAGCCAGAAAGTCAGAGCACTACAAAAAAAGACATTTCATTAATCTAAATATATTAGTTAGCCAGGGTCTAGACGAGGACTTTATGGATAAGAAAGTAAAGAAAGAGGTAATTTAACACAACAGAAACTGTAATGGCCATAACAGATTTAAGATAAGAGGCATCAAATTTAAACCCCATTTGCAAAAAAAAAAAAAAAAAAAATTAAAAAAAAAATAAATAAACCCCATTTGCATTTGGAAAAAATGTAACAGATTTTAATAATAAATACAAACCATAGCAGCTGATTCATTTTTTTTTTCTGCCAGCCTGCTTCCCTTCTGGGGATTACACAAAAAGTAAGATGAATGAAATCTGTTATTACTCCTATTCCTATGGCATAAAGATAGTCTATTTGCCATGTCAGTGATGAACTTAACTTCCAAAAAGTATAAGCAGATAAACAGGAAAAAGGGATTTTATCAAATTTGTTCACAATGCTGATGGATTTAGATATTGATTTTTAATGGATGTTAATTCTGTATTCTACAAGCTATATCTGTAGCATATTGCTTGCCTGGACAAATAGTACTTACTAAGTCATTTCTAAATTCAAACTTGCATTAAAGTCGTGAACTTTGTAGGGCTCAGTTTATTTTTTCACCATTCAGATTAGTATTTTAAGGATTTAGGGGCTTCTTAACACCTGTATCTCAGAGTCCCGACAGACTCCTAACCCTGGCACTCAGCCATGTGGGTATGACATCACATGCAGCCTTCCATCAGTTGTGCTGTGTGTGCAAAGCCCCTGTCATGCTCTCTTCCTGATGTTGGTTCTCTGCACTTAAATCTTTCATCTTATGATATGGCTACACACACAAGAACATGTTAAATTTGGCGTATCGCTGTCTCTCACTGCATACACTCTACTCTTCAAGATCTGCAGATATTTGGTGAGATTGGGGCTTGCAGTTCTGCTCTAGGAGTTTCAGGGCACTTGCTGCACATCTGGGCCATGGTCAGGTCTTCTGATGCACATGATCTCTAGAAGTCTGAAAGATGCTGTGGAATCCTCTTAACTTCCTATGTATACTTTCCTCTGAGATATCCCACAAAACTGCAGGGGAAATAATTTAGTCAATGTCATCTAAGTTAAAGATAGTAAAACCAAGTATCAAAACAAATAGACAATAATAACAGTTTTATATAATTTTGACATGAGTATGAAGGCCCTAGGGCATACTCCCTTACCCCCTCCACTGAAGACACAGAATGACATTATTATGCATTTACTTTCTTTTGCAAAAAGAGAGCATGAGAAGATAGTGATGCTGTCAATGTCAAATAAGAATAGGAGAAATGTCAAAATTATATTTTTTTCTTAAAAACAAAAAAATGGTTTTCCAAAAAAATACAATTTTGAAAATTACATTGTGAAACTTGTTAAGCCACCAAAAAATATAAAACTCCAAGCAGATCAAATTACTTGTCTATAAATAATTATTTGTCAAACTTTGTCATCTTAAAATTATTATTACTACTAGTAATACTTATTTTGAATTGTATATATAGGAAAAAAAGTACTCAAACGCTGTTTGTGCTTTAAAAAAGAAAATATTTTATTTATTTATTTGACAAGAGAGAGCACAAGCAGGGAGAGCAGAGAGGGAGAAGCAGAACCCCCCCACTCAGCAGGGAGTCTGATGCAGAGCTTGATTCCAGGACAGCGGGATCAGACCTGAGCTGAAGACAGATGCTTAACTGACTAAGCCACCCAGTGGCCCCTCAGATGCTGTTTCTGTTGATGCTGGCCCATTAATCCTTAATTCTGTATTACACGTTAACAACAAAGCATTTGTGTGTTGGATCAGACCTATAGTTCAGGAAACCTAGACATGAATTTTAGGATTCCTTTTGAGTAGTGCATTATTAAAACTTTAGAAATGGTATTATTTTCAGCTTAACCTGAAAAAATAAAATCTAAAAAGAAGTCAAAAAGCTTGGCCAAGCTCACACAGTAGGATGGTTGAAGCTATCAGGGAGAACACAGGTGTCTCCTGAGCTACTGTGTCCATATTTAGGCACAGGGACTCCCACTAGAGAAATGTAGGCCTCCCTCCCTCATTGCAGAGTTTGGGAGAGGGGACCTGACACACAGGCTTAGCCTCTGCTGGGCTTTCCACCATGTTTCCACGAAGTAACAACCAAGTTTGTTTTTTACGATGTGATAAATTCAGTGGGTCTGCTATTGTCCAGAACTAAGAGGAACAGAGTGAGGCAGTCTGAGGATCTGAAGGCACACATGTTAGGAGGCCAACAGGGCCACAGAGCCAAAGCCTTATTCTCCAATATTTTATTTTATTTTTATTTATTAATGATAGCTCAGTTGTTTTAATCCCACATCTCTGATATACTATGTCAATCTCTGAATTGGTTCTAATCTTGGGAGGAAAGAAGAATATGAGTGGCTGGCTGCCTTCCTGAACCTTTCACAGACTTCAAAAATAGAGCTGATACCAAACTCAGGTTTTGTGATCCCAAGTAAAGGAACACTTAGGGAACACTTGCTGTCATTCTGTAATTAGGAGTGAAATTCAAGTGTCAATATGAAGGGGATTTCTGGGAGAAATGGTGATTTGGGCAGAGGATCCCGTTGTATCCCTGCCTGTGATGATCCTTCCTAGAAATAAAAGCCACAGTGGGGTGGGAGGCCTTGTAAGACTGTTTTGATAACTAGGCAAGGAGAGTTTGGGGACATGGAAGGAAGATGACAATGGAAAGAAATGGAAAGAAGAGGGTGAAATGAGAAATGAGCAGAGTGTAGGACAAAAGGCAAAGCACATGAAGAAGTGATTTTCAAGGATTAAGAGTCAATTACACATCCAAAAATTACAGTTCTTCCTGGTATATAAATGAACTACAATTAAGATAATATTAAGATATTATTTCCTCTGCCTCACAAATAACAAAGATTCTAAAGAGAGTGGGAGGGCAGAGAGACAACACATACTGGTCATGCTACTTAATTACATATTAAAAGCCTTAAAATGTGCATATGCTCTGATTAATTTCTACTTTCAAAATGCATCCCACAGAAATAATCTGAGATAAATATGAAACATGTATATATATAATATTATAAATATATAATACAAGATTATATAATATCAATATACATTTAGGGATTTAAAAATTATCAGTATGGAAAAGGGAAATAATCTCCATTATGCACTTAAGCATGTAGAAGTATATGCATATGATAGAATGGAATAGCTCTTAAAATAGAGTTGTAAAATAGTAGCTATTATTACTGGAAATATTTATAATAGATGTAATAGATAGTTAGGTTTAAAAGAATTGAAATGTGACATAATGCATTCCTTAGCATTATTTTTCAAAACCAACATGAAGCACTACCACACGCAGAGAACAAAAGATCTAGTATAAGAAAGAGAAGAAAAAAGCACTTAACTTTTTTTAATTGATATTCTTTCCTCTAGCAAGCAGAGTTTCAGTTAACTTTTAAAAATTATTTGATTTTCTTTCACTTGTCTGGGTTTTCTCAATACTCTGTACTGACCATTTATTTTTTGTATAGATACATGTTTTCCCTTTTAAAGTTTCATACGTTGTGGAAACTGGTTTCATTTGCCTGTCCAATATCTGTTCATTCAAACCTTCTTCCTAACTAATAGATCCTTACTTTTTATGTAAAGTTGCAATGTACCCAATTTAAAATAGTTAACTGCTCAGAATCTCTTGTGGATAAGGTTTTCCAAAATGTGTGAACAGTAATATGTTAATATAAGTAACTGCTTTCATATATCTTTTAGGCTTTTGCATTTTGTCTTTAATCTTTTTCCTATTAGGAATACAAGCATGATGGCTGGAGACATAGTAGCCATACTGGTAACATGAGAATAACAAGCCCTAAACCAAGCAAAAAATTAGAAGAAATTTGTGTCCTTGATTACTTCTTCAAGCTGTTGTACAAGTTCTGTACTACCTACATTTGTGGGGTTTTTTTCCCCTTAAGAAAAAAACATAGCTCTCTACTCTGTAAAGTACTCTGGACTGATAAGCTTTGCATGTAACCAAAACTAATCATAACTGACACAAAGCAAGAGAAGGACAATTTTAATTTGCATTCAACCCTGAGTTGTAAATGATAATGGTAGAAAACCTCTAACTCCGGTAGACTTTTGAATCAAGGGGTTAAAAAAGATGAAAGGATTCTAGAAGATCTCCAGACTGGGGAATTACTGCCAGCACCTTCAACCATATTTCAATACTTTGGTTATCAAAAATACTTGAAGAACATGCATTAGTGTTCTATTCAATGTCAACCTCCAACTTGGGTTTCCCTTAAGAGCTGACTGTCAAACATTATGCAATTGCATATATTTTATTTCTGTTCCAAGGATTAAAAATAGGGATTTTCATGTAGTAAGACATATTATGTCAAGTGACTTAAAAAGTAACATTATATATTACCAAGCAGAATTTCCAGATTTAAAAGTAGGGTCATGAATAAAATACTGTCAAGAAAAAAGAGAATTTTGACCACTGAACACAACTCATCCCAGGAATATCTGCAGGATTCAAACAAATAGGATTCATGCCTTTGATCTTTCTCAAGACTTAATCTGCCTCCATATGTAATTCTTACCCCGGGTCATTTCAAATGTCACCCCTGTTCCAAAAATCTCCATTTCTTTTTTTCTTACCTTATTGGAGTATTAAAACTAGCTTTTGGCATTATCAGTGTTTAGTAGACCCCTGCAGACATGACTGAAACACCCAGCACTAGAAGCTTTTCCATTAAAATGCAGCATTTTTTAAATGATGGTTCAATGAACCATAACAAAATAGAATCTCCCCCTCTCTGGAAGTGATCAGACAGGTTCAAAAAGAATATTTGATGATATGCCAAGCCAGCACATTGCTGCGATTATAGAAGCAATGCCCACACCCAAAACAGCCAGACTTTTCTTCTCAATTATAGACCAGCTGCCACCCATAGTGAGCCTGATTTAGCATTGGATCAAAAAATCCCAACTCCCTCTACATGGGTTCAGTGACATTTCACAGTGGCACAAGACCCAGGTAAAACCATTAAAAAAAATGACTTGGGGCCATGTCAAGAAGAAATTGAGACCTAGGGCCATGTTTTCCCATATCATTAGACATTTTCTTATATTATACTGAGCTATCCGTATAGAAATCTCAGTGAAATGTTGAAAATAAACTGCCTGCTTCCTAATTCATTAATGCATTCATCCATTTGGCAAATTCCTATTGAGAAAATATAATTAAAATGTTAGGATTAAAGTGTTATACTAAGCTTCTTATCATGCTTCTGATGGCAACATTATGTTTTGTTGTTTTTATTGTTTCTTCAAATAACTTTTGTTCCTCTAAACACCATCATATACCTGTTTTGTAAAACGGAGGTGAAGCTAGCAATGTTTTTCCTCCATTCAATCCTTCATGTTTCATGTTATCAGTACTTTAGGCACCTAAGCTGTATTTTCTATTATTTTATGTATTGTAGAACAACAAACAAACTCTTAAATTCTTATGAATGTGCTAATCAATCTGTAGCACCATATCTATGCTATTGTGCAAGGATGAAATATATAATTAATGAAATAATAGAATCTCAGTCAGGATGGACTTTCAAGGTAATCCAGATGAAAGCACATTTTACAACATATCAAAAAAACAGTGCTTTCAACTGCTGGATGGATAATATAGTTCTCTGAAAGGTAGTCATGATGCTGCATTAAAACCTACACCTGACGGTTCCCGTTCTGCCTTCAAGAGCCACAGGAAAGTCTAAATGTTCTTTCATGTAACACCCTGAAATATTTTGAAAATAGCCCATTCCACACCTGTCAATCCTTCCCCACCCCAGTCTCATCCAATTTATCTCCTTTTTAAGATACACCTCCTCAGTTCTTTCAAATGATTCTCATAGAGAATTATCTCCTAGCCTGTATTTATCCTTCTTCTCTGGATGCATTTGGATTAGTCTGTCAATGTTTCTCTTGAAGGGAAAAATGCAGCTTGTGGGTGGGATGTGTTAACTTCCCAGAAGAGTTAGAACATTCCTATCTTTCTCACTGACTCCCTATTCCTCACCAGGCTGGCTTCACTCACATTGACATTTTTGGCCTTTATCGTTCTCTCATCTCATATTGAGCCTTCACTCAATTAAGACTTAGATCTTTCTTATAAAGGCTGATATTGATCCATATCTAACCCATCTATAATCAGAGTTTGTCTTTTGAACTTAGTGTGGAGTATTATATATGGTGTATTTCATTTCCTTAGGTTGATTCTATGCTCCAACTTTTCAAGATCTTCTCAGTTTCTGAAATGTTTTAATATGAGTCTGATAATTTCATGACTGCTGAAAAAAAATCTCAAAAAATACCTAAGGCTATATCTGATTAGGGGAGATATTCTTAGGCTGGGATTTAATTTCCTTTACCTGATTTTCCAGGTTCAATTCCAGATGAGAAGTTGCAGTTTTGAATTGCACTTTTGTGGTCTGAGATATCACTCACTGTCTCCCTCCTGTCAGGTGTAAGGGGGTGGGGGGTGGAGAGAAACAATCAAAGTCACATTTTTTCTTATAGTGAACTAGAGACCACATTACCTACTAGGAAAGCTTCAGAATTGGTGTGAGAATCAAAGGAGGTAGTATTTGCAGAACCTTATTGAAAAATTTAAGCTTTAAGCAATTGTAAGTTAACTGTCCTTCTAGGAAAGTGATCTGTTTCCTGTAAGATATTTCTCAGCCTTTAGGACATATACTATTATCACTATATTTAAAGTATTTATCACATCTCAGAAGTAAGCCCATACTTATATGCTCAATCTACAACAAAGAAAGAAAGAATATACAATGGAGAAACGACAGTGTCTTCAACAAATGGCGTTGGGAAGCTGGACAGGTAAATGCAAAAGAATGAAGCTGGACCACTTTCTTCCACCATACACAAAATATAAACTCAAAATGGATCAAAGATGTAAATGTGAGACCTGAAACCACAAAAATCCTAGAAGAAGACATAGGCAATAATTTCTTCGACATCAGCCATAATTTTTTTTTTTAGGAATCTCTTTTCAGGCAAGGGAAACAAGAGCAAAATTAAACTATTGGGACTACACCAAAATAAAAGCTTTTGTACAGCAAAGAAAACCATCAGCAAAGTGAGAAGGCAACCTAATGAATTTATTCAGTAGAATAAATGACAAGATATTTTCAAATGACATAACAATAAGGAATTAATATCCAAAATATAGAAATAACTTAAATAAATCAACACACACAGACACACACACAAATCTGTTTAAAAAATGGGCAAAGGATACAAGTAGACATTCTTTTCCCCCAAAGACAGACAGACAAACGGCCAATAGGGACATGAATAGATGCTCAACATCACTAGTCATCAGGGAAATGAAAATCAAAAACACAATGAAACTCACCTTACACTTGTCAGAATGACTAGAATTATGACAAGAAATAACAAATGTTGGCATAGATGTGGAGAAAAGAGAATTCTAGTGCAGTGTGGTGGGAAGGACAAATTGGTGCAGCCACTGTGGAAAACAATACTTATTTTCCTCAGAAAATTAAAAGTAGAATTACCATATTATCCACTAATTTTACTACTAGGTATTTATCTAAAGAAAATGAAAACAGTAATTCAAAAAGATATATGCACCCCTATGTTTATTGCAGCATTACTTACAATAGTCAAGATATGGAAGCAAATCAAGTGTCCATCTGTAGATGAATGTATAAAGAAGATGTGTTATAGATAGACACACACAGGAATACTACTCAGCCATAAAAATAGAATGAAATCTGACATTTGCAACAACATGGATGGATCTAGAGGGTATAATAGTGAAAAAAGTCAGACAGAGAAAGATAAATACTGTATGAATTCACTTATATGTGGAATTTAGGAAATAGAACAAATGAACAAAGAAAAGAGATATAAAAAAAACAAACAGGCTCTTAAATACAAAGAACAAACCAGTGGTTACCAGAGCGGAGGTTGGTGGAGGGTGGGTGTAATAGATAAAGGGATTAAGAAAACAATGTATCATAATCAGCACTGAGGAATGTAAAGAACTGTTTAATCATTATATTGCATACCTGAAACTAATATAACACTGTATGTCAATCGTACTTCAATAAAAAATAAACTGTTTATCACATCTCAAATTATTGACATTTTACTTCCTTTATGCAGAAATTTTATTCTAGCTTATTGTATAGTTGGTTTTTATAGTTTTTCTCCTTTCAACTTATACCTTAATTCCCAACCTATAAGATTCTTTAAAATTCTGTGTGTGTCATACTCATTTTGAATATCAATATCAATTTATCAAAAGTAGGTGCTTCATGATTCTTAGTTGTGCTCAGTTAAATCAGTGCTTCCTTCATCTTATGATCCTTCATACATGACATCCATCAGAAATCGATGTTTATGAAAATGTTAAAGGGATGATTTTCTATTTTGTAAATTATTTTAGAAATGATTGAGTTCTCAACTAAAATCCTTCTTTGAAATAGGGGAAAAAAGAGAAAAAGTCATGCTAAAGAATGAGCGTACCAGGGGCAAAATAATGTTCAGGAAGGTAAGTAAAGGAGAACACAGTCACAAAGGATAGAAAGGCTATATATTTTCTGGGTTTTAAGAAGTAGAAGCACATCAACCTATACTTGAATATTTTATTCCTTCTTTGATTAATTTGAATCATGACATTGCTGGGAGCATACTGGCCATCTTTTCTCTAGTACTAAGCCAGATCAACCCATGTATCCCTACTGGAGCCACTTCCAACATCTGGGAAAATGGGAAGCACCAATGATGACCATTAGATTCCATGTGGCTATTTCAATATTGTGTGAAAATGTGGGTAAAGTTTATATCCAGATTTACCTAATGTAAGAATGCAATATTTTCTCTTTGTCTCCTGGCATCTCTCCTTTTAATCACTTTCTTACATTGCTTTGTAGATTAATATGCATAAATTACAAGTACATGAACTTCAATATTTGTGTTTACATGTGTAATTCACTTGTACCAAAGTAGTAATATGGGAAAAATTCTAATAGAAGTTAATCTGTATGCTCCCTTGAGAATTTTAGAAAATCAGAAGGCATCAAGATATTTACTTATTAACAGACCTGAGGTAACATGAATTAACTAATGACAAATAAGAAAGGAATATTAGAAGGCTTGCAACATGTGAAGAATCAACATAAATGAAGGGGAAGAAGGGACAGTAGTAACATTATATATGTTCTGAAATTCCTCCTATTTTATTTACATTGTCTGGAATAACACAGTAACATGAATATGCATACCACTGACTTTCTTTGCAGCAGCATGAATAAGATGCATAAATAATAGATGACAATAGATCAGCAAGAGCAATGTCTTGGTAAATGAATAAGGCTGAGACAACAGAAAGACTTTAATGATCGAATGTATCTATCACTTCCATATCTTCAGAGACAAATTCTGTTTTTTTTAGTTTTCTCTTTTCCTGAAATGTTTTTTGCATTATTAGTAAGAACAGTATCCCTTATGTATTATTTTCTTTCAAAATTATCTCTAGGTTCAAGGCAAAAGTATTACGAATAGGTGTTAAATACATATTAAATTACATCACTCTGCAACCTACTGAAATGCATTAAAATGAAAGTGTTAAAATTACTAAAGCTTGGTTGAACTAAGCAGGCTTTTCACATTTTCTTAAAATGGATACATGGAAATAAAGAATGCACCATGTACATACATCATGTAAAGTTATTCTATGATTCAATATCTAAGTATGGCAATGCTTAATCAACTGATTAAAATATAAGATTAGACATTTAGAAAGAAATTGTTAAAAATTAAATGATTTTTTTGATTTGTGTTAACTTTGACAATTTTTAAAAAATAATTGTGCTTCCATAATATATTTCTTTAATTTAGTTAGAAAGGCTTTAAGTACCTATACAGAAACATCATCCTAACATTTCCCCAACACAGTTCATTTCCAAGAGGCTGTTAAAGATTTAAATATCTCAGTGTATTTGTAAAATAAGAGAAAGTAGCACTAGGAAATTGGTAAAAATATTCAGTTTATAGTATGGTGAAAGAATATTTGAAATTTCTTTGAGCAAACATGCAGTTGATTTATATTCTAAGACTATTCATTTAAGTTATAATTATGTTAAAATATTCATTCTACAATTTTTCAAGACTGACAAATCAGTGTACCAATTTCAAGGTATATGACTAAAATAAAATATGATACTGATTACTTTAAACACTGGTTTGAGAAAAGAAACATGAAAATGTGTATTTTCAAAATAATTTTTTGTGACACCATATTGAAAAATTTTACATAGACTTAGAAACCTACTGGTGTAAAGGAAAACTTATGCATTTTAGGACTAAGACCGTATCTATAAAACCATCACTAAAAAATAGGAGAAGAAAGAATACTCATTCTATCCAATATTATAAACTCTGTACATACAGTTTGTTAAGTATAAGTCTGGAAATATTAAAACAAAATAAATATACTAATTCACCATTGATCATACCCATATGAAAATAAATAAATTTATTATTTTTAAGGTCAACCAAAAGTACCACTAAAGTGAGTAAGTCTTATGTAAATATATATTATCTGTAGGGCATTGTTTATGACATAAGAAAACTGGCAAAACAATCAAAAATATTAAATCAATATGTTATAATTTAGACATGAATATTTTGTTTTGCCATTGAATATCTTGTGATAACAGGAAGCTATGAGTCATTTGTAGCAAGTACATCATAACAAAAATGGACTTATTTTCAGAAAGATGGATTTTATTTTCCTCCCAAGTACTTGGTCCATCTAAGCTCGAATTAGAATAGTACCAAATCCATTGTTGACCTTAAAGCTATTCAGAGACTTTTATTAATAGAAATTTACATAGAAAATTATTAAATGAAATTAGTTCTAAAAGTCAGTCAGTCATAGGATAGACTTCACACATGATATTCTTAAAATAGTTTAGTATCATCTGTCCTGCTTGAAACCATTATTGCCTGGAAGAAAGCCTACCTCTGGGTAGAAGTTCCACTGTACTGCTGGCTATGCATTTGAGGGGAAGCCCAGTTGAGTACATTGATTCACTGTTTTGCTTGTCGTAAATGTTTATACTGGGAGTGAGCCCAATTATGTAGAGTATATATCTGTGCTCTCCACTTGGTCTGGTTCCTCTGAGTTAACAGTATTATCAGAGTGTTTTGTTTTTTTTTTTTTAATCTGTGGACACTGCTCTTTCACAGAAAGATAAGAGTCACAGTTTATGCCATCTTGAATTCAGTATTATCTATACCAATGAATATCAATCCTGGCTGTGCATTAAGATGAATTGGAAAGATCTTTGTTTAAATACTAATGCCAGGCCATGACATTGGAGAATCTTGTTCAATTATGGAGGAATGGTACTAGGTCATCAATGTGCTGTAAGTGAACCAAACTGCAGCCAGAGTTGAAAACTACTGGTCTATACAATTCCTAGCAAAACAGATAACATAAGAAGATTACTAGATGTATGAAATGATAGTCAAAAGAATATCACTTTAAAGAATAAGGGCAAGTAGCTCTCATCAAAAACAGGAGAACATTTCAAAATTGTCTTTAAGATCTCTCTCAACAGGGATCTCTGGGTGGCGCAGTGGTTTAGCACCTGCCTTTGGCCCAGGGTGTGATCCTGGAAGTCCCGGGATCGAATCCCACGTCAGGCACAAGGTGCATGGAGTCTGCCTCTCCCTCTGCCTATGTCTCTGCCTCTCTCTCTCTCTCTGTGTGTGACTATCATAAATAAATAAAAATTAAAAAAAAAGATCTCTCTCAACAAAATTCTAGAATCTATTTCATCAAACAATAATTTATCTTTCAGATAAGTAGAGTGGAAAAAACCTATAAAATTACAACAAGGTATCAGGATTATTATAGTAATTAAAAATAAATAAAACTTATTTATAAATATATAAATATATAAAATAAATAATAAATATAAATAATTACAATTATTACTATTATATTCAAAATTTCAACAAAAGGCACACATTACATTTAGATTTTTAAGAGTAAGCTGTTTACTTTGAGTGATTTATTTTCATTTATATATTAAGGAAAATGCTATCAATGTAGAAGTATCTCAAAAAAATAAATTAATGGAAAAGGTTAAGGGGCAATGGATAAATGAACTTAATATTAAATATTTAAACCTTAAGAATAATTCATCTATATTTTTTTTAAAAAGTTAATTTTATAGTACAGTTATTAATGCTCAAATTGCCTTAGACACTGAAAATGAAGAAAAGGGTACTCAGTATTGACATAAAATTCTCTGGCTATATCTAGACATTTGCCACTTTTTCCTTCTTTATTTTCCTTTTCCTTTTCTTTTTTTTTTCTTTTTTTGTCTGATAACTCTCCCAGCCTGCCTCATACTTTGTGCAAGACTTTGTGCTATATGGTTTCTATCTCTCACATAAAGAAACAAAAACAATGTAGTCTATTCCTTCCTATGCCCTTTGCAGTGAAAATGAAATCAGAGGATCTCAAAGGCAGTTGAATGTACCTTATCACCAAGCATTTTGAAACTCAAGTAGGTGACATAGAAATAAATTTTTTTTAATTTATTCATGAAAGACACAGAGAGAGAGACAGAGACAGAGACATAGGCAGAGGGAGAAGCAGGCTCCATGCAGGGAGCCCGATGTGGAACTCAATCCCGGGTCTCCAGGATCACGCCCTGACCGGAAGGCAGGCCCCAAACCGCTGAGCCACCCAGGGATCCCCTAGAAATAAAAGTTTAAGGTTTGCATCTGAGGTTTGATTGTCCAGCAAGTGATATACTAGCAAGGCTGAATCCAGCGGCTGCTTCTCTGAATCTTCCCGTATATTCCCATTTCACTGATCTGTTTCCATTTTTTTTCCCTTTTCCATGCTTTAACCTTTAAGTAACCTTTCTTTATATCTAAGGGTCTTTGAATGAAAGCACAATTAATGCATTTTGACTAGCACAATAAGGAAAAGCAATTTATTAGGATAATAATAGGAAACTTATAAATGTATCCATTTGCCAGCCTGTTTTGGCAGCAATAGCAAATGAGGGAATTACCTCAGACTGCAAAGGTAATTCTCATCCCACTTTCTACCTGCCCAATCTTCATTTTATCTAGACCTAGAATTTAGCTAGAGCTAAGGTTGGAAGAGAAGCCAAGTGCACACAGAAAAATATGACATAGCAACAGAATTGCCAGACTTATAATATCAGTAATATTTGTGAGAATTTTCAGAGGAATGGATTCTGAGGGTGCTCAATCAGGAAAAAAAAATAAGTATTTCAAATTGGACCCTTAGCCAAAGGCTCTGAATAAACTAGTTTATCTTGAGCAGTTGGGCTTATGTCTAGTTATTTAATAAGTATGTTGGTTAAAAATTAGTCTCAGGGGAAACTCACAAGGAGTATCATGTCAGGAATCCATTATATTTAAAGTAAGAAGGATGTGAGATCTTTGGAATATGGAATGCTAGAATGTCTGTCAAGATTGTGACCTGCTGGGCAGCCTGGGTGGCTCAGCTGTTTAGCGCTGCCTTCAGCCCAGGGCCTGATCCTGGAGACCCAGGATGGAGTCCCACATTGGGTTCCCTGCATGGAGCCTGCTTCTCCCTCTGCCTGTGTCTCCTCTCTCTCTCTCTCTCTCTGTCTCTCTCCCTCTCTGTGTCTCTCATGAATAAATAAATAAAACCTTAAAAAAAGGATTGTGATCTGCTTGCTACTCATTAACTATAATTTTCCCAGACTATTCCTTTCATCAAGAGATTAAATAACTTTTTATCAGAAGAGATATCAGGTGAGTGATGCCAAATAAACATAGATCTCTCCAAAAACACTGAGATTGGAAGTATTTGTGCTGTCAGAAACCAAAGACACAGGATTTATTCATAAGAGGCAAAGAGCTGTTGTTGTGGTCCTAATGAACATTAGGACCATTGGAGTCATCAGGATTATATAGACATGGCTTATTGTAGCTGTAAATTGATCATGGATTCCCAAGGATCATAATTAGTGTCTGATCATTAAGGTACTATCATATTCCTATTTTTAACAAGTATTCTAACAATTTTATTTATTTATTCATGACAGACACAGAAAGAGGCAGAGACATATGCATAGGGAAAAGCAGGCTCCCTGTGAGGACCCCAATATGGGACTTGATCCTGAGACTCCAGGATCAGGCCCCAAGCTGAAAGCAGTTGCTCAACCACTGAGCCACCCAGGCATCCCACAAGTATTCTAGTTCTATTGCAAAGAGGTCTGATTAAAACCATCAAAATGGAGTTTTATTCCTCACTCCATTCCCAAATTTGAGTCAAATTACAGGTCTAAAGTCCTTCATATAAAGGGAAGGTAGATATTTCTGAGTAAAGATATTGTGAAAATATCAGAAAGTTCTATAAATTTTTTTTCTAGCCTTCAAGCAAAGGTGCCTATTTCCATATACAAGAGTAACTGTGCACTTGTGAAATGGAAATGCATTAGATAAGAGCTTTATTTTGATTTTGAGAAACCCAGAGTTCTCTGCCAACCTACAATCAAAGAGGAAATTTCACTGAGTTCAAAGGACAATGAGGTCGTCCCAATTCTGCTTCACAATATGCTGTGGATATTTCCCCAGTCATGATTAAAAAGTCTTCCTCCCCAGAATATTTTATTGGTCTAAGTTTGAAACAATTACATTATTACTTTTGAATTTAATAATGTATGTTTAAATATCAAATTAGCATGTTTATTATTTAAGTAATACTGTATTCTACATAGATGTTAAATTAGAGAATTTTCCGTCTTAAAGTGAACCTGAAAAACATTGACCCAGCTAATCATTCATTTCAAGAAAAAGTTCATAGAGGTTGGGGATCATTTAGATTTGCTTCCAGCATAGTTCTTACCTTCATGTATTTGAACAGCTGATTTGAAATAATTATAACACAATAATTACAAATATGAAGAAAATAGAGTTTGAATAACATTAATTCAGTCCTTCTATATCATCATTTACATTTTTCTATTAAAAAATTTAACTACAGAGACTTTTGAAAACCACTATCTCAGCCTCAAGAGAAACAAAAATATTGACAGTAGTGAAGTTTCTGGAATTTATTGTGCAATGTAATTTTTGTGACTTCCTGCCTAACAACTATCTGTTTAAGATGTTTCCTTACTACATACAGTTTACATAATATATGCTTATATACACACACACACACACACACATATTTTGCAGATTTATTTATTACTTTAGAGAAAGAGAGAGTGCATGGGGGAGGGGGAGAGGGAGAGGAAGAATCACAAGCAGACTCTCTGCTGAAAACAGACCCCAACACAAGCCTTTATTTCATGACCCTGATATCACGACCTGAGCCAAAATCAAGAGTCAGATGTTTAACAGATTGAGCCAAGGTGCCCCAATATATATACATCATTTTGAAAATAAAATTCATGAAAATGGTTTAATAAATTATCAACAAAATGACAAACTACTGAATGAGAGAACATATTTGCAAAGGATATTTTCAATAAGCAGTTAATATCCAAATTATATAAAGATCTTAAAAAAATTCTACAACTCAACACCAAAAACAAATAAATATAAAAACAATCCAATTAAAAAATAGGCAAAGGACCTGAATGGACTTCTTTTTCCCCAAATAAGACAGACAAATGGCCAACAGACATATGAAAAGATGTTCAACATCCATCAGGGAAATACAAATCAAAACCACAATGAGATATCAGTACACTGTCAGAATGGCTAGAATAAAAAATACAATAAATAACAAATGTTGGAGAAGATGTGGAGAAAAAAAGAACCCTCATGCATTGTTGGTGGGGAGGTAAACTGGTTTAGCCTCTGTGGAGTCCAGTATGGATTTGCTAAAAAAAAAAAAAAAAAAAAAATTAAAAATATAATTATCATATGACCCAGTAATTTCATTGTTGCATATTTTTGCAAAGAAAGCAAAAACACTAACTCAAAAAGATATATGCACCCCTGTGTTTATTGCAGCATTATTTACAATAGCCAAGATATGGAAGCAACCCAATCGTCCATTCATAGATGAAAGGATGAAGAAAATGTGGTGTGTATATACAATGAAATACTATGCAGGCATAAAAAATGAGATTTTGGGATGCCTGAGGGTTTAGTGGTTGAGCGTCTGCCTTTCTCTCAGGGCATGATCCTGGGGTCTTGGGATCAAGTCCCACATCAGGCTCCCTGTGGGGAGCCTGTTTCTCCCTCTGCCTATGTCTCTGCTTCTGTCTTTCTGTGTCTCTCATGAATAGATAAATAAAATCTTAAAAAAAATAAGATCTTGTGACTTGCAATGACATAGATCAACCTGGAGCATATAATGTCAAATACCATTTGATTTCACTTATATTTGGAATTTAAGAACAAAACAAACAAAAAAGAGACAAACCAAAAAACAGCCTGTTAAATATAGATAACTGGTGGTTGTCAGAGGGAAGGTGGCTGTGGGGTATGAGTGAAATAGATAAAGAGGATTAACAACAGCACACTTATTGTGATGAGCACTGAAATATATGTATATATATATGTATATATATATATTTCTTTAAACACTATATTGTACACCTACAACTAATATAACACCATGTTGATTATACTTCAATTATATGTATGTGTATACACAAATATATATATATATATATATATATATATATATATATATATATAATCAGCAACTGATTATCTCCCTAAAAAAAGGGTTTGTCACTCAATTCTGAGTGAAAACAAATTTACAAATTTACTGGTTTCTATCAACAATACGTATGTGCAGAATAACAATTTTGACAAAATAATTCGCAACATCTATTGGATGCTGATTCAGAGCACAAACAGAGTTCTGGAGAACCTTGTCCCAGCCCAGCAAGGTATTTCTACAGAATCTGTGTAGAGTCTTCTACCATTCTACTCACTTGAGTGGAGGACTGCTATGGTAAATACCAGTGAATTCCATGAGCAAGAGCCCATTGTCACACTTCTTTTACTAGGAGTAAATTCCTTGGTTAGATGCAGTGCTGTGTGGAATATCATGGTAGTGCACAGGAATTCCATAAGTTTTTGGTTGCTGTTTTCCCAGAAATATATTTGCAGGGTAGGCAAATCCATATCCAGAGTGTGTGTCTATTCCAGTAAAATCAAAATGCTGCCACTTCCATGATGCAAGTGCAATGTAGTTCACCTGCCACCCTAGGGAATTATGTCATATTAAGAATTCAATGTTCATCTCCACCATTGGCAGATTGGCACAACAGTGGTTAGAGCTAGATCAGCTTTGGTAAGTGGAAGTCCATGTTACTAAGCCAATGTACAACCTCACTCTCTGCTGCCATAGCCATTCTGTTCATGACCCATTGGGTATGGCAAAAGTGGCTGGAAAAATAGGCTGATTGGTAGTGACTACAGAGTGGGTCATTCTATCCACTTAATTATTAAAATCTTCCTCTGCTGAAGTCACTTTTGGCGACTTCATTAATTTAGCCAACAGCATGCAATTTTAAAATTTTAAAAGCTTTTTATATTAAAAACTAAAATATAAGCCATCAAGGTAATTTTTACTTTAATACAATTGAATAGTAATACCTTCTACGTATTCAGGGACTTTAAACTTCATTTAGAGTTTGTTCTTCCAAAAGAGCATACAGATAAAGTTTGAGAGAAGCTGGGTTAGGACAGAGGCATCCTGCTCCTCAGAGTATTATTATTTTCTGAAAAAACCTTGGGTAGGAAGTTTAAATTTCAACCTCAAAGTCAAGGAGCTGAATCTGAAAGTCCATCCTGATCTTTCCACTGTGGCCAGTACTATCATTTCATCCAATAATGGGTTTGATCCAATTGCTTTCTTTTCATTCTTTTTTTTTAAAGATTTATTTATTTATTTTGAGAGAGAGTGTGAAAGAGCACATGTGCACAAGTGTAATGGGAGGGGCAGAAGGAGAGAGAGAATCTCAAGCAGACTCAGTAATAGGTGTGGAGCTCCTGGGTCTCAATCCCATGACCATGATATCATGACCTTAGCTGAAATCAAGAGTTGTAAGCTTTATCTACTGAACCATAGACACCCCTCTGATCAGATTTTCTAAGCTTAAGTTTCTTTTTCAAAAGATATGTAAAATAATCATGTTTTATTATTGACTACTTCCCTTTGTGATCCTGATTTCCTATATACTACCTCCTTTATTCCATGTAAGAAATCTATGACATAAGTATGGACTCTCCTGGGAAGAAAATGAGACTGAAAAGGTTGAATAACTTGCCCAAAATCATGCAGGAAATAAGTAGAACCAAAAGTCTCTAATTTGTGTCTGTCTTAAAAGTCTTTGTTCTTAATTATCATGTTATATTATCTCCCACTCTTACAATTCTATTTTTTAATGCAAATCCCATGACCATTTTTTACAAAAGAATATGTGTGTGTGTATGTACTTAGATATATACTCTATGAATGGCAAATATGCATATTTGTGTTCCTACTCATATTTGCAATGTGGTAACCTATACAATAACAGTTATACTCCCTAGCACAAACTGGATGTAAGAGTAATGGTATATCCCATAGTCAGGTACTAGCCTAGTCATTTTCACACATATTAGATACTTTACTACTCATTACAAGCATGAACGATAGGATTTATTGCCCCCTTTTTTCCAGATCAATAAATTGAGTTGAGGGAATTAAGGTAATTTGCCCTGGCTGACATAGCTAATAATTGGAACATCTGAAATCTAAGCCAAGGTCTATTAATTCCAAAGCTCATGCACTACCTATGATAACTAACACTGCCTGTCTGGGTATTCATTATCTTGCTAACCAAACACCAAAAGTTTCTTTTAACTGGAGAAAAGTTACTCTTCTATGTCTTAAATTGCTGGATACAATGAGATTTTAAAGCCAAATTAAAAAGAACAGTCTTGTACATTCTCTTGAACTCCCTACAGCAAAGACTCGGTGAAATGTCAAGGTTGCAGCCAGGCAATCTTAACTGAAATGAACTTTGCTTCTTGGACACACTTAGCAAAACTGAGAACAAATAAATGATAATATAAAATCCATAAGCCCATTTCTAAAGTTTTTACTTACTCTGCATGTTACTTAGATCCACAAAGAAATAATCTTTTTTCATGGGGGGAAAAAGAGTGTTATGTGAAGCTTCTGCAACTAACATTTTGCAATAAATTTTATGAATGGATAATAGCATTATACTATAACCATGGCTTATTTATTATAAATCCTAATATTAATAGATATTACTAACTATAATGACTTTTCATAATTTTAGCAGACTAAGAGTTTTTTTTCCAAAATCTGTAGCTCTTTCAATTAAGATAACATATCAAAAATACATCTTTGTATCTACTACATGCTGTGCAACACTCAATTTTCTATACTCAGAATAGGGTTCTTATCAAGTACACCTAGAATATTAAGACAGTTGGCATACCATCACATTATATACTATTATCAGATTCAACTCTGTTATAAAGATTTTAAAAATTATTTTATATATAAATGCCTCAATATAATTTCTAGAACCATCAGAAGAATCTAAGCAAGTTTAGTATATTCTCAATGAATAAAAATATGACCAAGCTATTTTTCCTCTGAAAAACAATTACTGAGATACTTTGATACCCTTTTTATGTACCTTTCTCTCCTTGAGTCTTTATTTGGAAAATTTTCTTTGGGGTCTGAAGGTGCATGGGGTGTTATGTGGTAGATGGTACAATAGTTCATTTATCCAAAAAATATTTATTGCCATGCACTGTGTTCAGTTCTGAGGTGACAATGGTGTGCAGAAAGCTGACACAGACAATATAGTGCCAAGAATTCCACGAGAGCAGAGACATCCTACCATAGATTCATTTTCTTAGTTCCTTTTTTAAAAAAAAATCTTAGATAATAATGATACAAGCAATTAACTAGCCATACTTTGAGTACCATTCATATAAAGAATCATCCTAGACTTGGCATGAACTCTCCAGGGATAATGTTTTTTGAAGTCTCATCTGTAAGATAATGAAGGACAGTAGGAATCAATGAAACTTGTATCATGCAAATCATGGTAGTGTGGGTTTGTTTGGAACATCAACTCCTTTCCATGTGATCAAGACACCACACCTCAACAAAACTTTGGGGAAAATTGCTCTGAGGTTTGGAAAAGAATCAACAAGGCCTTGATTCTGGAAAGAGTTATCATATCAGCGAGTGAGTGAAGTAACTGACAAATCACTTCATCTACTCCTTAACAACAATGCAGGAATTCAGAGCAGGCTCCTCTATGCCTTCTTTTTCTGGAAGCAAGATAAATTCCAGTCTTCACAAACAGAATCTCAAGCTGATAAACACATCTTTCCTCGGGCAGCTCTGGATAAGATACAGACGTACATAGTGTCCAAAGTCTAGTTGGGAGAGGTAGGAAAAGTGGAAAACTCATCATCAAGCTGGGAAGCATGACTACTTTACTTGTTTTAAGTACAGGTAGAAAATAAAAAGTACAGGTAGAATAGAAAGCTGATGCTGTCAGCTGTAGCATTCAATGTTTCATCTGCTCAGTACCCACCTGAACAGTTCAGCATATACTAGGATATGTTAGGGGATTTTTTGTATATGGATATGAGTTTCTTACAAGATGGTGTGTGGAAGTCCATCACCTCACTAAGTGAAGAGATTCTCCATCACATGGATCTTAAATGAGTTTTCTTGATAATGATACACACATATCAATAATATTTTTCTCTGTGAAAATATTCTAAATTGTTTGTTTTGGTGGTAGAAGTTAAAGGTAAAATGTGCCATGAAAGTATTGCTTCTGGGTCAGAGAATAGATGTTTGGAAAACATAAAGTAGCATCTCACCTTGTTTTTATGGAATACAATTGTATTTATAGAAAATCAAGTGTCTAAAGAGAATACTTTGAATCTTTAATTACATTTCATTGTATTTTATGCAGGAAATTAAATTCAGTAATGTAATTCACAAATTTGATGATTTATAAAGTACATATATGTTTCATAAATATCTAGGATCTTCTATAGAGATTCTTTATAAAAGTGCAAGTGCCTTACTTTATTTGTAATTATATTTCTTCTAAATTCTTTTTTGTTGTTGTTGTTAACAAGAAGGAAAATTAATTGAATGGCTATTTAAGCCATAACATAACAGGAAAAAAGTCAGCAGGATATTAAAAATTCCTAAGCTTCTCTGTGACTTTATATATTCATTTGATTTCCATACAATGTCTAAAATGCTATAGCCAGATGATATGCAAAAAAGAAAAGATTGACAAGATTCACCAAGCATGATAAGCTCAAAATGAGTAGTTCCCCATAACACAATCCACAAATTAGATTTTCTTTTTACTTTATACCACAATTCCTCCCCCCCCCCCAGCTTTTGCTCCCTTATCTTACAATTGCTTTTCTACACCCTATTCAGGCGAGTCTTTTTCAACACTCTGCTCACTTAACACGTTCTTCCCTCATCTCCAACCAAATATGCCCCTTCCCACCACTTGGCTTCTACGTTCCTTAAGGGAAATTCTGAGTAGTTGGGAGATATTGGAAAAAAAAAAATTACCAGGAGTTTATCAGTTGACAGTTTCATAAACAAGAAAAAGAGCCAATATTCCAAGGAAACTTTATCATCACTTCCTTGCCATTTTGTTTATTTGGCTTCAGCAATTTGGAACTATATCTCACTGTTTGTAGAGGCTGCAGTCTACACAGCATTCAGTTACTACGCTTGTAGATCTTAACATCATGTTTAAGTGGATTCCTCATATGAGAACTAACACAGTCCCCATTAAAACAAATGGGAGGCATGACTACTTCCACAGATTCTTTCTGTCTGGTCAGGAAAATGTCTGGAGATAAAACCACTGTGAGATCATTGTTTCTATGATAAGCAGATGGAGGGCAGCTTAACAGGGCTTTGAGAAAGAACAGATATGTATCTCCGTTAAGCAGATATTTGACATTGATATTTTTATCAGCCATTTCCTTTAGTATTTTTCTCAAAATACACTCAGCTTGCTAACTTTGTAGCCAGGAAACATTCAAATGAATAGAGATAATCCTTAGGCACTTGAAGCCCACTTCAGCCTCTGAACTACAAGTGGCCTAAGGTTCTGAGGGATGTTGTACACTACCACTTCCTTTTTCTAGTGGGGAAAAATAATTAAAGTACAGCAACGTGGGCCATGATGTATAATTAATTCTATTATGAAATTAATACATTCTACCGTCCTTCACAGTTCAGTGACTCAAATCAGGCATTTCAGCTCATTGACTAGACACCAAAAGAGAACACTTGCTTAAGACTTTATTTAGAGCATAAAGAGCAGGTATAAGCAATGCAGAGCAAACTTCCAATCTAAAGTCTGTGGGAAAGGAATCTGAAAAGATGAGGGCAATATAATGTCTCATTGAAGAAGGAAGAGAATTCAAATTGAATTGAAACCAATGGGGCTTGGTTGTGCATGAATCGCATACATGATATTTTCCCATACAGTACTGCATTTTTTCAGTAATCTGTTATCCTCAGATTTTTAGCTGGAGACATTTTATATATTACCATTTTTTTTTGTCATTACACACACACATACACACACACACAAACACACACAGAGGTCAGTAGAGTATGGCAAATAAATTTCAATCACATTTCAAGTCTAAGATATTAGAATAATTGCAAACAGAACAGCAAATACTTTCTGTTCCTATCTGCAAGTTTCCTTGGCCACCGAGTGTGAAGCTCCCACCAGAGAGCTAATAATCTGTTAAAGTGCAGATACGAGACTGCCATAGGAATCTGGAAGTCATAATGGTACCATTGTCATCACAATCCATAGACTTAGAAACATAGCTGTCCCTAAGGGGCCAAATTCTCAAAGTCATTAGGGCACATTACTCTCCTAATCACAATGACAAAGCAGAAATGTATGTTAGGCTTTATGAATTGATAGCAGCTCTACGTAAATAAGCCATATGTTACTACAAGTAGGCTAAGACGAGCATATAGACATACATATATCTTATACCTATACATATATACATATATATGCTTATGAGATTATGGATGTGGATATAAGTATACATACACATAGATAATAAAATATAAATATAGTTATATAGAGAATATATACACAGAGATATAGTTACATATACTATATAGAAAGAGAGAGAATGTTTGAAGTAATCACAGATTTTCTTCAAGATGTTGCACTATTAATTTCTCATCACTGACTTCACTCTCTCCAGTTGTTTTAAATATCCTTCATCAAATAATCTTTCTCACTGAGTGACATTATTTAATTCCAAAAATCTATTCACTGCTATCATCCTTTGTTATAAAACCCTTTCTCAAACTTCACTGCCATGAACTCTAATACTCCTAATACATTTTCATCATTTATATTTTCCTCTAGAAATAGGTTAACATGTAGATATTTGAAGCTCCTATGTTATTATGGAGAAAAAGGGAATTTGTGGGATGTTTTGACCCTTCCCTAAAAATCAGTTGCTGAATAAAGAACTTATATTAAATCATTGTAAATATGTTAACCACTCACAAACACAGGTAAAGCAATCACAATTAGCCTCCATAGACTTTATTATCCAAGTAAGTCAGTCATCTGGATTTTGTGAACCTCCTTCATGTACCTTTTGGTCATGTTGTCTCTTATACTTCAGTAACAGGGACATGTTTTATGGAAAACATAAATGAAATTAACTTTTTGTTTTTTAAAAAGATTTTATTTATTTATTCATAAAAGACACAGAGAGAGGCAGAGGGAGAAGCAGGCTTCCTTCAGGGAGCTTGATGCAGAACTCAATCTCAGGACCCCAGAATCACGACCTGAGCCAAAGGCAGACGCTCAACCACTGAGCCACCCAGGTGCCCCTGAAATTAACTTTTTAGATAGGAATGATACTCTACCATTTTTAGGAATAGCAAAATGTAAAAATCGCAATAGAAACAAACTAGAAATTAATTAATAAGAAAAGAACAAGATGGGCATTCCTGGGTGGCTCAGTGGCTTAGCGCCTGCCTTCGGCCCAGGGCATGATCCTGGAGTCTTGGGATCCAGTCCCACATTGGCTCCCTGCATGGAGCCTGCTTCTCCCTCTGCCGCTGTTTCTGCCTTTCTTTCCCTGTGTCTCTCATGAATAAATAAATAAAATCTTTTTTTAAAAAAAGAAAGAAAAGAACAAGGTAATGAAGTCCATCCACAGATCAGAATTCCATATAGCTATTAATTAAATGTGACAGATTTGTGCATGTAGCCCTATTACTAGAAAAAGGTGTATATATCTATTATATACTTATTATATCTAGGTAGCATACCCACTGTCTTTGTTATATATACAAAATAATTCTATATATACATATAATAATAATATAGAATTAATAGACATAATAGGAATATAATAATTATAATGGATTTACAATATACTGTAATTTTTAATAGAAAAATTAAAAAGTTGTAAATATTGGATATCTTAGGAGAAGGAGGAGTGGAAAATGGAGCTTTTAATTCTGTGATTTTTATAATTCTATGCTGTTTGAATTTTTGTTCTATGCAAGTATTGTTCCTATCTAAAAAGAAGTAAAATCATTCTGACTTAAGATTGCTTTTATTAAAATCCCCAGTTTTCCACTTATTAGTTGAATGACCTTGAAGAGTTTGTTACTTTCTGTCTTGAGGTTTCAGTATTCTGTATGAATGGGTTATTCATTGCTGCCTGCTTTACACAATTATATAATGATTGGCACAAGGCAAGAGTTAATAAATAAATGTTAGTTTTTATGAGTATTTCTAAAATAATACCTTCCTCCTTAATACTTTGTATAACTCCATTTACCTATATAAATGTTTGCTCTACATTTTATAAATTTAGATATAAATTTATATCTACATATAAATATGAATCTATGTAAGTATGTATAAATATATATCTATGTATAACTAAACATAATATATTTTTAAATATACTAAACTTTATATAGTATATGTTATATACTTTCTAAAATTATTTATGTGATAAAAAACATTCTATAGTAGCTATTGTATGTGGAAAGTTTAAAAAACAAACTTCACATTTTGCTCTAGAAAAATCTTATCATTTTACAGAGGGTCAAGTTTTGAGAATTTTAGAATTCTGGAATGCATTTTTTTTTTACTAAAAAATGAATATATCTGATGTCAAAAATGCCTAGGTATCATACATTTT
The DNA here is from genome assembly GCF_018345385.1 of Vulpes lagopus. Taxonomy (NCBI): domain Eukaryota; kingdom Metazoa; phylum Chordata; class Mammalia; order Carnivora; family Canidae; genus Vulpes; species Vulpes lagopus. Next base: position 6,922,472 of record NC_054839.1, on the reverse strand, counting down.
TTTAAAGATTTTTATTTACTTATTTATTTATGAGATACACAGAGAGAGAGAAAGAGAGGCAGAGAGAGAAGCAGGCTCCATGTAGGGAGCCTGACGTGGGACTCGATCCCAGGTCTCCAGGATCAGGCCCTGGGCTGAAGGTGGTGCTAAACCGCTGAGCCACCTGGGCTGCCCCTAAGTATCATACATTAAGCATTCATTAACAAATAGTTTTTGATCAACTACTGTATTACAGATAAACAATAAGTTGGGACTAAGATACATATGTATTAAAAAGAAAAACAACAATAACAACAGCCTAAGCCTTGCTTCCAAGGGGTTTGAGGTGAAAGGGGTAATTCAGCAGTGCTGTTCCTGGATCAATATAACCACTGAAACTCTACCTGAGCAGTGACAATGACATCAGTACCAAAACAGTCCCTTTATCTCATAGCAGGAAGGGTATTCCTAATTAAACATAATATTTGTGGCTCATGATTGAAACGGATCTAAATATTATTAGTGTAAAGACAATAACATAACCGAGAGATCTAAACTACTAGCATTCTAATGAACTGTAAAACCGTAAAATAGCTTAAACATTATTGTTATTAAAATATTGATGCACACCTTTGCCATGGGAAAACAACTATGTTTAATAGTGTCAAGAGCATTAAGATCTCCTTAAGGTAAAGAAAATAAAAATCAACTGTACCATCGAATGTTTTCTTCAGCATAGTAACATTATACTGAGTAATGTCAAAGGACAAAAGTGGAGTATGCTGCTGTCTCATCAATTGTCCTGTGAAATTTCACACTGTTGGCTACGATAAAGTCTAAGAACCTATCCCTCCCAAGCAAATTGATCTGGTGCCATGAGTGGCATCAGGAAGCTTTTGTGGATGGTGGCACTAATTTCGGAAGACCTCAGTTATTGCAAAGATGGAGAAGAAAGATTATGCCTGCTTGCATGTAGCTTGACTGTCTTCCTGCAATCTGTGCAAACACAATTCAGTAATTTGGGAGGATTGAAGAGATGAGAAGAGTGTGATTATCCAAGAAGATAGCTTGCCTCTAACATCTAGATGATATACCTTCATATTCTTTATTTGACACGCTGCCCATCCCAATCATTACTGCCTTGTGGCACTGGCTTCCTTAAATCTGCTAATAATTAACATGCTCATTGGCTTGCCTCTCCTCCAAAAGTACCTGGGAATTTCAACTTGAAGGAGGTTTTGGAACTCAAGACTCCTGTTGGTACTGTATACAGCTAAATGCGTTCAGCAATGGAATTCCCCAAAACTGCACTATGTCTGGAGTTGCTTATACAATTATGAGAAAGTACTGTGATATAGGGCAGAGATGCAGGGATTATTTCAGAAATCATTATGCTTTTGTTAATATATTAATTTTCATGACCTTCATTTTAACTTTTCACTCCTCTGCCCTTTCCCAAAATAAACTTTAGGAAGAGTATTTACCGTGCCCATCATACCAAAAATATACAAGCTAAATGAGAGACATGGAGGCACTCACCCTCCAAAAATGGTCCAAAGAAACTGGCTCAATTTCTAAAACGGCATAGTGTGCAACAATATCCCTCTGCCACTGAAGTGGCTGTACATTAGCATGTGTGTGCACACATGGACACAGGCACTCCTTGGCAAATCTTGAAGTCATTCAGCATTCTTGCTCAACTGACTTAAAATTGTGTTGAACAAAAGCCATTCTGCTGCATTCATTTGCAGAAGGATATAATTAGTTGTTCTTTCAGTTTCCTGGATAAAGATGGCACATATAAAAAATAATAGGCTGTCAATACCCTAAAAGGTTAGCAGTATGAACTCAACAAAGGAATACATTTTAAGGCAACAAGAGCTTACTTTTCCCCAATATCTGTGGTATTTTGGGATTCCATATGGTATGAAAGCATATGCTTAAAATGCAAAGTAAGTATATTTATATTTTATTTATTTTTATCTTTCAGTCCTAAAATGCTCCTAATTCTAATTTTTAAATTAAAAATAATTACCAATAGTAGTTTATAAATTAGAATAATGAGGTGCCTGGGTGGCTCAGTAGTTAAGTTTCTGCTTTCGGCCCAGAGGGTGATCCTGGAGTCCCAGGATCAAGTCCCACATCGGGAACCTGCTTGTCCCTCTGCCTGTGTCTCTGCCTCTCTCTGTGTGTGTCTCTCATGTGTAAATAAATAAATTTTTCAAATAAATAAATAAATACAAATAAATAATAAATTCTTTAAAAAATAATAAAGTAGAATAACCTAGAAGAATTGCTCTAAAAAGTAACTCCTAGGGTCGATTTTGACACACGAAATGTATATTAACTACTTAATTAATTTTTAATTTTTGTGCTTCCAATAACTCAATTTATGGGCATCTATTGAGGAACCACTATATTTGTCATAGTTTTTGTGTACTTTCTAAAGAAAAATAAAGGAAAATATATTAATCACAAATTCTACATTGTACCAAAGTAATGTAGACTACATTAAATTACTATATGATTTCTATCTTCTTACTACTTTCTATTTATTCTTTAGAAGCTTAAAATCAGCCCTAAGTGATTCTCACCACCTTTTGACAACCATCGGTTTGAAGATGCTATGAAATCTTTGTCCAGAAAGTCTCACATAGTTGGGAAACAAATACACAGAATTCTGTACCCATTGTCAGGGAGTTTATCTTCAAGGCCAGCAGCAGAAGCAGGTTAAGAACAGCACCCTTAATCATGAGAGACACGATATAGTTAGAGTTCCACTCCAATTCATCCAAATTTAGATAATATATTAAGGTATACTTATTTCTCCATTTTTTAACAGATTATTTTTTTTAATTTTTATTTATTTATGATAGTCACACAGATTGAGAGAGAGAGAGAAGCAGAGACATAGGCAGAGGGAGAAGCAGGCTCCATGCACCGGGAGCCCGACGTGGGATTCGATCCCGGGTCTCCAGGATCGCACCCTGGGCCAAAGGCAGGCACTGAACTGCTGAGCCACCCAGGGATCCCTGTTTCTCCATTTTTTATGTTAACTGCCATCAAAGCAGAGCACACAAGCCACCAATCCCCACTGGTAGCATTCTGTAATGCAATTGCAACCTTTTAATTTTGAGCATAATTTCTTTTAAAATTTCTGAGAAGGATGGGCCGCTCCTGGGATTGGGTCCTAATGTTGGCAGGAGGCACTAAGGACTGTAAAGGTGAGAACCTGATAAGCATTCTAAACTAGCTGGAGGATTGGGAGAACTCTTCTAATGGCACTTTGTCAGGAAGCCAACTCCTTCCTACTTAAAAGGTAGCATGCTCTTATGAGCAAATAAATTATTCCTCCCATCATTCTGTTACTTAAGAAGACAACCTAAGAGGCCACCAAAACTCCTTCACATAGCAGGGAATAGCTTTTAGAGGAAATCACCATGCAAGGAAATGAATGCAGATGTGAGTCCGAAGGTGGGTTTGCAAGCAGCCTTGCATGAATAGGCTCACAAGGTCTTCTATATTCCAAGGACAGGAGGCTCCCCAGAGCAACTACAGCAAGAGCTCAGAAAAACACATGTGGAGAGGACTGGCATTAGGTATAGAGGACAAAGGACATGCTAGAGAAGATTCCAGAAAGACAATATGCATCTAGGGATGGGCCTCTCTATTGAAGCCCCAATAGCAACTACAATGTTAAAAATCCAAAGACAGTGAGAAACACTCTACTATGTGGAGAACAATTAGAAAGGACACTGACAAGGCAATTCAGATAAACACAAGAATCTGGAGCAGCACTTGTGAAAGTATGATGTGTGGATCTGTGGGTGTTCCTGAGACCAATTAGGGGGTCTGCAAGATCAAATCGCATTTTCATCCTAACAATATGAAGACATTAATTTGTGAGTTTTGCTGTACTGACACTCGTATAACTGGAGCAAAAGCAATAGTTAGGTAATACTGCACAGGAGCACAGATCAGATCAAGATGCAAGGACCACTATACCAGTTGTCACTGAGGTCTTCCACACCATGCATCTACTGGAAACAAATACAAAGCACAGAGTACACAAGAAGATCTGAGTGAAGCAGTGAAAACAGCTAATTGTATTAAATTTCAACCCTTGAGTAGATGTTATTAGTAATGCTTCTAGGTAAATTTTGTGGGGAGGCAAAAGTTATACATAGATTTTCAGCTACACGGCAGGTGGCTTCTCTAACCCTCAGGTTGTTCAGGGGTCAACTCTTTACAAAAGTGTGAAATAATGCCAATCTCACATTAATTTTTGTTTTAGAACTTATAATAAAAGATAATGTGTTTTTATTGTTGTATTTAGATTAGTTAATATTTTTTAACTTTTCTCAGTTTTAATTTCTTATTCATTTTTTTTAATTTTTTAAAGATTGTATTTATTTATTTGAGAGAGAATAAGCACAGAGAGTGGGGGACAAGCGGACTCAGCACTAAACACGGAGCCTGATGTGAGGGTTGATCCCAGGACCCAGAAATCATGGCTTGAGCCAAAATCAAGAGTCATATACTCAACAGACAGGGCCACCCTGGTGCCTCTCAGTTTTAATTACTAATTTAGAAAATATTGATAGATTTTGTCCTATGTAAGCAAAATCTCTCTAAAGTCTTCAATAATTTTTGAGAGTGTAAAGGACCCTGAAATAAAAATGTGAACAACTGATGTTTCCTAGAATCTATCTTTATTTGAACCCAGGACAGTGCCTAGCATATAGCAGGCATTCCAATAAATATTTAATAAACTAAGGAATTAAACACACGTCCAGTTTCAGCTTCTTAGACAACTGTTAGTAATCTTTCCACAAGAATAGATTGTTGAAAACTATTTGCACAATTGTCTATACCTGTAAGTATTTATAGCTTGCTGTTCATTTAATTCAGTGTCTTTTTAACACTTCTTATTGAGACATAGGTCACACAAGATAAAATTCACCATTTTCAAGCTTACCCTTGACTGTTATTTTATACAGTTATTGTGTTGTGCAACCATTACTACTAACTAAATCTAGAATAGTTTCATCACACCCCTCCAATACCTTAGCAATGCCTCTCCTCCTCTAGCAGGCATCCTGCTAGATTCCTGGCAATCACTAGTAAGTTTCCTATTTCTGCGTACTGCACACATTTCATATACATGGGGTAGTATACTATGTAGCCTTTTGTGTCTGATTTCTTTCACTTAGCATGTTTTCAGAGTTCATATTGTAACATGTAACAGTACTTCATTTCTTTTTATTACCAAATAATATTCCATTGTATGGGTAGGAATACATCATTCCTGGTAGATAGACATTTATTAACTGGTAGATATTTTTAACTGGTAGATATTTATTAACTGGTAGATTTTTTTTTCTACTTTTTGACTGTTAGGAGTATTCTGCTTTGAACCCTCATGTACATGTTTGTGTTTGAAACTGTTTTTACTTCTCTCAGACATCTATGGGGTTGGGATTGCTGGTTCTCATGGTAAAACTGTTTAACTTTTGACGAAGTATCAGCTGTTTTCCATAGTTGCTGCACCATATTGCATTCCCACAAGCAATGTGTGAGGATTATAGTATCTCATACCTTCCCTAGTCCTTGTTAAATTTGTTTTATTATAATCATCTAAGTGGATCCAAAGTGGTTTTAATTTGCATTCCCTAATAACTAATGATATTGAGCAACTTTTCATGTGCGAGGTACACTTGGGTGGCTCAGTCGGTTTAGTGTCCTACTCCTTCTTTCGGCTCAGGTCATGATCTCAGGGTTGTGAGACCCAGTCCTGTATCAGGCTCTGAGCTCAGTAGGGAGTCTGTTTCTCCTCTACCTCTGCTCTCCCCATCCTCACTCACACACTCTCGCTCAGATAAATAAAATTTTTTAAACTTCATTTTCCTAGTTTCCTTTTGTTGTTTGTGCTTTTGGTGGCATTTCTAAGAAATCATGGCCTAATCTGAGAAGACACACAGACTTTCACCTATATTTTTTTAAGGGTTCAGATCTTTGATCCATTTTGACTTAATTTCTGTATATGGTATGAATCACCTATATTTTTTTAAGGGTTCAGATCTTTGATCCATTTTGACTTAATTTCTGTATATGGTATGAAGTGACATAGTGGTCCAGATTTATTCTTTTATAGGTATATATCCAGTTTCCCCAGGAAGTGTCATAATTTTAATATTTAATCATTATTGTTCTCTTGTTATGGGATGAATGGCCTCAGAAAAGCCCTCTGTGGTAGTTGTTTTGTCTGCTAGGCGCACTTCCCTTTTTCCTTTTCCCTCTAATAGACTCTGTCTTTCTTTCCTATCTGACACCCAGGAAACTCTATTGGACACCAATGATTGGGGTCCTGTGGAGACAGCCTATAAAAAAGAAATGACAGGTTGTTAAAACTTCTATTTTCCATCATTAAAAGTGAAGCATAGCATTTGTTAAGACACTGGATTTTATAGGAATAACATGACATTACATAGCATCTGGCTATGTACATGTACAGTATGACATGAGCATCTTCCAGCTTTTAGGCTATCAGAAGAGTATCCATCTGGTCTAGTCTTTAGCTTTAGCAATTCTGCTGCTCAACACCGATAGCCAACCAGACCAATAATGATGTCCAAAGGAACTGTAGAGTATTCATGGAACCTATAAAAACTTGAAGAACCAGACCTCTTAAAAATGGTTCATATTAAAGTTTTTTTTTTTTTTTAAATAAGAATGTCATAGTAAAGCAACAGATATATCTTACTGAACTACTGTCTTACTTTTTGGCTTAAACTAGAGGTGTGTACATAAAATCCAGTGTTGCATTAGGAGCATTATACAGGAAAAACAGATAAAATCTGTTTAATGATATGCCTTTACACCTTTTTTTAAAAGATTTATTTATTTATTTATTTATTTATTTATTTATTTATTTATTCATGAAAGACAGAGAGAGAGACAGAGACAACAGGCAGAGAGAGAAGCAAGCTCCATGCAGGGAGCCTGATGTGGGACTCAGTCCCGGGTTTCCAGGATCAGGCCCTGGGCTGAAGGCGGCGCTAAACCACTGAGCCACCTGGGCTGCCCTACACCTTTTTAATTTGAAAAAAGAAAAGTAAGAAAGAAATAGATTTGATACTGCATATGCTTAAATTTTAATCTGGAAAGAGCAAGGCAATTCTTAGCTGGTGAAGTAGTCTTTGAGCTCATCTAAGTCCAGATGAAGAAAGTAAAGCTCAGAGAAACCATGTGTCTTGTCCAAGAGCACATCACTATGAGTGACATTGCTATGTCAATAGTAAGATGGTAGATGGAGAACTTGAATGAGAGCTTTTTTTTTTTCTCACTTCCCAATGATTTAGCTTTCTACTATACGACTGCTACTTATATTTATGGGCCCTGTGGAATTTTCGGATTTTTTTTCTCCTTATCACAAGTCTCTTGTCTAAGAAGAAAGGCAAGAAAAGCAGCTACAATTTCTTTGGAAACACACTGTTAAACTGAGTCTCATTTTTGCAAGATTGCAGATTTCTTTTGAATCAAAAATTATAGTTTCTAAAAATGGCTATGAGTCTAAATTGTGCATATGATTTTTGTATCATGTAATATTTCAAAATATTAAAGGGAATGGAATTAAATCCCTATATCCCAAATTTCTTAGCCTTTACAAAAGCTATTTGGTCACATTTATTCATTCAAAAAATATTGATAAGAAGCTTAATATCTGAGCATATTTATACATTTACAATATTATATAGTGAGTGAAACAGGCACTCGGTTTGGTAAAGCCAGGCAAAAATCAGTGAGGGTATTGTAGATTGTCATGAGTATAAGATACATGATGCATATGTTGAATAGACTTTTTGAATCATTAACCTAGAGTGAATTTAAAAACTTTTAAAAATAACATTTTATGGATCATGCATAATAAAATAGACATCCATTTTACTCATGCCATTATTTTCTATTACTAATGAAAAACTCAATCATTATTTTTAAAAAATAGTTTACATAATTATCTTAAAGAAGCAACAGAGCTTAGAACTTAGAGCTCAGAGTGATACTAAATCACATTTTCAGATATGCAGAATATCTTTCTAAAATTAATACTAGGATTGTGTATAGAATGGTGACATGTTACATGAAGTCTACCCAAAGCCTAATCTGTATCATTCTGGCACGATACCCAGAATCATTCTAAATTCATAAACCACGACTAGCTCTGACAAAGGATGGCCAACATAACCATTTAACTGCTGAAATGGGGTCATAGAGTGTCAAGAGTGCACCTATTTTGTAGTTCACTTGGTCCACAAGCTATGAAATTATGCAAATCTTGACACATTTTTAATTTGAGAGAACCACATTTTTATGTATTGCACATAGACTGAAAATCTATTAAGTTTTATCACATCATTTGAAATGTGTGTATTCAAATACATATGACTGTGAATTCTCCTTAAATTGATACAAGCACTTCAAGCTATGATCTGTGGGAGAAGCAAGGCCCTTACCAACACAAAGCCGCAGCCAGAGGGGCACTGCATCTCAGGTCATTGAATGGGACAGGGCTCCTGGGAGACATCTTGATGTGGTGGCTTTTCTTTGGACCATGGCTTCGGGCTTTTCAGGTTGAAAACTCTATTTATGGGAAACCCAAATATAGGTTTCTTGGTGGACACACACCAACAAAGCTCACAGGTGGATGGTGTCTGTATACCGTACTGTACATGTTTGTTTACAATGAGAAATCAGTCTGCCAAGAAGACAAAGTACCTGCATCAGCTGATCAGTTCAGCTGCTCTGCATTTAAATATCTATTTGAACCACTAGATCTATGGTATAGCAAAACATTGTTTATTATTTGACAGTCCACAATTAATTCATATATTAAAGATGTCAAAATGTCTACCCTGCTTCACTCAAAATATTCCATAAAAGTAAAATAAGACTAATCATATTAAAATATGCATAATGTTTCAAAAAGTTAGTAAGCAAAAAAGAAAAAGTAAAGGACTCTACACTATAAGAAAAAAAAATTATAAAGAGAAAGAGATTTATCTGTCCCTATAAGAAAAGATGTCTCTTTTGAGTATTTCCCTCTATTCCATGATATTCAAGTATTTTTTTAAGTTTTTTTTGGTTCAGGATATTAAGATGAAATAGTATCATTTCCACTATCATATTCATACTGATACTAGATTAAAATATTTTTCAGATCTATGAATAGCTTTTGGATTTTTTTGAAGATTTCCTTAGGGCATTTTTTGTTTTTGTGTTTTATTTCTTAAGATTTTATTTATTCATGAGAGACAGAGAGAGAGAGAGGCAGAGACATAGGCAGAGGGAGAAGCAGGCTCCTCTCAGAGAGCCCTTTGCAGGACTTGATCCCTGGACTGGGGATCATGCCCTGAGCCAAAGATAGACACTCAACAGCTGAGCCACCTAGGTGTCCCAAAATAGCTTTGGATTTAAGCACATCTGCATGTAGTATCTGTAGTATCCATCAAATCCTTGATGGATAGCTCAGAAGAAAATATTTTACCCAAAGTTAAAGGATTATTGAAGCAAAAATTGCAAGTGAATAAAATTCAATCTATTGGTTGTTACATTTAAAACAGTTTTAAAAGGGGCTAACAGGAGGAAGCCCATTTTGCTGTACCAATGGACAATGAGGGGAAAGAGTCAGGTCTGGGGGCAATTAGCACAGTGGATAATGGCAAATGCATGGAAGTCAAAGAGATCCGGATTTGAATCTTGTGTCTGACTTACTACTCAGGTAACTTGTGAAAGTCATTTCATGATTTATGTTATAGGTGTTATTTTTCAGTCATTTTATTTTTTAACATTTTTTTATTTGAAGCAATACATATATGTATAGCAAAGCACATAAATGCAGTAATGGAATCAGTGCATGGACTGAGCAATGGACAGGGTCCAGCACCCTAGGCTTCCTATTGCTCCTTCCCAGTCATCACTCCATAACCACACCCACAGCCCCTACCAACATTGCATGGTTTCTCTTGCTCTTAAGCTTTATTTGAGTGATTTCTAATGTTTCTAGCTACTCTCAGGAGACTCAATCTTCTCAGTAATATTAGATATCCTCTTGTCAAATAATTTTCCCTCAAAATCCCACCATTGGTTTCCAAAATTCTTAACCTTCCTCTCTCCTTCTGACCAAGTCTTTTTTTTTTTTTTTTAATGGAATATGGTCCTCTCTCCACATTTAAATTTTGAAAATCCCAAATGTCCTCTTCTCTCCACCATCCTTGCCCTTAGCTTACCCTGTGCTCTGGTGCCCTCCTTTCCCCTTGTCTCCCCTCTGTATTCTCTCACACTGTTTCTTTCCCCCTTCCTCAATCTCTCTGAGGGAACAAGTCTTCATTCCTTCTCTGTCCGTAAAACCTTAGGGTCAACCTGGATGACCCCCGCCCCCAACACATTCCCTTCTGGCATCACTTACCATGTGCTTAGGATTTGGCTTAATGGATATATTGTCATCTCTTGTACTCATTCCCTTGTTAAAAATTCACTGCTGCTGCCAAAATCCATTCAGGCTCTTTGCATTACTAGCTATCTCAGTGAATGGCTTCTCACAGGAAGTCAAAATGAGCTTCCTAAAATGTATATCCAAACATATAGTTTGTCTCAAAACCTTTTGATGGGTCTCCATAACTAACAACAACAAAAAAAGATTTTTAAAATTCTTTTAGATCAATATAGGATATATAATCTTCCTCCCAGATCACATAAGTTTGCTTATTGAGTTGGATATCCCATATCTCTCCTGTTTTGTGTATTTGTTCATCCTGCTCCTGCCTCTTTGTCCTGAAAAACACTTCTTGTCTGCAAGTCCACCTATGATAACTCGCCATTCCCTTCTTAGTACTTCTATTAAACCTCTGTATTTATGTCCTAATAGTTTATTCCAATTATTTCATGCTCTAATCTTCTCAAGAGTGACAGATATATTGCATACAACTTTTTCTATAAGGCGAATATAATTTTGGTATATAATACATACAAATACATTTTAATAAATTATCAAAACCAAATCTTTAATTTAGTAATATTAGTAATATTACTAATATTTAATTTAGTAATATTAGTAATATTACTAATATTTAATTTAGTTAACAATAACTGAATTCTTAATTGATGAGAAGTTGAAGAGGTCTATATCTGAATAATCCTTCCTCCCCAGGAATTTACAGTCTATAAGGGACCACAGAAACATAGAGAAACAACTCCAATATAAAGCACAGAATCCGTCTCAACAGTAGAGGAATAAACAATGACTAAATATAAGCCCAAAGTGGAAGATAAGTTTAAGTCTGGGAACAGGGTTGGATTACAATGTAGATCACCTAAATGATAGAGTGTTAAAATAACTGGAGAAAGGAAAGGTTATGAATGGTTTTAAAAATCATTTTTAGGGACACCTGGGTGGCTCAGTGGGTTGAGCACCTGACTCTTGATTTTGGCTTAAGTCGTGATCTCAGGGTCCTCGGATCTAGTCCACCCTTCCCGCCCCATCCCCATCAATGGGGAGTCTGTTTGAAGATTGTCTCCCTCTGCCTCTCCATGTGCCCTCCTTCCCTCTCTCTCTTTCATTCTCTAAAATAAATAAGTAAGTAAGTAAGTAAATAAATAAATAAATAAATAAATAAATAAATAAATACTTTTAAAAAGGAATCATTTTGAGAATCTGGATTTTATTTTATCTATAGCAGAGTCATCAGAAAAAAAGGATAATCAGGAGACTGAATTAGGAGATTAAGCACTTAAAGCCAATGTTAAAATGTTGATTAGTGTACATTCTGTGACACACAATATGTTAAATGATTAGTGTACATTCTGTGACACACAATATGTTAAATGATACATATGATACAAATATCAATTAAAAATATCACTAAGAAGCATAAAAATCTCTATATGGGGAAAACTTGTAAGTAAAGCACCAGACACTGGGATCCTGAGAGAAGGACAAAATTGGTGACCTGGAAATACTATTTTCTGTTAGAACGTATGCTCCCTAAAGGCATGTATGCTCCCTCTCCCACCCTCCAGTACACCTCATTTTCTTGAATATCTGACACAAGCTTGTCTAGTGAAAGTGAATTTACCCAGAAGGTTTAGAAGAATAAGAAAATGGCTTCTCACAGGAAGCAACATTTAAATTGAGCTTTGACAAAATATGAGGTCCTGCTTGATGACTAGGAACCATTTTTCGTCTTTTCTGGCAAGAAACCTCAATTTCCTTGGGAAACCACTCTTCTCTCCTGTGCTGCCACTCAAGACACTTGCTCTCTCCTGGACAAGTGGGGTCAATAGGAGTGTCTTTCACAGTATCTGACCCTTAAATGGAAGGACAGAAAGAAGGAAAACATCCATGTGGCTGGTTCATCCCTGGGGAGGGGCCAAAATGGGATGGGAGCTGAGAACATGCACAACGATGCCAACGATTCCTATCGTCCTTCCTAGTATAGAATCTGTAGCCGCTTCCCTGATTCTCTGAGCTACCCCTCAACCTTATCATGTTACCATCTTTTGTTTCTATCAGGCAGGTACAGTTGGTTCCTTTTATTAGTAGCTAAAGAACACAAACTGGCACAATAGTTAATGTACCAAGAACTTTGTTTTGCTTTGTCATATTTATATAAACAACGTATTTCATGGACTATGTCGCAGCTAGCTGAACATGAGGGTGTATCATGGGTCAACATACTCATACACAGTTTCCCAGCATTCAACTTGTACATAACTGAGTTCCAGGTAGTTTTTGCACAGTTTTATTGTGGAATGCTAGCAATTCACTAAGCCTTTCTGAAATTTAGTTTCATAACAGTTAACATTCTTCGCTTGTGTAATATTTATATGACTTGTTATCTGTCATTAACATGAGTCGAATTATTCTTTACTGGGGTAATGACTGTAATGACTTCGATAGTGTTCTTGGGAGGTGCTAGGGTGACACAGGGTCCCTTTAATCCATGCTTTCTTTATACATGCCAATTTAGTCTGTGCAGAGAAAGTGAGTGTACTGATGAGAAATCCCTTTGCTAACCAAGTGCCCTTCACTGATGAGTAGTGAAAGAAGTTACCTATGAAATATTATTTTTTTCTTTAATGCTTCTGTTCCTTCTGGTATGCTTTTAAATAAAATATAGAAAATATGTAGATTAGGTGGATGAATAATGAATGTGTTGGTCTATAATAGCAGTGTATCTAAGGTCTCAGACATGAACAAAAAGAACACTGCACAGGATCAGGGAAACTAGTTTCCACATAAACGCTTTTGGTCTTCATTTTTCCATCTGGAAAATGAAACCTAATAACCATATGATTTTAATCAAAACACTATCTAAGTCGGGGTAGAAAATCTCCAAGTGAACCTTTCAACTGATTCCTGTGAGTGGATAAAATGACTGGGATCCACTGCATGGTTGAGCCGGCAACTCTCCATCTGCCTCTGCTTCTCCTTCATTCTACATAAGATGGAAATGCTGTTTGTGAATATGCTTCTATATTCAAATTGATCATGAGGCCATCAAAGATTGTTCTTTGTAGTCGAACTGTGTGTTTGTGCACTCATTCTCCAGTTCCTTAGAGACCCAGGTGGCCCCAATGTTGAAAACCATTCAGTTAATTTTCCATCATCAAGTACAGAAGATAAATCTTCCACAATCATAGGGGAGGTCATCCTGTAAAGATTTCAGAGGAAGGGACCCCTAGGGCACCATGCTAACAGAACACATTTTTTTTTTAATTTTTTCTTTATTTATTTATGATAGTCACAGAGAGAGAGAGAGAGAGAGAGAGAGAGGGGCAGAGACACAGGCAGAGGGAGAAGCAGGCTCCATGCACGGGGAGCCGGATGTGGGATTCAATCCCAGGTCTCCAGGATCGCACCCTGCGCCAAAGGCAGGCGCCAAACCACTGCGCCACCCAGGGATCCCCAACAGAACACATTTTTACATGTAGTCCAAAGCCCTTACATCTTAGCCAAAGCCTGTATCTTCTTATTATAATATCCCTGAGTATAAAGTCACACCATTTGTGACATAACAAGAGAGAAACAATCATTTATTTCATCTTTGGAATTAAATAATCCTAGGATTAATTAATTAAATAAAGAACTCTGGGATTAAAATAAGTAAGAATAGATCAGATTCCTTGAAGTTGGCATCTTATAGTTATCCTAGTCTGTAAAATCAGACTTATTTTTCATCTTGGCTGATATTAAATATATATGAAAATTTTACAGGATTTTATACACAAGATTTAATTACTGTCTTGGCCACTTATTATTAGAGAAATCTCAAATAAATGACTTAACCTCTCTGAATCTCACATCTCTTATTTTTAAAGCATGGGTAGCAATAATTATACCATGGGTTTCTTAAATGGCTTAAATAAGATAGTATGCATATTAATACAGTGGGTTGCTATCTAAATATCTATTGTTGCTATTATGGACAGAATGTGCAAATTGATATTGAAAGTGAGGAACATCTCTCACCAATTAATTGACCAGAATAATCCATGATTTGAGATTTTCATGTAATTGATATTCAAATCATAGCACTTTCATTGAGCATTTTTATAAATTATGAACAGATTCAAATGAAATCATTATGAATACATTCATATTATACTGTAAAATGCAATCATACGGCAGAAATCTATGAATATGAGTGCTTGAAAATAAAACGATTGGCATACACACTCTAGTTAAGGCATGGTGCATGCTGAACAAATAAGCAATATTTCTCTAAGGAAAATTTGAGCCTCACAACTTGGCAGGCCTTGCTGAATCATGGCCTCTCCTCAATTATGAACTTATAAAGATCACAGCTGTAAATTATGCCCTACCCTCAGGAGTTAAAAAAAATTAAAAAGAGAGGCACCTGGGTGGCTCAGTGGTTGAGCGTCTGCCTTCAGCTCAGGGTATGATCCCGAGTTCCCAGGATTGAGTCCCACATCAGGCTTCCCAGAGGGAGCCTGCTTCTCCCTCGGTCTATGTCTCTGCTTCTCTCTCTGTCTCTCAAGAATAAATAAATAAAATCTTTAAAAAATAAAATAACATTTTTAAAAAATTATAAAAGAGAATAGCCATCAGTTTAGACAGCAAAGTCATATTTCTATTTCTAATGTTTTGACTTCTAATGAATATTTTAATTAATCTTTTTAATGAATATTTTTGTAATCTTAGGAAGAGTAACTTCTTTTTAGGCCAGTTTGAGATATGGTGGAGGCTAGCCCCAAACAGTGTATTATACTGTTTTATTTAAACACTGTTGTAATATAAGATAAAAATTAAAAATAAGGAAACAGAGAAATGTTGAAGTTCCATGTGAGTATAACAAATATATCAAATGATTCTTGAAATACGTAGTCAATGACAAAAAGATATGTATCTGTATTCTATTTTGGGAGTGAAAGTCTCCATGACCAGAAAGACACAGTACACAAGAAAGCACCATCTTAGACCACTTTGTGAAAGAAACTTTGAAAATCATTATAAAAAATAAGTTTGAAGTCTCTTCTGAAATTTTTAAGGATAATTATAAAGATATGTAAGAAGAATTGAAATCAGGCATAAAACAATCCAGGATACCAGTCAACACTGGCTCATTTTCTTTGGCCAATTTTCTCCCCCCACCCTCAGCAATGTTTCTGCTGCTTGTAACACTGGACTTGACAATTAAGACAGGACAGCATTTTTCATCCTTCAGTCAGATTATAATTCCTCCAAGTTTACTGAAGGTCTGTAAGGACCAGATTGCAATTTCATATTCATCAATTAAATCCAGTAGTCACAAAAATTTAATGACATGTAATTTATATGAAATAATGACTCTGAAAAAAATAAATCCTGTAGTTTAAAAATAGGAAATAATTATATCACTAATATGGTAAAATATTTCATATTTTTATGTAAAAATATCATATTGGTAAAATATTTCAAAATGCTATGATTACTATTGCATATAGTAACATATTTCAAATGGTTGTGATAAGTATTAGTACAAAATTGATGAATCATTGCATGTAGCTTACTATGTGGTGCTATCCCAAACCCACCAGCACTAAAAAGGATAAAGAATGAAAATTTCCTAGCACAGAATGTTTTACAGAAGAGAAACCAAATAAATGTTGGATCTTTATTTCCTTCTCCCCTGAGAATTAGCAGATCTAGGCAAATTAGAAAAAGTCAACTCATGTTTTAGAATCTTCACTTTATCTGAAAGTTGCTGTGTGTGTGTGTGTGTGTGTGTGTGTGTTTTGTGTGGTTCCAATTACACTGAAACCCCTATTATTAATTGAAAAGACTTCTTTCTTCAGTTAGTTGGAACAAATATTTATTATGTTTGTTTTATATTTGGTGAGGACCAATCATTTATCAGTGTTTGGTTAAGATTTAAACATACAGATGGAATAAGTCCCTTATGGGAGCATAGAGATTCATGGTAAAAAAAAAAAAAGAAAAAAAAAACTTGAATAGAGATTATTTCAATACAATGGGACAACTGGTTAGGACAAGGATTGTGCCAGGTGTTAATTGTTTATTTCGGAACATTTATCTTCTTTGACTAAAATAATTAAAACTCCTTTGTGCCGCACTATGTCATAATCACTTCTTCCTTCAAGGAGATAATCAGAGCTAGTTTTCTCAGTAAGCTATTTCAGCTTTCTGCAATCTTCATTTGATATAATACTGAGAATACAGATGATGTACAATATAATCAGTAATACCTGCAATGTATTCACATGTGTTTTTAATCCATCCATAGTGTGGGTTATTATGTTTTGGCACTTTAAACAATATGTTGACTTTGTAAGTAAGTTACTTAGCAAAACAAATTATATATTTTCATCACTTCATATATTGATTGTGATGGTGTGTGTGTGTGCATATGTATATACATATCTCTCTTAAGAGATATGCAAAATGTTGAAAGAGTAGTAAATTAAGACTATTTATATTATCTTTCATTATTCCTTCCCTCTGCTATGAAATCTATACTTTCATGTAGTATATACACTTTGTGGTTTAACGACATTAGCAGATGTATTATTAAATTGATTTTTTTAGGGAACTGATGAGAGAAATATTAAAAATACAAATACTTCTTTCCTTCAATTATTTGAAGCCCCATAGCTTGAAAATTTGGACAGGGAAAAATGGCTTTCCCCTTGAAGTATGGACAAAGAACAATATATGCACTCAATGTTTCCAGATTCTGTAGTAACTAAAGACACTTTATAAAGGTTTCTGAGGTCAAGTGTTAAATGAAACCAAGGTAAAGTAATAAACACAGTTGGAGTTTTGTCAAGTCAGTGGCAGATAGCGATAATTTCGCCATTTAGTCCTAAAGGGAAGGCTGTAAAACCAAGAAAGATATCTCATTTTCTTGTAAAACCTAACTGTTCTATCAAGAAAGGTCAGACAATTTTCACCCAAAAGAGTATCTGTTCATTACAATGCTGTTATATATATATTGTATGTATATATATGAGGCTCATCTTGCCATCTGTCTTCATTCTCTTCACAAAGTTAGCTAAGTAGCTATCAGGTTGGGGTGAAGACATATATTATAGTTAGGAAAAAATGACTATAATAATCAAAACATAGTAGCTATATATTTTGCTCCTATGCTATTGCTATTTGATAGATGGATCCATTAAATCAAAACTTTGAAGGTAGAGCAAGGAATCATGTAATTAGAACATGGATAACATGTGCACAGTTATTCTGTACTAAGACATCAGAGTGACCTCCAAAAATCCCTAGAACGCTGATAGTCCCAAATATCAGTATTGG
This sequence comes from Vulpes lagopus, assembly GCF_018345385.1. Lineage (NCBI taxonomy): Eukaryota > Metazoa > Chordata > Mammalia > Carnivora > Canidae > Vulpes > Vulpes lagopus. The sequence continues at coordinate 6,904,660 of NC_054839.1, read as the reverse complement.
GTAGGTTTGTCTAGGTCATTTGTTTCTCCTGAACCATAAAAACTTTCCCTGGCCTTTAAATAGAGAAGAATTATGGTTTTCAAAGTTTAGAGATAAACACTTGAATTCTGCTACATTCATGTGTATGACCAGAGATGTCACTCCAACAGTCAAAGCCCCATTTCCTTTCCTGTGTGAGTAAATCAAAACTACTCCATGGCACTAGGGTAACTCTAGCTTAAATGATATGTATACAATATTTGGGGTGGTATCTAATAAATACTGTGTTATCAGTATTACAGGATTATTTTGGTTAGAGTGTTATCTCATTACTTCTTAGTTATTTGAGAACACCTTTGGGGCAGGAGACATTTAGGTTTAAAAGGATCCTACTCTAGAATAGAGGCTGGCAAACTATGCCACTTGTTTTGTAAGGCCTGTGATCCAAGAATGGTTTTACATTTTCAGATAGTTGAGAAAAAAAAAAAAAAACAACAAGTAAAACTAACAAAAGAATAAATTTTTACGACAGGTGAACACTATATGAAATTCTAACTTTATATAATGCCTATAAATAAATATGTATCCATAAATATATGGTAATCAAATATAGCATCCATAAATAAAGGTTTTTTTTTAAGATGTATTTATTTTTTCATGAGAGACAGAGAGAGAAAGAGAGAGGCCAAGACACAGGCAGAGGGAAAAGTAGGCTCTTGGCAGGAGTCCGATGCGAGATTTTGATCCTGGACCCTAGGATCAGGACCAGAGCCGAAGGCAGCTGCCCAACGGCTGAGCCCCCCAGGCATTACCATCAATAAAGTTTTATTGAAATATGGCCCACCCTTTAGTTTACAGTCCTCTACATAGTCTTTCACACTACCACAGAGAGGTGAGTAGGAGATAGAACACTTATGGCCCACAAAGCTAAAAGATTCACAACTGGCCCTTTCAGAAAAAGTTTGTCCCAGAAAGATTGCAAAGCTTTTGAATTACTTGAAGTTCTGTAAGCTTTTTGTGAAAAGTGAGGTTTGAACAGAGTCCTTCACAAACTGGTACAGAAAGAGTCTTTGAAGTATAAACTAGATGATCTCTTCTCATTATTTACTAAGCTCTGTGATCTTGAAAAAAGTGCTCATTTCTATGTCATTCTGCTTCACTATCTACCTTAAATGAGCATTTTGAAAAAGTAATGTCATTGTCAACGTGAGGTTCTCTTAGCCCATAACTGGCATGCAGTTGGTGCTTAATAAAAGTTGGGAGTAGGGGGGGTCCCTGGGTGGCGCAGTGGTTTAGCGCCTGCCTTTGGCCCAGGGCGCAATCCTGGAGACCCGGGATCGAATCCCACGTCGGGCTCCCGGTGCATGGAGCCTGCTTCTCCCTCTGCCTGGGTCTCTGCCTCTCTCTCTCTCTGTGTGTGTGACTATCATAAAAAAAAAAAAGTTGGGAGTAGGTAAACTACAATTATACTATACCACAGAAGCATGGGATATTACAAACTGGAAGGATTAATACCTTATTTTCCAGAATCAGAAACTTTGGAAGGTCTAGAAATGTTAGCACTGGTATTTGGACTTTTCTGAAGAAAGTTCTGTGGGAGATATGGGAATTGTTGGAAAGTCAGCCCATGTTTGGTTGACTCTTATGAGAAGTCCTCATGGCTGGAGGCATTTTTCCTGACGTTTACATAAAAAAGCAAATGCCAGAATAACGTGATACTATGACTTTTTTGTGAAGTTTTGTATTATTAATATTTTTTACAAGTTGTAATGTTTTATAAGTTTTATTGTGCAATACAGAGGCTATCAGATTTTTCCAAATATTTGAAGCTGTAACAAAGACTATTCAGTTGTTTATAGCATGCCTAAGTTCAAATTCAAAGAAACATAAATATCATAAATGTGACTTATGAAATCTGATTAATAAGAATAATACATTCACTGCATCCTCTGAATCCTCTGTATCTCTATTTTTTCAACATAATCAATTAACTATTTTATATTATTCACCATGTGCCTGTATAATAAACATACTAGAGTAAATAAATTATGAGATTGAATTTATTATATTCATTTTTTGATCAAATGTAGATTATGGCTTTCACCATAGAATTTGGTTTTAGTGAATATATCTTTGAGAAACTCAGTTCATTAAATAATGTTTTCTGAAAATTTAATCATTTTTGCTTCTAACACTGGCTTATGAATTGATTAAAACTAAAATTCATGGGACAAAATTAAGTTTTGAATCAACATGACCTGCTAACTAGTAAATTTATTTTCTTCTCTATATTGTGGATATTTTAACTAACTTCTGAAGATTCTAAAGATAGCTACAAATGCACAGGAAGAATCCCAAGATCAATATCAAAATAGAGAGAATCAAATATAATAACAAGCTATTTTCTTGAGATTCATCAAAAGGTATAACTAGATTTAAATTCTGATACCGTAGAAGTTGGACCCATAGGGAAGTTTTTCAGCTATTCATGACTTTTAATCTCTCTCTTCTTCAATGCATATTGGTACTTTATTTTTTTTTTAAGATTTTATTTATTTGAGAGAGAGAGCCAGAGAGAGAACACAGAGCAGCAGAGGGAGAGGGGGAAGCAGACTCCCTCTGAGCACTAAGCCATACATGGGGCTCGATCCCAGGACCCTGGGATCATGACCTGAGCCGAAGTCAGATGCTTAACAGACTGAGCTACGCAGGTGCCCCCATGTTCATACTTTCTTTACTCATTCGTGTCCATGAAATTGTAATTGACAGGATTATTCTTGATTTTAGAGCTCAATGATTTATGATTTACCTCTTAGCAAGAATTGATTTGAATCTCATGCAGTTGGTAAAGTTATATCCAGGGATTATCTAAGGAAAATGTCATCCTGGAATTTCATGAATTTAACTTGGAACCACCTGCTGAGTTCCTAGTGGAATATTCAATAATTCAGAATCCATTTCTCTTATTTTTAAGAAGATCAGGAAAAAAAAAGAAGCAGCTTCATCATAAAGTCTCTTTCTGACTCTTCTCCCATAGCAGATAGAACTGAAAGTAGTCTTGGGGTGAATATCTGAAAGAAATGTTAGAATTTAAGGCACCATATTAAAACCATAAGTCTAGCAGAACTTCCTTTCCAAGTTTATCCTAAAGGCTCTGAGGTTAAGAAAAAATATCAAATAAATAAAGGTATGCATCATATTTTTTAAGGAAAATGATATTCTCAGTGGATACATTTTGACAAATTTGTTAAACTATGTGTATTTATCCAAGATGTAGGGAATCTTGCTTTTCCCTAACTTAAGCTGATTACACTAATTTCAGATGTGTTTTATTCTCAAAGGAATTCTCAAGATATATGGAACTGAGCTACCATAAAAGAGCGGAGAGGATGAAAATCAATGTCTTTATAAGGCAGTAGGGTGGCGCAATCGTTGGCAACAATCTAACATGTGCTTTTTATATTATGGTTTCCCTCATTCCTCATGTGTCACTCCAAAAATTTTATGAGAATATTACTTATGCTATCAAAACATATCCTCAGTCAAGATATAAATTTTCACGGGATGGCCATATATTTAGAAGTTCTCCTTATTGATCCATGAGCAAGTCTCCATATGCTTAGCATATCTACTTCTTTACCAGGGAGAATAATGTATCAACTGCTGGAAACTCCTTGTTCTCTATTCAGGGTGTATTTGGTCTGCCTCTTTCTCCCACTGTGCATACAGATTATTCTGCTCTAATGCCTGCTATGCTGTCAGAAGAGGTGAAATAAGACATGACACATGAGCCCAAAGAGAAGACATACCCAGAAGGATAGCATCCAAGACAACTCAGAAAATAAACTTAAACCAAATCCTGCTATGGTCTTGGAGTCACATGCTGTGCACGTCTGGCAAAACTATTGTGTGCTTGTTTTGTCTACGCAAATTTATCACAAATAAAAAACTTACTGGAAACTGAGAAGCAATCTGACTTGGGTCCCCATGTCCCCTATTTCATTTTTTTTTATTCTGCTTCAAGACATTCAATAGATGCCTGATACAAAATTACTCAGTTTCACAAATCTGTTCCAGTATTCTAAGCTACCTTTAGATTTGGGGATTATAGTTAAGAACTAAATAAGAAAAAAAATGCAAAAAAAATTTAAAAACCCCTACCAATCATGCATTAATTGGATTGATTTCAAAATTTGCTCACTATGCTGTTAGTTTTAGATTAAGTACAGTGGTATAAATAAAAAGTGATCAATAGTTCTTTTTTTTAATTTCAAAGCCCTCAGAAGTCACTTAAGAGTCAAAATGAAAAAAAAAAAAAAAGAGTCAAAATGAAAACAAAGTATAGCTACAGTCAATAGCATAGGATTCATAGCATCGCTTCCCTCTCCTTCATAAATAGCTGGGTCATAGACTACGTACATAAATCAGGACCTGGTTGGAACTGGTAAATCACTGCTTTTCTAGCTTAAGCGTAGTTACATTTAACAGCTCTTCGTGCCCAGATACGGTGTTCCTGATCCATCTTTGGTACCTGGCCTTAAAGCATATCATTTCATTTATAAAATCTCACTTGGATTCCGTTCCAGCCAGGCATATTTATTTTCAATTTGGCAAAGCTGGCATGAGAATTGCAACCTACTTTGTGAAAAAGGAAACTTGACCAGCCCACATCGAATAGATTATAATAACTTACTTGTCTTTAGCATCAAGATGTTCAATACAGGTAATTAAGAACATATATCATATTTTAAAAACTCCACCCAAGGTGCTAGACAAGAAATCTGTGTACTCAAAAATAATTGAAGCACGAAGTAGGACAACAGCCTCTTCTGTAACATCCATACCTATTATGGTATGCCAAAATTTTGAAGCAGCTACAAGTGAACACTTGGATAAATGTAATGTTTTCGATTTGCCATATAACATGATGCTGAATTTACACAATTAAGTGTTATCCAAGGACTTCCAAAAGTATTAGTGATCATTAATGTACACACTAAACATCTTTAATCTTCCTCATTGTGTGAACAGCTCTTCCCTCCCCTGTGAATTCCCTCAGTCACAAATCTGTGAGATTTCACTTTCAAAACAAAACTCCTATAATAACCCTTCTCAATGTCCACTCTAAATGAGGTCCTTCTCCGCTGAGCATGAAAGCTCTGCAGGAGCTTTCTAAAGATCCACCTAGGTCTCTACACCAACAATCTCAGACTCAAACACCCTCCTGTCCCAGGAAGAGGGTGAGAAACTGGCTCCGCATCACTTGGAACAATTTGGAGCTCACAGGCCCTGCTTAAGTGTGGCAGATACCCAGCTCCTGCTCGTCATTGCCGTGTGGAACTGCAGTCTGCAAGGGTCTTTACAAACTTGTTTGCTATGAATCTCCAGGTACTTTTAAGTAAGTCTTGACATTTGACTCTTTTTTTTTACACCCCCCCCCCAAACATTTTATGGGTCAGGTCATAACTGGAAATAATCGCTACCAGTTTAATCTTGCTCAAACTGCTCCAGATGAGTGTTTGCCTTTCCTCTGTGCCTTTCCTCACTATCTTTGAGCTCAGACCCAGACCTGCCGGTCCGGCGTGCGTGGATTTCCCTAAGCAACCCCAATATTCGCCAGTACAAAACCATCTTCTATTTCCAGCCCTTGAGACAAACTTCTCAATGCCAGATTACTACCTCATGCCTTTTCCACTTCTGGTTTCCTCATTCTTTCCATTTTCCCCATAACAACCCTCTACCCTCTGACCTCTCAAGCTAATTCATGCCCTTGATTTTTTTTATTATCAGCCAAAATTTTGTCTAATCCAGGACTTCTCTGACCACATTGGATTCTCCCTTCCTCTGTCCTTCTTGGAATCCCTTTAGCTTTATTTTCCGAACCATATTCACTTGACATTTCATGGAATGATAGAAGTAGTAAATTCAGTAGGAACTTGAACACAGTGTAGTCCAGCCCTTTCACTGCATAGTTGTTCAGACACAAGAACTGACTTCATTAATACAAGTTAAACATAGAGGAAAACTCAAATCCTGCTTATACCTGCCTCTTCCATTTATCTTGTCTTGTCAACAAGATTCAAAACTCCATAAAGACAGAAACCATACTTTAGACTTTTTTTATATATCCACTTTATGACAATACCAAATGCAAACAGCTATACAATTTATTTTAAACTTTAAAAGCTTAAGAATCCTTAGGATTTTGCCCAAAATCAAAGCACTGACATTTAGTCAGAGACAAGAATGAAGCTGAGTTCCTCAGAGGGGTCAAATATCTGTGATCTGTGAGACTGGAGACTGTGCTCCCATCCCCCATCTCCACTGGGTCTGGCGCATCTTTGTGTGACTCCCACCCCATCCACAGCTGAACCCAGGTGCCTCCTTTCCCTGGATGAAGCCCATAAATTGTGATTCCACAACTTGGGGGGGGATCACTGATGCCCTAGGCTGCTGTGATGACTTCACTGGAGTTGCTATAACTGGATCGATCTACTTACTGCCACTTTACATAGCTATAGTGGCTATTTCTTCTGGAAAACTCACCCTTTACATGATGAAATGTGCATTTATTAATGCAGATCATGCTGTTCACATAGTGTTCTAATATAACTTTTGTGATAAGTGCCATATGTATAAAATTGTGACAAACTTAATTAGTATGCTTCTGCACATCAAACAGATCATAATGAAACAATATATTGAACTTGTCAATTTGGTTAACCCACCAGATCCTGACCCTTTCAAGCACTGTTTCTCAATATAATTTTGATCAGTGAATGCATGAAGCCTGTTTTAAATGGTCTCTCCTTGATTATTACATAAATACCATAATGCCTTTTTGGGTTATATGAACCATGTTTTTCTTTCTTCATACTTTTCAGAGAATGATATAATATAGAAAAAAAATGAATACAAACTTTAGAACTAGCCAAGCCTGAGTCTGAATCTCAAATTCACAATTTACCTGTCCCTATGAATTACAATTGGCCAAGAATGTTGCAAGAAATTACTACCTCATTGTTCGTGCACACACATAGTACCTAACACCAGAACCAAATGAAGATTAAAAATATGTCTACTGCTCTGTTTGCTCTAGGTGTTTAAAAAATATATTATGACTCCACAGCCACTACGTATAATAATATATATTGGAAAATAGGTTCACTTTCTCTATCAGAAACAAAACAGGGAAATTGTAGCCAGAGCTACTTAGATTAGATAACAAAGAGGACTTCCTGGATGCTTACACTAATCAACGGAAAGATCACTTAAGTCCTGGCTTTCATGCTTTTGATGGGAATTAGTGAGAAAGGCACAATTTACTTAAGAGGGTCCGTTCTCTGGATTATCTTTACAAAATTGTGTGCCTTAGTATTTCTACTTCTCCAAAGGGACCCAGCTACATTTTAAAGATCTGCCATTAAATGATAGGCACAAAATAGATTTTTTAAAAGCACAAGATGAAACAGAAAACAAAACAAAATACAAAAGCAAAGTCTTAATGATCTTGAAGCGAGCCCTGAGACTGTTTTTACAGCTCACACACTCTCTACTACTTCTTCCATTTTCACATCAGGATTTCAAATATGAATGCCATGCTCAACTGGTAACGACATCAGGAAGAATGAAGACTTGTACAGGGCCTCCATTCCTTTTGTTAATCTGACAAGTGCCACATGTGGCAGCTAATATGCTCTTCCGTTCTTATCTTCTGAAACTGGCATGTCTCCGAAACCAAAGTACAGCAGAAAAACAACCTGGATTCTGGCCACATCTCAAGAGCTAAGCCAGACTTTGGTTCTTGCTGTCGAATTTCCTGACCTGGGAGTAAAAATTCCATGCTTAAGCCATGCTGTCATTTAGATGAGTTCCATTGTAATGTCATATCTACAAACGAGCATTTTCTGAAACGGTCCTTGTTCCATTTGGTGCTTTCCTGAGGAAGTTTTATCAGTGTTCTGATGTACAGTAACCTGATAAGCCTTTACTTAGCACCCATATATCACTCCTTAACCTTTAAGGAAGACTGTAGGCAGCCATGCCTTCCCCATTTGGCTAATGATAAAGCATTCACCACTATTTCAAGCAGATTAACCAGGAAACTTGTTGGCAGAAACTTAGGTTTCAAACATGCTTTAGCAAAACCTAACAAAAATATCAGACTGCAGAATTACCTATTTATATGTGCAAAGATTTGAAATCTTGCAAACTTAGGTACACACATAAGTTTGTATCTTGCAGAGACAAAATCAGAATCTGATACAATTATGTTAGCTTAAATTAATGTGTCTTTATAAGAACAGCTTATACTTGAATGCATAAGTGAAATCTTTGAGAAAAGTCAAGCTTTAAAAACAAATATATCTTTGGGGAACCTGGGTGGCTCAGTCAGTTAAGCATCTGCCTTTGACTTAGGTCATGAATCTGAGGTCCTGGTATTGAGCACTGTGTTGAGCTCCCTGCTCAGTGGGGAAGCTGTTTCTCCTTCACCTCATCCCTCCAGTCATGCTCTCTCTGTCTCTCAAATAAATAAATAAAATCTTAAAAATAATAATAAATAAATATATCTTTTATAATAACTTTTCCTCATACCTAGGCTAATTGTATTTTAAGTATGTATGATGAATGGTATTCAGAAGTGTTATGATCAACATTTTTTGTGGTTTGGCACATTTTAAAAATCCACATTCTTAAAGACAAAAACATTTTATTAAAAACTATGGTATAAAATAAAATGGCATAAGTGAATGATGAACACAGTGACTCTTGTACTGCCTAATACAACAGAATGAAGCACATTAGAGCATCACCAGGATATCCATGGATTACATGATAAGAAAACCCATGGAAATTAAATGTGAGAGGTCTTCATTTTTATTCACTTAAATTCAGTAATAAGCAGGATTTTACCCAGAAGAAATTTGACTTGAAGGATAGGTGATCATTTTTCAGGCTCTATAGGAAAGACATTCTGGGCAGAAGGGATGGTAAGATCGAATATGAAAGCATCAAAGAGAATTGGTATATTGAGATAATGGCCAACATTGCGCTGGAGAATGGCCAGTGCACAGTCCACAAAGAGTCATGTGAGTACCTGAGAAGGGAAAAGGTGGTGGAATCAGTTCTCATGCTCCTGCTGTACTCAGCAATGGAGTTTTTGGCTTTGTTCTATTAATAGTGGTGCTTTGCACTCATTTGTAATCAGAAGATCAACTTGGGAATCAAGTGAGCATCACCTGGGAAGTCATTAGAAACACAAATCCAAGCCCAGCCTAGGCTCACTGGGTGGGCAGCTCTAAAGGGAGTGAAACCCCAGGAGCCTGTTTCACTAGGACCTTCCAGTGATTCCTACGTTTGCTGCACTAGGAGATGCTCAGCCAGAGGGTTACAAACAGAACAGAAGGATTAATAACCTTTCCCCAAGCTCAAATATAGACTTACCCCTCTTTATTTGGACTGCAAAGGCATTTGTCTGCAGGAATTATCCTTGCTTGCATCGTGCCTACCAAACTAAAACTACTCTATTTAAATGCTATTAGCCTCCCTACCAGTTAATAATAAGGACAATGTATATGGTATTATGGGTTTGTCTGAAAAAACTTAATATATACCTATATTTAGATATAGGTATCTAGATACAGATCTAGCATATTATTTAACTATCAAAAGTAAGAAAGTAATCCCCCGCCCCTTCCCAAAATCTTTACAAATGAACTCTCACATTCCTTCACAGGTCCCTAAGTCACCAGAGGGTAGTCAAGTTTTCTTCTAAACGTGTGGCCTTAGCCTGGATTATGGTCACGGGCAATGGGACCATTCTCAGCAGAAATGGACAGGTAATTCATGAGTATGCATTTCACGGAATTCACAATGCAGTTAGACTCGACATTTTCAGTGCTGGGAGTAAACTATACTACACTCTGTCCAAAGTTTGGAGGGACTGACAGGTTGGGAGGCATTCCACTTCTCAAGTCTTTGCAGCATCCCCAAAACTGTCCAGCCTTCCTCTGACTGCATGTGGTTCATAGGAAGCATGTACACTATCAAGATTTACCACTGATGCCACATGGCTGTGAAATTGTGACCTGTTCACCTCTAGGCTTGGCCATTTCCAGTGACCTCTGGAGCAAAACATCATGTTTCATTGTAATATTTTCACAGGCTATCAGTCACCATGACTGATGGGGCGTATGCAGGTCCCCTTCTCTGCCCACTGCTGATGAATCCTTTCACTCCTCCATTTATTTGAGTGTCAGACTTGAGGGGCAGGCACTGACACAAGTCAGGGGTCCAGGTAGCCAGTGATGTATACCTCCCTGATGCATTCTAGTGACTGTAGGTGCTTTCAAGGGCAGGGGAAGGAAGACGTTTTTCCAAATACTAAGCAGTTCTAGTCTCCAAGCGTTTAACACATATTAGCACAGTGCATACAAATCACAACATCAATTCCTAGCCAAACAGAAATTTTTCTCATCGGGTTGGTAAGCTTAGCTGTTACAAATTACTGAGTAGCTCCTCTTAATTTTCTCAGAATGTGATCTGTGAATCAACATAGTTCCAAAAACTAACAGAGAGTGATGATATGCATTTAGAAACTACAGTTAACATTTTGGAATCTTCTCCTTTTTTAAAAATTTTATTTATTTATTTGAAAAAGAGAGAGAGAGCACAAGCAGGGGAGCAGGAGGAGAAGCAAACTCCCCGATAAGCAAGAAGCCCAATGTAGGACTCGATCCCAGGACTGGGATCATGACCTGAGCTGAAGGTAGACACTAAACTGACTGAGCCACCCAGGTGTCCCCATTTTGAAATCTTTTGTAGAAATTTGCCACTGTCATGACACCCATCCCTTAATAGATTCACCTCATGGAGCTGGACAGAGGTGAGTCATGGTTTGGTTGAACCTGATGAATTACGTGTGTCACAAGCTGCAAAGGGGCCGTGTGCACTAGGGCAAACATTGTTATGTTGGCCCATGACAGTGGGGGATATGGACACAAATAAAACATGCTTCATCACCAGGGATAATTTGGGAAGCCTTGATCACTCTGCATATCAGAGAAAGACTTCACTGTGAGAGTAGCAAAAGCCACTTGCCCTTGGATTTTAACTCATGCCACATACTTTAGATGGTTCCAATCCTTAAGCCAGAATTGGAAAGTACATGGGAAAAGTCTGAAATTTAAAGGCTTGTAAAAGCTAAAATACACCTGAAAGTCAACTGATGGTACTATTGATTTTTATAGATTTTTCAGAGAGAAGAGAATTCAAAAGTAGATGAGTACAACTCAGCAGCGGATTACTGAAATATCATGATAAGGTCTACCCTCGTTCCAAAATTCTGTGATGTTGATGTCAAGCAGGAATCTGTATAAAACACATGTAAGGTTAAATGAGAATGGCAGCAGGAGTTAGCATGTGAAAAATGTGGAGGTATTTCTGCTTGTATGGAGGATATTTTGGCTAGGGAATAAAAGTGATTGAGAACGGATCCCCTGCTCTCCCACTCACCATCTATAGAAATCTGTGGCAAATCACTTTCTCTGTGTAATGGTTTTATCATCTATGATATGTGGATAATTCTTTTCTATCATGAAAGGATCCTGCAAATGACCTGACTCTCAATATGTATCCAGTGAGAAGTTGTTTTGAAAGTTAGAAACATTTCTACTTTTATGTAATTTATGGTTTCTTTATATTTATATTTCAATAAGGGATGTTTTTAGTATAGGACATAAAATCCTAAAACTTTTTGAGAAGCTTCTTATTTTAGCAACAGGGTAATAGTCTTATCCCTTAGCTCAAGTCAATCTTGGTGGGGGTGGAAGAGCAGAAAACCAACTCTAGTAAGTTACATAGTTCTTGAACAGTAAACATAACAGGAGAGAGATTTGGGAACAGAATTGTGTTGTAACAATTCTTCACAGATACGTTAACATATTTGCATGTTTACGTTTGAAAGTACGTGTATATCTGTGTACATGTGAGGGTATGAGCCCATTAAAATCATTAGCAACCTCTACATGTACATGTTGTGAAGGTGGGAATGAAAATGAAAAGAAAAAATAGATTTTCTTAGAAAGTATGTTTGTTCAAAATTCACAACCACAGCAGCAATTAGGCTCTGGTTTTGACCTGTCAGAGGGTAAAGCATACCTTTTTTTTTTTTATTTTTTTGCATTAGAGCTTTAAAATCAAGACTACATGCGCTGTAGACAGAGCAATAAACATCCATAGAGGAAAGGTTTCTAATTTTGGTTTTTATATTAGTATCCAAGGCCTCATAAGACTGTGGGAAAGAGATAATAAAAATAATGTGGAATGTTTAAGATTATACATTTCCCAGCTCTTACATATTTATATCATCTTAATTTTCCATCAACACTCTCAACTATGTTTTTATGACAGAAATTCTGGCATAAATGAAACTTACAGATTCATTTGGGGACTACTGCATTGTTAGCCCATGGAACTCTAGCATTAAGGGGGACATATCCTTGAATTGGGATCTACCGACTAATGACTCCAAGAAGGAATTTAACAAGTATAAGAAGTAGAACTTGCCTGGCTTGTTCTGGAGTAGAAAGCTTGAGGTCATCTTGACAAGCCAAGGAAGAATATCAAATTAAACAGAAATACCTGGTATGCAGAAATCTGGCTCTCTCCTCACCGTGTGCATGAACTATATCTATTCATGGACTTCCTGTTTTAACCCTCACATTCCTGCCATAGTGCTTTCCACAATCACTGCCTCTAATTTCTTAAAAGTCAGAAAGCAATTGTTTCACTCAATTCAGCACTTTACTATTTGTTCGCATTTCTCTAGAAATCTTTTACACGTGTTGGCTTATCCTCTCACTATTGATCTAACTTCTTTGTAGAAAAATGTCATGTAAGGCTTTTGTATCTACCACGGAAACGATGGAGTATCTGACACATGGTAGATACACAGAAAATGAATTCTGTGAAGAAAAAAAATCTGTCACAGCAGAACACACTCTATCTATACTCACTCCAGAAAGTTCCGTTAATTATCACTTTTCCCAACGATATCTTCATGTATATGCATGTGTTGGGTAGAAACAAAAATCACATCTTAGTAGTATATAATTTGGTTGCACGAGTTTAAGAAAAAAAAGAGACATACTGAATATACTGAACTCCTACCAAGAGCTGATCATAAATAATTTTTAGTTATTACTAAGTACTTCGTGTATGTCACTACAGAAGGATAATTGGCATGTGGTAGACTTTACCTAATTCTATGTTAAGACCCAAACTAGTTTTAAAGAGTGACAGAACAAGATTATATTTTTCACTTATCTCTAGATCAGTTCTTAGAAAATAAAGAATGGGTAGAGTCTACTGAAACTATGGAAAATACTGTGTTAGGTATTCTCTTTAATTCCCAGTTTGTTTAATCTCCAACCTACCCCAACTTTTAGATCACACTTTCTACCTTTTGTGTCCACACATTTGAAAGAATGTTTAGAAGTAGAAGAGATAACTACAGTGTCCCTGTGTGAGTCCTACTTTCATACAGAGAAAAAACAACATATACTAAAACCAAAGAAATAGCTTTTGCTTTTATAATCTGTGACTCATGAAAAAAATAGTATCTACAGGTAGTGCTAAAGGAACACACAGACTAGTCATAATGTATTAAGAACACATTCAGTTATTCATCGCTTATTATTTATGTGCTAGCCATCATTTTAGAGAGATAGTGAAGAATGAAGGTGTTTGCCTCAAAAATGTTGCGGTCTGCCCAGGAGTGGATAGTGGGTCACTGACCCACAGTGCACCAAGTTTTGGACACAGCAGAGATTCCATGTGTGGGGCTCGTGGTGACCATCTGGGATGTTTAATATCAAGGGAAACACATCCATCTCTTAAAATGCTACAATATTCTAAGTTTTCCAGAGACACTATAAGCCCCCAAACACCACCTCGAGTACACTGAGGGTAGGATCTATAAGCAGACATGGACTCAAACATTCTTTAGTGACATTTTTAAAGCCTACTTGAGTAAGAGCACTTGATTTGACAGACAGTGCACTTAATCTATGTAGCTATGTGATGGGCAGGGGTATGTGGGACAATCTAAAATATACTGAAGACTCAAAGTAGGTCAAAAGCTATTATTTAAGATTCATCTTCTTATAATAACTCTTGTGAGCCAGCGAGTGAGCAGTACAATTCGAAGGGGGTGAAATGTCCTTGCCCTGCACTCTGTGCAGCATCCCTCTCCTGGCTTTTGACTACCTCCTCCTCTGCTCCCCCAACGCTCTTCTGATGACTCACAGACCTCTGCTCTGCATTCTGCCCAGGCACATTTCTCTTCTAAATAACTTCTCCCTACCAACCACCAACCACTACCAAAATTTCTATCTCTTTAATGGGAATTATATCAGGTATTTGGAGAAAAGTAATCTGATTTTTAAGCCATTTCGTGCTAAACCGAAGGTGACTTTTTCTATAAAGCGTAAAATATACCAAGGGGTTGGTTGCATTTTAAAGAGAACACCTGTAACCTAAATACATTTCTAGCTGGAAGAACTTTTTCAGGGAGGCAGAACTATTCTGTTGTTAGAGACCCCTGGATTTCTTCACTGTGTCCTGTGCCGGGAGCACCTTGGTCCCTCCCCATGGTATGCAGGCCCGCAAGCCCCACCCTCATCCATTGAGCACACAGTGAATATAGGTATAAATGTCCACTCTGTGTTTGTTCCATTTGTTCAAACTAGGTTTCATTCTTTCTAAAGATAATAAAGGTCTTAGAACCATTGTTAAGAAAATCTGCATTTCTGCACCTAGCAATTCTGACCATATAAAGGCCCAGTTTAGCTCCCAAGAGCAAGGCTATCTGTTACCAAGTTGTTCAAATGTTCACTCCTCTCCACAAGCTCCCCATGGATGGACTGAGTCAGACTTAGTCACTCTTACTTTGAAATATGGAAGAACAGTGAAAAATTTTATGTACTATCTTGTATTATAATTATATATCCTTGTCTTTATCCTGTGCTGGAATGAAAGGTCTTTGAAGACTTGAAATTTAACTGACATATCTTAACACCTCTCTACCACTTTTGCCCTTGTTCACACGGGTAATCATAAATATATGTTAATTAACACAAGGATGGAATATTTCTCATTACTTTACTGATCCGTTAATAGGAGCTTCAATATTTTAGGAAAATGCACATACAGTGCAAGCTGTAAAAAATCTATCTCTGGCTAAATCTAAACATATGACAGCAAAAGAAATACTAAAATGAATGAAATTGAAAGGTACTTCTCTTTAAGAAAAGAAGAATTTGGCTTGCAGCAAGATTTTATTTGGATGTTTGTCTTCCTCTTCTGATTCTTTAAATAAAGAAGAAGTGTTTAAGAGTGGGAAAGTTCAAAAGGCAAGCTCAGGCCTTCCCTGTGATTATAGTTTGCTCTATACTGTATTAAAAACAAGAGCAGAGATCACTGAAAATTTTGATTTAGCTGTTATGGAACACATCCTTTCTCCTCAAATGTCTTCTGCATCCAAAATGAGGCCATTTTACCCATTAGTGGGAAAAAAATCCATTTTGCCTTTTTTTTTTTTTTTTAGGTCCATTTTCATCTCAGGGAAATAATACAAATCTTGGCCTGAGGCATTTCCTGCAGCTTATTAACCAGCTGGACCTCAAGCCATTTCGTCCTTCGGGCAAGCATTAGTTCCCAGGAAACACTCTTTGCCTTGATCATTATTGCAGAATTAAGACCATTTTGTGTTCCTTCAACGTAACATATCAATTATTGAGGTGAAATAGAATACTGGAAAAAAGTGATGACACTGCTTTACAAGCAAAAGAAAAAAGAAGAAAATGATCAGTCTGAGGAGTTTAATAACTGTCCTTCCAAAAAAACAACTAACATCCAAAGTAAGTTGCTAAAGATCTTGTCTTAATACTTTTACTTGCAGAAAATTTGGCAAGATGGTTAAAGAACAAAGAATGCACATGCCCTAAATACAAAAAAAAAAAAAATATGCAGAATGGAGCGAGTCCTTTGGATTGTGAACTGCAGTCTTTAAATACCATCTCCAGTGTAAGGAAGCAGGCAAGCAAACAGCCAAGGTTAAGGAGATATTTTGGTTTAAAGAGAAAAAAAAGAAGCCCCTTTCACTTATTCCTTTTCTGTTGGACCAATGGGCTTACTTTGCATCAGGAAGGTGAGGAGAGAGGAAGGGATCCTCTTTACTCACATCTTGTGCAAGGACTTAATGCCTCTGTAAATCAGAGGGACTCAGAGAGCAAGTAGCTGAAATCAAGGTGACTGAATATCAATTTTAATACTATTCTTAAGGAAGTAAGAGAATTTTAAATCCAGGAAATGGTTCTGGTGGTTCTATTCTTTTGACCTACTCTGCCCAGTGGCCTTCTTGTTGCCTGGCACCCCACACTGTCCAGGATCCCTCCTCATTCTCTCCTTCCCTCCTTCAGGCAGGCCCCAGGGGCCCACAGTGGAGTTGTGTACTCAAACAAGGGAGAGGACTCAACTGAAATGATTTACAAATGAAGGGAGGTATAAACTTCAAAAGAACAATCAGGTCAAGCTGTCATTTGACAAGGACATCTTATCAGTAAATAGAGTAAAGAGATTCTGAAACACTCCTCTGGTGGGATTCCCTTCAATATGTACAGCTAGCACAATTTACATGGACTTTTTCTTTTTTTAGATTTTATTTATTTGAGAGAGCAAGTGAGTGGGAGAAGGCACAAGTAGACTCTGTGCTGAGCATGGAGCCCGATGCAGGGCTCAAACTCAGGACCCTGAGATCATGATCTGAGCCGAAACCAAGAGTCAAACGCTTAACTTAACCGACTGAGCCAGCCAGGTGTCCCAACAATTTACATGGACTTTCCACCCTAGAGTCATTTTTTTTTTCAATACCAGGACAGGCAAGGTCACTTCCTGGGGAGAACCCTGGCCATTTCCCCTGTATACTTATTTTATCTGGCAGTTGATAATTGAATATCAGAATCCGCGTCTGATGTTATAATGTTGGAAACTGTAGGTAGAATTTGGTTTTAAACAGTCTGTAAATAGGAATAATATTCTCAGTGGGAGCAGTCAAGAAAAACTGAGTCATAGCAACCATTTATATAGGTCAAACATTCCTCAGTTCACTGTGGTCGGCTCAGCAACCCATGGTCTGTCTATGGCCTTCCAGTAGGTCAGATTCATTCATTTATATTAGAACTTGGTCACTGTGCATTTGTATTTAAAACTGTTCACATAGTATTTCAAGCAATTTTGTTAATCAGTGCAGTAAAACCTATTAAACTATGGATTCTTTGATGAATGTGTAACATATTATTGGAGCACATTACCTTGTGCATCATAATCAATGTTTGTTAAATAAATAGACTGTGATTTGTTTAAAGTATTTTTGTTGATAGCCCATCTAAAATAGTTTTGTGTTAATAAATAGGCTCTGGAAAGCACTAGGTGGTTATAAATATTCATATGACTTTACATATTCATCTGCTTCTAAATTCACAACATATGTCTCTGAAAACTTGTGTGCCCAGTGGGTCAGCAAACCTAGTGCCAGGTGTGACAGTCAGCGACTTTCTTGCTACGGCTCCCTCGGATCCAATCAAGTCAGCTGTAGATGATAAAGCATTTTTTACCTTTGCCAGTCAGTTTCTTCTATGTATGACAAGGAATTCAGCAAGCAATTTGCTTTGCCCTCGTAAACTCTAAAATCACAATTTAAATATCTGTAGCCTCTCTCTCTTAAGATAGAATAATCTACTACAATCAGATGCTCCTCCTAATATCTGATTGGATACATCATCTTGACAGTACTTACTACTTGATTGAATCATAAATGGTTATAATCACAACCTCTTCATACTTCCACATTTCAGCCAGAAGAGACAATGTGATATGGAGCCTACCAACCATCAACTCTACATATTTAAAGCAAATAATAGGGACACCTGGATGGCTCAGCAGTTGAGTGTCTGCCTTTGGCTCAGGTTGTGATCCTAGATTCCTGGGATCGAGTCCCACATTGGGCTCCTTTCATGGAGCCTGCTTCTCCCTCTGCCTATGTTTCTGCCTCTCTTTCTGTGTCTCTCATGAATAAATAAATAAAATCTTAAAAAAATAAAGCAAATAATAAAGATGGACTGTATAAACAGATACTGATAGATCCATACATATGTACATAGGTGATATAAATTATAGACACCCACACCCAGTGTTTACGCCTCTTTATTTTCCTTTTCATCCATTATCAGAAGCTTACTAAGGCTGGTGTCAAGGTCACAGGGCTTCTCCTCTGAAACTTCCTTGGTATACTGTGCTGTCTTCTACTGGGGATTCTGACATTTTTCTTCCTTAAATTTCAACTATTCTAATACCACTGGTCCTAGCTCAGAGGCAAATATCACCGCCATTTAAATAGTCAGCTGTGTTCAAGAAATAGAAAAAAAATAGTAATAGGAGGGGTGGCTGTGCCCCTCCCAAAGGAGACAGTGTGCACAAATCATGGCGCCTTAGCTAGTGTAATCGTTACAACAAGTGAGTCAGTTAAGACAGAAACTTTTCAGAATCAGCAACCTTCAAGAAAATGAATCCAGGGACACCTGGGTGGCTCAGCAGTTGAGCATCTGCCTTTGGCTCAGGATGTGGTCCTAGAATTTTGGGATCAAGTCCCAAATCAGGCTCCCTGTGAGGAGCCTGCTTCTCTCTCTGCCTATGTTTCTGCCTCTCTGTGTCTCTCATAAATAAATAAATAAAATCTTTAAGACAAATTACTAGTTGTTAAAAAGAAAATGAATTGGCTACATGAATGCTCTAAAAGTCATGAGATCTCAGTTTCTTCACTTGAATGTTGCCTTAAAATAGTTGCATCTATAAAACTAATTGTACATGCAGAATCACATATGTGTTAAGGGATGACTCTTCATCTCCCAAATGTTGGGACTTCAAACTAAACTCTGACTGTATTCTCCCCAAGTGACTTACTTGTTTAAGGCTTTTTGAACTGAATAGTAAGAAGAACTAAAAACAAAGTCCCACCAGTCTTTTTAATGAAATTGAATGACATTGTATTTCCCATCTAAAACATGCCACGATTCTATGTGAGCATAAAGAGAAGGAGTACAACGTTATATATGTTGATTAGATATTGGAAAAATCTTTGTAAGACTACAGTTTATATATGAAATATCAGGAGGTAAAATATATTTAAGTCAGATGTATTTCCCCTAAGATAAAAATGGCTAAGTGTTTCTTGCACCCTAAACACCATTTATTTTTGTTTTAGTGGCTATTGATTTCATCATCAGTGCTGGCCAGTTATATTACAGCTAGAGCTGAGATATGGTAACTCATAAAAGAGCAAGAATGGGAAGACAATGAAGTTTCCAGATACTCAGTGAGGTGCTTTTCACTTAGCAAAACATACAGTATTTTCCGGGTTTGATTGCAATACTCTCTTTGGCATAAGTATTGACTCTGGTAATCTTAACCCAGTCTTGCTTATTAACAAAGACAAGTATCATTTGTCATTTTTTATGTGTGGGGAGCTGCACTTAAAAGCAGATCTCATCTAACTGCAGTAAATGTAGGCTACTAAAAGTCTAAGCCTCTGACAACCAAGAGTATACAATGATTTTTCAACATTTTCCCCTCATTTATATAGATTTGAAAGAGTGTTTTAAAATCACATTACCATGCAGAGCTCACCTTGAGCTTGCACACACTGGAGCATGTTCTGATTGGGGCAGTCTCATGCTCTCTGGGGGGTGCTCCTCCCTCCATCAGATAGAAAATGCTTTGAAATGTGTGTCTACTCTGGATTCCTGCCACTGTTCTTTCCCTGCACTCCAGACTTGCCGCCCCTCCCCCATCCGCCTTGCACCCATCTCATCCCCCGCCTTGCCCCCCTTACTACGAGCTGAGGGGGAGCCTCAAATCTGATCTGGCCCACAGAGAATCCCTCCAACGGCTTCTCAGTCTTTTTGGATAAATTTCAGCCTTCTTGCCTAGTCAAGCCCCTGGATTCTTTAGCATCACAGCACTCTGCTTTCTGTGGGTCAGGAAACTTTTTTTCCTTCTGTGAATCGTTCAGACTCCCTCCTGGTCCAGCCTTTCCCACAGCCTCCTGCCTCTCCTCAGATGCATCTTCCTCCCCCTGCAAGCCAGGGTCCATGTCACCTGAGCCTACAAATTTCTTGCAGTTTGGTCAACAACTCTCCAGGAAGGTTTCCCCGGTCTCCAGAGTTGAGCCAGTTGTGTTGTCTTAATCTCGCTCTTTTGGTATCATTATCTAAATTTGAATCAAGTATGCAACAATCACTGTACTCATTTCATTAGTAATGTTTTCCCAGATAAAACTGTTAATGAACAGGGAGCTCAGTTTTGATCATCACCATAAACTCAGAGCCTGGAAAAGTGATTCTATGGAATGGATATTCAATAACTATATGGTATATCAAAGAACAAATATTTGCCCTTATGCAAAGGAGAATTTGGTAGCACCTTTATTAATTATATTTTTCCACATAGGAATGACCTTGACAAACAAATTTTAAGTTATGACACCATTGGCTTATTTGGTTTAAATATATTAAATCTGAAATGCATTTAAATTTAGGAAATAGTGAATGGATTGAAAAATAACGAATGAGTCATAAATTTTACCAGATTATACCAAAAGAATATCACTCCTACCACATACACACAAGGGACAGACATTAGTTTTCTAGGAGTTTTTTTTTTCATATCTAATTTTAAATGGTGATAGTGATCATCGTAAAATACAAAATGGAAATCCAAATATATGTAATATTTTTTAAGACTCCATACTACAAGTTTAATCTTACAGAATTTCAACCATCTATTAGATGATACTGGAAGAGCACCAGTGTAAGGACATTATGAAAGGGTTTTTTTTTTTTCCCTATAAATCCTCAGTGAATCCCTAAACAAATCACTTAAAACAATAAAAATAACAATTTTGTTATAAATATTAAATTAGATATTGAACATGTATAAAAGTCTATAGAAAAATATCAAGAAGCACTGGTTTGGGCAGCCCGGGTGGCTCAGGGGTTTAGCACCACCTTCAACCCAGGGTATGATCCTGGAGACCCAGGATCGAGTCCCACATCGGGTTCCCTGTATGGAGCCTGCTTCTCCCTCTGCCTGTGTCTCTGCCTCTCTCTCTCTGTGTCTCTCATGAATAAATAAATAAAATCTTAAAGAAAAAAAAGAAGAAGAAGCACTGGTTTTCGTTATTCAGATACTGTCAGTATTATTTCAAAATTGTTCTTACTTTAGATTTTAGGACAATTAAGCAAAAATAAAAGAGATCAGCCAGTTATCTCTATGGCCTTTTGTAGGTTAAATTTAACCTGTTGTTTTCATATCAAAAATACCATTTGGAAAGTTCTGACAGATCAGAATATATACACATTGAAATGGACATGATCTTGCTATTTGTTCAATACTTGGTAAGGTTTCAAAGTTTTGCTCTTTTGGGTTACTTTTAAGTATGAGGATTCTATCCAAACCTTGAAGTGTCTTTTGACTTTTTATTTGAAAATGCACATGCATGTGCATTCATGAAGGGCAGAGAGATGATGAATGTTCTCATCTGGGTTAGAACCAAATACAGTGTAGACAGCTGCTGTGAGCTTTCTTATTACAATTTTGGCCTGACATGAGGTGGAAAATGTTGAGAGCATTAAAAGGCTGCCTGCCTCCTCCCCGTCACCTTCAGCTATGACTTGCCCTCCACAAAAGACACGGCACACCCCAGAAGAGGATTCAGGACGCATCCTCAGTCATTACTTGATTACTTTCTACAACCTTCATAGGTTTTCCAGAGCCTGATAAATTCTGAGACACTATTTGATACCTTAAAGTGGCCTAAACCCCTGTGATCACCACCCCATACTGTTGAGTTACTCTTCCTGTATTCAGGTAGTTTTTCAAAAAAAAATATCATCATGAGCCAAGAGTTACTTTTCAAAGTTGAAAGAAATTTTCTATCTCAAAATGGTTTGAAAGTATCAGTACAGGAATTTAAAGTAATATGATCTTTTAGACTGACATCAGATACATCCTGTCCAGATAACGATATCATAGAAGCACTATCTCGTCCAGGGTTCAAGTCATTTCTTCACTAAGCTGCACCCTCCTATCAAAAATCAGTGCTTACTTCTCATTGTCAGTAGGGATTTTAATGCATGCAGAATAGTGATTTTTGTCCTTACAGATTTTCTTTCCAAAAGGGAAAGAAATGGTAACTATTAATCAATACAAAATGTAATGCCAGCGGAAGAAATGTGCGCTTGCTTAAAGCAGCATTTTCAGAACCCGCATTTAATCTTTGGCATGAAAAGAAAAGTGCCTTCTGCCTAGATGATCATTCAAACCCTTTGCATTTCTAGAACCGTATGGAGCTATAATCTCTTTTCCATAAATCCCAATTCCAGAAGGTCTTTATTCCTGGAATTATGTTACAGTCTCTTTAAAACCAGATTTGGAGAGACGGTATACAAAAATTTTTCAATGAATCCTTAGCTAGCTTTAAATTTTATATGCATACTTTTTCCTATCTTAGATATTTAATACACAAATGGAATTTATCTCCACACATTTGGCCGTCTTATTTCTGTGCAGAATTATTATGGGTGTGAGTTTAAGAGAACTTTTGCATTAAAAAGGCTATTTATAAAATTTTCCTGTAGACGCTTATGAAGAGAATGGTATTAACCTACCATATTGACCCTGTTCGCCTGGCTATTCACACATAGATAACTAAAAAAAGAAATTCTAAGTTTATTTAAAATTAAAGAATATTTGAAATTTTAAGATCAAATGATCAAATATTGGTTATTTGTATATTAACTGACATGGAAAACAGCCAACAATATTTAGGGAGATGTCATTGTTTAAAAAAAATGGCAGTAAATGGAGCAAATATAATGAACTGCTGGCTGATATAATTTTAAACTATGTATTACATTAATAAGATGTGATACATTTTATATATTAATGTGGTGATTACTATCTAATCTCTCTAGAACTTTTCATAGTTGGTCCAAATCCCTTTATTATAAAGAACATCTATAATTACACTGGGCAAAATTTGAACAGTATAATTGAGAGGAATCAATTTGTCTATTTCAATAGAGTCCTTTTAAATAATGATCATTAAAATTTAAAATATCACAAATACTTACCAAGAAAAACCCCCATGAAAATGTCTGTTTATAGTGCACAAATGTTCAAATGCTTTTATCAATGTGTTTTTTTTTCTTGCAAAAAAATCTAAAAGAATAGGCAATGTTTATTTCTTCATTCAGAAAATATTTTAGTCCTAACTATATAACAGAAAAGACTAGAGGTGCCAAAATTAAAAAAAACAAAAGTTAAGATGCTATTTTTGACAATATAATGGGTTAAAAAATAAAAGAATTATAACATTCAGTGCTGTTAAGTTTGTATGGCAATAGTTGCAGTAAAGAAGTAATAAAAATATAAATTGATTCAAACCTTCCACAGCTCTTTGGCAATGCTATCCTATTTTTCTTCTTTTTAATATGTGGAGTATGGCTCAGCAGTCTGACTTTAAATACTCTATTCTTCAGGAGTATGCAGTATATCATGGGTGCAGAGTATGGAAGATAGACTCATGGACCAACAAAGAGAAAAAATGACTAGATGCTCACAAAGATGTTGCTTCTCTAGGGAGGAAATGTACACAAATCAGATAGCCACTGATAGTGATTGACCGACTATGGAAATATTATATAGCCATTAAAAGGGAAGATCAAATCTATGTACACTGATATGAAATAAATACATGTAGGCATGGAGAAAGACATACCCATAAAAATAAAAACAAGTTTAACAAAATATATATCACTACTGTCAGAGAGTAAGGTATTCGAATCAGCAACATGTGAATTTATTTTTTTAAATATTTCTCAGCTATCAGGGGAAAGACAGCTCTGAGCAGAGGCCAGGACTACAGGGCCTCTGAGGAATCAGGGTGGCAAACAGGAGGCAGAAAGTCCTGGAATAATAGAGAGATGACTCCAAGGAAGCCTGGATTGAGCTGGTTCCAAAGTATTTACAAAATTCAATTAGACAACTTAGTTAAAACTTTTCCTATAGTGATAATACTAATATAAATCATTTTTGAATAGTTTTCTTCTCCCTCAAAATAACATCCAATCATATTGAGAAGTATTTTCTTTGTGGTTTTATAGTTTGTAATAATACCAATATTGTCTTAATTTGTTTCTCCTTAAAGTATTTTTTATGCTTTTCTTTAACATTTTCACATTTTTATATTCTTCTCTCGAGGGAACGTGTCTGTGGACTTTAAAAGTCAAGAATTACAGATAAGTATTTAAAATCTCAGTTTTAATCACATCTTTTCACAAATTTTTTTGACTGCTGGTATTTATATTTGCTTTCTGCCTGGAATAATTGCTTCTTATTTAAAACCCTCTTAATTCCTAAATTGAAATATTGGATTATTATTCACAGTGACAGTTTGGAAATCTCTTCAAGACATGCGCAATTGTCTTTCTTTTTCTTTTTTTTTTAACCTTGAAAGCAAACGAGTTTAAGCATGCTGGGGTATATATTTCTGCAAAACCAAGTTGCCTCTACAACTGCACTCTTAATTCTGTCTTTCAAAAATAAATGTCCTTTGAGAAAAAGTGGTCAAGCACTTCTCTCTCCGTCAAAGTATTTCTTCCCCGGGGCACTATTTCCCAATTATCCTTTACTGCCATCATCACCTCTTCTTGTCTGGACTCATCAACATTTCAGCCAAGTTCCTGTGCTGCAAAGTTACTGGGAAAGTCAGGACCCCACACCAAGATTATCATCTCCCAAACACACAAAACAACAATGGGGCAAAAGAGTTCAAATATTTCGGACAGAAGAGTGGGATGCTTGTCTTGATAGGTGGCCTAAACGTCCAGTCTGATTAGAAAAACTCTCTTCAGCTCAAAATACAACTTGCCTTAATATGGAATCCTAACAAAATATGAAAGTATCTGCCCTGAACCAAGTGGAATGTAGCAAAGGAAACAGGACTCAAAACAGGGTCCATGATGAATACAAAAGAGCAACTTTTTGGACAGATGCATTTTTTTTCTTTAAATACATGAAAGATGAACTTCATAGAAGACCAAGGTAACTTATATACTACATTTTTTTTTTTTCCGATACCTACGTTTCGTTATCTGCCACTCATCAAGAAACAAGGTGGTGGAAAGAACTTTAAATGCAAAACGTTCAATTTCAATTTTGTTTTAGGCAACTGTGGAGGTGGCTTTTTTGTATATTTCTGTAATGCAATAAATGTGTACCCTACAGTCAAGGAGATGGTATAAATTTTCCCCTGCCATAGCCACCATTTCCAACACTACTCAAGAGGATATTTTATCTTTACTGTGTGTATAAATATACATCTTCAACATTCATTAACATTAGCATTTATTTTGGTTCCTGTTATGCATGTGTATACGTGATTTTATTTAATAATGTTAGTTAACATTTCCTTCTTTTTGTAAATAATGATAGTATAATTTGAAAATTTTGGCCCTGATCCCAGACTTAGGTCAAGCTAATATATGAATAGTTCAGTTTACTTTTTTATTGGACTTTGATGTTAACTGATTTATTTTCGAAAACTATTATTCATGCTGTAAGTTCTAAAAATGATTCTAAAGAAGACAAAGCCTTGCTGGATTTTTTTCTTTTCATAGTTAACTGTAATAAGAAGGTAGATCTAATTCGGAAAGTTTAATTTGAAGCATATATATTTTGGTTAATGGGAGAACTTAAAATTATGTTGGGCGTGAGAAATTTTTTCTAACTTAGTTTCTGGCATGAAAGTATGTTTCTCTTTATTATTTTTGTTTGTCTTGGAACTTTAGAGAAAGGAAAAGTATGCATCCATAACTAAAGAACAAGTAATAACAAATTTATAATATGTCAAAATGAACCCAAACTACTTATCCTACTATTTTTGGTTTGGTTTTATCTCAAAATACCATCACCTTTATCTCAGATATTAACCTTAAAATCTCACTGTTACTGTTGAGTCTTTCTTATACCTGGCTCTTCAAGGCATTTTGCTTCTTTTTATTATTTATACTATCATGGATACAACTCAATGTTTTCCCACTGAGCTGTTAATCTAAATTAATTTAAGCGTTTCTAATTGTTTTTCATGATTCCCTTTTCTTTTCCTTTTTTTAGAGATTTTATTTATTTATTCATGAGAGACATGGAGAGAGAGAGGCAGAGACACAGGCAGAGGGAGAAGCAGGCTCCATGCAGGGAGCCTGATGTGGCACTCGATCCCGGGCCCTGGGATCACACCCTGAGCCGAAGGCAGACACTTAACCACTGAGCCACCCAGGCATCCCATGATTCCTTTTTCCCTTTCCAATCAATCATTCATTTTGATGCCAATGCAACCTGGGTCAAAATATTTGTTTCCTTTTAATTGTTTCTCATTTTCTATTGAATCAAGTGCAAGGGAGCATTCAGGTGTCCTTGACATTAGTCTGGCTATGCCTAAAAATTACTTTCAGTTATTTTTAAAGATACTAATCTCACGACCATATGCATGAAATTCAAACTCAGTGTACTCAGAATGAACAGAGTCTTGAAATACTCTCACAATTTATGGAATTTTAGTGGTATATAATACCACACCTGTCATAGAAGCCAGTAGCTGGCTAATAACAGGTGTTAAATATACTTAAATGTATATATATATATATATATATATATATATATATATATATATTTGTAGAACAAATGGATTATTGAGTCTTTGGATGACTAGATTATGCTCAGTGAAGCCTTTGTTGATCTCCTGAACATCAACTCCCCCCACTCTACCACCTTTTAAAATATCTGTCACAGAACTTAATGTGGTGTGAAATCATCTTACATGTTTGACTCTTTTTTCTATCATATCAACAACACAGAATATAAGCTGCATAAGAGCAGAGCCCTTGTTTGCTGTTCTTGTTGTTTTTGTTTTGTTTTTACCACAGAGTCTTAGTGTCTGAAGTAGCACCTGGTAAAGAGTGGGGTCTCAGGAAATATTTGCTAAGTGATTGAATGAGCCCTAGGAGAAGTGTGAACAAAGTGGATGCATGAGGAGTTATCATAAGAATTCTCTCAGATTTTCTGCCATCCACTCTGAAAGTCCAGCAACATCTCTAGGAACTGGTGGTTTGTGGAATTCTCCAGCTCAATGACACAGATTGGCAAGCCTTTTCACTAAGAGCAGTAGGCAGAGTGTCACCATGCAATTCAGCATTTCAGTCCCCCAGGTCACAAAAGAACCTGGCTTAGTTCCCTGCAGCAGTGGAAGTGGTCTACGTGTGTGCTGCCCAATATGGCAGCAGGTGTGTGTGGCTGCTGAGCACTTTAAATATGGCTAGTGTCACTCAGAACTGACTTTTTAATACTAAATTCAATAGCCATATACTGCTAGGGCCTACCATATTGGACAGTGTGGTTCTAGAATTAACCTTCTTCCTCATAGTCAGAACTTATGATGTGGTCAAAACCAAGAAATTGACAATGGTTCCTACTATGGATATGAGAGTTACAGCCTATGAAAGATATTTTATTAACCACTTCCACATTTTGTGATATTTAGAGCAAAATCCTAGTGTGGACTGAATCCCAGTCCATGAAGATACCTGGGTTTTTCCCACATCTATTTCACTTAGTTTAGAGTCTGTCCGACCACATGACCACAATGTTTTCTTTCCTCTGTCTTCTTTTGCTTGCCAGTGCTGTGACGTTTGCATAGAGCCTTGTGCATGAAGTCAACTGTGGGAAGTCTCTAGAGATGGAATGAGCTCCCTATCATTCCAACTAACAGAGTGTATTCCAAGCCCCTAGGAGTACCAAATCACCCTAATCCCTCATGAATGTTGGATCACTGAATCTACTAGAAGACTATACCAGTGCTCTTATTTCTGGCCCAGAGCTGGCTGCTAACTGATGCTACCCACAGCTGCCCTGTTGCTTCTAGCAAGATGCTAAGTAAGTGGTTTGCCATCAGACCGCACCAGAAATGGGACACCACACAGATACCCTCCAGCTCTGCCTAAAATTATTCACTTGGGAACTGCAAATTCTAATGTGTGAACAATATAAACACTCCACTTTGAAAACAATCCCTCCTGCCAAAGTCTAAAGGCTTATTCATTCCTGATTTTTCCTTATTTGTCACAATTACATCCTAAAAACTGGCAAACTATTATTTTATTGTATTTATTTTATTTTTAAAAGATTTTAATTATTCATGAGAGACAGAGAGAGAGAGAGGCAGAGGCATAGGCGAGGAGAAGCAGGCTCTCCACGGGGGAGCCCAATATGGGACTCCATCCCAGGGCCCTGGGATCATACCCTGAGCCGAAGGCAGATGCTCAACCATTGAGCCACCCAGGCATCCCAACTATCATTTTAAAAATATAGAATCCTGGCAAGACGAATCTCTATATCTTGAATGTCTATATGTAGGTCCTCAGTAAAATAACCAAACTGCTGTAAATGAAAATAATGAACATTTATTTAATATATTAGCATGTACAAAAGAATTCATTTCTGCAGTCCTGATCTTGAGTCAATTTCTCAGTTTCTTTTTTTTTTTTTTTTTAATTTCTCAGTTTCTAAAGGATTTGGGATATATCAAACATAGCATTATATCCTCCAAAGTGACAGTTGGTATGCATGAATTCATTCTAAAGCATGTGTCACAGACTGCAAGTCATCAGGGTGAAAACCAAAACAATCAATTCTGGGTAATTCCTAAGTGACCCATGTTTGGCTCAATAGATTTCAAGTATTAAGACCACAGACATTTGAATGAATGACAGTTTGAAAGAAGAGTAGAAGATGAAGCCATGGACACCATTTTATTTTCTTAAAATTCACTGGAAAACCAGGAAGTAGAGTAATTTGAATGAGGACATGAGAAAAAATTGTATACAGATGCAACAGGGAGCAAAATTATCCATTACTTAGTCCTGATTTTACTTTTTGCTGCATAACAAACTCCACCCTCTTTTAATGACTTAACATCTACATTTACTATTACACATCTTGGTCTTATGGGTCAGGAATGTGGACAGGGCAGAGCAGAGAAAGCTCATCACCCTTCCCAAGGTCTATGACTTAGGTGGGAGGACCAGAAGCTGGAATGGGAGATGGCTGCTGGGCTTCTCCCTTCCTCCTCACTTCTCTCCTGCCTTTCCCATCTTTACATAGTTAACTTCAGATTCCTCTGCACCCTCAGGCATCTTCCACAGAGAATCAGGGCTCTCAGACTGAGTGTTCTAAGAAACAAGGTGCAGAAGCTATCACAGTGGGAAGCCTAAGCCCAGGATCTGACATACAGAACCTTGATCCTGCCTTTTTTTATTAGTCAAAAAAGAAACTGCCCAGGTATCTCCCCTGGTGAAGGAGAGGAGACACCTTACTTCTCCCTGGGAAGAGGAACACAGATTTTTGTGACCATCTATAACCCAACACAGGCAGATAGAGTTGTACTGTTACAAACTCCCATTCTACCTGTTGGTACTAAGTTGGTCTTTGTTTAGCATTGTAGACAAGGGATTTTCTTTGTGCTTACTTTCTAGTTGAAAGGAGAGGCACTAGGTTGGAGATTTAAAGCAGTGAAAGTATGGTAGTCAGTGAAACTTGGAGGGAACCCTCTTGTCAGCCATTTGTCATCTGTATACTTGCACCAGTGATGACAAAATGTCAACCTTTATTTTCTCAATATAAGAAAAGGAACATTTAGGAGATCCTCAGGTGGCTCAGCAGTTTAGTGCCTGCCTTCAGCCCAGGGAGTGATCCTAGAGTCCTGGGATCAAGTCCCACATCAGGCTCTCTGCATGGAGCTTGCTTCTCCCTCTGCCTGTGTCTCTGCTTCTGTGTGTGTTTGTCTCTCATAAAAAAATAAATAAAATCTTAAAAAATAGGAAAGGAAAATTTAATACTTAATCCAGCTGGATAATTGAGAAGATCAGAAATAGTATATGTGACATACATGATGCACATTATGTGCTCCATTAATGTTGGTTATTTTTATGCCCTTATGTGGCTGGCTGTCTAAGAATCTGAACATTACCAATAATTACTTTAATTTTTAATTCAAATGTAATTTTGCTTAAATACTTCGTAGGTTTCCAGTGCCATAATCCTCTGAGAAAATCCAAAAACTCTTTAATCTCTATTGCTATGTTACTTTTAATCTTTATATTAATTTAGATTCTTCCAGAAGCTAGATTAAACTGTGGTAAAACTGCATAATGTTTTTGACATATTTTCAAGAGTAGAGAAACTTCAATTAATTTGCAAGATATAGGACTTCAATTTTCCAATTAAAATATAACTTTGGTTGCCGGAGTGTTAATAACCATTCACACTTATGGTTCAGAAAATGCAACCATGTGAAACATATAGATTTTTTAAAGTTTATACACAGAGATAGCTTTCCATGAAAAGCCCAAAATTAAATCCTTTCCCTTAATTTCATGCTCTATTTGTGTAAAGCAGGAATTTAAAGTCATGGTTTTGCTTTCACACGAAAATCTGGAAAACAGTACCTTGTAAATATCTACTTCACAACCCAATCCTGGGTCTATCGCTCCTCACTTCATTATCTGTCAATGTTAATTTTGTTAAATCTCTGGAGAGTTATGATTTTTTTTAAGAAAAGGAGTAAGTTAATTATAGCTATTTCATAGAGCTTTTCTAAACTATCATAATTAACTTAAAACATCACATGCCAACATAGGACCTTATGTTAATTTACTATCACTGTCATTGCAAGCTCCCACAAATTTAGTGGCTAAAAAGCACACATTTTCATTATCTTACAATTCTGTACATCACAAGTTCAACATGGGCCTCACCTAATTAAGACAAAGGTGTTAACCGGGCTGCGTTCCTGCTATTAGTTCCAGGAGAGAGCCTGGCTTCTCCAGGCTGCTTGCTTTCCTTGGCTTTTGAGCTCCTTCCTCTACCATGAAAGTGAAAGCCGGCAAAGTTTTCTCTCTCTGGATGAACTTCCATCATTATGCCTCCCTCTGACCACAGCTGGGAAAATTCTCTGCTTTTTAAAGACTCATGTGACTAGATGGGCCCCACCAGGGTCACCCAGGACACTCTCTGCATCTCAAGATCCTTAACGTTAATCACACCTGCAAAATCCCTTATGCTCTGTAAGGTAATATATCCACAGGTATTAAGACTTAGACATCTTTGCAGCCCTATCAGTCTGCCTACCTCAGCCCTTGATAGCATAATAAACACACATTTTTCTTAACATTTTTCAAAATTTAATGTCATCTTGCCTGAAAGGTGCAGACAATCAGTATTTGAATGCTAAATTTTAGATATTTAGGTATTTGGCTCATCCTACTTTTGATGTCTGAACAAAATTAGTGGTTACTTGAATATTCTGACTACCTAAGTAATTTTTATTTACTTTATTCAGTAGAAGAATCTTATTTCAATTAATAGACTATCTTTAACAACATTGAAAAATTAGGTTAGCTGAGAGTAACTGATATGAAACAGATTTAAAGTCCAATCAATGCCTTATGGAATAATGTGAGAAGCAAAATAATTAGAAACAATTTTCTTTGTAAGGCGTGCAGTATGTTAATTTCTTCCACTTAGCCTTTAACAAAGCTAAGAATGTTGGAATGAAAACAAGCTTATTGTCTCCTAATGATGGCCATGCCTTGGAACACCATTTCCTCTAGAGACTTGTCCCTAGTTTGCAGCATCACAATACATTGTTATGAAAATAATTGTGGATAAACAGAGTGAAACAGCATCAAAAGGAGAGGGATCTTGGAATAAATATCTCTTTCATACTAATCTTGATAGCTGTACAAATACATGAATAAGGAATGTTGGGATAGCAGAGAAAATGTTTCCAAATGTGTGTTTCCATTATATCGAGCCTCAATTTAAAAGCAAGCATAAAATTAGAAAAGGCACCAAAAGTCAATATGCTTCAGCTATATAGAAAGAAGCCGGTAAAGTATCTAACTTTTTCTATAGGGAGCAGAGATTTATCATCCTGTTTAGGTACAAGGACTATACCAAAAGGTTCGATGATATTAGTGCTAGACAGGATTCTAAAACCAAAACAGCTGTGAGGCAGAATTTTCCCTGAAATTCCCTCATGATTCCTCCAGTCTTAACCTCCTACATGGGGCCTGTTGGGCCATGGCTGCATTCCTCTCCTTCACCTTACAAAGATTCCCTGCTATGAAATACATTCTCCTGCGTCCTATGTTTATGAGGACCTTATGTTCTAATGACGACAATGAGTGAAAAGTAACAGATTTTATAAACTCAGGGATTTAAATTGCTTTCCAGTTATGGTTCCACTGTTCAAGAATAATTAAAGTAAAAAATAATAATAATTAAAGTAGAGACAAATAGACTTTTGGGTAGCATTCTTTCTTTTTCCATCATAGCTTTGATAAAAGAAGGCCATAAAATTTCTAAAGAAAAAAAATGAAGTATCAAACTGATTTTTGGGGTATACAGGGGAAACAACTAAAGAACATTTTCTATAATTATCTAACTTATTTTCATCATATTTCCAAATACAAGTAATGTTTAATCTTCTGTCAGTTGTGTTTTCCCACTTCCTGTTGAATGCAAAGAGAACCTCTCCATATTCCTTTGTCACATACTGAGAAACATTTTAAGGTTTTCTGTTTCTCAAATGATCTCTTGTTATTTGCTTTTATAATAAATTCCAACTGCTAGATTTTTACTTGGTTTCATCTGCCTAACTATAATTCTATCCGTTTTCTTGTCTGTAGGCTGACATCTTCCTTTACTGAATTAATTCTCTTGCTCATTTAGCAATTTTTTGCTGGGGGAGAGAGGCTGGGTTTGTCTATAATCAGAACAAACTATTGGTTGGAAAAACAATCTCTGAAGGATTACCAAACATTTTTTTTTAATAAAAAGCAAGTATCTTTGTTATATAATAAGATTATAATGCTCTTACTTTCCAGTTTTTTAGGAATTTAAAATTTCTATGTGTAGCAATTCTGGGATCATTTCTGTGTCCCTTTTTTTTTTTCTTTTATCACCATGACTAATAAGTAATGCTTTTAATATCATGTCTGTTTTATTTTTATCATTTTTAAATTTTTATTTGCCTTTTATTTATTCATTTGAGAGAGAGAGAGAGAGAGAGAGAGACCAAAGCAGGGGGAGAGGCAGAGGCAGAGGGAGAAGCAGATTCCCCACTGAACTGGGAGCCCAACATGGGGCTTAATCCGAGGACCTGGAGATCATGAACTGAGCTGAAGGTAGATGCTTAACTGACTGAGCCACCCAGGCCCCTATTTTTCTCATTTTTAAATCAACCAGCAAAATAACAACTGACACATTCATTAATATTGACTATGACATATTTAAGTATTTATGGATTATAAAGAATAGATTTGTTAAAGCAAAGTCCATTAAGAAATCCTGTCTATAGGGAGATAATTAAAGCAGCACAGACGTGTAAGTTCGGCCAGAACCCCTCTGCCATAAGAATACTATATGATACGTGAATTAGGGTAATTATATCAAAATAATAGTGGTCATATCAGATATGTGTCAAACGTACTTCATATTCACTGAGATGAAGGATAGGGGACTGGGAAATTGTGTAGGGTCTGGAGTTGGTGCCAGTTCTAGGGCAAAGAGAATACTAGCATAGATTTAATATGATAAAAAGATACCTGGAATATGATGTTTTCAAGGGGACTTTAGGAAGTGTTCGTGCTCTACTATGTAACCTAAGTCAATGGGCTGAGCATTTCAAGTAAGTTTTTGTGATTTACTGGAAAGTAAAGAAGGGGATGCTTATTAAGTAGAAAGTAAATTAAAGTGGTTTTTTTTAAGATTTTATTTATTTATTCATGAGAGACACAGAGAGAGAGGCAGAGACACAGGCAGAGGGAGAAGTAGGCTCCCTAAAGGAGGCCCATGTGGGACTCAATCCCAGATCCCGGGATCAGGCCCTGAGTCAGAGGCAAACGCTCAACCACTGAGCCACCCAGGTGTCCATAAACAGAGTTAAATAATAATGTACTAAAACTGTTTAATCAGGGATGCCTGGGTGGTGCTGTTGGTTGAGTTGCAGTCTCTTGGTTTCAGCTCAGGTAGTGATCTCAGGATCAAGAGATCTCAGGAGCCCTGAATTGGGGTTCTGCTTGGATTCTTTCTCCCTCTGTGACCCTCCCCCCACCATGCATGAGCATGCTCTATCTCTCTAATAAATCAATCTTTAAAACACTGTTTAATCTTAAATTGATACAGATATAAAATGAACACATATCAAACATTCTACTGAAATTAGTTAATGGGAGAAATGGCAAGATGTTACAACCATTTCAAAGGGAAATTTACAGTTACATGGAAGCAAAATATTCTTTTCACAAGGCAACAATCAACTGTGTTTCAGTGGACACAATAGCAATTAAAGAAACTCGTTTGCTTTAAATATCATTGTCTTACAATTTGCAAAGTTGTAAAATAGCTCAAAAAACAATGAAAGGCAGAGGCAGCTTAGAAGATTGTGCTGGGCAGTTCATTTATTCATCTTTTTAATCCATTTCAATTCTTTCATATTTTTCCCTACATTCATTCACCTTTGCAGTTCATTTCCTTTATAGATCAAAATTAAAGGAACAATTTAAGCCCAGATAGCATAAGATTCCCTCCAAAACCTGCTTATGGTCAGCAAGTAAGGAAAGGACATGTCATAAGGAAGAATAATCCTCATAGGACTCACATAGGGAAGGGATGATGGACCTCTAATTCATAAGATATTGAACTTTACGAAGGCTATGCATGTGTTACTTAAGTATTTTTTGGGCTCTGCACTTCATGTAAAGCAAAGGGTGAGGCAATACATGTCATTTCTGTTACTTGGATCTTGAAATTTTGTTCTACTGTAATTAGATGATTCAAAGTGTAGTCTTATCCAAAGGAGTCACTCTTAATTTTGAGTAGATCTCAAAGCATACTGTGTGAATCTCAAGCAACATATGGCATTTATTACAGTCTTTTTAAAAAGAAATTTAGTTCTAACCAACAACTTCTGCAAAATTAGATAAACTGGAGAATCCCTATAATCTCTGCACAACTATTAAAATAGCATGTACATTAAAGGACATGATATAGTTAATATCTACATTTGTCAATTTAAGCAGTGCTACTGGAAAGGAAACAGTGAAGATATCCACAGGAAAATGGAGGGAAGGAAGGAAGGAAAGAAAGAAAGAAAGAAAGAAAGAAAGAAAGAAAGAAAGAGAAAGAAAGAAAAGAAAGAAAGAAAGAAAGAAAGAAAGAAAGAAAGAAAGAAAGAAAGAAAGAAAGGAAGGAAGGGAAGACATTGAGATGTTTATTTTGAACAGCCACAGAGACACATAGAAAGATGATGATGTGTTTGAGTCACTTCATACCAGCCCATTTATTCAAGCAGAAAATAAATTTACTTCATTTTAAACTTTGAAGCATAAGAAAACTAAGCATCTATACTGAACCACTTTCATGATTTTATTATCAGATAAAATTCTATTTTTAATTTCCTTCCAGCTCAAAAAGTCTTTATTTCCCTGAAATATGGTACCTATTTTTAAAACTCTTTAAGTATTTACAAACTATGATGAGTAGAATCAAAGAACTAAATAAGTGGAGAGATGTCCCTTAATCATGTATAAAGAAATTGAATCTTACTAAGGATGTCCCTTCTCCTAACTTGATCTATAGATTCAATGCAATCCCAATCAAAATCCCAGTAATATTTCATCGATATTTAAAAATGGATTCTAACATTTTTATTTGGGCAAAAGACCCAAAAAGGCAACACAATACTGAAGAAAAGAAACAAAGTTGGAGGGCTGACACTACCTGACATCAAGACTTACTGTAAAACAAAACAAAACAAAACAAAACAAAACAAAACTTACTGTAAAACTATAGTAATCAAGATAGTGTGGTATTGATGAATGAATAGACAAGTCAATGGAGAGGAATAGAGAGCCCAGAAATAGAGCCACATATATAGAGTAAGTTGATTGTTGACAAAGGAGCAAAGGCCAAACAAGGGAGAAAAATTAGTTTCTCCACAAATGATGTTGGGACAACTGGACATCCATATACAAAATAACAATCATCATCATCATCATCATCATCATCATCATCATCATCATCATCACCATCAAAGAGATGCATACCTTACACCCTTTACAAAAATGAACTAAAAAAAAAAAATCACACAGCTAAACATAAAACACAAAATTATAAAACTCCCAGAGGATAGCATAGGTAAAAATCCAGATGATCTTGAGTATGTTGATGGATTTTTTTGTAGATACAACACCAAAGGTAGGATCCATGAAATAAGTAATTGATAATGTAGACTCCATAAATTAAAAACTTCTGGGGGCATCTGGGTGACTCAGTCAGTTAAGCATCTGCCTTTAGCTAAGATCATGATCCCAGGGTCCTATGATTGAGTCCTGCACTGGGCTCCCTGCTCAGCAGGGACTCTGCTTCTCCCTCTCCCTCTGCTTATGCTTCTCTCTCTCTGTGTCTCTCTCTGTCTCTCTCCCTCTCTCTCTCAAACAAATAAAAGAAATCTTTAAAAAAATAAAAATTAAAAAATTAAAACTTCTGTTCCATGAAAGACAATGTTAAGAGAATGAGAAGATAAGGCACAGATTGAAAGAGAATTTTTCCAAAGCCCTATCTATTTGATAGAGGACTATTAACCAAGATATATTTAAAAAGTTTTAAAATATAATTAGAGACCAAACTCTAATTTTAAAAAGGGGCCATAGACCCTGCAGACACCTCACCAAAGAAGATATACAGATGGCAATAAGCATATGAAAAGATGCCACATCATATGTCATCAAGGAAATGCAAATTAAAACAAGGAGAAATGACCACACGTGTATTAGAAATTACATATCGTGTATTAGAAATTACATAATGCTGACAACACCAGATGCTGGTGAGGGTGTGAGACCCTCTCATTCATTGTTAGTGAAATGCAAAATGATGCACATTGGAAAACAGCATGGCAGTTTCTTATAAGACTAAACATACTCTTACCATATGATTCAGCAATGCTATCCTCTTGGTATTTACCCCAAAAGTGTGAAAACATATGTCCACATGAAAACCTGCACGTGGATGTTTATAGCAATGTTATTCAAAATTGCCAAAATTTGGAAGCAACCAAGGTGTCCTTCAGAAGGAGTGGAGAAAGAAAATACATCCGGACAATGGAATATTATTCAGCACTAAAAAGAAATAAACTATCAAGTCATGAAAAGATGTAGGGGAATCCTAAATGCATTTTACTAAGTGAAAGTAATCTGAAAATGCTACATACTGGATGTTTCCAACTCTATGACATTCTGGAAAAGGGAAAACTATGGAGGAAGTAAAAAAAAAAATAGTGGTTGTAGGGGCTGGGAATGGAGAAGTATGA
Source organism: Vulpes lagopus (assembly GCF_018345385.1). Lineage (NCBI taxonomy): Eukaryota > Metazoa > Chordata > Mammalia > Carnivora > Canidae > Vulpes > Vulpes lagopus. Next base: position 6,867,075 of record NC_054839.1, on the reverse strand, counting down.
ATAGGTGGAGCACAGATGATTTTTAGGAGATTGAAAATGCTCTGCTGGATACTATAATTATGGATACGTGTCATTACACATTTGTTCAAACCCATAGAACACGCATCACCATGAGTAAAGACTGATGTAAACTCTGGAGGTATATAGTGATTTTGGTGTGTGATGCAGATCCATCCTTAGTAAAAAAAATGTACTATTCCAGTGAGTAATGCTGATAAGGCAGAGGAAATGCATGAGCACTAGCAGAAGTACATGGGAACTCTGAGTGCCTTCCCTACAGTTTTGCTGTGAGCCTAAAACTACTCTAAAAAATAAAATCTAAAATAAAAATAGAAAGAAAGTAGTCTTTGATTTCTTCATATTCTCTCATCACACCCTCTCTAGTAGCTGTTCTCAAATTATATTTTTTTCCAAGAATTACTTGGCAACTTTGTGAAATTTGCAGGTTGCTGGGCACCACACCTGCAGGAAATCTGGATCATCTCTAAAATATCTATCTTTATCAGGCACCCCGAGTGATTCTGATGCTGGGCCACACTTTGAGAAAAACAAAGCTAGAGAAATAGGGAAATAAGTGGAAAATGAGTTCATATACTCAATGATCACATGAAAAAGTACAAATTTCAGACTTCTGCTTCAGTCCTTTTTTGTTTGTTTTAATATAAACTATTTAAAACAGTTTTCCAGATTCCTTTTTCTTTTTTTTTTTTTTTCTGTCGAGCTGCACCATCTGAGTCCATTCTTCTCTTGCCCCTTATAACCACCTTCCAATTATTTATTTTGGTAAAAGCATCTATTTTGCCTCAAGAATGTTTTGTTGTTGTTATTGTTGTTTTAATTTCCTACAGGGTAGGCATAGTGGAATAAAATTTAAAATTGAATAATTTCATTTTACCTTTTTTGACTTATATAAAAAAGAGAGCAAGCTAAAATCAATTGCAAAACATGATTTTAAAAGTACCTCTGAAATTCAAGGATTCATTTTTTCTTCTATTAACCACTGATAATTTAGTGTTGACTTACCGTGTTTTATCTGAGACTATTTTAATTTGTCATTTACAAAATTCCTGAGGCCCTTTAGTCTGACACAGTAAAGTAGAGCTGAGCAGCTATAAAATGGAAAAGTCTCTTGGTAAAATTATATTTATAGGCATAGGAACAGAACTATTACAGGGCAATTCCACAGTGATTTTTTAGTCATACTGATGAGCTATAATCTGTCTACAAAGTTGTAGAGGCTATAGTTTACTGGTTTGAAGCCAAGTTAAATTTAGACAAGCTCTGTAAGAGGTTATTTCCACTAATTTTCAATCCAAAGCTCTAATCAGAGCTACCTAATCTTTGGACTACAGGAAAGCTACTTAAATAAATTCTCATATATCCAAAATGAAGCTAAATTCTTCAGTTTTCTTACCAGAATCTCTTTTGGAATATGGAGTTAGGCAAGAGAACACTGCAGGTAAAATCCTGTGAAAATCATTGATATAGTAGAAATTTACTTGTCCAGAGAGTTCAAGTTAGATAGTCTAACTTTAAAATATTTATATTTAATTTACTTGTATTTAGTAGTTCCATAACTTAATTTATTGTAAGTAAGAAAATGATCTTTGATACTGAATGTATCTGTCCTACCCGACTACTTGATGCTTATATCTTTGATTTGTTGGCATTAATGCCGGGTTTATAGCCCTTCCCAAAATGCAGTCACAGGCTCCTGTAGGAAATATTTGTTTTAATTTGCTAGGCTTCTTTCAAAAAATATACTGTCGGAACACCGCTTATTACTAGAAAAATACATATGTAAGTATGCATATTTTAAGAGTATGACCATTTATTTGCTACTCTTAAAATAATTAAATAAGAAGCCCATTATACTGAGGTGGCTTTAATGCTCTAGTAGCTATCTATGTAAGCCAACCAAAGCCTAAGCCTGAAATACCTCAAGATTAAGAAACCAAAACGAGGGATCCCTGGGTGGCGCAGCGGTTTGGCGCCTGCCTTTGGCCCAGGGCGCGATCCTGGAGATCCGGGATCGAATCCCACATCAGGCTCCCGGTGCATGGAGCCTGCTTCTCCCTCTGCCTGTGTCTCTGCCTCTCTCTCTCTCTGTGACTATCATAAATAAATAAAAATTAAAAAAAAAAAAAGAAAGAAACCAAAACGTAAGGATAGCCAATCACAGACAACAGGTGTTCACAAATAAGGCAACCACATAAGCTACAACCAAACAATTCTGTTGCTTTGCTTCTGTCTCTTCTTTCTAAAAGTCTAAAAGTCTCTCCCAGATCTTGTTAGTAGAGTGCTCTGAAGCACTTCCGATTTAGTTCTGCTTGACCTGAATCATGTTTTTGCTCACACAGACTCTTTTTTTTTTTTTTTCCACACAGACTCTTAAAATGTTTACCTATGCCTCAGTTTCTTTTTTAACAGTTTATAGGTGTTGTCTTAGGTCACATTTCAGCTGCCAACATTGTCTCTCACATTGTCTCAGGACAATGGGCAATTGATGAATAAAGACATGACAGGGACACTTGGGTGGCTCAGTGGTTGAACATCTGCGTTTCGCTCAGGTCGTGATCCTGGCATCCTGGGATTGAGTCCCCCATCTGACTCCCCACAGGGAGTCTGCTTCTACCTCTACCTATGTCTCTGTCTCTCTCTTTGTGTCTCTCATGAATAAATAAATAAAATCTTTTAAAAATGATAATGTCTTATCCACTGAATTTTGTAAAATAAAATTAGACACTTTTACAAGTCCCTAATCCATTATTTTGCTGTTATATGGATCATTTTGAGGGTTTGGCAATGGAATTTCTAAAGTCAGTAGCCACATACACAGATAGGATGTGATAAAATCTGATATGCATAAATGTATAAAAATTATATGAGACAAATCAGCTCCAAGACAATATTCTAGAATCTGAAAAGTTAACATTGCAATTATTGTTTTCAACTTGGAATCCGGAGGGAGGGAAGGGAGTTGGAGTGCCAGCGTCAAAACGGCCCTGAGAAACAGACAACTGTTGAAAGTGCAGCCTTTTACAAGCGTCTTCAAGGCTTTGAAAATGTCATTCCTCTTCTGGAAATCGCATGACTTTTCAAAAGTCAAATTCAGGATAAAATCTAAAATTAAGCAGAAGAGAGTGTTTCCCTTTGCTTAACGCTCACCTCATCCCCGCCCCCCCACCCGCACAATTCCAATGTGATTCTAAATGGCAATTTGCACTGTCATTTTAAGAGCATTTCTCAGATATTTGCTAGGCTTTTGATGGAAGGAGACACTGTGGCAAAGAAGTTAAGCTGTATGCCTACAGTTAGATAAGACAGCAGAAGTGGAGTCAACCTCAGAAACCAGATACCCAGGCTCCTGGGCCTTACTTCTTAAGCCATGTTCCCATTTAATACATCCACCATGGCTCTTACCATGACAAAAACGTAATTGGATCCATGAATGCAGAGCTTTGGAGGGCGCTATCAGCATTACACACTATCTTTCATCTTGAAATCTCACAAAGCTTTATTAAACTGCTCAAAAAGGAAGTGTTATTGTTCCCATGTACCTCTCCCTCCCCAAAAGATATCTCAAGTGGATTTATCAGGTGGCTAAATGGGAGTACTAAAGAGGTTAAATTTAATTCAGGGGGAGATATTTCCCTTATGAACAGAAGAGCTTTTGTAATGTTCGTGCTAAATTGGTCCCTTGTCAAAGGACTTTACGTCCTATGAGGTCCTTCAAACAAATTTAGAAAAAAAAAAAAGAGAGAGAGAGAGAGAGAGAGAGAGAGAGAGGAAATTGACCACAGAAACTGTGTTTGGTACATTTGAGAGTGAAAAAGTTAATTTTCACTCTATGGCATGCTCTACTGCAAGCAGGTTAGTGTCACAGATTTACCAACAACTAAATTATATTAAAAGCCACACTTAAGCAAAGTGAAGGAGAGAATTGGTTTAGAAATTATCTGGGTAATTTAAGCTGAAAAATATTACTTCATGTACCTTTAAGACATGAAATCCAAATATTTTTCATTAAAAAAAAAGTTAAATATGTAGATACAATCTATTATGTTGAAGGCAGAAAGTAGGATGTGGGTTTGTTTTTAATGGAATATCTACTTACAAAAATCTGAGTGGAAAGGTGCCTGTGTAATGGCTTCAATTATTCACATTTATGTATTTGCTATAAAGAAAAACTGAGAACTCTGAACAAATATTTTAGAAATACACACATATATACATAGACATTTTATTAAGTCAACTCTAAGTAATAGTCATTGGATGTCCTCGTTCTTAGGCCAATTCACCAAAATCTTATCTCACTAATTCCCCACATTGATGCAATCTATTACTAATTTTTTTCTGGCCCTTCCAGGGACATTTTTGCTTAACAGTTAAAGAAAAATGTTCTTATCTGAAACTTGAACTTATCACAACTCACTTGTCTAGAAATTAGCCTGGGAATATCCAGGCACTGGTATTTCTCTCTTTTTTGCCCCCTTCCCAATGTTAAATACTGAAGGGATAAAGACATTTCCCAATGTGTATGTTCTGACTTTTCAAATAGAACACATTTAAAGCTTTTTGAGAATATAATAATGAGCTTGTTTAATGATTCCAGTGCTACCTAGCTATCTTTTCCATATTCATGATCATTTTCATCATCAGTATTTTAATAAAAGTAAAAATAATGCCTTCCCTTCACACCAAATATCCACTTGTCCCTAAAACACAGGTGGTCTTCTCCTTCTTTGTTTTTTTTTTCTTTCTTTTCTTCTTCTTTCTTTTCTTCTTCTTCTTCTTCTTCTTCTTCTTCTTCTTCTTCTTCTTCTTCTTCTTCTTTATATATGAGGTACAAAAGCAAGGAAATCAAGGAGGTTATCAGGTCCATTCTCCCTTGGGTGATAACTATGTGGGGTGTAGGAAGGGAAGTGGGTGTAAGGAGACCAAGCCTTCCTGTGCCTCATTTGGAATCTGGCCAATGACTGTAGAGGGAGCCTAAACTTCCCCACCAGCTACAGTCTGTTACTTCCAATTTTCTTACTCTCAACTCCTTTTATTCAGTTATACCACCTGGCAGGCCAGATAGCATAATGCCCAATACCCTGATCTGACATCGTTCCAATATTCCAAAAGTCAAATAAGCACCTCTGAGTGTTTTTACTATCTCTCCCACTGCTTATGATTTTCTTTTTTTTTTAATTTTTATTTATTTTTTATTATTTATTTATGATAGTCACAGAGAGAGAGAGAGGCAGAGACATAGGCAGAGGGAGAAGCAGGCTCCATGCACCGGGAGCCCGATGTGGGATTCGATCCCAGGTCTCCAGGATCACGCCCTGGGCCAAAGGCAGGCGCTAAACCGCTGCGCCACCCAGGGATCCCTGCTTATGATTTTCTGTACAGATTCTTCTGAGAGGCCATCAGCAACATGCTGATGAAATGTGTTAGTGCCTACAAGTTAGCTCAAGAACTCCACCCACCTTCCTTAGTGTTTTCTACCAGTCCCAACTCTCCTTTCTAAACCCAGCCCATGGCTCCACCTGGTCAGGTTCATTTCCTACAAAACAGATATTTACATCAGAACCTCAGACCTCTGGGATCCCTGGGTGCCTCAGCGGTTTAGCGCCTGACTTCAGCCCAGGGCTTGGTCCTGGGGTCCCCAGATGGAGTCTCACATTGGGCTCCCTGCATGGAGCCTCTGTCTGTGTCTCTGCCTGTGTTGTGTCTCTGCCTCTCTCTCTCTCTCATGAATAAATAAACAAAATCTTAAGGATAAAAAGAAGAAAAGAAAGAAAGAAAGAGAAAGAAAGAAGAAGAAGAAAGAAAGAAAGAAAGAAAGAAGAAAGAAAGAAAGAAGAAAGAAAGAAAGAAAGAAGAAAGAAAGAAAGAAAGAAAGAAAGAAAGAAAGAAAGAAAGAAAGAAAGAAAGAAAGAAAGAAAGAAAGAAAGAAACTCAGACCTCTGACTGATGGGGCTTAAAACCACACTGCTCCCAGACCTGGGATCTGGAAGGTGTTAACCCTGTGCTTCTCATTCCTTTAAGGTCATCATGGCTTATCAAAACTGAAATACTCCAGTCTGGGTGCAGCCCATCAGATATAATTTCTACCATTTTCCTGAATTACATTTCCTGCAGTCCAGATAGATTAGCAATTTACGTCTGGGTTATATACTTAAAATATTTTGGTTATACAAAGAATTCTATTCAAATGAAGATAAAAATAAAAATTTTTAAAGCGTTCTCATAAAAATGAATTGATGTAAATATAAAAATGATAAACTAAGCACATTTAAAAATTTATTCATGGAACATTTTAATAGAAAACAGATTTTTTAAAAGATAAATATTTTAATAACAAGTTAAATATGACAGAAAATCTTTTTGAGATAAATAAATGGCAATATCAGAACAGTTTTAATTTCTAAAATAGGCACATGGATCTCAACATAATAGAGGACTATGAGAATCATTTCCAGAATTAATAATTCTGTGCCTTGGATATTAATTCCTATGCCTGTCAAATTTCATTAAAAATCGATTTAACTGCTTATATTTCAGCCTTTGCCCTAAACTAAAATAGAATCTATAATTCAAAATAATTTTCACAAGATCTCTACTGTTCAGTATTATTTAATAGTCTGTAATGGTAGTTCATATCATGAAACACATTTGGTTTTGCGGTCACTTCTGACCATTAAGCCAAAAGCTGATTAGAAATTGAACTTTAAGTTGAACAATCTTAGAACAATACCTAACGATACAATTGCACTTCTATTTGACAGGATTATCTTTTTTTGCACAAATGTATCTTATACAAATGCATCTTTCAAGGGGTGCTTGGGTGGCTCAGTCTATTAAGCATCTGCCTTTGGTTCAGGCCATGATCTCAGGGTCCTGGGATTGAGCCCCTGTGTTGGGTTCCCTGCTCAGCGGGGAGTTTGCTTCTACCTCTCCCTCTGCCCCTCATTCCACTTTCTCTCTCTCTCCCTCTTTCTCTCTCAAATAAATAAAATCTTTAAAAAAAATCAAATCCCACTTTTCAAATAGATCGTTACTTCAGGTTCAGTAGGAGATCACAGTGGGTTACTTTCATTGCTGAATTTCTATGGTGGTTCATTATTTGTAGTTTCATCCCCTGTATAGAGGCTCTACTTTTGTATATGTTAGATAATCAGTGAGTGCTGAGTGCTGTATTCCGTGTTGCTGTGACTGAACAAGCATTTTAAAAAGCATTACAGATATTAAAAATTCTCTCTCCGAAACAATTGTTGAAAATTGTTGAAAAATTACCCCCTAAAAAAGAGAAGCAGACCCGAATCAAGCCTAGTGTGACCCTGGGTGTGTGAAAGAATTAAAATAAATGATTAATCTTTATTTTTCAGATGAGGAAATTGAGGTATTGGAGTTAAGTATCTTTCCTAGGCATGCCAGCAGGGTAGGCAAACCTGATCATATCATTGCTCTTTTTAAAACTTTTAGTGGATTCTTGTTTTATGGATGAAGTTAAGGATTCTTAATATAGTCTTCTATTATTTCTTTTAAATGTTTTCAGTTTAAGGTTTTATATTTAGGTTTATGGTTTTATATATATATATATAGTTATATAGTTATACAGTCATGTAGTTACATATAGAGACTTATATAGTTATAGATATGGATCAATACTCAATTATTTTACAACAAATACTCAAATTGTTCCAGTACCATTTGTTGAAAGGATGACACTTTCCTACCAAATTGTCTTTACGTCTTTGTCTAAATCAATTATGCATATATGTATGGGTCTATTTTTGGACTCTTTATTTTGGTCCATTGATCTATTTTTCTATCTGAATGCCAATAACTATCATAAAATAATCTTTTTCTCTTCTTTTGTTTGCTTTTTTAAGATTTATTTATTTATTTATTTATGAGAGCCAGAGAGAGATAGAGAGCGAGAGCGAGAGAGAGAGAGAGAGAGAGCACCTGAGTGGGAGGAGGGGGTAGGAGAGGGAAAAGCAAGCTCCCGGTTGAGCAGGGAGTGGGATGCAGGACTCAATCCCAGGACCCTGATGATGATCTGAGCCTAATGCAAACATTTAATTGAATGAGCTACCAAGGAGAACTTCTTTCCTCTTCTTTTAAAAATTATTATGATTATTGTATGTACTTCATATTCCCACAGATTTTTAAATTCAATTGTCAGTTTCTATATACACCTTACTGGGAGTTACATGAAGTTTATAGATCAATTTGGGGATAGTTGTTTTTTTTAATAAATTAATTTTTATTGGTGTTCAATTTACCAACATACAGAGTAACACCCAGTGCTCATCCCGTCAAGTGTCCCCCTCAGTGCCCGTCACCCATTCACCCCCACCCCCCGCCCTCCTCCCCTTCCAACACCCCTAGTTCATTTCCCAGACTTAGGAGTCTTTATGTTCTGTCTCCCTTTCTGATATTTCCCACACATTTCTTCTCCCTTCCCTTATATTCCCTTTCACTATTTTTTATATTACCCAAATGAATGGGAAGATATAATGTTTGTTCTTCTCCGATTGATTTATTTGACTCAGCATAATATCCTCCAGTTCCATCCATGTCGAAGCAAATGGTGGGTATTTGTCGTTTCTAATGGCTGAGTAATATTCCATTGTATACATAAACCACATCTTCTTTATCCATTCATCTTTCGATGGACACGGAGAGAGGGATAGTTTTTATCTTAAAAATATTGAGTCTTCTGACCTTAAAAAATGTATGTCTGGCATTTTTTTTTAAGATTTTATTTATTTATTCATGAGAAACACAGACACAGAGAGAGAGAGAGGCAGCGACCCAGGCAGAGGGAGAAACAGGCTCCATGCAGGGAGCCTGACATGGGACTCAATCCTGGGGTCTAGGATCACAACCTGGGCTGAAGGTGGCACTAAACCGCTGAGCCACCAGGGCTGCCCCTGCAATTTTTTAAAGTAATCTTTAATTTTTGTCTGTAGTGTTTTATAATTTTAACTACACAAGTGTTTCACATATTTTGTCAGATTTATTTCTAAGTATATCATATTTTATACTATTATAAATCAAATTCTTTTTCCAAATCTCAGACTATCCATATCTTTTGTTTAAAAATATCACTGATTTTTGTATACTGGGTTTATATCTTGCAACCTAGCTAAAATCACATATTAGTTCTAGTAGCTCTTTAAGATTCCATTCCATTAGGTTGTTCATGTAGATCATTTTATTGTCTAGAGCTAACATTATTTTACTTTTCCGTCTGTAATCTGTACAGCTTTTTGTTATTTTTCTTACTGTACTGCTCTGGCTGGAATCTTTAGTATCATGTTAACCAGAAGTTGAAGTTGCAATCATCTATACCTTAGTCCTAATTTTAGACAAACAGTTGTATGGCTCAGTTCATTTGCTTTGGTTTTTGATGACTTTCAAAGATTACTGTCCTTTGTTGCCTGATGTCCCATGTCTTGCAAACCAATGTTTCAAATATTCTGTCTGTTTTTTGTTTGTTTCATATGTCAGGGTAAATCTGCTCCCTATTTGTCCATCTTGGCCAGAAATGCTGGTATGTTTTCAACCTTTTACATGTTTAATATGAATCCTAGAATTTCTTTTCTTCTGACTAAATATTGTCTTGATGGAGAATGTTATCTACTCTTAGAGATCTATTTAGCATTTATATATAAATGACTCTTACGTTTATATCTCCAGCCCAGATCTCTCATTTTAAATTCCAAATGTATTTTTCAGTCACCAAGTCTACATACAGTTCCATGGGAAAATTTCACAGATGGGTCAAACATGGCATGTCAAAAATGAACCCATGCTCACCCCACTGCTCATTTGATCTATTGAATTTCCTGCCTCAACAAATGGTATCATCATCTATTAGGCATGTCAGAAACTTGGAAGTCAACCGTAACTTTACCCCATCTTTCAAATCCTACTCAATCACCAAGTCCTGTTGAGTCTACTACCATAAATATACACAAAAATCTGTCCATGGGTCCTTTCAACTACCCATCATCTCATTTCCTTGCAAAGTCTTCTGTTATGGGTTAAATTATGTCCCTCCAAAAGATATGTTCAAGTGATACCTGTGAATGTGACCTTATTTGGAATAGGATTTTTGCAGATGTAACTAGTTAAGATGAGGTTATTGAGGTGGGCCCCAATCCAATACAACTGGTGTGTTTATAAGAAGAGGAGGAGAGAGGCAGAGACAGACACACATGAGGAAGATCATGGGAAGATACACAAGTAAAACACTATGCAATGATGGGGACAGATAGGAGTGATGTACATACAAGCCAAGGAATGCCAAGGATTGCCAGCAACTCTACAAGTTAAGAGAATGGCACAGGAGGGATTCTTTTCTTTTTTTTTTTTAAGATTTTATTTATTTATTTATTTATTTATTTATTTATTTATTTATTTATGAGAAACACACAGAGAGAGGCAGAGACACAGGCAGAGGGAGAAGCAGACTCCCTCAGCAAGCCTAATGCAGGACCTGATCCCAGGACTCTGGGATCATGATCTGAGCCAAAGGCAGATGCTCAACCCCTGAACCACCCAAGTGCCCCGGGGGATTCTACTCTAGAATCTCCAGAGAGAGCACCCCCTGCTGACACCTTGATTTCAGATTTCTAATCTCCTAAACAACATCACATTGTTTAAAACACCCAGTTTCATTACCTTGCTACCCCAGCCCAGGGAAAGGAATAAACTCTCCATCACATCATTTCAACAAAGGCCACTTAAATAGTCTCCCTATGTGTCACCTGGAATCATTATTAACCTTATCATATGCTACTCTCCACAAAGAAGCCAGAATGGGCTTTTATAAAGACAAATCCAATCACATCATTGCTCTCCTTAAAACTTTCTATAGCTTTTTATTATTTCAAGGATCCAGTTAAGGATTTTTTAATATGGTCTAAATGTTGCTCAAAGTCATCTCTCCAGCCTTATTTTTGAAATCCTCTCTTCTCTACTTCAAGCTTTTTTTTTTCCTCAAAAAGAGTCATGCTCTTCTGAGTTTTCACAAATGCCATTCCTTCTGCTTGCAATACTCTTTTGTCCTGGACAAAAGACAGTGAGTCAGGTCAAGGAAAGTGAGCTGAGGAAAAGCAATGAAGCCGACTGACACTGAACTCTTCCCCCTGTGAGCTTTCCTTCCAGCCAGAAAACTCTCCCATGACTCCGCTGGCTGCCCAGTGGAAATATTTTGTAGAAGCAATCATCTGGTTAAAAAGGTCCAAACACTGTTTGCTTGGCCAAGTCACAGTGGTGAACTGGACATTGTTTTGCAGGTGTTTCTGGTGACTTATGCACCCCCACAGGGTCTGCTTTGCCAGCTGTAGAACTTGTCCACCATAAACTCTAGCCTGTACATTAAATGTGTATCATGTTGCAAAAAAAAAAAAAAAAAAAAAAAAAAAACCACTTTCCTTGACATGTGTCCTTGGACACATTTTTTAGGGATCTACTGAGATACCACTTTCTCAGAGAAACCTCTCCAAGGTAATAGATAACAAAACTGTTTATTTAATTCTCTCCCATTCTCAAATGTGCTTATTTATTTAATTGATATAATGAATAAGACATTATACAAGTAAAAGTGTATGGAGGCACTATCCATATATCTGACTGTGCTCTCATCTCCAACGATCTCAGTATCTTTATACCTATGTTCTCCATTGGGTAACACTTCTTCTCTCCTTGGACTTCTGTTGTTCTTTATTAAGGCTATGTTGTTTGTTTTTTAAGCTGATCTAATTTATATAATAATATTCTAATGGAGATAGGGTATTATATGATTTGTTCTATTGGTTTTTTTATTTGTTTTTTTAAAGATGTTATTTATTTATTCATGAGAGACACAGAGAGAGAGGGGGGCATAGACACAGGTAGAGGGAAAAGAAGACTCCATGCAGGGAGCCCAATGTGGGACTCAATCCCAAGAGTCCAGGATCAGGCCCTGGGCCAAAGACAGCCACTAAACCACTGAGCCACCTAGGGATCCCCCTGTTCTATTGTTTTTATGAGAAGCTCTGGTTTCTGCACCTTATAAAAGACCTAGTGGCATCACTTTTAACATTCAGTATTTCTGAAATTTACATTTTACTTTTTAGAGATTTTATTTACTTATTTGAGAGAGAGAGCGAGAGAGAGCATGAGCAGGGGGATGGGGAGAGGAAGAGCCAAGAAAGACTAGGAGACTCCCTGCTGAGCACAGAGCCCAACACAGGGTTTGATCCCAGGACCCAGAGATCATGACCTGAGCCTAAGTCAGATGCTGAACCAACTGAGCCACCCAGGTGCTCCTGAAACTTGCATTTTAGAAATCATGTATTCCCCCTCAAACCTTTGCCTTTTGTTCATACAAAATATGCCTAATGTGATAAACAGAAACTGTGAAACGATTATGAAACGATTATGGGGGGAAAAGAGTTTGCAAGAAGATAATCAAATACTAGAGGGAATGAAATACATAATCATCAATAAATTTGAAGTGAAAACTAGAAAATGACTCAACCAATTTCGAAAATAAAACTATGTACTATTTTAAATAAAAGTCTACGTAAAGGATCCCTGGGTGGCGCAGCGGTTTAGCGCCTGCCTTTGGCCCAGGGCGCGATCCTGGAGTCCCGGGATCGAATCCCACGTCGGGCTCCCGGTGCATGGAGCCTGCTTCTCCCTCTGCCTATGTCTCTGCCTCTCTCTCTCTCTCTGTGTGACTATCATAAATAAATAAAAATTAAAATAAATAAATAAATAAAAAGTCTACGTAAAATGCAATGAATTTCAAATATCTGGTTTTGGTCTAAAAATGAAATATTTCGAGGAAATTGATCATCAAAGTCCTGTTAAACACAGTTTCTATAATTGCCTGATATCTATTTCAACAATTCCAATAAAGTAAATGGAATGACCAATGTCAACAGGCAGCATTTAAAAAGCCATTTCTTTGCGATTTAGAATACTTTTGCCACCCCTGGGGACATGCTTTGAATCTGGCAAGAACATTAGCTGCTCATGGTACTTCAATCTGACAGCTTCAGATTTTTAACAGGAGAAAAAGGCAGAACTAATGGATGTGAATAAGCTTAAAAGCAAGAGAACTTATCAATCACTGTAAACAGCTGTATTTTTGGAAGCTAATAGAGGTACTTCTAAAAACATAAAAAGTCAATACGTATTTTTCTGGCAACTAATAATTTCAATCAGGTCTTCTTCATTTGTCTCTCCCCTAGCCCCCAACCTCTCCACCTTCTTCTTTTTTTTTTTTTATTCAGTATAATATTCTTGTCAGCTTTGATTAACATGAAAACATTCTCTTTACTTGTACCGTTCCACTTCCCAGAAAGGAATAACACAGCATCTAATTTTATGAAAAGATAATTCAAAAGATGAACGAAGCAAATCAAATTATTAAAATGATTATAATCTGTTTTCTTCTCTTTCTGATTGTATAATAGAGAACTTATACACACAATGCTGTATCTATAATTGGTACATTACTGGGTAATGACTATAACCATCTTTTTATTCAACCTCAGGCACATAACATTTTGCATATATATTTCAGAGAGCTTGAAAACACGATTATCTGTTTTGCTTTACAAGTATTTCAAAATATTCTACTATTGTATTCCTCCACAGAGGCATCTGACCCATTCTTTTCCAGAACAAATTCATTTTAGAAAGGATCACTAGTGTGACAATGATTGAGGAAGCACAACAAAACACTGCTTACTACACTGGAAAAGTGGAAAACATTTAATTTTACTCTCTAAAGGATGAGGATTGGGCCCAGTCATCAGACCTTAGAATAGTATGAAGAAAATGGCCTCAGAAGGAACCCTTAAGGCTAAAAGCCTGTTCCAAATACTATGATGGCCCTCTCTCAAACCTAAAGGCCATTTTTCCATTAACATAGCTTGACCTTTTTTGGTAGCACTTAAAAGACATCAGGATTAATTTCCTCCTATGCATCGATGCACAGCATCGTTTGCAAGGGATAATGCAATGCTAAGACGTGGTCATGCTCTGGTGAATTAACTGTTCACCAGGAGAGCCTAACAGTGTAAATACACTTGCATTAGAATGTGACTAGCCCTAGGTATTGTGGGCAGGACCCACAGGACTATAAGTTAACTATCTACTTGGTGTGTCTAGGACTTTTTGGTGGAAGGAGATACTGAGCTAGTTGTTTTAAAAATTATTTTTCCCAGATAGAGGCACTCAGATTTGCATATAAATAGGTAAAGATTAAAATAAAGTTCAAGAGCATAACTGTATCAGCTGTCTGAATTTGAATCTTTGCTCCAATATTTTCTAACTATGTGGCTCTGTGGAAGACACTTAACCCCAATACCTCAGTTTTCTCATCTGAAAAATAAGGATTAAAAATTGATTTTTTAAAGTCTTTCAAAACAACTAGTGTTTACATTAGGTTTGAAACAGGTCTTCTGTGCTTTTTCTATTGGATAATATTCTAATTATTTTGGAGAGAGAATCATTAATATCTGTAATGTTCTGAAAAATGCTTTTTGGTTCTCCTAAAAACAAGTCAGATAGGTTTTCCTACTGAGTAAGGCCATATAAACACATCAGGTTTTGCTTGTTTGTTTGTTTGTTTTTAATTTTCAAGTAAGCTAGAATTGTCTGATACAATTTTCACAGACTTTGTAATTAAGTATCCAAAATTCTCAAGCAACCCCCATAATTCCTATAAATTTTTGTCCTCATTTATCAGATTTAGCTCAGATTTCCCCGGAACAAGCTTATTTAGACTCTCTTTGTCATGAGGACTCTGGCCTGGTCAACTGAGGCAAGACTACCTTGTAGGCTTGACAAAGTAAACGGCCACATTGGAAATGTCCTTCTAACAAAGAACTCTTGGTGGCCCATAAGGACTGCAGGCAAACTCTGAGCCTAATGAAAACCTCCAACCCGTGAAAGGGTTAATCATAAAGCCACAAGGAAATGAATTTTTCCAAACCCAAAAGAGTTTTGGAAACAGTTTCTTCCCCAGTCAAACTTCCAGATGAGAAAACAGTCCAGCCAGCATCTTAATTGTAGCCTATGGAGCATGGGGTCTTAATTGAAACCTGGAGTATGGGATCCTGCTAAACCATGCCCAAGACTTCTGACTCATGGATGTTATGGGCTAATAAATGCATTGCATTGAATATTACATGTTCAATTTATACTACTGACTGACCCTTTCCTACTTTTACAAATTCAAGCTATTGTTGTAGGGAGATTGTTAATGATTAAAATATTACTTATTGATTTAATAAATTACTCTAGAAATATTTGTTTCCTATGTCCTTTATAAAAATATTAGCAAAAGGAAAAAAAAATTACTTCTGAATTATAATTCACCTTCTTCCAAAAGAAGAGTAACTCAGCACCTGATCAAGTAAACCAAAAAAAGTAGAAAGAAATAATTTGTGAATGCCCTTTCGGACTCAAGCTGACTTATTATGAAAAAAATTTTTTTAAAACAACACTTTCTTAAAAGATGATTGGATTATATTGTACCTATCTGGTCAGTAAGTGATAAAATTCCATTTCTATGCACCCACCTGCCCTGTGGATCTTCATTTTGTTTTAATGTGCCCTCAAGGTTAACAATTGACTTTTGTTAATTATGATTAATTTGCCTGTGTCTGGCAAAACAGGCACTTGGCATATCTCACCTCAGTGAAGCTGCTTCGGCTTGGACTGATCTTTGGTAAATACTTCTCCTAGAAAAAAAAAAAAAACAGAAAGAAAAGAAAGAAAGAAAGAAAGAAAGAAAGAAAGAAAGAAAGAAAGAAGAAGGAAGGAAGGAAGGAAGGAAGGAAGGAAGGAAGAAAGAAAGAAAGAAAGAAGAAAGAAGAAAGAAAGAAAGAAAGAAAGAAAGAAAGAAAGAAAGAAGAAAGAAAGAAAGAAAGAAAGAAAGAAGAAAGAAAGAAAGAAGAAAGAAAGAAAGAAAGAAAGAAAGAAAGAAAGAAAGAAAGAAAGAAAGAAAGAAAGAAAGAAAGAAAGAAAGAAAGAAGAAGAAAGAAAGAAAGAAAGAAAGAAGAAAGAAAGAAAGAAAGAAAGAAAGAAAGAAAGAAAGAAAGAAAGAAAGAAAGATGTGTCTAGTAGATAGCTATAAGCGAAGTCTTCTGTCCTCATGGGATCACACCTTGTAGATAGTGTGCTTGGTCGTCAGACAAAAGCTATCAAATGTAGATCTCACTCCAAAGATGGGATGCCCTGTTGTCTGTCATTTCTAACAATGTACCAGTTTTTATTGGAATTTATATATGTGTATATACATATATAAGTATATTTTATATATGTATAAATAAATTTTATATATGTAACAATCTTTAACACATATGCTATATTATATCACCAAGATTTTACAGATACTAGGTTCTATCATATTTCGAGATAGCACAATGTATAAGGAGTTACAGATATAAGGAGCAAAGATAAAAGAAAAAAGAGTAAAGGTATTTTATACACAAAACTAACAACAGTCATTTTTTGCTGCTGGATTTTGGTGTGGCTACTAAACTGCTCTAAGCCACAATTTACTCAGTTGTGAAATAGAGATAATAAAGTGATTTATCTCGCAATCTGTAAATGAGTTAAAACCTGAAAAATCTTTGGGCCAGGACTGGTACCATAGAAAAGAGTCAAAAAAATGTTAGTGACTGTGAGGGTATTTCTATATGCTATATATTATGAGTTGAGAGGCACTATGCTTAATAGATTGGATATGCTACTTTGCATTGTGCTTGGAAGGTTGAATTGTCTTGTGTATAGATTTATATAAATGTAAACCAGGTGTCTCACACTTATTCAGCCTTCAGGGGTGGGTCATGCTTGCCTTTAATGCCTAAATAGCAATAGCCCATGTCCCTTTGTGTATTATGGCAGAAAAATCTGGTCTTTTATGGGGTTTCTCTCCCTAAGTATTTCTGAGAGACCCTAGAAAATGCTTACATAGTCTCACAACTTTCTATGTCATACTTGCTTCTTGACCCTCAGTAAACTGTCTGATTCCAGAAGGCTGTAGCACTCCACCACACTCATCCTTTGTTTCCTTTGTCTGGCTTCCTTGGGCAGATACTGCTCCCTCACACTATATCACATCACTTCAAGTATGGATCCTCTTTAGTTCCCAACAACACAGCTAAAATCAAGCTTTCACAGGGCATGACTGTAATAGAAGCTTATAGGCCACAGCATAGGCGTCCATACAGAAAGAATTGCATTAGTCAAGTTTCTGCTGCATAAGGTTGCCTTATAAGTTACCACAAAGCTCACAGGCTTGCAATAATCATCAGTCCTTGTTCCTGGTTCTGATGGTCAGCTGTGGCTCAGCCAGAGACTGCTGGGATTGGCTAAATGTGGCTCAAGGATATGAGTTATATCCAGCTCAGCCACGTGAATCTCCTCATTCTGGGACCCATGATGACATGGGGCATGTCCTTCTCCTGACAAGGGGCAGAAGCATAGGAGGCTGAGACATATCACAGGAGTTCAGCTAAAGCCCCCACTTATGTCATGTCTGCTAAATTTCCATTGACCAAAGGATGTCAATCCTCAAGACCACAGGCAATAGCCAAGGGATATGCAATCAACATACCTTCCTGGAGGTTCTGGAAAGCCACATGGCAAAGGGGGTGGAAGTGACATCCTATTAATGAAGGAATGATTTGTTAAAAATAATAAACTGGACTTCACATATGACTACCCTAAGATTTCTTAGGCTAACCCTCATCCACAGGGATTTCCATAATGGTCATTTTCTCCCCTACTCTCACTTTTTTTTTTTTTTTTTTTTTTTTTTTTGGCATATCATAAGGGCCAAATTACCAGAGGAAGTGCCTTTGACAAATTTCTCACCAGAAAACCCTTTGCAGTGTCCAGAGAAGAATATAGGGGTTTATAGATACTAAGTTACCCAGAAGAAAGTGTGTCAACATGGTATTCTACTGACAATAAAGAACATCTTTCGCAATGTTAGCAGATCATGACACATGTTTCATTCCTAATTTTTTTAATACTGATGTGTTCCTGAAAAAATGTTGGCTTTGTTTTGTAGAACCAAAAACTCATTTCTCCCCTCTTCCAAACAAAGAAATAGTGAACGCCCGATGGTGAATTCAAGCTAATTCTTTAAGAGTTGCCTTGTTGGCCAACCTGAATTGACAGCTCTTCTGTACTTTCAGTCATTTCTATGTCTGAGCAATATTGAGAGATCTAGTCTCCACCAGGATTTCCCATTTCAAAAAGTTTCAGGTAATAGATCTGAAAAAGGGGTTGGCTAATTTAAGAAACCTCAGAGGCACCTAGGCTAATGGAAGCCAGCAAAGGTAGGTGAAAACCATGTGCTTGCTCTATGGATGATAATCACAGCTCTCCTCCAGTGACTGGAAGGATCTTTACTCTTCTGGATTCTTTAGGAAATGAGCCTATCCCAGCAGAGTTACTTTTATGAAAAGGTTGCCTGCAGAAAAGCATATAAACAGAGACACCATAAGAACACAGAAGGGATGCATTAGAACAGGCGATTCTGTGATGATTAGAAGAGACTGTTTAGAGATGAGATGGATAGGTGCTCTAAAGGTGAGCTCATTTCCAGAAAATATGTTCAAAAGTACCAAGTTGTAATCCTGGAAGCTTACAGGTTCTCAGATTAGCCAATTCAAGTGGCCAAGGTTTGTCCTTACATGTGCTCTCAACACTACCTGAACCCCTTGGGTGATCACACTGGGTAGCCTTTAGCAGAACCCCCACTGAATCACAGCCACGTTTACAGTAAAGCACAATAGTCTCTACCATACACTAAAGATATTCAAACAAGTCAAACTAAAAAAAAAATAAAATAAATATGGGGCAGCCCCGGTGGCCCAGCAGTTTGGTGCCACTTTCTGCCCGGGGTGTGATCCTGGAGACCCAGGATCGAGTCCTGCATCAGGCTTCCTGCATGGAGCCTGCCTCTCTCCCTCTGCCTGTGTCTCTGCCTCTCTCTCTCTCTCTCTCTCTCTCTCTCTCTGTCTTGAATAAATAAATAAAATCTTTAAAAAAAATGACATATCCAAAAATTGGAATAAAACAGAATTTTATTTTCATTTTGTTAGATAAAGGGGAAAAGATTTCTCTTTATACAAATATGCATTGGTGACAGATGAGTCAAAAATAAAAGTATTTAAGGTTTAAAAATATCAATGGATGAAAAATAGTATGAAACATAAAAGTCAAACATTTCGTACAAATGAAGTTATCAAAAAATACTTTTAGCAAAGCTTAATTTAAATCAAGTTAATTTAAGTTATTTTGAGAAATATATGTACATTACCCATGCAGTTATATTTATATTGTCTCTTCGCACTCACAACAAAAGCAGAAAAAGTGGATCCCGAAATCATTCAGTATTAGTAAACTCCCCAGTGGTTTCCCTAGATTCTGATACACTTCTTGGGAAATAGGCAAATTGTTTTGGGCTCTAAAACACAGGAGTCTTCCCTCTTCAGCTCAGGTCATGGTCCCAGGGGCCTGGGATTGAGCCCTGGGTCAGGCTCCCTGCTCACTTCTCCCTCTGCCCCTACTCATGCGCCCGCTCTCTCTCTCTCTCTCTCTCTCCCCTTCTCTCACTTGCTCTCTCTCAAATAATTAAATAAAATCCTTAAAAAAAATAAACACAAGAACTTTTACAAAATTTGTTTCTAAAAGTCTCCCTAGTATGTGGTTCAGATCTGCCAGAAATGCTCTGGCTGAGTCAGGCTGGAGTGGAGAGGGCAGAGAGCCTGAGTGGGAAGCAAGGCTGGTCTCTGAGATGAGTCTTGAAAGGGCAGTGAAGAGGAGACACAGAACGGATAACCACAGATTTTATTTTACAAAGGCAGCAGCGATTGGAGTTTCCTCTCAACAGAGCAGTGGAGTAAAAATTATGTCTTCAGTAGGAAAAAAAAACAAAAAGACAATGAAGATGATGAAAAATGAAGAGTTAATTAGGTAGGAATAAAAAAAATCCATGTTTTATTATTATGGTTTTTCTCTAAAAACACGTCTTCTTCAAAACTAATATTCATTCACAGAATAGACCAGTTGACCTCATTTGGCTGCACCAATAGATCACTCAGGGCTCTAAGGAGAATAGACAGCCATGACAAGGATAAGAGTGGCTAAAGTTTGATTTTTTCCTTCCCTTCTGCTCGGGAAACCTTCATGGGCTGGCTGCTGGGAGAAGCTGGCCAGTGGAGGACGGCGGTAATTCAGTGGAAATCAACAATTAGTCATGCCTGGCATGGTGAAAAAAATAAAATTGCATAGGAAAATGAAAAGACAAAGTAGGAACTGCAAAACACAGAAGCAAAGAAGCTGCTTTCCCATTCATTCACCAAAGGGATAAGCAAAGTACATTTCCATATGCCAGAATCCTAAACACAGCCTGGAGTCTTAGAGGCTGGCAGGATCTTCCAGTCACCTGCAGAGTGCACGCTAAATTCCTCTCCTTTTCAGAAGCACACACACCAACTATGTGTGACCTGGCGTGTCTACATAAAGGCACATTTAATTTGTGTTGTTTGGGGTGCCTAGAGATTTCACTTAACGCGCAAAAGTAGTCTCTACTAAAGCAGTCTCTTCTAAATTGTGACATGGTACTTTTTTTTTCTTTCTTTCTTTCTTTCTTTCTTTCTTTCTTTCTTTCTTTCTTCTCTCTCTTTCTGTCTTTCTTTTTCTTTCTTTTCTTTCTTCTTCCTTTTCTTTTCTTTTCTTTTCTTTTTTTTTAAGAGGAAGAGAGAAGTAGAGGTTGGGGAAGGTCAGAAGGAGAGGGAGAGAGAGAATCTTAACCAGGCTCCATATCCAGCGCAGAGCCCAACATGGGCCTCGATCTAATGACCTTGACATCATAACATGAGCTGAAATTAAGAGTCAGACGCTTAACCCAGACACCCCTGTCACACTACTCCCAATTCCTATTCTGCCTTATTTGTCAAAATGTCTGTGTTTGAAAAATGCATCTTTGATCACCTTCATTTCTTCCCTGGTACTCTTACTTCTGATTGTTTTCCCTCTTTTATTTAATTTCTTCAAGTAGAACCTTTGTTTTCTTGAGTGGACTTATCAAGAGTTTCCAGAATCACTTTTTTCCCATTCTAACATAACTTCACATTTGAGCTGGGTGTTCAAATGATCCTCTTTTTGCAATCACATTTCATTTCTCTCCTAATGTAGCTAGCATTCCCAATGACAACATCAGGTTGCTCAGTTGATTGTCCATTGACTATGGACCAAATGGTCGCTGCATTGTCTGCTGTGATACTCTCTGGAATGCTCGAAACTAGTCATTTCATTCAAAGCCATGAGAAGAATTTTCTTTTTAATGTTAAAATGTCATCACTGTAAGTGAATATGCATTTCATGAAGTCTTCATGTTCTGTTGTATGCTTTTTCACAGGTGGGAAATGATAACACATCTCACTGCATAGTGATTCATGTCATGTGTTATATTTAAATTCTAAAGGACAGAAAATATACTTTGAATAGATCACCAGGTCCAAAGAAATTTTCAAGTGTGACATCTACTACCCATGATGTGTGGCCACACTTCACAGTTCTTTGCCCTAATTTAATACAGTATCTTAATATCATATTAAAAATGACTTCTCAAATGTCTAAATAAAAAGGTATGTACAGACAAACTCAATTATGAACAAGAGAATTAATATATTGGATTACTATTTGAAATTAGAACTTATGGTAGTTATTGATTTTTTTCAATCACATATGTATGCACTTTTCTAGTCACCAAATCTCCTTTATTCCTCTAGAGGGAAAAAGTAACAAAACTAAATGTATAGATCATAATTATTATCTATTCATATGTATATATAGATATGTGTGTATGTTCATGTATACATATCAAAATATATAATATTATGTAATTAGTTTATTCATTCAAAATAAGAAGTTACCAGCCCTAAAGAACACTGAAGATACACACAATTTCTTTCAAATTGTGAAAAGTGGTAATTCATACTTAAATGTCTTCAACACTTTAAAAATTGTCATCTAAGGGTCCTGCCTGTGCTCTAAAAATGTCTATAATAGAGTTTAGTACCTCTTGTGTAATATTGTATGCATTGCATTTTGTTACACTTATTATACAAATTGAAATGAATAATAATTTGCAGTTTTACATCCCATGAATATTTTTTAGTATTCTCCAGCAGTAGTTAATATGCTAACCAACTTTACTGAAAGGCATACAGATGTGGAAGAAATCTATCTGGGGACTTTAATTATCACCTTGTCAAATTCAAATTATTATCTTGTGAGTTCATTTCCATAAAGTATTCCCTTTGCTGTTCCATGATTTAACATGTGTCTACTTTTTCTTATCTTATTTGTATCTATCTGGAAGCTCTAATCCTTTCAAAGGAGATACTTCTCTGTCAGATTATGATCCTCACCATTAAGGATTTGGTCCAAAAAGGCTTTTTTTATAAACACTTCATTTTATCAGAAGAAACGTCTGTACAATGTGTAAGATAGACTTACTATCAATAATGCTTCACACATCAGACTAAAAACTTTTTTTTTTTTTTACAAATAACATCAACTTTAGGGAGATACTAAGAGAGATTATGATTTGCCAGATATCTTTTGAAAGACCATCATTGCTACATGGTAGGTAACTGTAGGATTTGGAAGATTTGCAGAAGCTACAAGATTAAGCAATGGATAGGTTTAGTAATGTATGCTGAGACATCTTTTGGGGGGAAGTAGGAGTAGAGAGAGGCAAAAGAAGCAATGAAATATCTGTTGGGAGTCAATGCATTTCTAGACACGTTTAGGGTTAGAGTAGAGGTGGGGGAGAAGGAAAGTCAAGGCTCATCGGAGAAAAGAAACTTTAGTTCATTTAGTTCATTCCCTTTATCATTCATAAAGGGTCAGAATGCAACAGAGTCAGGTCAGAACAGCAATTCACTGAGTTCATTAGGTTGTATGAGATTTATCTTGAATCAAAATTGAAAGTATATGTTTGAAAATGCTGGGCAACTTCTCTAATAAGATGGACAAAAAAATAATACCTTGTTTTGACTTTCCCATAATTTTGAAAGCTTTCTCTGGAAAGATTTAGTGTGATCAAGTGGTATCCTCAATAATTACTAAAATGTATTAAAGTATATCTTCAAATATTCAATGAGCATTGCTCCTATGAACCTCTATTATCACCTGTCACGGGTCCAAACCCCAAAAATTCCAAATGAAGGAATTAGAACATTTTAACTAATAAGATAGTGGCCATAAATTTGTGGCTGAGAGAATGATCTCACTTCTATCAGGTCCAAACCCGGAAATAGACCTCATCTTCAAGGGTTTATAACAGAAGCTGATTTCCTCAGGTAAGAGCATGTATCAGGATGAGGATTTAATATCACGTACTAGAGAAGAGGGAAGGGCAGGCAAAGTCTGTCGTATTGAGGGAAACCCTGATCCCTCTGAGGGATCCTTAAAAAGAATGAGGAAAAACAGCCAGAAAGACTTGGCTTAGAAAAAAAGCAAGTCGGGCAACAGTAGCCAAGACTGTAAACCAAACAAAAATCAATCTAATTATCTTCCTTGAAAAGGACCTCGCCAGTAGCCCATCCATTTACCATGAGATCTGCCATGGTCATAATTAGATATTTGCCTCAGAAACCTATCTGGAGAGTATCCATGTTTAAAGTGGTAAATCAAAGTAAAAGAAAATACTTTTTAAATAAACAGGATAATCAATAAAAAAGAAACCTAGTATTATATTACCCCCTTTTGCCAAAACTAACACGGTCTCTCTCAATGGTCTTTATCGGGCAGAAACATATACATTTCCACCATCTATTACTTGCTTATTCATTCAATATTTCTTCATTTTATAAGTACCTTGACTGGCACTTTCTCTCCTTCTTCTCTCCCTCTCTCTCTTTTTTTTTTAAATATTCTTTTTAATTTTTATTTATTTACGATAGTCACAGAGAGAGAGAGAGAGAGGCAGAGACATAGGCAGAGGGAGAAGCAGGCTCCATGCACTGGGAGTCCGACGTGGGATTCGATCCCGGTCTCCAGGATCACGCCCTGGGCCAAAGGCAGGCGCCAAACTGCTGCACCACCCAGGGATCCCCCTCTCTCTCTTTTTTACAGATCTTTTTTTTTTTTTTTGAAAGAGAGCAGGGTATTTGGGGTGGGGGGGGTGGCAAAGGCAGAGGGAGAAACAGACTCCCCACTGAGCAAGGAGACTCAGGGCTTGATCCCAGGACCTTGAGATCATGACCTGAGCCGAAGGCAGAAATTCAACCACTGAGCCACCCAGGTGCCCATCTTTCCTTCCTTAAGAAGTTGTCTGAGTCTCTCAGATATGCTCGGATTAGTTGTCATGCATTTTGTTTTTCTTTCCAGGCTGCCTCGTCATTAATGAAGTTACTCAGACCTCAAGAGGAGCAAAAGCTAATGTTTTCACCATGGTTGCAAATGCCACTATTCTAATAAGCCAGGTAATCTCTCTACAAAGTTGCCTATCAGATGCTGTTTCAAATTTAAAAAACAAAAACAAAAAACACTGTCTTCTTAGCTGAAAGCACACCAACCCTAGGCCACCACAGCAAACATGTTTCTTATTTTTTTTTCCCAAAAGATACAATTTATATGAATTTGGGAGACAAATATCTCTTCCTTACATTTTCATGTGCAAGCTTCTTGCTAGTGGAATTCCCTTTAAAAAATCCTGTGATTCCAGCTTCTTACCTGTCTCCTCATTGTGTTCCAAATTTCCTGGACTGTCATTTAATTCCTCCAAGGTTACCAAGGGTGAAACCATTGCACCATTGTTTTGCAACACATTAGATGTAGTGAATGAACCACAGGTGAAATATGAACAAACAAACAAAAGCAGTTAGACCTGGAATCCAAAGCTGCCAGAAAAAAAAAAAAAAATGGGGGGCGAGAGTGAAAAGCAGTCATGTCACAATTCATTTGCACAGAACACTTCCTCAAGTTCTGAGCAATCAAAATTAGTCTAAAACTATTTTCATTTGTTGGTAAGAAACTTTGAAACAATGTTTTTTATGTTTTTTTTTTTTTCTGTGTTAAATGTAAACAATGCCAGTAGGGTGTTGAGTTGGAGTAGATGAGGAACCTGGGATGATTCTGGAAAGCACTTCTTCCCAGAGAAGCTGACATGAGGCTAAAACTTTGAGGTGGTTGTAAATTTCCCACAGTAGAACTGGGCCAAAGAGGGTAAGGGTGAAGAGTGTGATTTCCTTAATTTAATTTAGCCTCGACAGGCATTTGAGATATTTATCTTTAACTACATCCAAGGCTAATAATTACAACAAATACAAGCATATACAGCTGAGATAAATAAAAACAGCTGTGAATGCATCTGAACACGCAGAAATAATAGAGCTGTCACCTGTGTCTATTTTAAATTAAAGCTTTGCTAAATGCAGTCCTTTGTAATTCTGCGCCAAGTGGTACTTTCAGGGCACATGTTGGAGAGACAGCAGTGAAATGTTGAATCCACATTCGGAATACTGATAATTTGTAGTTTGCCCCCATCCCTCCACTCCTCTGCAGTGAAGAGAGCCATTGACTTCTGCCAACTGACAAGCAATCAAGCATAAAATACTAGTAGCAGACATACCCATGGAGTAATTCCTGCTAATTCTTCCCCCAGGACTCTTTCGGTAAGGAAGCCATTGATTTTGACTTATTTAGGTGAATTTTCCAAAGTGATCCCCTTATAGGGAAGTTTATATTCTAGACCATCTTAGATAAGGAACCTAATTAAATTGCATGGCACTGGTGAAATGAATCAGACTTCTCAAGTTTGCCAAACAGAACTCTTGCCTTGGGATTTGTTTTGTTTAAGGTAGTTTAAGGCAAATGAATGACAGAAAATGTATAACTTTTTTTTTTTATTCTCAGTTCTAATTTGTGATCTAGGAATGACTTTAACTGTCTGATGAAGATAACAATAGATAGTAAATATAACTAACAGGGTTTGGTTTTTTTGTTGTTTTTTTGTTTTTGTTTTTGTTTTTTACATTTTATGCTTTGCAGAAAAAAAAATCAATCCAAGAGCAAATATTATGAGCCATTCAGTATTTGTACAATTCTGGAGAACCACTCTAAGGGATATTTGAAAGAGAAACAGCAAGGCTCTAGTAAAAAAGCAGAGACTAAAATAAATAACATTAACTGAGTGGAAAAAAACCCACCATATTCATCCATATGTGCCTCTGGGATACAAACAAATGTTCCAATTAAAAAAAAAAAAACTGAAGAAGGAGGCTTGAGTTTTGCAGTCTTTTATAAATTCTTGATTCTTCCCCTTTGCGCCTACAAGAGGAGCACGAACGGAGGGCTTTAGGCAGTTGCTGTGGCCAGGTTAGCTCAGGACAAGGAGGGCACAGGATAGATGGTATCAGGCCAAAGCTGGAAAATAAGGAGTAGACAGCAAGAACCATGAAAACACCACAGAAGTTATCATGTTTCTCTCACGTGTGACATCACTGAGTCACCTGAATTCAGTCACCTGGATTCATCGTTTATTGAGGGCTGCTACCATGTGCCAGGCATTAGGACAAGTGATTTGTTCATTCCTCACAATTGTATTAGAATACAGGGTATTGATTTTTCCTCTAGTGTATGAAGACACTGAATACTACATTGCTTGTTCAATGTAAAACAGGTAGGAGGTGATAAAACTTGCTGTCAAAGCTCCAGATAATCTAACTCCTGTTACCATATTTAAGCATTAAAATAGCAATTTTCTTTCTTTCTTTTCTAAAGATTTTATTTATTTATTTTTAAAATTATATATAATATATATGAATATATTTAAATAAGTTATTTAAATAATTTTATTTATTTTTTTACTATTTCTTTCTTTTTTAAAAGATTTTTAAAAAATAAAATAAAAGATTTATTTTATTCATGAGAGACACAGAAAGAGGCAGACACATACGCAGAGGGAGAAGCAGGCTCCCTGTGGGGAGCCCAATGGGGACTTGATCCCAGAATCCTGGGATCATGACCTGAGCTGAAGGCAGATGCTCAACCACTGAATTACCCAGGTGCCCCTAAAATAGCAATTTTCAAAGTGTGGTCCCTGGACTGGTTGCAGCAGCAGCAGCAACAGCATATGAGGACTTGTTAGAAATGGAAATTCTAAGACCTCCCCACATAACTGATTGGAAACACTGGAAGGGAAGCCTAGAAACCATCCAACTTATTCTGATGTGTCCTGTAATCTGAGAACTGTCCTCAATTTCACTGCCACCAAGTACAGTGTAAGTAAACTTGCTACTTTTTAAGTGCCCATTCAACCAACTGAAATGGCTCTTCATTAAATGGCATACCAAGGAGACTGGGCTTATTTGCCAGTTAGGATAATTCTTATCCCATTGAATTAGTAGTGATGATAACTGCTTTGTAGGGACATGGTACATTAGAAAGAAAAAAAGGTAGCCCTTCAGAGAGCATGAATAATAACAAATAGCAGACATCAAAAATATATTTTTAAAATGTACTGCATTTTCTAAGCTTTTGCCATTCTGGATTAATCATATACTTCAGGATATTTGCCAATACTAGCAATTAAAAAAAATCCATTGATGATCCCTGGGTGGCTCAGCAGTTTACTGCCTGCCTTTAGCCCAGGGCATGATCCTGGAGACCTGGATTGAGTCCCACATTGGACTCCCTGCATGGAGCTTGCTTCTCCCTCTGCCTATGTCTCTGCTTCTCTCTCTCTCTCTGTGTGTCTTGTGAATAAATAAATAAATAAATAAATAAATAAATAAATAAAAACTTTTTTCAAAAAATAAATTTTTAATTTATTAAATTTATTAAATCCATTGATAGCACTTTCCTAATAAAATATTGTACAATGAAATCAAGTGAAAAATAAACCCAGTGTTTACCAGGTGCTAGATTTGCTCAGCTGACTCTGAGTGTTCTAGGAATTAGGAGGAGAGGTGACTTTTCAGGAAAAACAAAGCAGAAACAAAAACCTCAATTTATGAATTTATCAAATAAAATTAGATGACAACTTACGTACCTTCCAGTCTGTAATGGTTAATTTCATGCCAACATGACTAGGCTACATGCCCAGTTGTTGGATCAAACACTAGTGCAGATGTTGCTGTGAAGGTATTCTGTAGATGTGGTAAATAACTACAGTCAGTTGACTTTACATAAAAGGGACTCCCCTCCATCATGTGGTGGGCCTCATAAATGAGCTGAAGACTTAAGAGCTAAACTGAGGTTTCCCAGGGAAGAAGGAATTCTACCTCAAGACAGTGGTCCAGAAATCCTGAGTTTCCAGCTTGCTGGCCTGTCCAATTGATTTTGAACTTACTAGTATTCACCCATCACATGAGCCAGTCCTTTAAATAAATCTCTCCCTGTCTCCCTTCCTCTCCCTCCCTCTCCTTTTCTCTCCCTCCCTCTTTCTGATTCTCTTCCTCTGGAGAAGTCTAGCTGGTATACTTTCCAAGTTGATGGTGACAAGGTCTGATTTAGTCAATTTTGGGTCTTGGTGCCCAGCACAACCCCTAGAACCCCAGGCAACAGTAAATGATTTTTCCTACGAGTTGCCATAGCTCATATATGGTGGGGGCCTTGAAAGCACTTGGATATTCTGATGCTAGGCAAATATCTGGATTTGAATCCCGAATTCACCCTGGCCTCAAGGAGCCTCAGTGAGTTGGGATAAATAAACATCAGAAAGACTGTCTGGAACACCATAGCTACTAAACAAACCTCAATTCTTGACATCAAGTCTTCATGTTGTTATAGTATAAGCCCCGAGAACAATGAGGCTCAGGAAAAATATCCCAGTGTCTTTATATACAATGTTCTATATCCTGCTAACTACTTAATTCAGTACATATTGTTTTCCTTAGTTATTAAATGAGGAGCAAATAGCCAAATTAGGCAATTTGCCCCATTTCCCACTGGAATGGGATTTAAATCCATGACTTTCTAATTCCAAACATTCTATTCCTGTGCCTCTAAGAGATGGATCCATCATTTTGATCCTTCTTGGGCATCTTTTCCACACCCATTCCCTGAGGGGCCAGCTGGCTGGCCTGACCCATGACACTGGTTCTGCAGCTCAGAGGAGACAGGACCACAGGGGAAATAATACTCAAAGTCTGATGGTGAATACAATTCAGCCCCTCTCCTAATTCACCTCACTGATTTGGTTCATATGTGAAATTAGACTTCCAGACACTTTTTTAAAAATGTATTTAAAATATACAAATGGCCTTTCAAACTGTGGGTTCAAATCTGTAGGATTCATTTGTAAATAATTGATAGAGATCGTTTTTAAGAAAGACGAGAGATAAATAACATTAAACGTGTATGTGGGTGAACAGAATACATTTTTGATTGTAGTCATCTTAAAATTAAATATGATGTAAGCAAGGAATAGAATTATTTTGATGTCTATAGAACCATCACAGAGAATTGCTGTATAAAAAGTTTTTGGTTTTGTTTTACATTTTTATTGAGTGGCTATGGTGCTATTGTGCTCATCGAGAGTAGATTTTTTTTTTAAGACTTCTCTTTGGAGACAAATAAATTTAATTGATACTAATTTTATTAAAATCCTTAGGAAGCTGTGTAACTTAATGAACCACTTTTTTAGATAGGATAAGTGCATTTGGGGTCTACACTGACTCCAGCTCTCCCATTCACAGATGGAGTTTCCTGGGTCCTATTGGTGTCTCCGTCTATGTTTTAACACAGGTAAATTGGAGTAACATCCAGCCCACAGCTTTGCTTAGAGCTTGTGTTCCCATAATTAGTCACTTGTAAGACAGCCCTGGGATCATTTAAAAACAACCCAAACCAATCAAAACAGAATCTCTGAGGATAGGATTCAAGCATTAGTATTTTTTTTAATCTCTTCACTGTTACTCAAACTTGGGTGCACATTGGAATCTCCTGGTAATTTACTAAAGCCTTTGCTGCTGGAGCGCAATTTGAAGACCACAGAATAGAGGAATGTTTCTAAAACTTCAGTGTGTGTAAGGATCATAGATAATTTTGTTAAAATACAGATTTTGATTTAGAGGTCTGTGGCAGGCCTGAGACTGTGTTTCTGAACAGTTTCCCAGGTGTCGCTGCTTCTGGTTCCAAGCACACACTTTAGAGAATCAAGGGCAAAGACAGGTAACATAGCTGGTTGCAGGTGTGCAGACATACTGATCCCTTGTTCCCCATAGCCACCTTCATCCACACAGGCATCTGCATGTGCTGGGCCAGTGTTACCACCTTCCACCTGTACCATGATGCAAAGAAATCTGGAAAGATCTGGTTCAGATGTTTAAGTATACAACCTTATTTAAACAGTTACTTGCACATAGTAGCTGTTCAATAAATATTCATCCACACATATTAGAAACTGCTTGCTTTCAAAATGGAACTGTAACAATTACCTGATTCTTTTAATTAGACCTGAAGAAAAGCCAGCTTGCCTGCCCCCACCACAATGATTCCACACTTAATGAGTCATTAAGTTGTCTTTAAGGAATGGTGTTGGAGGGGGTGGCAGGCATCCTCCTCTTGTTTGGTGTCCTTATACACTGTGTGACTCTGGGAGCTCTGAAGATGTAGCAGCTATCTGGAAATGCCATAAAATTATATTCTTTTTTTAGAATCTCTTAATAAAAGATCTCTATAATCAGGACAAACTCCCAAATAAATCCCGAGAATTACATCTGCACTGGCCATTCCCTCCCAGTGAGGGGTGTAAATCCTGAAACTTCCCAGAGGATCTCAGAAGGAATATCCCAAGTAATCATGAGGTTTGCAGCTCTACCACTAATCAGCACTGTGTCCTGAGATAAATTACATAATTTGTTGAGTTCTCAATTACCCCATTTGTAAAGTGAAAGTAATGTCTTCCCTGAATAATTCACAGGAATAGTATAGAGGAAAAAACAGATATAGTAAGTCTGAAAATTAGAGAGCTGCATAATAACACATCACCACCATGATCATTTATATTATTTATACTCAAACTGAATGGAAGCAGCATGCTATTTATACTGGTTTCTTCTGGCTGCTAAATAGATTTCAAGGATGATTCTGCATCAACATTACTATTCCAAAATAAATAAAGGTTACATTATAGGTTACTTCTCACCCAAAATTGTGAAGAAATATCTTTAAGTCTAAGTCTTTATATGAAGTTTGCTCATCATAAATAATAACATTTGTTGAGAAAATAAGTAGGTTGCTAGTATGGTAGCATAAAGTTTTACATGGTAGTTCTAGAGTACTTGAATGCTTCCTATTAAGACAGCCAAGTTATAGGCAATCATGTCTGTTTAAAATAGAGACAAACTTACATTAAGTAATTACTTTAAAAGATACAAGTGAGTCACATTTCTAGAAAACTCCTAAACTAATTTTAAATTTAGATAGCAAGAATTAATTTTATAGTAATAAACTAGATTAACTAATTTCTTAGCCTTTTAGGGAGTTGCAGAGATACAATGCCTCTTTTTCTCTTCTATTACTTTTTTTTTACATATTAATACATCTTTCCAAGCTGAAATAGATTGGTCTGAGCATTGTTTTTTTGTAAATGTTGCAATGACTTCATCATCATAGGTTGTCTTTTTTCATATACATCTTCCTGCTCATATAACTGTGCATGCACTGTGACTCCAATGGTTTGCTATATTGGGAAGTTTGCAGTGGCTTATTATTTTGATCAACCAAGGTAAATCTTCCTTAAATTAAAAAAAGGGGGGAATTCTCTACAAATAAAAATTTCACTGTGTGTTTCTATGAGCTTGACGATTTTTGATACTTCATATTAGTGGAAGCATAAAGTATTTGTCCTTTCATGATGGCCTTAGTAAGGGGTCCTCCAGGTTCATCTATGTAGGCACTAGGAAAGAAATGGGCAGTTGCTGTTCAGTGAGTGTAAGTTTCTGTTATGCAAGATGAGTAAATTCTAGAGACCTGCTGTACTGTATCTCTATATTTAACAATACCATATTGTGTGCTTAAAAATGTGTTAGGGTACATGGGTGGCTCAGTTAGTTAAGTCTCTGACTCTTCATTTCAGCTCAGGTCATGATCGTGAGATCAAGCCCCAGGTCAGGTTCTGTGCTGGACATGGAACCCACTAAGATTCTCTCTCCCTCTCCCTCTCCCTCTCCCTATCCCTCTCCCTCTCCCTCTCCCTCTCCCTGTCCCTCTCCCTCTCGCTCTCCCTCACCTGTGTGTGTGCCCCCCCACCTCTCTCTCTCAAAAATTGTTTTAAAAGGGTAAATCTCATGTTAAATGTTCTCACTATAACATAATCAAAGTTCTCTTGGGACTTTTCATTTCAATAACGAAAGTCTCTGGAAGTAGACTACATTGGAGAATAAACTCATTGACAATTCTCAAGAGATTTGTCTCTGGGGGCTCAGTTAACATCGCTAATAAATGTTTAAATGATGGTCAGACAAACATCATAAATTACAACCGGAGGATCTGTCTCAGAATCAAGACATTAGAAATTAGAGACTTTTAACTGGGAAACAAACTGAGGGTCGGAGAAGGGGAGGTAGGTGGATGATGGGGTAACTGGATGACGGGCACATTATGTGATGAGCACTGGGTGTTATACTATACATTGGCAAATTGAATTTAAATTAGAAAAAATAGAGATAAAGTAGCAGCCTGAATTTCTGGAAGTATAGAAAAGACAGGAGGATATATGTGATAGATCATATTCACTTGTTTTCTTGAGAGATCATTTCCTTTGATGAAGGTGATCACAGGGCTTCAGGTCTTGGCTTGACCCTCTTGTCTTTCATCTGAACCAATGTATATATTCGGCATATAAATTAAGAAAACTCACAACCCACCCTCCCTCCCTCACCACCTTCACTGATGGAAAGAAAATCTACACTGTACATCCTGGCATTGGAACCCCTCCCTCACATGACCAACACCCTGTGAGGATCATGGAATGTGTTCCAGGCTCTGCCAATCAGCTGTACACCAGCCCGCAAGGTGGGGAGGCCAGACACTCGAGGCTCCTGGAGGTGACAGACACCAGCTGGGAGCACCAGCCATGGTTCATCAGTGGCTCAACAGGCAACCTCACAGCCCTGAAGTTTGAATTTTGGTTAGTTCTTGTCTCTGGTCTTCTGGTCTCTCTGTCATATGCAGAGTCTATGTGTCTGTGAAATCCCCAATACCTTTTCAGTAAAATACATTCCCACTAAAACTCCCCAGAGGTAGTTTTTAAGGCTTATAATCATTTGTGGTTTTGATGTTTGTAATGGTGTAATATTTAGTTAGAATTAAAATTGTTCCCCAATAAACTATAGGAGGGGTTGGTGGAACCTTTCACTATATCTTGACATGTGCACAAGTCAAGTGTTCATATTTTATGGGTGGCAGGAAGAATATGTTTGCATTTCCAATGTGCTCCCACATATATGGATCGATCCCCATGGCTCCTCTTCACCTGCTATGTCAGGCACCATCCCTGGCACATAGTCATGGGTCATGAAATGTTAGGAGTATTTGCAAATGATCTAAACTTTGCAGGTTGACTACAGTGGCTTTAATGAGGCTCTATTTTCGATTGACAATTGGTAGGTGACAGGGGTAGCAGAGTATAATCTTTCCATCCCTGTGGGACAGATGTGATTAAAACAAAGCAAAAATGCCATTCATGATGATAAATAACTGAAACAGTAAATATGTGCGCCACCTTCTTATCACTCAGGTAGGCTGGGAATGGATAATATAAGAAGTTATCATAAAGCACTTTACAAAGTGGAAGAAAAATGTTGAATTCTAACAATAGTTTCACTTGCGTTGGATTCCATGGGGGATCATTTTATTTGTTTCAATAATTTCAGGAGTTTCCTGCAGCTTCCCTCCCATGATGCACATGAACATTTATAGGAATCATATGATTAATTCCTAACAACATAATGCCATTTTCTTCTAGAATTCCAGATTTCTATGTCCCGGGAGGAAGCTGTTGGCAAGTGATGTCTCTGTGTGCAAGCTTTCCTTTATTTGCACATCCCTGATAATCTTAAACTCCCCTTAAAAGCTAACCTGGAAGGTGGCAAATTTCAAAGACATTCACATAGAAAGTTGCAGTTCCTTTCAAGTTCCTCTCTTTTTAGTAGTTTCCCAGTGGTCAAAGCGGTAAGTACTTTGCCAGAAGCGAAGTTGTGGGAGCAAAAGGCTGGGGCAAAGGCCACTCAGGTATTTTATGCCATGATCCTCCCAGGGCTTGAGTTCCCTGAAGAGAGGATGCTGACCAGCTGAGCCGGCAGTATTTGACTGCCCTGCTCCCCCGGTCTATTGGAAGAGAAAGGCGGAGTGTAATTTGCTAATGCATACTTGATATACCCAGTTAGGTTGCAGTGCAAAGTTTTCTTCTTGCCTTCCCTACTTTGTGGCTCATTTATTTGGCTTAAATGTCTTCATCTGCAGAAAAATACAGGGATATGTATTTAATCATGGAGAAGATTAAAGTCAAAACTTAAATTAAAAATGTAATTTTTTGATAATGTTTCATTGTTAAAAGTACCCTCGGTGTTCTGTTATGTGTACGGATAATTATGCATGGCTCTATGCTGCGTGTAGACACCCTGTAGTCTCAATTAAATATTATAACTACTTAATGAAAGGCAACAGGGATTTTTGCAGCTAGTAATTATAACCATAACCAGGAATTGAAACTTTTAATTCAGCCTCAGACTGCTTAATAAGTTAGAAAATGAAATGGTGGTGGCCATTATGTCTCTGAGGGAACTTTTCATGACAGAAGAATATATATATATATATATATATATATATATATATATATACATACATACAGTGAGCAAAGGTTAAATTCAAGATTATGAATCCTGGAAATAAGAGGAAAAGAAGTTAATGATAAAGTCTTACATCTTTTGCTTTCACAATAATAATATTACAAATTTTAAAGTATAGCACATCATCCTTTTATTTGAGAAAGCAAATATATGTATATATTTATAAATATAAATGCTTTAACATAGGATTTCAACAATTCTTTTTAAGACAAAGTTTCTCTCAAATGCATTGAATTTCAAGACTGAAAAAAAACTGAGAGTATCTATTATCCAATCCCATAGCCCATGCCTGAACTCTTGCTACCCAATCATGGATTAATATGCTGCTTCATGAAACCTCCATAAACACAAAAGAAACCCGGAAGTGATACAAGTTTGGAAGACAGGAGCAATTCTTTCAAAACCCAATTAGTGGTTTAATTAATATCGCCTTTGACCTGTCCCTTTATCTATAATCATCTGCCTTAGACTTTCCCATTTTAAGGCAGGGGCCTCTCTGACTTCAGCCAATGGTCTGGGTCTCATCTTGTGATGAGACAAAGTTTTGGGCCAAACAGCTGACTTGATAGATGCAAACGCCACAGAACAATCATGCCTTTAGGCTTATCCATGGCCTGGTAAGTGTGTAATTGGACTTGCTATTTCTGTTTTTTGGTTTTTTTTAAGATTTTATTTTTTTTTGAGAGAGAGCGAGAGAGAGAGATAGCAAGAGAAAGCATGAGTGGTGGAGGATGGGGAGTGGGAGGGAGAAGCAGACGCCCCCTCTAAGCTGGGAGTCAGATGCCGGGGTGCTCCATCCCAGGATTCTGGGTTCATGACCTGAACCGCCCAGGTGCCCCTGAACTTGATACTTCTAACTTACAAAGTATTTTTTACTTTTCCTTTTAATTCTTTCAAGGACTCTAGCCCCACTATATTTTCACATTTCTGATCAATTCAGGATCTATCTATCTATCTATCTATCTATCTATCTATCTATCTGCTGTTTTATCCTCTCCAACTTACAGCCACCCATGACCTTTTTTG
The DNA here is from genome assembly GCF_018345385.1 of Vulpes lagopus. Lineage (NCBI taxonomy): Eukaryota > Metazoa > Chordata > Mammalia > Carnivora > Canidae > Vulpes > Vulpes lagopus. The sequence continues at coordinate 6,831,148 of NC_054839.1, read as the reverse complement.
TTCTATGTGCCTTATTTTCTCAGTTATTAAGCTTTTGGATTTTGTGAGCAAGATTTTCCCATTGACCATGTGATTATGCATTTCCTGGAAAATTTATTTTTTTAAGATTTATTTATTTATTAGAGAGAGAAAGAGCACAAGCAGGGGGAGTAGCAGAGGGAGAGGGATAAGCAGACTCCCTGCTGAGCAGAGAGCCTGATGCAGGGCTCCATCCTAATAGCCTGGGATCATGACCTGAGCCAAATGCAAACACTTAACCTACTGAGCCACTTGAGCACCTCTGCTGGGACCTTTAAAGTTATAAAAAACAAAAATTCTAAATGGTTATATTGTGACCCGGGCTATTTTTTTAAAAAACAGAACAAAAAAATAGCAAGGAAACAAAAATAGGAGGCACTCTGCAATGTGGTAGGGAAAGGTCTGAACTGATGTAGGATGATCACAGCCCTAGGGTCCAAAGGAGGTGAATAAAAGGACCCCCTTAACCGTTTGGTGCCAATGTGGTCAGGAGTATCCTGCATCCCTTGGGAGAATGATCTAAATGACCTCTCCCTGCACCACGTATGTTTTGAATATTCTTAAGTATAATATTTTAGGGCCACTGTGGTCAGACACTGATTGGCCAAATCCCAACTTGTACCTCTCTTTCTAACTGATGCTGAGCTGCTAATACCTGTCAAGCCTACCTCCTGCTATAATTACAAGAAATCCATGAGGCGAGTTTTCTGACTTTCTGTTGTTGACTATAAGTGCACTATATATGCAAAGTATCATTAATAATAAATGTTGGGCAGCCCGGGTGGCTCAGCAATTTAGTGCCACCTTCAGCCCAAGGTGTGATCCTGGAGACCCAGGATCAAGTCCCACGTCTGGCTCCCTGCAGGGAGCCTACTTCTCCCTCTGCCTGTGTCTCTGCCTCTCTCTCTGTGTCTCTCATGAATAAATAAATAAAATCTTTAAAAATAATAATAATAATAAATGTTGAATATTCCAATCTTCCAACTAACTTACTGGCATTAGAATAGAAATGTGTGATATTAAAACTGAAGCCAGAGATGACTTCTTTCCTTCATATTTCAGCTGGATGTGTATGCATTGCAGATTAAATGACTTATTTTACAAGGAAAATAAACCTCATGTCAAGCTTTGTAGGCAGTCAATTTTCAAAGGACGACACTTCTCTATAGCGGTGGAATACATTTTTGAGAGCTTAGTGAAATACCATTGATAATAACTAGAACTATTAATAAGGGTAGAAATAGTAAAGGGTAAAACATGGTTCTAAGACTTTTAAATATTTACTACACACATCGTAGTAACTTTGTCAAAAGACAAAAGTGACCCAGCATGGCAAATGTGGAAACAAGAACAGAAATATGTGCAAATGAAACAGACATGGAGGATAAATAAAAGATTGCAGTTGCAGCAGACAAGACAATAGGAGCTTTGTCCCCTTCCCAGCCAGAGAAAGTACATGGGCTAATAGGATTTGCTATACCTCGGTGAGGCACTCTTGCCTTCAACTTCTCCATTTCCTGCCCTCCTCCCCACAAAACTAGAGTGTGTATAGTCAGTGAAGTGGTTGGTACTGCATTATTTTTATTTAGTTTTCATTATTTTCAAAGCCTTCTTTTTACAGGAAATCTAGAAGGCATTCATTATAAAAAATGGATATTTAAAGTGATATTTCCAAAATGATCATCTAATAAAGTCCTTAAACATTGGTTTAACTACTCAGTATTAAATTAGCCATTTTCTTAATATTTATTTGACCTGGACAATGAGCAAAGATGCAATCAAAAATCAATTACTCACCTCCTCATGCTGCCTACTCAGCCCCTAACCCACTTTGGGAGGGACACCCCTGCTGCTGAATGAATACAGAGTAGATGCCACAATGGAGGGGTCCACTTGCAGGTGATAAAAAGTCTTCTAGTCACTTTTATTCCCAAGAATCATCTCATTTTGTTAATTACAGTTCTCTGTATTCCCCAAGAATCAAAACATCAGTATCTGTTTAAAATTCCTTTCAAGAGGGACGCCTGGGTGGCTCAGTGGTCGAGCATCTGCTTTTGGCTCAGATCTTGATCTTGGGGGTCCTAGGATCGAGTCCCACATGGGGCTCCCAAAGAGAGCCTGCTTCTCCCTCTGCCTATGTCTCTGCCCCTCTCTCTGTGAATGAATAAAATCTTTAAAAAGAAAATAAAATTCCCTTCAGGAGGTTTGCCAATTCAGTTGACAAGGAGGAAAGTTTCCTATGTTTTAGGCTGAGGCTCCTGCCCCCTCCCTCTCCCCCACCTCAGCAGGACTGTGGCTGCTGCAGGACCCCAAGTGAAAGGTGGTATGGGCCCTGATGACCTTGTTGACTTGCCCCTTTATAAGCTGCTGTTGGATTCCTCCCTGCTGAACCCTCTCAGGGGGGCCCTCCCATGGCAGGTGATCCCTCCCATGGCCCCTTATGCCCAGGGACACATACTGCAGGGAGGGGAGGCAGGGGTACTCACAGCTCATCTACCATCTCTCTGGGGAGAGGCAGCATCTTCCTTTATGCCCTGTGATGACTGGGCAGCAGGTCCAAAGCCTGGGATATACACCTCTTTGCAAGTCACTCAGTGTAACTGACTTTTGAAATCCACCTGTCTCTTCCCACAGATTATTTTTATTCTCTCTCTCTCTCTCTCTCTCTATCTGAAATTTTACTGTAATTGTGTAAGAGTCACAGGTTTTCTTGAATATGTTGATTATTGTCATTTGCCAGTTCTGGATACTTCTCAGATACAGTCTATTTCTCTCTCTGCTGCCTTTGGACCTCCAGGGAGCAGTAAGTGAATCCTTTACATTTTTTCTTCTGTGCATGTTAGGTTCTCCTTCCCAATCCTCATTTCCTGGCTCCTTTGTGTTACATTCTAAAAGATTACATCCACCTCTTTCTGTACAGTTAAGTCTCAGGGGTGATTTTCCAGCTGCCACATCCAACTCCATGAATTATTTTGTAACTGAAGTTCCACTTGGTTCTTTTATTATTATTATTATTATTTATTATTATTTTAAGATTCATGTATTTATTTTAGAGAGAGACGGAGTGCATGAGATGGGGAGGGGCAGAAGAAAGACAATCCTCAGACAGACTCCTCCTGAGCCTGGAGCCCACCACGGGGCTCGATCTCATGACCCTGAGCTGAAAGCAAGTCTGAACACTTAACCCACTGAGCCACCCTGGTGTCTCTACTTGGTTCTTTTCAACATCAGTTAGTTTATTCTTTACCTTTCCTTTTTCCATGATTTTATAGTTGGCCCTTGAATAATGTGGGATGAGAGGTGATAGCCCCCCACAGTTTGCTATAACTTCTGACTCCCTGGAAACTACTAATAGCTCCTCACTGTTGGGCTTAGATCAGTCTACGAAAGCCTTAGGAATAATATACACAGTCGATTCACACATATTTGGTATGTTACACATATTATATACTGTGTTCTTACAATAAAGTAGGCCAGAGAAAAGAAAATGTAATTAAGAAAATCATAAGGAAAACACATTTATTTATCAAAAACTATCCACATACAAGTTAGCCTGTACAATTCAACCCTGTGTTGTTCAAGGATTAACTGTATTTTCAAACTAGCCTTCTATTTTTTTAACCTATTACATATAGTTGTACATTTTTATATTCTGTTGGGGAGCGCACTAATATCTGATTTCTTAAATAGCTTTATTTTCAATGCTTCTTGTTTTTGCAGACTCTCACTCTTTCTCATTTCTTTAGTGTAATTTGGCAGTAAGTGTACATTTTCCTTACAAGAATTCATTTGAGTAAAAGAATTGTAATAAAATACTCCAAAGAGGATTTGTATTGCTCCTGCATACTAAATTTACTTTAAAATATACTTGGGAGTTTTTGCAATTCATTTTTATTATTTTTTTTAACACGCAGAGAATGTGGACGGTAGGTCCAGCCTTTTTCTCTTCTGTCTTTTTCTTTTTCTCCAGGATGGCTGGGAGGTGTGTGGACAAGTGCATTCGTATGTGTGTGCATGTCTGAGTGTGCACGTGTGTTTAGCTCCTGTGTGGTAGCAGGTTTAAGGACAGGCTGTATACTCTGTGTCACCTGCAGAAACGGGGCGACTGGAGTTCTGGTTCACCACTACACAAAGGGTTTAGTCTCCGGGTGGCTCCAGCCCCTATTGGGATGCTTTGCCCATATAGGCTCCCACTGTTCTTAGCAAGTTCTGTCTTATTTCTTGCATTCTGAGAGGCCATGCAAACCGACGTAAAACAACATTTTTGGCAAACTTCCTCAAGGTCAAACCGATTTTAGAATTTTACTTCCCTCTCCAGGTTTCCTTCTGTATTTTGTTGTCAAGTGAGAATTCTCTCTTTCTTGTACACTGATTCATGTATGAAACATATATATCCCATGACTTTCAGGATTTTTCTTAGCAGAACAATCAGTGAGTTACCTTGTCTCTCATATTGCCAGAAGTGGAAAATTGTGCGGAGAGGATTTAGATTCCGAGAAATGTAATGAAATCTTGCAAATGAATAAATGCTTCACAAAATGTAGTCTTTGTCTGCCCAGTGCCCCTCACCTACTTTAAGTTTATTATTAAAATAAAGCAATAGACTGTTACTATTCTCAGATCTATTTAACTAAATCGTGAACTTGCAATTTGACACAGATTTGGAAATAATTTATGTATTTATGTACTGCTTTAAAAATGTTCTGTAAGGACACTGGATAATTGACATATGCAGGTTTTAACAGCAACAGTACTATAGTAAGAAGAAGCTGGTGTATAATATTGAAGCACACTGCATAATTCTTAACACATAAGTACCAGATTTCCATTTTATAAATTTAACAGATTTCTTTTTAGTGGTGGGATGGTGGGTTTTTTTTTATTTTTATTTTTATGAGTTTATGTTGTTGGCTGTAAATTAGAATATTCTAATTGCTTTCCTTATGGGCATTTTGAACACATTCTGTATATGTTCCACTATACAGAACCCTTCTTCATGGATTTCAGTGTTTAAAGCTGTAGACATGCTGTGTCTCCACACTCAAGGAATGTACTGTAATTTTCAACTTAGCTGGGTCCTGCAACATGGTCCTCATACCATGGATGGTTGATAAATGTTTACAGACTGAGTAATCTGTGTGATTAACCTTGATTTATGGTTGACCAATGCAGTTGGAGAAAGGAAAAGATCCTTATCTGGATCAGGTTCTTTATTTGGAGCTAATGCTGATCTCATACCAGAGCACCTTTGCAGATGACAGCCATCACTGTGACATTACTTGTGGACCTACATATATTCACAGTCACTGTTAAGAAATTAACTCAAGGGATGCCTGGGTGGCTCAGTGGTTGAACGTCTGCCTTTGGCTGAGGTCGTGATCCCGGGGTCCTAGGATCAAGTCCTGCATCAGGCTCCCTGCAAGGGGCCTACTTCTCCCTCTGCCTAGGCCTCTACCTTTCTCTGTGTTTCTCAGGAAGAAAGAAAGAAAGAAAGAAAGAAAGAAAGAAAGAAAGAAAGAAAGAAAGAAAGAAAGAAAGAAAGAAACTAATTTGGAAAAGCAACACTTCGGGTATCTTTGCTTTAAAAAGAACACAGGCTTCACAGCTGAAGCTTTTTACTCACGCCTTAACTGAAAATCCTTAAGAAAATGGATTTATTCCAGCTTCCCACATTCAGAGCAGGCATTGTCCATACAAACACTATTGGGACCTGAAGTCCCTACAAATTTCTACTTTTCGAGTCCTACTAAGCACTCGGCATCAGCCTAGAAAGTTGGCATCTGTGCCATCTTAGCCCCCCTGTTTCTCTATCTGGCCTGCTGATTCCTCCTCCACAGAAGCCCCTCTAATTTCAGTGTTCCCCACATTCTACCCCCAGTCTGCCACTCCAAGGGGATCAGAAGATACTTTATTTACTTCACTGAGGAAGCTGAAATCCATCTCATCTTCCTGGTTCCCACTAAGAAGTTTACAAATCTTGGCAGTCTCTCTCTCTCTGCCTTCCTCTACACCCCTCCTTTTCATAAAGTAATGGTCACGGTGGCCTGGATGGCAGAAACTAACAGGCTAGAAAACGAATAAAGACCACAAAGTCATGGGGGAGTATGTTTCCACTCAAGTAGCATCCAGTGATGTGAAGATACCCTGTTTCCTTCCTTGGCATGTCTCGCCTTCCTGCAGTTTCTGCATCCACTGGCCGAGCATCAGGCTCCCCAACTTCATATAAGCAGTTGCCTTGAAACACCACACGTCACGTTCACAGCTAGAACTCAGTCATATGCCACACCTCACTGAAAGGATGTCTGAGAAATGAACCTCACTGGGGGAGGGACACTCCAAAGAGAAATGGGACTAGATTTAATGGCCACTCTGCCATAGCACCTGTCCTTGCCCACGCTACTCCACTCTCTTACCCCCACCTCAACACTTTGCTGAGTTTTTTTCTACTTTATCCTTAATCACTTCTCCTCACCCGGCTTCTCCTCAGCATATTAACAATGTCATATCTCATCCTTCTGAAGAAATTATTTTCTTCCCTTTCTTTCATTGCATCTCCTCCAAAGAATAGTTATCACAGTGCCTGTGATTGGTCACCATCATCGCCATCATGGCCACTCACTGCATCAACCAGTCTCCTCCAGGGCCTTCTTTTAAGTACCACTGTGAATATTTATCCCCGGTCTCCGCTGACAGTATCTAAAGAATAACGATCAATGACCTTACTGTCAAAATCCATAAGTTCTTCTTATTTTACATTTTGCTTTACAGCTCTCCAGAATCACATTCTGCTGACAGTTCTTTTCGTTGTTTCCATGACACTGTAATCCCCAATTTGCTGTCTTGCTTATTCTGGCCAGTCTTATAGCCTCTCTGAGGCATTTCCTCTAGCCCTCTTCTCTCTGCACACTAATGGTATTACTACGACTTTATCATCACCTAATGATTTCACAATTACTCTTCTCAGGGTTACAGTCAAATGCATTATCCCCATGCTTCATCATTCCCCAAGTTCTAGCCTCACATGTTGGACTACTGACAAACATCACAATCTGTTATCTCAAAGATGCTTCAAATGCAACATGAGTTCCCTAAAGTCATCACCCTTACTGACAAGAAGGTGTCCACCATCTCTGAATTCCACCCATCCCCCTGGTCACCCATGTTGGAGAATTTAATTCACCCTCTTCCTCATCATTGTGCAGGACTACTCATGGTGCAACTCTGTTAGTGCTACCTTGTTGATATTTCTAGTACCTTCACTTCCCACCTGCATTCTCACCATCGTATTCTGACCATACTGGGGTATCAGTATGGGCCTATCTGTTCTCTTTATTGACAACAAAGGCAATCTTTGAAAATGTAAAGTAGATTAGATCATTGCCTTGTTTAGAATTTTCAATAACTCTCATTCACTTTCTACTGTTGCATAACAAATTAATAACACACTAAATGACTTACGATAGCCTGCTTTTATTATCTGACAATTCTGTAGGTCAGAAGTCTTAGTGGGGAAGTGTGTTGACTGGGTCCTCTGCTCAGGGTCCCACAAGGCTAAAATCACTTGCTGGACTCTCATTGGGAAACTCTGGGAAATATCTGCTTTTAAGATCACTCAGGTTGTTTGTTGGCAGAATTCAGAACGATGATTGTAGCATTATAGCACTGAAGTTCCTAAACTCTTCCTGGTAGTTGTCCAAGGTTCATTATAAGCGTTTGGTGGTCACTGACATTCCTTGCCCTTTGGCCTCATGCATTTTCCAATCATCATGGCATGTTGAGATATGTCCGTGTTCCTCCTGTACTTTATCTGTCTCATTCCTCTCTGCTTTTAAAGGCTCATGCAGTGACACTAGGCCTGCCTGTGGTATCCAGTATCATCTATTTTAGGTTAGTTGATTAGCAACATTAGTGACACCTACAAAGTCCCATTTGCCATGCACATGCCATTACCATGAGCACGACACCTGAAAGTGAAGGTCATAGGAGATAAAGTCATGCCTACCACACAGGGTAAAGTTCAAACCACTTAGTGTGACATGTAAGAAGAGCCATTTTAACTCATCAACCTTATTAACCTTCCAGGTTTATCATTCACTCAACATCTAAGACAACCAAATATCTCCGTTTCCCTGGGACAATTTTGGTTTATGCACATTATTCTAGGGTAAGAATAAATAGCATCCTTTTAATATTCCAATATGTCCCAGTTTGGACAATAAATGAAATGGTCACTGTTGTGGACTGTGTCACTCCAAAATTCCTCTGTTGAAGCTCTAACTTCCCTCCAAGGGAGTCAGGAAAGTTCAATGAAGTCATAAATGTGGGCCCTCATCCAGTAGTGCTGTGTCCTTCTCAGAGGAGACAGCACAGAACTATCTCTCCCTCTCTGTGTGTATTCACTGAGGAAAAGACCACATGAGGATGTAGAGAATCTGTGAGCCAGGAAGAGAATCCTCCTCAGAAATCAAATCCTGCTGAGCCTTCATCTGGGCTTCCAGTCTCCAGGATCATGAGGAAATTAATGTATTTAAGCTCCCAGTCTATGGCCTTCTGTTAGGGCAGCCCTAGTGGGCCAACGTAGGCACATACCTATATCCCATGTCCTTCCCATTGTCCCCTACTTCCTGGTTTCCAGAAATCAACAGCCTTTCCACAGTTCATTGACTTTCTTAGCAGTTTCTATTTCTTCCACTGCTCAGAATTCCCTTGTCTTGATCATCTGTCAGGAATATTCTTATTTCATAGACTCAGACTCCACTTCTCTGAAGCCACCTTCACATCCACTCCTGATAATGCTTTACTCCTTCCTTTTCCTTGTCCCTATACTTTCCATATCACTCCCATGGCAACTAAAACCTTCCCTTTTTATTCCTCTCTTCCCTTACTAGACTATACTTCATCAAGCATACACACTGTATCTTATCTAGCTCAATATTACCACATTCTAAAAGACTCAATGGGGCAGCCCAGGTGGCTCAGTGGTTTGGCACCACCTTTGGCCCAGGGTGTGATCCTGGGGACCCGGGATCAAGTCTCATGGCAGGCTCCCTGCATGGAGCCTGCTTCTCTCTCTGCCTGTGTCTCTGTGCCTCTCTCTCTGTGTGTCTCTCATGAATAAATAATAAAATATTTTTAAAATAAAAAATAAATAAATAAATAAAAGATTCAATGAGTGTCTGGGCCTTCCAATGTTTCCATCTGAAAAGGAAATGCATGAAAGAGACACTGAACAGAAACTCATTATGACTCTACTGATGATAGTATTTGGCAAGAAAACCCCAAAGGAAGGCTTCCAGTCAGATGACTTAGATTTACGTTACAGCCAACCATCTCGGTGTATCGCTAACTGGGATGAAGACAGAACTCTGTACTAGGAGAGCATCAACCATCTATATGGGGCATGAGAGAGCCACACATTCTAGGATGGCTTTGGAGGAGAAGGCATTTCAACTAGATTTTTTTCTGAAGAGTTTGGGGCTTCAGTTCTCAGACAAAGTCAGAGTAATTTTACCACTTGATGAAGTAAGGATAAGGTGTGTTAACGTATCAGTCGACTTTCCCTCTGCACTTCTAGGGAGAACAATGGTGCAGCTGGCAGTAGATGGTCGTCAGCAAGAATTGCAGTGGGGCTGGAGAAGAAGAAGTGGTAAGCTAAGTCATAGGACAAGACTCCTCTGCCCTGCCCCTCTGCAATCCAGGTCAGTGTGAAAGAATGATGGTTTCTTAAAACATATCAGAACGCAGACTGACTGACAAGCAGATGATGTGATGTCCCTTGCACTTCTATGGATTGCCAGCCTGCTTCAAGTGCTGTACACTGATGATAGGGGTGTAATTGGCTGAATGCAGTAAATGTTGATTGTACATAGTAGAAATAGAATTGCTGTGCATGGCAAACTTTGTGGAATGTATGCATGCTGTAGCTTGGAGTTTCTTTCTTTTTTTTTTTTTTTTAGCTTGGAGTTTCTATGCAAGGTAGATGCTAAGCTACATTTCCTAAAGCTCAGCAAAATGAAAGAAAAACCTTCCTGCATAGGAAAGCATTTCCACACTCCACATATTCTTAGGGAGAAAAAAAAATCATGATTTGCAAATACAGTCAAATGAATGTGCATTTCCAAATGAGACTGCTTAGACAAGGTGCTTTGTAAGAAAACTCGTGCTTGGTGTTTGGCTTTATTACAACCCTCTACCTCAGTTTTGCTCCATAGAATCTGTGATAAAATTGTGTCTATAGTGTATCTCTGTGGCATAATGGACTGATAGTTCCTTAAAATATAATAGCATTTTGTGTACTACACAGTTGATGGTTTATTCTGTAGTCAAATTACAGCCTTTTTTCTAATATGGAAAAAACAAGGTGATGCTAAATTCTTTGTAGTTAAGAGGCTTACAGGTTTTTTATGACAGAATTTAAAAGCTCTACAAGCAAAATTGTTTAGTAAATAACTAATTTTTATCTCAGTAATTTTTACATTTTGTAAAAGAACTACAGCCTATTTATGATTAGTCTTTAATTTGTGTAAGTAACTAGAGAACAGTGTGCTCCTTGAGGCTGCACAGAGATGTGTTTTCCTTATATGCCAAGTGTCCTAGAAGGGAAAGAAAGAAGAAATGCGGCATTCACTGGTCCCTTTTATATGAATACACCTTTACATTTTCTCATTTAATCTTCCTTCTAACAATATATAAGTTATAATATATATAACTCACTGCCGAACATGAGTGCTTCATATGGATAGTCTCACTGAAACCTCGGAATCTTTATGGGGCAGGTAATACTTTCATTATTTCATAGATGACATATGACATGTGCCATGGAGAAGCTAAGTAGTGTGAATATAGCCTTTATGTAGCAGAGATAAAATGACTCTTGGTCAGGTTTATCCTTATACACAGAGATGACAAGATCAGCTGTACAGAGTGCCAAAAAACTTGACAGTGAGATCCAACATTTCATTGGTTTGAAGTGGAAATTCCTGGATTTGAGCCTTGTTATGTATTACCTCAAAATCAAAGTTATTTAAGTATGTTGGGGAACCCCCATTGGGAACAGTGGAGTGACATATTAAGCTCCTAACTAGAGACACTAAAACATTTGCCAGAATGACAAGAGAACTACTTCTACTATATAGCCTGTCACAGTAATTTTTCTGTTCCAGTTGTTAGCAGAGATGCATTCACCCATGAAGTCTTCTGCACCACATGGCATTGCTGGAACTTGGTCTAAACTTTAGGGACAGACAGACTGGTCTGAAGAGTCCAAGAGGGCTACTGTCACATTAACTAGCATCTTAGCAGCACAACTGGGATTCTGGGCTTGGCTGGAACACCTCCATATATCCTCCCAGAATGGGATTCTTACATGGCATCCCAGATCTTATGGAGAGAATGTTCAAGGGAGCTAGCAAAAATCTACAACATTTCTGGGATCCCTGGGTGGCGTGTGGTTTAGTGCCTGCCTTTGGCCCAGGGCGCGATCCTGGAGACCCGGGATCGAATCCCACGTCGGGCTCCCGGTGCATGGAGCCTGCTTCTCCCTCTGCCTGTGTCTCTGCCTCTCTCTCTCTCTCACTGTGTGCCTATCATAATTAAATAAAAATTAAAAAAAAAAAAATCTACAACATTTCTTAGGATCTGGTCTCAGAAGTCCCAGAACATCATTATAACCTCCATTCTGCTGGACAAGAAGTCATTAAATGAGCCCACAATCAAGATGAGAGAATTAGCCTCCACATTTTTTTTCTTTTTTAAAAAATTTATTTATTTATTTGAGGGGGCAGGAGAGGGGGATCTCAAGCAGACTCCCCAGTGAGTACAGAGCCCAATGTGAGGCTCCATCTCTCGACTCTGAGATCATGACCTGACCCGAAATCTGCTACTTTGCCAACTGAGCCACCCAGGTGCCCTGAGATTTAGCCTCCACATTTCAATGGAAAGAATAGCAAACAATTTAATGTAATCTCAATTCTTCAGGGAAGTAAAAATATTCTCAAACTGTCAGTAAAAAGAAAATTGCAGACTTCATTATGGCAAACTAACTGCTCCAAGACTAGTCTTCCTACTATAAACAACCATTAATAAATATTACTATGATTATAATAGTGATGATGATAATAATAATAAATGCAATGAACTGAAAACCACCATGAATCACCTGGCTTAAGTACTTACCTTAAAACTACAGCAATTATGACAGCGTGATAGTAGCATAAAGATAGACATATCCATCAATTTAACTATATAGAGAGACCAAATATAGAAATAGGTAAACACTGTTATATGATTTTTGGCAAAATCAGAAATCAATCAGATAAAGAACACACAAATTTTCTCTATAATTCAATAGGGAAAGTGCAGGGGAATAAAACTATCTTTTTAATGAATGGTGGTAGAAAAACTGGATATCCACATGGAAAGTATGGAACTCCATCCTACTTCATACCATGCAAAAATTCTTCAGTATTACACACAGATATCAACATAAAAACTGTATCATAAAACTTACTATAGAAAAAGTAGGAGAAAATTTGCAGATCCTTCATCTAGGAAAACATTTCTTAGTACACAAAGCACTAAGATTGAAAAAAATGAAAAATTACCCTTTGTCAAGACAAAAAACCTGCTTTTCAAAAGAGAACACTACAGACATGAAGAGACAAGCCACTGACTAGGAGATAAATATTGGCAATGCATATATCTGATATGGGATTCACACCCACAATACATAAATAGCACTTAAACTCAATAATATGGAGACAAAACCCCAATTTAAAAAAAAATAGGAAGTAACTACTTGAACAGATACGTGCAAAAAAAGATATGCACATAAAAGATGTTCAAGATCATTATTCATCAAGGTAATTCATATTAATCCTCACTTATTAGAATGACTCAAATCAGGTTTCTTACATTGCTCATGGACATGTAAAATTATACAGCTGCTGGGAGATAGTCTCCCATGAGTCTCTCCCACCGCTACACATTTTCTGGGCATGCAAGAATGTAAGGCCTCTACTCTTTCTTTACCGGAGTCACTTCTCAGGGTTATATTCACAAAGAAGAACTTTGTAGGATGAAAAAAAGTTTTCATCAGAACAAAATGCAAGCTTTTATACTGCTTTCCCTAAAGGGTAGGGTTCCCCAAATCACTGTCTGTTCAGGCATCCATCTGGTACCTTTGTGTCACCTTTGTGGGACTTGGGGATAAAAGAAACTGACACAAATATGGTGTTCATACTGTTTGTTGTACTGTGAATAATAAAGTCTTTTTTCTTGAACCCAAATATCTCATTTTTTGCCGGGTTCCAAAAAACATGAATAGGCTAACTTATTAGCTTATAAGTACAGTAAAATCCCAGACTCCGAAAACCACCACCTAGACAAAGTTTTGCATTTTCTATTATACTATATGACCTAGAAATTCCACTGCTAAGTACTTCTCCAAGAGAGATGAAAATGTGTACACAAAAAGAATAGTAAATTAATTTTCATAGAACTTTATTAAGCATAATCCCAAATGGATATATAATTACTACTCAACAATAAAAAAAGAGGAAACAACTGACACAACGTGGATGAACTTCAAAATCATTTTGCTGAGTGAAAGAAGCCAGACACAAAAGAGCACCTACTGTATGCTTACATGAAGTTCTGAAATGAAAAACCTAATTGAGAGTGACAGATTTCATTCATGGGTGAAAAAAAATCATGAGAACTGTCTGAGCAATATAAAGTCAGAGATGTATCATTAGACCTCCAGGTAAAAATGTTAAATATTCACTTGATTATTCATTTGTGAAAGAACACATTTAAGGATAGAGACTAATCTGGAATAAAAGCAGAAAAAAAGAGAAAATTACAGCCATTGAAGCCAAAAATGTCAATATTTTATTAAGACTGGAATGATCCAAAAGCTAAATTAAGGGATCCTCTAGTAAACTGAGAAGTGAAGAAGTGTCTGCTGCCTTTAGAGGCATATGTATCGCTAAGTACATAAAATGTTGCGTAAGTGCATGGCAGGATGGAAAGACAGCAAGACAGCGAGGATGGTGCAGGAGTCCATGGGAGCTGATGAACTGGAAATGGAGAGAAGAAAACTATTTTTGTAAAACTTGTTATAACAGTTTGTAAGCAACAGTCATGCGGTGAATAGGGTGCAGAGTTCTCTGGGTGGCTTTCAACTAAAGAGCCTCCTACACAATTGAAGCTAATAGGAATCATACATAGGAAATCAAGACTCATAATTTATATAACATCTGGGGGTGGGTAGGGATTCCCCACATTTCTTGCAAGGGTTCATCAACAGAAGGCTAATACACTAGATAGAGGTTGAATTTAAATAATATCCATTTTTGTCAGTTTTCCTTAGGTTAAAGTATGCTATTAAATCATCCCCAAATCTCCGAGCTTACAACAATTATTCATTCCTCATTCATTTTTCCTTTCTGCTGTTGGTTGGCAATGGGTTTGCTTCTCATGCCTTCCTACTCTAGAAGACAGATGGAAAGAGTGACCCTTTGAAACACATGGTTCTCAAAGCAAGAAGGAGAAGTACAATAGAAAGACCATGCAATAGTTGTTAAAGCTCTTCCTCAGACATGGGAGCTGTCTTCTGTTTTGTGAAGTGACAATTTTCCAAGAAGTCCAGAAAAGCAGAGGCTTACAAGCAAAGAGAACGTAATACACAAAGACCTGAAAGCACAAAGTGAATATCCTTTTCCAGGAAGAGAAAATGCAAGTGAATAACCTTCTGAGGTCGGGTGAAGACTACGGAAATGAGCACAAGAGCTGTCAAGATGGACCGTCCACCACTAGAGTGTCTTTGTTGACCGCAGAGCTCAGCATGGAGAAACAGTGGCGGTCTTGGTATAGATCATTGACCCACAATCACATGGAGAAGTGGGTGAGTCAGACAAGTACTCTGGCAATTACAGCATAGAATTAGAACTGTGTCCACGGAGTGACAGGGGAAACGATGGCAGTGAAGTTGCTGAGGGACCGTGCTGATGGGGGATTACAGACAGGGAATATTGGGAACATTATCTATGAAGGTGGATGTAGGGTCAGGTCTGGTGAGTAGTTTACACTTCATTTGGAGGACAGTGGCAAGACACTGAATTATTTGCACTGAATAAGATGATCTTAGTTCCACTGTAGGAAATGAAAACTTCTAGGCTGGGTGAAAAGATAGATGGAAAAGACCAAAACACAATGATTGTATTCATGGCAGATAACTATGGTGGCCTGAATAAGGCTGTGGTAGTCAGAATACAGTGGAGTGAACACAGCTCAGAGGTATGAAGAGAACTGAGGCAGCAGCACTCTGTGACCAGTTAGAAATGACAGCGGGGCTGGTTGCCAGTGAAGCAGGGGAAATGGAGAATGATGCTATGGCACTGAGCCACTGAGTGGTTGGTGAAGCCCCTACTGGAGCAGGGCATTCAGGGGACTTAGAGGGTGTTTTTGTTTTGTTTTGTTAATATTTTATTTATTTATTCATGAGAGACAGAGAGAGAGAGAGAGGAGCAGAGACATAGGCAGAGGGAGAAGGAGACTCCCTGTGGGGAGCCTAATGCAGGACTCAATCTCAGGACCCTGGGATCATAACATGACCCCAAGGCAGACACTCAATCACTGAGCCGCCCAGGCGTCCTGCGGATTTGTACTTTAGAAGGATCATTCTGATAGTGGTAAAAATAGGAGGTAAAGAAAGAAAAAAACACAGGTAAGAACTTATTCCTCAACTGACAGATCGAGAAATGAAATAAGTCTTAAACAAGAAAGTGTTCACAAGAATGACAGTAGTACAAAATGGAGTTAATAGCCTCAAGGAAGGTTAAAAGACTTTATAAATGGGACTTGGCAGTGTAGAGCTTGAAGGAGGTGAAAGCTAAGTTTCTTGGCTGATTGGTTTTATTGAGAGTGTTACAACCAAGGGGGGATAACATGAGAATAGCAGCCTAAAGAGAAGGCGTTACATTTAGAATATCTTCTGTTTTAAAACCACGTGGGAAAACCAGAAGGGGAAACCTTACAGAAGATGGACATAAGATTCTAAGATTTTAGCCAGAAATATCTGAGCATCAGCAGCATGTCTGCTATGCTTAAAGTCACAACAGTATATGGAACTGCCCAGGAACAGCACAGAGTTTAAGAGCATGAGAGGTCAAAGTACAAATTTCTGGAACACCAACACCAAGAGAACTATAGGAGGAAAAATATCCCACAAAGGTCACTGTAATAAACAATGTTAATTGCTTAACCAAAATTCATTCAACTCTTTCTTCCTAATGAAAAACAAATTTTGAAAGAGGAGGTAAGAGGCCTGGCTGAAAACACTAACCCCCTCAGCTTCTTTCACCTGGGAGTGTCCAGGTTCCAGCCGTCATATCAGGCTGGTCATAATTCAGGCAAATGACATCTAAGAAGAATGGACTGTGGACATTCTTAGGAACTTTCTCTTTCCCAATAAAAGAGAACACAGGGAGCTTTTACTAGCTTTGTCTCTTCCTCTCTGTCTTGGATACAGACATGAGGACTGTTGATAGGACGTCCTACAAAATTGCCACAAGGCAGCAAACATGAAAACAAAAGGCAACATGGTAAGGATGAAACAAGAGGTGGAAAGTACCTAGATCTCTGACAATGTCAAACAACTATGCCAGCTCTGAGTTCTTTAACTCCAGTGAAAAAATAATCTTGTTTGTTTTATTTTGCTGTGTTGCGTTTTTTGGTTTTTTTTTTTTTGTTTTTTTTTTTTTAGTCACTTAGAGTTAAAGCCATTCTTTACAACAAAGAAGATACTGAGAAGATGGGGATCCCTGGGTGGCTCAGCAGTTTAGCACCTGCCTTTGGCCCAGGGCATGATCTTAGAGTCCTGGGATCGAGTCCAATGTGGGGCTCCCTGCATGGGGCCTGCTTCTCCCTCTGCCTGTGTCTCCGCCACTCTCTCTCTCTCTCTGTGTCTGAATAAATAAATTAAATCTTAAAAAAACAAACAACAACAACAACAACAACAATAAAAAACGATGCTGAAAAGAAACATTGGTTAAGTGGAAGAAAACCAAGAGCACATAGTTTCCCAGACCCCAAAGAGAAGCAAAAAATGGCAAGACCCAAAATGAAGAGGACCCCCACAATGACTCAATGAGAAAGTTACCCTTGCCAGGAAATTTTCAGAAAATGGGGTATGAGAGTCAGATTGTGGAGTTCTGAAGCATGAAACAGGACAGAATCTGGAAACCATGAGAATTATAATCTTTTCTGAGAAGGCTGATTGGGAAAAAAGGGGGGGGGGATTTAATAGAGAAATGAAGAATGTAGAGAAGTCACCAAACAATAGCCCGACCAGATCACCTCTTTCTATGGAGATTTTTTGGAAATAGCCATGCCTAATCATTTATGTATCATCATGGCTGTTTTCTCTACAACGAGACAGCTGAGTAGGATGATAGAAATCACACAATTGGTCCATTGAGTCAAACACATTTACTGATACAGAGTTTCAAGGGAAGGTTTTGTTCCTTCCTTCAGCGTGAGAGTGGAATTGCCATAATCATAGGAAAAAGGAAAAGCTGCAGATAAATGAGAAAGACCTTTACACAAGTGATGCAACCACCACTGGAGGACAGGGGTAGATGGGTTGCTCCAGAACTCAATATTAAAAGTACAGAGAAAGGAGGATTTGTGAGAGGCAGATGGGAAATTGAGAACTTCTTGTTTTCTTTGTGAAGGATATGTTGAGATATCTTAAAAGTGGTTAGTATGAGTAGCATGACGCCAGGCTCTCAGATGACCATCACTGAGAACATGGCCTGGGGAGGACTAACAAATATGATTCTTTAATCAGGAAGCACACATGTCACTTTCCCTTTAATTTTAGTGTTTTTTTTTTTTTAATGTTCCCAAAACACTAGCTACAATATATCTGTATTTGCCCCAAATTTCCTGGGTTTTAGATGACAGTTGTAGATCTGAATCAGATTCCATTGTCATTATTCAAGAATTTTAAAAAAGAAAGAAGATTGTTAGAAAATTGCTAGGATTTCCATAGTAGATGAAAGACAAAGTAAAATTTTGTTGCTGGTTTATGACAAACTCTTCTTTACATTTTTATGTATTAACATTACAAATAATACAAAGAGAAATCATTGTGTAGTTATGTGTGTTTTAGTAACACAGATTTAAGAAATATCATATTTAGCTTCATCTATTGCAGCAGGTTATAGGATGGATCCAATGTATTAACCCCCTTGTCCTGCTGGAAGATCAAACCTTCTTACCCTGAGGACATCAGGCTTGACCTGTGACTTGCTTTAGCCCAGGCAATGTGAGCAGAGAGGATGAATAATCCCTCAAGAGTCATCATGTGTTTCCCCTGTTTCTCCTATATTTTTCCAGAAGGATTCCAGTGACCCAAGTAAGGAGCTGCTCTGAATCCAAGAGTAAAGAAGATACTAGGACCAAAGTCTTAGTGGATCAGTTGTGAACATATCCCATGAACGGGAAATAAGATTCTATTTTTATAAACCACTGAGATATAAGGATAATTTGTGTAAACTGATAGATACATAATTTATTTGAACATTATTCCAGTATACCTCTATATCACTTAAATATTCCCTTTATTTTAATTTTAACATTAAGGAGACACACAGATACATATACCAAGTAATGCAATAGACATCTCACAGAGCTGATATAAAAGAAGAGAGAGGTATCACAGAATTCTGATTTCTTGATTTCTTGAAGGACACTTGTCCATTTGACATGAGTGAGAAATAAATTTTAATATGTTAGCTCACTGAAAATGCAACATTTATTTTGTTAAAGGAGTTAGTGTCTCCTTCATTAAAACTAACTTCCAAGGAAGAGAACTTACATTTGTACCCTGTTATGGCTTAGTAAAATAAGATGGACAAAACTGTTCACTTCAGGTCCTTTTTTCCTCTATACATGTATGTATGTATTGTATTTTATTCATTCAGATTCAGGCTGATGAAAATGTATTAGATTTCAGACTCATATGTTAGAACAAGCATTAAATAACCTCAAGATACAAAGTTGTTGAAAATTAATTTATGTTGATAAATATCACAAATCAGAATAAAAACTAGCCAGTCTCCTGACAACCTTAGCCCTATAATGAAAACAGAAAACAAAAA
Source organism: Vulpes lagopus (assembly GCF_018345385.1). Classification (NCBI taxonomy): domain Eukaryota; kingdom Metazoa; phylum Chordata; class Mammalia; order Carnivora; family Canidae; genus Vulpes; species Vulpes lagopus. The sequence goes on along the minus strand of NC_054839.1, from coordinate 6,811,964 downwards.
TTAACTGTTACAGGGAGTCATTTGGAAAGCAGTAAAGCATCCAAAACTACCTAAGCAAGTGACCCAGAATAAGAGTAAGATTCTCAAACCACTTAAAATCATAATTAAATACATTTTATAGGTGCAATGTACAGTTTTTCAGCATTCCAATACAAATCACTAGTAACCAGTCTAGATCAAGTTACAGCTGTATTTTACCTCATTTTTAAAACGTGGGCAGAGCTTTAAGATTCTAAGTGGAATTAATTGGGTAGAAAATTATTCATGTTATCTTGAGTTGGAGGACACTGATCATTCATTGTATTACCTAGAGCTTCAAGATTTCTTTAGCGATACTTTATAAGTATTTAAATCATGATATTCAAAACTAAGGTTGAGCTATATGAAATAACAGGAACATAGATGTGATACAGTACATGCGAAAGTGTCACAAAATATTCAAATGAACTGAGAAGCTACATTAGTGCACACCCTTAAATATTAAAAGTTAGATGTTGAATCCTCTCAATCTGAAAACAATTTAAGTTTTTCATCAGGTATTTGAAAAATAAGACCTACCACAAATATAATCCAGTGAAATTCTATATTGATTTGTGTCATCTCCCCAAATAGCAAAATCCATAAACTCAGGAACACAAGACTCCAGAAAACTCTGAGAAGTCTCCTAATATGTTGGAGTACCTGATAAATTCCTGAAAGCATTTCTCCCACTGTATAGGAGAATTCTGTTACATTAAGTATCCCCATTCCTCTCCTTATCTATTTATTTGGTATCAGGCCTCCAACACTATTTATTCCAAATGGACATCCTGGAGTCACCTTTGACTTTCTCTTTCTTGCTCATGAACTTGCTAAGAACTGTTTATTCAGGTTTCTTGACCTTCCTCACGTCCCTAACGCCAACATTCTCACTAGAACACCAGATCTAGATTTTCAGAGGTTGCCCAGTGCCTACAAAGCTCAAAATCCTTGATATTATTTTAGAGACACTGCAATTCATTATTTAACCACTTTCTGATCTTAATTTTCATCCCTGTATCTCTGAAAGCTCCACACCAACAAATTCAGGCTACGGGGCTATTCTAAATATGTGTTAATTTTTAGACTCCACCTAAGAATTTCTTTCCTCTTAGTGTTTCCATGGAAAGTTACTGATCTATTAAGATACAGCTCAAAAACCTAACTGTATCATGAAGTCTCCTGGAAAATTTCACTATGAGGTGATACTGTGCCATTCGTAGGCACCATTACATCCTTTTGTGTTTCAGGAATTTTGATTTCTTAATCTATAATATCTAAATTCCATTTAGCAACTTGTTGTCAATTAATTCCTGTCACCCTCAGCCACTTTCCAAAACACAACTGCAATACGTAGCACATCTTGTCCTAAAATAAACACTATTAAAATATGTCAGAAAACCATGCTACGGGCAGCTCAGGTGTCTCAGGGGTTTAGTGCTGTCTTCAGCCCAGGGCCTGATCCTGGAGACCCAGGATCTAGTCCCATGTCAGGCTCCCAGCATGGAGCCTGCCTCTCCCTCTGCCTGTGTCTCTGCCTCTCTCTTGCTCTCTTTCTCTCTCTCTCTCTCTCATTCTGTGTCTCTCATGAATAAATAAATAAAATGTTTAAAAAAAAGAAGAAGAAAAGAAAACCATGCTACTAAGAGGTTTTAGCCAATTTTGAGCATAAGCCTTTTGACTGAGAGGCTCAGATAAGAGTGATACTCAGTAAAAATATCATTAACAGCATCTCAAAAGATTCCATAATTCAGGATTAACAAAAAGAGTAAAGATGGTAAAGAAGAGTGAATTACCTTGCTACAAAATGAAAGCTTTAAGCCTATTATTGTAATACTAATTGAAAAATTCTTCATGAAGCCCTTAGCACAGAACCTGCTGTAAAGACTCTATAAATACTAGCTGCCATTTTTATTTTGGCCAACTGTATATACACTCACATTGAACAGTACATGGTGGACTTATGGGTACAATCTTCAGTGATATCTTACCAAGTACTCTGGAAAAGCACTTTGGTAGGTATGGGAAAGAAAAGCCCTATTCTGGTGCTTTATAAATTCAGTTTCCAAATTCTGCGGATACTTTACTTTTGAATCTCCCATTCTTGTCATAAATTTGCATGCACATGCATGCGTGCACACACACACACACACACACACACACACAGATACATTGAAGGTATCCGTGATGTTATGTTGAAAATTCTTAATTCATACTTACATAGTTGCCTAAATTCTATTTTTTATAGCAAGTGTTTGTCAAAAATAGTTTCATGGGGGTTTCTTCCTGATGAAAGAGCATAAGATTTCCACAATCCACAGCCTTCATTGCTCTCTCTACCACCTTCACTGAAGTTCTCCATACAATCCCACCTTCCTGGATGGAAGAGGAAATTTAGTTGTCTTCAAATGTCTATGATAGAGTACTCCCCAAGTTAGAATCTAAGCAATGGTGGTGGGCCCCATTGTGAAGGTCAAAACCATGCAGTCCCTACACATCACCTGTTGGTGCTCTGCTACTTTGATTACTGTATTTACCTGTATTTTCTCTTTTGTGATAATCTCTCCATTACAGGTTAGCTCCTAACTACTATTGTTATTTATGACTTTTAGAATCTGTTCCTTTCTGAAGGAACTGTTTTTGCAGTTTCAAATTTTATAGAAGGATCCCTACCACTCTACACTGACTGAAATGTGGTTCTTCTTCCAGAACATTTTAGTTCCTGCAAAGTCCCATCATTTTTGAGCCCGAAGAAAAGATTACATGATCTTTTCCCCCCATTCTTGCTTCCAAACTCTGTCTTCATGCATTTTTATTCACAATCCTTCTTCTCTGGGTTGTCTCCAATTTCCTCATTGGTTTCATTTATTGAACCTCATGAAATCCTTTCCTTAAGAATGGTTCTAGTTTTTCTCCTCACTTTATCCTGTATCAATGTTTAGATCATAGGATCTCCACCTTTACTACACATCAGAATGGCATGGAGGGATTTCTAAAAGTACTCATACTTGGACTCCACTCAAAAAAAAAAAAAGATGGTCACTTAATTGATCTTATGAGACCTAAGCATCAGTAAATATCTCCAACTCCCAGCACCACTTTTTTTTTTAAGAGGGGAGGGGAGGGGTAGAGGGAGAGGAAAGAATCTTAAGCAGGCTTTATTCTCAGTGTGGGGCCCAATGTGGGGCTCCATCTCAAGACCCTGGGATCAACCATTTGCTTTGACATGGATGGAACTGGAAGGTATTATGCTGAGTGAAATAAGTCAATCGGAGAAGGACAAACATTATATGGTCTCATTCATTTGGGGAATATAAAAATTAATGAAAGGGAATAAAGGGAAAGGAGAGAAAATGAGTGGGAAATATCAGAAAGGGAGACAGAACATGAGAGACTCCTAACTCTGGGAAACGAACTAGGGGTGGTAGAAAGGGAGGTGGGCGGGGGGTGGGGGTGACTGGGTGAGGAGCACTGAGGGGGGCACTTGATGGGATGAGCACTGGGTGTTATTCTATATGTTGACAAATTGAACACGAATAAAAAATAAATACATGTATTAAAAAAAATCCCCTGGGATCATGACCTGAGCCCAAATCAAGAGTTTGAGGCTTAACCAACTAAACCACCCAGGCATACCACCCCTCCTTTTTGATGAAGTGAGATTCTTAAAGCAGTGGGAAAAGTTGAAATGGGCTGACACTGACAATGCAAAGGACTATAAAATGGAAGGTGGGGGAAGGATATAAATTGCTGTGACTTTAGGCAAGATTGTAGGTGATAGGAACACACTTGGAAGTGCTCCTACCTGAATATGTTTACTATCTCTGTGACATAGCCAGTGAAGTTTATTCTAAATCTCAAGGAAGCTATACTTGGGAATAGAATTTAAAAACTAGGGCACATATGGCCACATAGGAAAATCATAACAATTACTGACCAAGCATAGAAAAATATTTTCTGCACAGTGCTGTGGACTTAAGAAGGGTTTAGATTGTGAGAATTAGAATCAGAGCCAATTTACATGAATTTCAGCATTGTGCATAGCAACGATGTGTTGGAGGTGTGAAGACCAAAAGGAGAGAACCTAGGGTCATTCTTGATGTGTAGGCTTCAGGGTCAGGTAGAGGTGAAGGACAATAGGTGATGGGATCAACTATACTGAAAAGAGAGAAGTGATTGGTATTCTTGACTTGATATTCAGGCTGAGGACACAAGGGAAGGCTTTTTGGAAGAACTGACAACTCATAACCTTGAAAAGATCCCAAAAGCAGAGGACTTGATATAGAAGAGTTTACCTGCTTAAAAATATAGAATTATAGTTTATGTTTGGAGAGTAAGTTGTTAAAGATCCTAGAAATAAACTGCACTCAAAGTAATGGAATTCTAGTCCTGACCCAGTTGTCAACTAACTGCATAACCTTGAATATGTCCTGACGTACTCTGTACCTCAGAATTTTGATGTGTGAAAATACAGGATAAGACTTGGAGATCTCTGAAGAAATCTCAGTAGCAACATTGTGTGATTCTAAGAATCATAAACCATCTTAAAAAAAAAAACAAAACCTAAATGTTCAGTTAAGACATCTACTTTCAAAAGAAATTTTAACTTCAAATATGAAGCTATTTTATGCAGTGAATGGAGATAAGTATGGCAGGATCTGACAAATATAGGATGGCTGACCACCTCTGTCTCCTCAAATATGTTCTTCCTTTAGCTTCTACCACATATTCCTCTCCTTCTTTCTCTATTTACCAGATGTGTTATTCTCCAGCTCCTTGACTGACTCCTTATCTTTGATCCATTCCTTAAATATTGAGCGTGATCCAAATGTCTTCTATTTACTTACTTCTTCAAAATGCTCTCCAATGATGACCTTACTCATTCTCACTGCTTTGACTGGCACAGACATACTGATGACCCTCATCCAGATAGTTTACTCCTAGATTTTTATTTTTCTTCAGGGCCCTAAACAAATGAATTAAATGTCCTGTTACAACTCCTAACAGAAATATCTCACATACTTCAAACTCAGTGTATTTAAAATGACACTCATTCCTTTGCCAAGCCTTTTTCTTCAAGTATAATCTGTTTCTATTAATTCACTATATTACCCAATCAACATAGTAAATAAGATAATGAGATCATGCTCTCCTGCTTCTCTCTTCCTTGCAATCCCTCCTCACTTGAAATCTCTGTGTCTTAGGTGAAATTATCTCCAATCATGGGATTCTCGGTGAGCCAAACATGCTGTTTCCCTGTGGCCACAGTGACTGGTTCAGGGGTGTATATCTGACCTAAACAGTCCAATCAGAAATTTTCAGAGTCAAAGATATTGGGAAAAACATATTTACTCTCTCATACTGAATGCTAATAAAGAAGCACATTCCCTTAGAAGATACTAGCAACCATTTCAGACGCATGAGGAGAGCCAGTCTCATTGCGAAACCAACATCAAAAAGAAGAGAGCAGGTAACTGGACAGAAACTATGCATTAAAGCTGATACACCTGCTTTGCCATTAGATTGATGGATGACATTGCAAAACTAAGTTTGTCTTGTTCCTTCTGACTGTACTCCTTAGAGTAATTCAGGGTCCAGTGACATCAGGATTGACTTGTGCTGTCAACACAAAACTAATGGATGTTTTTAGTGTGAAAATTCTTTGAAGGAATATCACCACTGTTTGGTGGGAAAGAACACTTGACAAATTATTTCTTCCAGCTGAGCATGCACTGACTGAAGAGGAAATTTGCACAAGTAAAGTACAGAATATTACATTTCCCCTGAATCCTGTTTCTCATTATGTAAGTGTTCTACCAGTGGGAACAAGGCAATATGAAAATAATCAGACTAACAGTGGTTAGTATGAATACAGAAAAAGGTGAATACCTTAGTAGGATAACCCCACCAGGTCAACAAAAAATCTCTTTCCATTATTAAGGTCACTTTCTCTTTACCAAGCATTGTAGTTACATGAATCAAAGCAAAATTCACTTATCATTTAATAAGATCATAATTTTATATTGACATCTCTGAAAATAGTGAATACTAAATCATTTTCCCCCAATTTATGATATGACAAAAACAAAAAGGAACCAGAAGTTGAGAAGTCAGGTGCCCAGGACACATCTACACTTTTCATGAACAACTGAATAAATCCTTCCTAGCAATTTAGTGGCTCCTAATAGGGAATCCCTGGGTGGCTCAGCAGTTTAGCGCCTGCCTTCAGCCCAGGGTGTGATCCTGGAGTTCCAGGACCAAGTCCCACATCAGGCTCCCTGCACGGAGCATGCTTCTCCTTCTGCCTGTGTCTCTGCCTCTCTCTGTGATTCTCATGAATAAATAATAAAATCAGATACTTTAAAAAAATAAATAATGGCTCCTAATTTCACCCTGATAATAGAAGTTGGACATGCCTTTTGTATATGCCCCATGCCCTGTGTAAGTCATTGAATTTTTTAAACTAGAATTACCTAACTGATCATGTGATAATAAATGCTTATTATCACATTTAGGAAGTAAAAAAATTGGGCTTAATTCTCTTGCCATTGTGATCATCACCCACTCACTGCTTTTAAGTGTTCTGTTTTGTGACATGTTTTAGGCAGGTATATGTACTTTACTCTTTATGTTACTGGCGACTTTTGCTCTGGTGAATTCCTCCAATGAACTTTTTGTGCTTTCCATTTACATAAGATTCTTTTCCTATCTTAAGTCCCATCCTTTTTTCACATTTAACATTGTTCCTTACAAATGTCACTCAAAGACTTTTCTCTAATCTACATACCTAATGAGAATGTCACCAGAGCTTTATAATGCTGATGATGAGAATCCTGATTTTAATGCTAGGTTACAGCAGATTCCCTTTGATGTTTCTTCTAAAGCTAGCACACTTTGATAATAACTTTATAAAGTAGATTGGACAAATTAAGTGACCTAACTATTCAGTGATTCAGGCTCACATGTTAATCACGTAACAGATGTGATTATTATTACTGAATCATTCTTTTGAACCAGCTATTGAAACACCCACATTGTATAAATAAAGGCTCAGTTTCCCAGACAAGGAAATGGCTCTAAGAATCTCATAGTTATCAAAAGTATTTAAAGAGCTGAAAATAATATACTTACAATGGAATGTAAGAGTCTAAAAATTGGGAAAATATTCTAATGTTGCAAAAATAACAATATTGAGAATAATGCAATTTTATGCAATTTAAATCATGTAATTTACAGCATAAGAAAATATAGCTTAAGATTCATGCCATTTGTATAAAAGTGAATAGTTATCTACATTTCTTATAAGTTTAGGCCCATCTTTCTAAAAGTAAATGGTTTTCTAAATTTCTCATAGCCCAGTGCCATCACTGAGTGGAGCTTTTGTCAGCATTCAGGGGACCAAGAAAAATGACAGTAAATATAATTATGTCAATTCAGACATCATGGCGAAACATTGAGGGAAACTTGTAGCTTAATACCTTCAAAGGTACTAACAATAAACTAAACATGATTATATTGCCAAATAAACACAAAATATTGACTCTATATAAGAACAACCACAAACCCTAGTCTCTCTAAATTAGTAAGAAAAGCTATCATTTAAAAAGGCCTATGATACATGCAGATAAGTGCTAAGATCTAAACAAAGCGCTAGATAAACACAGAATAGCTAAAAATTAATTGGATATCAAATAACAATTAATTCAGAGGCTGTGGCCTTTGTGGTGACTAATGATTGTATTTCCATTGGAGATTAGAAAAATTCTCATCTGGGAGGAGCTGGGCCAGTGTCCCCATCTCAAGTCCCAGAGTTCTTTAATTTCTGTTAGTAGAATCTTCTCTCGCCAGCCTTTCCTAGGAGACATAGGTTCTGCTTGGAATGGCTGTTCTCTTATTCTCTTCCACCCAGAAGATACTTTTCCCGTCACAAAAGCAATTTTCTTTCAACTACTGCATACATTCTACAGTGACAATCCTCACTGTTTTTTAAACAAATATACATCTGAGATAGCTTAAGTTTTAAGTAGATGTTTGTATTTATGGTTTTATGTGAATGACATGGAGTTTTCTATATTCCATTCTGCTGTAGTAGTAGTATACATCAACAGCCTTGTCCTGGCTTCATGGTAGGTGGTGGTGATTTCTTCAACCCTCCTCTTTTGACCTAGTCACCTGGGCTCACAGAGTCAGTTTGCCCTGAGCTGCATGAGAACATACTACGGGTTGGGTTGCTCCTATCACTTCAGAATGTGTTTCAAACACGATGAGCCAAACTCAGCCAACTTGCAGCCTGAAGCATATCCATCCACCAAGCTGAGCCAAGTCAACAGTAGCCAAAACTCAGCCAACCACATAATGAAGAGCTTCAGAATAAATGTCTGTTGTTTTAAGTCATAAATTTTTGGACAGATGATTATGCAGCCTTATCATGACAATATTTGATAAAGAAAGACATAAAGCTGTAAGTTCTTGGTGACATTTCTTAAACTGACTTTTTATGCCCCTAATCAACTAATTAAAACATTTTTTTTAAAAAAAGAGAAGTATTTAGCTCTTTCAAGTTGTCTGTTTAAGGGGTCTTCTTCATTCTGTCTGCCATCATCTGATTTTGTCTCTTAATACTTTATAAGTTCAGTATTTTTGAAGGTCATCTCTCTTCCTTCACATAATTTTCTTTTTCCTACAAGCTCTATTATGTATTATTATGAATCCTATCACCCTAAAGCTATAATTATGTGATGATGCCCTTAGTTCAAGGGGTGAGGGTTAGTGCATTTAATTGTTTTCATTTCAAGGCCCTATAATGGAGGGACATCAAAACATATAGGAAAGGAGACTGAGAAACCAGTCCTGGATTGTCTCACTTCAAATGCTTTTTCCCATGAGAAGAATAAACACATACCTTCTTTAAATCACAATTTATTGACATATATGCTACATACAGCCAATAATATTCCTAATTGATATGGGTATCTAGCATACTGCATGGTTGCCACAAACCATGTAACCTTCATATTGTTTTCAGAATACTGTCATATCTGGAATAATGTAATCAAAATGCATTCCTCAATATCTCTTTCTTTCAAGAAATTAATCACAATATGCACTGCTGATCCCACATTCTGAAGTGAACTTGGACTCAATTGTCACTATCTTTCTCCAGAAGAGTTCAGTGTCATCTCTCATGATCTACCCCATCTGGAAAAGTGACACACTGCCACTTTATTTTTATTCCATTAAACTTTCCAAGACCATTTTGCATTTCAACAAAGTCTGTCTCTCTGTCTCTCACACACACAGCTTAAAGTTTTGTTTTGTTTTTTCTTAAGAGTTCACTAATTTTCAAATGAATGTTTTAGTCTAATGAGATCAGTTGAAGCTAATTTTTTGTCTTGTAGATGAAAATGAGATCTACCAAGTATTACTTCTTCTAACACATATAAGATAAACATCCTAAAAGCCCAGAATTCCTGGGTCATTATAGCAAAAGCCTGACCTACAACCTCATGCTATTAAAATAACATGACTATTCAAGATAGAAATGCAATAAACAATTCTGTGAACATTTTTAAGAGTATTTAGATAGTCTGCAACATACTCCTACATATCCAAAACATCCTATTTGACAAAATATCCAAAATATCCATCTGACTAAACTTATACAGGAAAACAATAAGGAATATACTTTCTACCAGTCCATAATGCATTTTTACATATCACTGAACTAGGAGTTCAAAAAGTATATTATTCTTTGTCACTAATATACATTTTTCTTTGGATAAATGACATAAACTAAACAAAAATAAATAACAGCTTTTTCTTAAAATTAAGGTATCATACCAGATTGGTAGAGATTCTATAGAATTATATGAAATCACTGGCATTTTTCTACCTAGAAGGTCAAAAGTGGACCCCAGGTACCTTTTACACAATTCTCCCAGGTAATTCTAGAATGTACTTCTGTTGCAAAACTATTGGATTTAATCACTTCTGAGGTTTTGGTCAGATACATTATTTGATGATTCTAGGCTTACCTTTGAACAAGGTAGGTAGTTTGAGATGCCACTTCATTTCTTTACCCTTAAATATTACAAAATTTTAGTGTCCCTTGTGAAGGGACCAAGAGAGTCAAGGCAAAATTCTTTGTACAATTCAGTGGCTGCTTTCATTACTTTGGATCAGAGAAAGTGGAGTGATTTAGAAAACTAATCCAAGTTTGGGAAAAACATCTCAGGATTGACAGACACCCAGAAACACTCAGAGTGGAATAAAATTTTAAGAAGATTCTCTACCAGATTTTAGGTAATACACTCAAGTACTGTACTCTAGCAGATCACTATAATTATTCTTTATTCAAAAGGAGAATGAAGTCTGTAAAATTAATCCAATAAATGAGAAGAAAGTTTAAAATGCGAGTTCTTTGGGGAACAGCTTTGACATTGAGGCCATTTTACATGAGTTTTTTCCCAATCTAATATCCAGAAAACCTGCACCTTAAAAGATGTTGTTTTCTGTGTTCACTTTTATGTTTATTTAGTCATTGAGTATTTTCTTTTGTTAAAAGAACAGTAACAAAAAAAATAAAATAAAAGAACAGTAACAAAGTATCTCTAATGACAATATAGATTCAATAACTGGTTAATTTTATTGTTCAGTGAAAAATAAAGCCATCTGAAATTGTTATTCTTCTACAGAGTCAAAAGAACATTTAGTGTCATGTTTAGTTGGACTTTAAGGGGGAGACTTGCTTCAAGTTAGCTAATAAAAAATATAATGTCTGGATAAAAACTCAGGGAATTTCTTATAGGATGAGGCTGGCAGTATCATAATTTGTGAAATGCGAAAGGCAGCTTTTCAGTTTATATTCAGCTGTAGGAAGAGAAAAAATGATAAAGAGTCAGTAAGGACCCAACACCTACCAAGAGTTCCAGGACCCCCCACACCAAGAGCATATTCGTATTTAATGTACTACATTAAGGGCTCCCAGAGTAAATATTTTCCATTCTCCCTATAGCTATATTCCCCATATGTGGACAAATTAATGAAGGTGTATTCTGGGGCTGTACATAAATATTCAACTAGTGTCTGTATTTATGCCCCAGCTTACAAATAACTAATGGTTGGCTGAGCCAAAATAATCATACATGCTAGACATGTAGGAAGGATTGCTGATTTCATTTATTATACCACCTGTGAACCTCCTAGGGGAAGGGCAGTCTAGTGAAATATTTTGGTGTGCTGACACAATTTTGTACTTGTTTATGAGGTTATGCCAGCCTATTCCTAATTTCCTGTTGTAATTCTTTGCTTCAAAGGCCAACTCCACACATGGGAAAAATATTTTCTGCAAACAATCTTCTCACAACTCGCTATCTGTGTCTCCAATTGCCTCCCTGGGTCTTCTCTTCCCCTCTCTACTTGTAAGAGTCACAGGGGATTTAATCTAGCATCTGGACCAGGACAAGACCAACAGCAATGAAAGTTTTAGAGTGCTGTGTCAATTACTTGATTTTGGTTCTTCTTGAGTGCAGGGGAGAAAAACTCTCCTAATTCCTGAGTGACAAATGACACTGACTTTTTACTCCAGTTAATTTTCACAGAGACAGCAAGTGGAGACAAACCAATCTTGCTTTCAAGCTCCCAACTCTCTATAAATCTGTTTCTACCTTCAAGCAAAGTATCAATGTAATGTGGACAAGCCTGAAAATATGAATATTATTCCTTTAGTAGGCAATGACAGCATCATATCCTTGGGGAACTAGCTATTGCACTTTCTAAGGCTTCTTATTAAAATGTGCTAACCCGACCTGGGAAGCTCAAAGTTACCAAAATTGGGCAGAAAAGGTAGTCGTTTCTGTCATCACATCTATCAAAGAATACCTGAAGAACTGCTTATTATTATGACTTTCAGCTTTGAAGTAACTTTTGTTATTCACTAAACAATTTCACTGTTCATTGGATCTATGCCATCTATTTAGTATTAATACTTAGCTTGAAATGTTGATTTTTAGATGTTTGTTTCACCTTTAAATCTATAAGTATTAAAGATGTGAACTTCCAATACTGAATGTCTAGATTTCTAAAAAGTTGGCTAGAATATGCCAGTCCGATGGAATCCATCGCTCAATGAAAGACAAAAATGAGTAATGAGAGGTTTCACTGACTTTCTGAAGATGTAGGATAAGTTAGGAACTTTCAGACTGCACCAGTTTGAGTAGGAACAACAAAATGGAATCACTAACATCTGGATGTTCTCACTCAGAGTGATTTCTAAAATTTTTTAACTGCTGACAAACTAAAAGTATTATGTTATTAAACAATGACTAGTTTCAATGTACACCAATGATTTTTCCATTCCTCATTTGTCAAATAAATTCTGGAATCATATTAAACAGCAAAAAACTTAATAATGCCTGGCCAATGACTGAAAAATTTTTTAGAAAGAAAATGAACATGCAAATAAAAATGATAATTAGAGTCCAGAGGGCACATTGCTTAACTGATAATTTGTTTGTTGTGCTTAAATATTACAAGGGTTTCTGGTATGCACATCATGTTGTACCATATGTGATTCTGTTTTGCTTACAACAAAATAATTGTTGTTGTCTGGGCTTTGGAATCAATCTTTTCTTTTTTTTTTTATATATATATGCCCTGATGATCACATTATTAAAAATGTCAGTATGTGTATACAGACTAACATTAAGTATATTTCTTTCTGAGCTGATTTTTTTTGCAATGTATACATTTTTATCTGTCTTTGAATATTTAAGGTGTATTTCCAAAACCATTCCTTAAATTTTTTTTGTTTTATCTAATTATCTAATAAATTAATACAACAAGGGAGCTCATTAAATGCAAACAAGGAAGAGGGAAAAGGTGTTGCTAGAACTTAATTAGCAAGATACAAAGATACCAATTAACACCTATAGCTCAGGAAAGAAAAAAAGTTTTTTCATGTGGCACCATCAAAAAATAAAATCACAGCTGGTTACACATATTAAGTGGAGTGCAGATGAATTTTAGTCTTCTGTTGGCATTAGGACCTCAGGAGTATGGGAAAAAGGGTGGGTGGGGGGGAAGCAAGAGAGAAAAAAACTCTAGGCTAGCCAAGAAAGCACCATTTTGTTAATTTGAATGCCTTCTGTTCAGGTATTTAGAAGACCGTCTGCATTTCGGGGAAAATTTTACACAAATTCCAAGTCAATGCTATTTTATTATTTCCAATCCTTTGTATAGACATCTTCTCTAAAAATCACTGTAAATATGTAATTTATCATGATACTTTCTGTCAATCTTATTATTTTCTCAAATCTAATGGCTTCTGTGATAAAATTAACTTCATAAGACATAACTCTTCATGGTTTCCTTAGTTTAATCAGGTATTAACTCAAAAGATGGTCTCAAGCTTTCTAAAAGACTATGAATATTGCAAAGCCATCACACATGAGTATGACTGGATGAAATGTAATATTTTAAAAGGTAACTGTGTAGTACCTAAAATTTTGCATTTTTCAAGAGCACTCCAACTAAAAGCCCACACCCATATCTACTAAGCATATAATTATGGCAGAAGGGCTAAGCATTGGGGGTGAAACCAGAGTATGCGCAGAGGTTTCAATAAATAAAGGAAACGATGATAGTATTAACCTAAAATAAAGTTGTACCAATCTTCCCTGAGATAATATTTTAACCTTTTATTTAGAGATAATTTCAAGCTTATAGAAAAATCGTCCAGATAATATAAACAGTTCCCATAAACTCCTTAACCAGATTCACCGAATATTATATCATCTAAATGTGCTGTGTGAGTGTGCATGCATGTGGACATGCACACATCCAGCATTTGAGAGTAAGTTGCTGAATGTAATGACCCCACACTTCTTAATGCTTGAGTGTACATGTCCCAATAACTAGGACATTTTCTTAATGACAGTACAGTTACCATTTCAGGAAACACACGTTGATAGAATACTTTGATCTACCATCACAGATCCAGTTTTGCAAATTGATCCAATAAAGTCCTTTATACCACATATTGTATTTGGCTGTAATGTCTCTGTGAATCTCCTTTAAACTGGAATGTGTCCTCAGCCATTTTGTTTTATTATGTTTTGTTTTTCATGGACATTTTGGAGCCACACTACTACCACCTGCTCTCATCAATAATGTTAATTGTGATTACGTTAATTTTGTCTAGTTTTCTCACTGTTTAGATCTATGAGATAATTGTAAAGCTAGCTATATTTTAGCTAATGATCAGAATTACTTTAAACAACATATCACATATTCAGATAAGTCATGTTGCAGATCTCACATGTTGATCAAAATAGATATATTTCTATGGCTTTAAACTTCTATTGGCAAACCCACACCATCCTAATATCAAAGTCTTAATTCCCATCCAGCTAAACAACATTTCCAACATTTTTAATGATTATAAAATTAAAATGTATTTTTGAAATCCATGGTTTTAAAGTTAGGAAGCTAAAAATTTTGACTTTATGCCTATAACTTGTACCAGTTTAATTTCTGTATCATATGTCCTAAAAGACCACATCAATTAAATTATATACTTATCAAAAGATTATATTTCTTTACTATCAAAAGAGGCTTTATACTAAGTTATCATCAATAAGAAGATGAAAGGTGGCCTATTGTATGGTCGGGAAGATAAAACACATATATATATAATACTGGGTAGAATAAAAAGCAATATAGTAACAGAGGTACAGGTAATATACCATTCTTTAGCCAAATTATTCTTATCATTAAAAAGTAAGATCAAAAAATAAAGTAAAATAATAAATATAAACTCAGATCAAAAATTAAAATGACCCTGATCACCCTGAAACTTATAGTAAACTTTGTTTGCTATATTTTACATATTCTTCTTACTGTACGATCTGCTGGAAATTATTCTGACACTTCCTATCACTTATCTCCCACATCAGAGCCACCATATCTTGCTTGGTTACTCATATATTCACACTTGTTTTTTTTCACCTTTATTTTGCTGAAATATATTCTCAAATTATGTTTTTTTAACTACATAAAGTCAATTTAGTTAGTGCTTATAAATCTAAATTATAATTTCTTGTTTTTACACATTAAAATTATTATTTTGCTAAATAAAGGTTTCCTAGAATTTGTGTCCTTGGTCATTTTATTTAAACATTTTACAGACACCATTCCTTTGTAGTCTTAGAATCTAGAATTTCTAAAGCCAGGGCGGTAAACATCCACCAAGAATATAGAACTTGAAAGCATGTTAGTGGTACCCCAATAATAAGGGAAAAATGTTGAACAAACTAAAAGATCACATTTATTCTTGGATCCAACTGAGAACTAAGAATTCAGGGAAACCAAGTAGCCTAAAACCTAAGAAAAGACAAAAGAAAGATGAACATGAAGGTTACCTCATTTGCAGTAGAAGATGGTGGGAAGATGAGAATTGTCCCCTTCCATGGAATATGAGAAAGTTCTGTAACAGGGTTTCACAGACAGAGAATGTTTTTTTTTTTTTTTAATTTTTTTTTTTTATTTATTTATGATAGTCACACAGAGAGAGAGAGAGGCAGAGACACAGGCAGAGGGAGAAGCAGGCTCCATGCACCGGGAGCCTGACGTGGGATTCGATCCCGGGTCTCCAGGATCGCGCCCTGGGCCAAAGGCAAGCGCCAAACCACTGCGCCACCCAGGGATCCCAGACAGAGAATGTTTGAAGTAAACCTGTACCAGTTTCTGTTCCCAGGCCCTAAGAAATGGGCAACTTCTGTTCTTTTCTCTTTTGGATTGAGTCTATCACCAGGTGACAGAGCCCAAGGCTTGATTCTGAAATGGCTTCATATACAGCTCCTAATTCAATGATTTCTGTACAATTATCTGACCATCAGTTAACTGAATTCTGACCTTAAAATTTTTTGTCCTCTGGCTTGAGTAAACATGTTATGTGCAATCATGTTCCTGCTTGGTCATACATGTTTGTGTGAAAAGCAGAATCTTGTCTGAGACTATAAAGAACAGGATCTGTAATTCCCACCTACCACTCCATTCAGAAGGCTAGCTGTATTAATAAATGACCTAATAATTATAAAGAATATGATGAACTTAAGCCAGATCACATACAGAGCAGGCTGGCAGGCTGCTCCTTCCCTCTACCCACTGATCCACAGTTGAGAGAATTTTACTTTGAGGGCCCACCATATGTAGTACCAGCAGCTCCCTCAGAATGTTTACTCAGTTACTACACATAACACTCTAGTGTTTGACTGGATGAAAATTCCAAGTTGTTCTCCTCTTTGGGCAGGGACATACCGAGCTAGCGTGACCAGCAAGCACACTGTGCAACTATTCATCTCCAACTGCTCACACAGTTCTCATGCTCTATTTGCATATGGGGGGCTATGGACCCCAAATCTCCCTGGGTGCCCACATGGAAGGCCACTTTTCACTTCCTCTGCCTCACTCACACATACTTCCAGTGTAGCTTGCTATTTCCACCTCGACTTCCATATACTTGCTGTTTTTTATGCATTTATTTAAAATGAACAAAGATTTGAAAAGGTAAGTGAACAAATTATGTATAGTCCGTCTGCCATTTTGAATTCAAATTTGGTATTAACAAGTTCGTATCATTTCCATAAGACTTGCATTTTAAAACACCAGAGATATTCAGTCTCTAACTATAACAATGTCCCCCCAAATAGTTATTAACTTACTGAAAGCATACCATGCCCTAAATACTCCGGTGTCTGCCTTTTGTGCACCATTCCCACAATGCTGAGTACTCTGAAATTTAGGAATTCCCATGCCAGGTAGCCACTACCTAAAAGTTAAATTTGCATTTGAAATTAGTAGAGTTCAGAGAGAGGCTCTCCACCTTAGTTCAAAAGAAGAAGTTAAGATGGCACAGATGAGGATGTTGGGTAGAGTCTGGCAAGTAAACAAAGTGAAGAAGGGAGTTGCAGGTGAAGATGCAGAGACAAAATGGTTTGTCTGGGAATTGAAAGCCTTTTCATGTGGCTAGAAAACAAGATGTGTGGGGAAAAACTGTAGCAGAAAAGACTAGAGAAATGACCATGGATTAGAGCAACCCTAAGGATGTTGATTTTGATTCCACAGCTAAAGCAGAACCATGAGAAGGCCAGATGATGCTGGAAACCAAGGTCTAGCACCCACCCCACCCCCAACCCCAACTCCATCACACAACTCTAACATCCTGAACCCAGGAGCACCTGTGGTGGGTTGTATAATTGTCAAGAGATTTACAAAAGAATGGCTGAAAAAGAAAAGGGTGGTATGGGGGTATGGGAGAAAGGTTCCTAAGAATGCTGTGAAGAAATAGATCGAATTAAGGGTCTGGCTCATGAGGACAGAATTAGCAGCAGGGATTTAAAAAAAGTTTGAAGCAGCATGGAAGGCACTGGGGAATAAAAAGGAAAGAAAGAGAGAGAGAGAGAGAATATGATTTACTGGTTGCAGATACTGATTTTTCCTAGTTGCGTTGGAGACTTTCCGGGCATTAACAAGGTCCCAGGTGTGCCCAGGAGAATGGGTGGCAGACAGCCGAGGGTGCAGGTTACTGACAGGGAGAAGCTAGGAGGCCCAGCAGGGGCTGGGGTGCGGGGTGACAAGAAGATGCCAAAGGGGTTTGAATCCCTTGGGAGTCTGCCTACCGCTGGCTGCCAGCAGGAGACTGACAGCACACCAATGGTAACAAATTAACCCCGACATGAAAGAATGGAGAAGGAAGCATTCCTTAACTGTGTGTGGAAGACAAAGAGGCAGGCAGGTCAGTAAATAGATTCTAGATGTGCTGGAGGATGAGCCATTCTGGAGAAAATAAAGATTTGGCAACGGAATGAAAAAAACAATGATGCAGAAGGAAAAAGTAGGGAAGTAGCATTTCCAAGTCCTCATCACAACCTACTGGAAGAACCACTAAAGACATCAGGCCATGGAGAAGGGAGTCTGGAATCAAGGGGACATTGCAAACTCGATTTAGACCAGTTATGTTTGTGGTCACACACAAATGGATAACATCAGTAGGACTCGAATTGGATAAAAGTAAGTGAGAGCCACATGTGTGCACTTCATATGTTTTGTTTAGTTTTCAGTGGAAATAACTAGTACCCAGTCTTTACCTTTCCCCATAAAATATAAGCATAATAAAAAAATTAAAATCAGTTTTTTCATCAACTGTTGATGCAGGCATTGGGCTAATATTTGCGGGTACTTTCTATCCTTGAACTTCTAACATCTCTCTGAGACAAGATTGTTTGCTCACCCTCCACAGTCACGACAGCTAAGTTGCATACTCCAGGTCTACACACATTGCTGAATAATTCAGGATTTCGAGGCACAACCCCCTGCACATTTGAAAATTCACAAATAACTTATGATTCCCCCCAAACTTAGCTACTCATAGCCTGTGGTTGACCCAAAGCCCTACTGATAATACAAACATTAAATTAACACATATTTTGTATGTTGCATATATAGTATATATGTTATATACTATATTCTTATAATAAAAGAAGCCAGAGAAAAGAAAACACTGTTAAGAAAATCATAAGGAAGGGAAATACATTTATAGTACTCTACTGTATTTATTGAAAAGAACCCATGTATACATGGACCTGCACGGTTCAAATCTCTATCACGCAAGAGTTAACTGTAAATTTGATTCTCAGCTCCATGATTTCATCTATCATACACGAAAGAACACGTAATCCCAGAAACCAATAATGTGAATGTTTCAAACTGATTTAACAAACCACAATTCTTTGTAGGATCCCAGAGTACAGGTTAGCATGCAAGTGAGGAAGGAAGAAGCTAAGAACTTGGGTTTTAGGTAAGTTGCAAAGATCTGGGTCCAACTTTAAAATCTGTCATTTCTTTGCTGTGTGATCCTTGTAAAATCACTCAACTTCTCTGAGACTCAGTTTCCTCATTTTTAAACTGAGGAAAACAAAAATGCTGACCTCATACATCTGTGTGACAAATGAGATCATGCCTATAAATTTCTAAGCACAGAGCTAAATCAGGATTAGCTATTAGTAACTGCTTATATATTAGGCATATTATTATATTCTGTTCTACAATATTTATTTTACTGGAATCTATACAGAATCTTTCCACATGACTGAATCAAACTAAACATTCTTATTATTGAACTAAAAAAGAGATGTTTGTATTACTGTGATTGTAAGACCCTGATCTGTATGCACCGGACACTGAAAATGTTGAGGTCATCTGCTCTTCTTTAATACTGCGACGTGAACATTGTGAAACTCCAGGATGCACTTTGAATTTAATGGACAGCTATTACGTTGCCAAATACGTTTCAGGTAAAGCAAAATCTGATTGGAGTTTTGAAAGCAAGGAGAGTGAGTAGTGGCAGTGGTGGCAGCCCTCCTCCCTGGAATCACCACAGCACTTCCATTAGGAACATCCCTCCTCCTGCCCGCCTGCCTGTGGGGGCTTGTCTTAAAGAAGAGTAAAGACACTCTGTGTGCTCTAAGGATGCAGTCATGTCTCTTCTTAGGACAGCACGAATCCCATTATGGGGCCTCCAGGCTCATGACCTAATCTAAACCTAATTGTCTCCCCAAGGCCCTCCCACAAATACCATGGCCCTGGACATTAGGGCTCGGGCATATGACTTTTGAGGGGATACATTCAGGCCATTGTGCATAATAATCTCTCCAAGGGAGTGTAAGTTACTAAATGAAACCAAACTGCACCCAGAGGTCAGAAGCAGCATCAAGCCATACGGCCATTATGGTCACACAAAGGACAGACAGCAAGAGAAGAGGCATTGGTTCTCATGTGCATAAAAGGTTTAGGTAAGGGTTTTCTTCCATCAGGTTTCACCCACCTCCAATGGGCTGAGAGTCCCGGTCCTGTGGTGGTTGGCTTCCCTTGGAGACATGATGTGTCACAGCCCCAGGGCTGCTGATGAGCAACCACCTCTGCTGAGCCCACGGGGGAGGTTTTTACATCTAGCAGAGTAGCATTAGGACTTTTCAAACATGGACCTGCCTAGAAGTAGATGTGTGTGTGTGTGGCTTTTTTTAACCAGGAAAAAAAAATTAATATGAGGATAAGATCACTTCTATCTATGGTGTGGATTTAAACTCTCTTTGTTTAGTGATATCATTACAAAATAAATGTTTCTTAACTGCAGATACCCTTCGGTTTTCCTTTATTAAGATACAAATGCCAATGGAAAGTAAACGAAATGATTGAAAGAGGTATGGCACAGCAAGAAGAACAAAGATTCTGGAACAAAACCAAAGGAGGTGTCCCATCTCCACCTAGGTCACTTACCAGCTGTCTGACCCCATCACATCACCGAAATTCTCCAAGACTTCACTTCCTAAGCAGAGATCTGGAGAAAGCATCAATATCCAACTCCTTGTCCTACAGTGAGAACTATCCAAAAGAGTGCATGGGAAAGCACTTTTTATCCCATAGAACACTGTGAAAAATTGGATTGCCATTTTATTTTGATATTTCCTTTGGAACTGATAAAGAAAATAGAGATTTGTGTCTGTGAGTTTTTCCCTTCCTTTCTCCACATATCATGCTTCGACATACACACTTCTGTCTAATGATGTGTGTTTAATTGGTGCATATGGACTAGAAGAATGGAATGATTTTTTTCAGCTGATGCCCTCATTTCATGCTGTGAACATGAAAATACTTAAATATACCCCCCAAAAAAGTGTATGGTTATGGCTTTGGCATTTATACACCATCTGCTGCTCTTCACTCAGATCCTCTGCACTGGCCTCCCTTGCCAACTTGCCATCACAAATATTATGATTACTCACCCACAGGTGCAACCATACAGCATGACTCTCATTAAAATCGGCATTATATATAAAAGAGAAGTAACATTAAATGCGATTCTCATACACTGGAATGCATGGGCATGGATTCTATTGTCTTCCTTGATAATTCTAGCTTCTGCGATAAATGTTCTCAACTTCTTTGCTGCCCTACTTTCTGGAATGAAGAATAACACTCCATGCTTTCTCTTGAGAATTACTTATCACAAGATTAAATCTGCACGGAGAGATTTAAATTCATCTGATATTCTTTCTCTTCTTTGATTTGTTTGTTAAATCATGTGTTTGTTAAATCATCATTTGCAATTTCTAATTTGTAGTACTAATTGCATCTACTTTGAATTCCATATGAAATCATCTTCATAAAACATTGTGCAATTTACTGTATCATATTTATATGAGCTTTCCATTGCCTTTCCATTTCTGTTTTATATATTTTTAAAATGGTGAAACAAATTATAAAAAGAATGTTTATTCCTGTTCAAGAACTCAACATTTATTAGACTTCATTATTAAAATGAATTATTAAAAATATCGAACTATTTAGTGAATGCTCTTGATACCTATTATTTAGCTCACATTATCAAAAAAATCATATTTCTTTATAACCATTTACTTAGTTCTTGCCATGATCCTGGCATTTTTCCATGTATACATCAAAGAAACCCTATGATGCAGGTACTATTATTATTTGCATTTCATAAATGAAGAAATAGAGACCCAGGAAAAGGGACAAAGTTGCTCAATGTCACATCACTTGTGTTTTTCAGAAGCAGAATACAATGTATACAGTTTGTCTCTATACTTCATGCCTTTAAAAAATAGGTCTGTAGTTCTCAAATGGTAAGAATAATCTCAAGAGCTTTCTAAAACACGGAATGTGGTTTTCTGAGTCCCATGCTCGGAAATTCAGAGACTCAAGGTGAGACTCAAAAATGTGTGTTTTTAACAAGTTCACAGATGATACTCATGCCACCAACCAAGTACCCCACTGAAGTACCTCAGGTGGACTCCCTCAGGACAATAACCAAAGATACCAAGATATGAACCCAGATAAGGTTTACCATTTACAGTCTGCAAATGCTAAAACTATGTTTTGTTTTAGAAGAGATAAAAGTTCATCAACCAACATATCCTGAAATACTAATACTTAGCCTCATGTGAAAGCATCTTTCCATAGAGATTTAGACTCAAATGTTTTTATTTCAATTCTTTCTTTGACAGTCATGATATTATGACAGGGAACAAACCGTGTATCTCCACCGAACTCCAATTTTCCCAATTGTAAAATGGCCATTATATTGGCCTTCCTGAATTCTTATGTGGATTAACTGAGAAAATATGTGTACAGCATCTACCATAAGAACTAAGTAGTTGCTTGATCAGTTAGAAGTTATTTTCCTTCTCAGGTTAATTTTAACTCAATTAAAAAAATGAAAATTATTTAAATTAATTAATAATACACTATGAGGAACAGGAAAAAAACAGCATTAAGAAGAGGGAGGTGAAGGGGCACCTGAGTGGTTCAGTAGTTGAACATCTGACTTTGGCTCCGGTCATGATCCCGGGGTCCTGGGATCAAGTCCCACATCAGGCTTCCCACAGGGAGCCTGCTTCTCCCTCTGCCTATGTCTCTGCCTCTATCTGTGTGTCTCTCATGAATAAATAAATAAAATCTTAAAAAAAAAAAAGAAGAGGGAGGTGTATACCGACAAACCTCTGTTTGAGTCAATTGGAAATTCAATTGATTTTGTAACAAAAGTAAAAAAAATTGTCCTGCCCAGCTTTCTTACTAAGAGCTTGGATGAAGTAACTAAAGCCTGTAACATTCTCCTGAAATAGTTGCCTCTCAATAGGAACTCAGTAAGCACTTTAAACTATGGGATATGCTTATTAAGAATACGATACTCATTGTTAAAAATAAATGTCATGTCTCCACTCACTGAATTAATCTCTTTCAATACCATACTACATAATGTTCTCTAACCACAAGTAAATTAAAATATTGTTTCCCTCTTCTTCTGATCCCTAGAATTCGTTGCCCATCTCTATATT
This sequence comes from Vulpes lagopus, assembly GCF_018345385.1. NCBI lineage: Eukaryota > Metazoa > Chordata > Mammalia > Carnivora > Canidae > Vulpes > Vulpes lagopus. Next base: position 6,789,033 of record NC_054839.1, on the reverse strand, counting down.
CTATTTTCTTTGTTACAAGTTAGAGGGCCATGGTTTAAGCTTTTACTTCATCAAATGGAATGTTGGGCCAAACTAGTGTGAGGAAAAAATTGTGCAGTCAATGATTTGGCTGCCATCCAAACATAGCCTGGGTGACATTGTCTATTTCCAGAATACTTTCAATAATTGTGAAGAACACTGCCATGTTAAAAATGATTTGAAGCCTTTGATTTTCTTCTGATTCCATGCTATACATCTTGGCCAATGACTGATAGCTAGGAGAATGAAATGAACATGCAAGATCTTGTAAAATGGAAATGATAATATTTGCATGGAAGAGTTGACTTCCAAAGAATAGGTTAAACTAATCCATGATATTAGAAGGCAGGAGAGTAATCATCTTTGGGATGGAGCATGAGGGGGATATGCTAATATGCTCTAATATTTTACTTTTATTGGCATCCTGGTTACACAGCTATGTTCACTTAAAATCCATAGAGATTGTGGTTTGTGATTTGTGCTTTTTTCTGTATATATGTTAACTTTCAATAAAATTTTACTTTAAAAAATAAAGCCAGTTCCTAAGCTCAGGGTGTTTTCCCATGCTCCAATATTCCCTGTTTATAGAACAGGCTCAGAAGAAGGCTGAGTCACAAAAAAAATATTTATTCACTCCTAAAAATTTTATTTTTGGTCTGCCATTCAAAGAGGCATCAAAAAGACAACTTTTCTCGAACAAAGTATTTTTTATTTCATGGTCTGTGTAAATATACATTCCAAAAGATTGTAAACTGATTCTTGTTTTATGGTAGCTCTCGGTTTCCATTTCTTTATACAAGTAAAAGATCATCTCTAAATAAAAATCAGTGACCTAAATTCAGAGGCATGATCCAGGACAAACCCATCTAGTGCTGGAAAGATAAAAATCACCATCTTCTAGATTTATTTATCTTGTTACTATGCTCCAACAGCACCATTTCAGTTTCTGAAGACTTTAGAATAATTTGTTTTCTCTAAACCAATTTGTATCATGTCAAAGTGAAATTGCAGTTTTACAACCACCTGGGGGAACAAGCGATCCCTTTCCATAAATAAAAAAGTGATCTGCATAAATATGTACTGAGATATCCCTATAGACTTCAGGAATTTTGTATATGAAGGGAAGAGGTGTGAAGGGAAACAATTAAAAAATTATGTGAGGCAAGTTACAACCTTCACTACATTTGCCATATTCTAATTGTCTAATAAATTAATATCAACACAGAGAGCAGATTTGTACAAATATTCATTTGGGATTAGAGCCAGCTTATTCAGATAAATGCATATCTTCCCACTGAGCTGGATGTTCCAAAGTAGGACTGTAGAAAAGATTCCTTCAGCAAATATGAATAAAGTGGCGTTCGGAAGATCCGATATATTGAATTTGAAAATTTAGAGTTCTCTTGCATTAAACTGCTCATCAAAGGGTATTTTTACATTAATCAGCCCTAAATGTGTTTCCTCCTTCTCCGCACTCCATTCATATTGAGCAGACAGATAGGCAATAGATGAAGCAGGGATGAATGCCTCCCATTGACAAGCTGTCAGAGGATATGGAAAACCCGGCCCCAGATGAGAGGGAACAAAAAATATATATATATATATTTTGAAATAAATGTCTTCATTAATCCCTTTCCAAAAATGGATGGTGTTTTGAGTATTCAGGCGAATACCTAAAGCCTGAATCAAGTGCGAAGCTACGCTCACAGCATCTTTAGTCTGTGAAATGCTCTGCGGTACATCGGTCTCCTCCAACCTTCCATGCTGTCAGCTAGTGCCTGAAGACTGAATCAGGAACCTGAACTTGGAGATAATTATACAATCACCTTGAGCAAATGTAGCCTCAATTAGCAATCACTGGCATTGCATCTCACTAGGAGAGCTGTGATTGTAGTTTTAAATACTACAATAACTGGCCTCTCCCTCCAGTGTGCCTCCCAGTCTCTTGAAGCTCATCACTATCTCGGATCTTGCACAAACATTCTATCCACTTTGTCACGCACCACAGTTTTCATCTCTGTAAGCCACTTCTACTTACTTGTTCTACTAAAATAGTTTTCCCCTTTCTGAAAACACGGGTTGTCTTCTTTCCTCTGGGAAATCTCCCCAGTGAGCCCTTCTCCTAGCAAACATAAGTAGAAAAGGAGATGGCTTTCTTTATGTGATTTCAAGCACCAGAATGTTTTCTAGGAATTTCACCACTTAATGATTGATGCCTTCATTCCAGCTCTTTAAAAGGAGCTTTATCAGTTTTGACCATTTGGACTTCTAGTACTAGTCATTTATTAAATTATAGGGCTGTTATTATGTTCAGGTACACAGAGAAAATAGAACATGTTCCATGCCTTCATGTTCATCACAACCTAAAGTGGGAAGTAGACATGTGAACCAGTAATTGAAATGAAAATATTTTAAAACTGTAAGAATCAATAGGGAAAAGTGCCTGAGTGGCTCAGTTGGTTGGGTGTCTGACTCTTGGTTTGGGCTCAGCTGTGATCTCAGGGTCATGGAATCCAACCCTGAGTCAGGTTCACCGCTCAGCATGGAGTCTGCTTGTCCCTTTCCCTCCTCTTCTGCTCCTCCCCTCACTCATTCTTTCCATCTCAAATAAATAAATAAAATCTTTTTTTAAAAAAGAGAGAGACACAGAGAAAGAGGCAGAGACATAGGCAGAGAGAGAAGCAGGCTCCATGTGGGGAGCCGGATGTGGGACTCAATCCCAAGACCCCAGGATCACACCCTTAGCCAAAGGCCGATGCTCAACCACTGAGCCAACCAGGCATCCCAATAAATAAAATTAAAAAAAAAAATCAATAGGGAACCAATAAGAGAACAATGCTTTCTTTGAGAGAGCAGGGAATATATCAGGGATTTCAAAAAAGAAAAAATAATAGAACTGGTTATTAGATGTTAAATAAGAATTCACACAGAAATGAGGCAGGAGTAGGCTTCTGTAGGCAGAGGGGGGAAAAGCAGAAGAGTTTAGTTGTGGAGTTGGGGGAAGCATGCTTCGTTTAGAGAACTATAGCAGTTCAGAATCACTGGGGAGATTTGGGAGAGCAGGAAGAAAAACAGCATGAATTGGAACCGGATCCTGGTGATCCTGAATGCCACTGTATGTGGTTGTACATGGTCCATTGAGTAGTGGGCAACACAGGAGGGTATGGCAGCAGAATGAAGGATGGGGGAACAATCTCAGTAGGAGGGATGAAAAGAGAAAGGTTTCTGTCTCTTGCTTTCATTCTCCTAAGCTCAGCCACAGAGAAGTGCCTCTAGTGAGTGGGCTCAGCAGGAGTCAGGGCCAACCAGTCCCTCAGTTAGGAAAACTATGAATTTTTTCACCAGAGATCTGGTACTAGAGCTTTTGTTTTCACATTCTGTATGATTACACCTTTATCATGACTCAAGCTATTATAAACAACTCTTCATCTCTATATACCATGATAGAGCTTTGGGCTTTGTCTCATTAAGTTTACCATAATGGAATTTTTCTTTGTGCCTGCAAATCTTCTCAGAGACCAGAGTAAAACAAACAGCTTGGCTGATTCCCTGCATTAAGTCAGGCATGTAACCAATATTTATGGAGCATCTAGTATATGTCAGATCCCATTTTAGGCTCTGCTGGTAGAGCAGTGGACAAAATAAGCAGACATCCTTGCTGTCGGGGAGTTGCCACTGTACTGGGGAGCACAGGCAATAAACAAAATAAGCAAAACATGTGAGACTGGGATAGGTGCTATGAGATAAACAAATCAGGCAAGATAGACAGGATGTGTATTTGTGCAAATGGAATTGAAAAGAGGTGATGGGGTGGGGGGTTGCTGGCTAGCTCAGTCAGTAGAACATGAGTGACTCTTGATATCTGGGTCATGAGTTTGAGCCCAACCTGGAAATTGAGATCACTTTAAACAAAGCAAAACAAAAGAGGAAAAAAAAAAAAAAGAAAATAAGAAAATAGGGGGCAAATAGGGGGCAAGACAGGGTCTACTGAGATGACATTTGAATAAAGGCCTGAAGAAGAGAGAAATTGATGAGGATCCGTAGGCATTAGCATTCCAGGTGGTGGGATAAGCACAGTGCCAAGGCCCCAGAGGGCACAGCTAGAGAATTATGGACAAGACAGAGCCATGTGGAGGAAAACATGATCAGAATGGAGATGAACAAAGTTAAGTCCATCTTTCCAGCTTCTCTCTTGACTATCCCTTCAGAGATTTAGTATTCGCACTCCCTGGGCCTTAACCATGTAGACAGGCATGATGAGTTCAGAGGAAACATTTCAGAAGCATCCAAATTTCTGAGTTCAGAAAACCCTAAACCATCAATCCGAAAGGAAGAGTGAGGAATGTGGGTAATTAGAATCCACAGGTAAATTTTAAGCCTCCTTTTGCTCCTTTTAACCAATAATATCAAATTCTTTCTTGTTAAACTTTTAATACACATAAGAAATATTTAAATAGTAATTATCAATGCAAGTTGATCTATGAATGATGGGGAAGAAGAAAGTCTATGAGTAAGAAAGTGAGAAAAAGAAGAGACCTTGGAGATGACAAATGACATTTATTTTCTTGAGTTTTTTCTTAGTAGTGTTCTGCCTTATAAGCAGATTCTTTAACATTAGAATTATGAATAGAATCCTGTTCATGAACATGCTTATGGTGCTTCCCTGGTTTATCAAATACCTTGGAAATTCTTTAGAATAGTGAACAGATGTGAGTTCCTTTGGCCTTTTCTAAAGCATTGGACTTTTAATTGTTCAGTTTAAGGTTATAGACTTTAAAAAGTATTTGACCAAATGATTTAATGTTTGAAACAGCTTCCAGGTATTAGAAAGCTCATATTTATTTTACAGTGCTGTCAACTCAAGATTGTCTGAAATTGACCTGATTATCAATTATACTTTAATAGATTACCTAAGTTCGTACTGTATTTTTAAACTTTCCATATTGTAGCAAATTTGCTGAAGTATAACAGAGAGAGATGATACAGTGAGTGCTACTGGTCTTTCTCTTTATATATATATATAACTTATATTTAGGCAATAAAAGTTGGGATTCATTGGCATTATTACATAGGCATAATATAATGCAGTATCGGTACTCCTTCATGTACATAGAAAGAAATCTAGAAAAAAATATAGTAAATGTTAAATTATTTTTTAAGTTTTATTTATTTATTCATGAGAGACAGAGAAAGAGAGGCAGAGACATACGAAGAGAGAGAAGCAGGCTCCCTGGGGGGAGCCTGATACAGAACTTGATCCCAGGACCCTGGGATCACAACCTGAGCCAAAGGCAGATGCTCAACCACTGAGCCACCCAGGTGCTCCCCCCCTTTTTTAAAAATATATTTTTATGCACATATAAACTTCTCAAAGAAAATTTAGAAAAACATTAGACCTGGTTTTATACTTTGATGAGGAAATAAATTTTTGAAATGCAAGACTAAATCCTTAATAGTAAAAACTTGCAATTAGAAAAAAAATCTAACCTTTTACAAATGATATTTTCTTATATTGTACCTAAACCTTTGCCAAATGTCACCTAAAATTATTTTCTTATGTAATCAAAGGAAAAAAACAGTAATACATAATTCATTCAACTTCAATAAGTTCAATTTTATAAACTTTTACCTTACATCCATATCCAGAAAACTCCCACAGAAAGGGAAAAGACTAACAAAAATAAAAAACAAAAAAATAAAAAATAAAATAAAAATTTAAAAAAAGGAAGGGAAAAGACTTTAGCACACACCTAACATGAGAATTGCCTCTGCTGTCACCATTGGCTCTAGTCATCATTGAAATGCCTTTATTTGTCACTTTGTTCTAGCATGACTGTGTAGATGTGACTAAAATATGTAATGCATTCTTTTCCAAGCAATTAATCCTTTTTTCAGTTAGTGTAGGCATAGTCTATTAGGCAATTAACTATGGTTAGCTCAATTATAGAAAATATAATTCATCTGGTTTAGAAACTTAACTGACAAGGCAAGTGAACTTTGGCTAACCTCAGTGGGAGAGAAATAGCAACTGGACCAAGGGACCCCATCATACTAGAAAAGGAATCCACATGGTAACAACCTCAGAGCTACATAAATGGGTTGTGAAGTGTTTTACATTTTAGTATGGTTTGGTTTGCAAAAGTTATTTTGAAAAATAGACCAAGAAGTGTAAAAGAAGTTTTTCTCTTGGAGGGAACAATAAGTTACACGTACTTACATTAATTATTTATTTTTAAACTTATGGGGTGTTTACCAAAACCTCAATCCATTTTTACTTAGGGAATTCACTCTCCCACTACATTGAAAGAGAAAACAAAGTTTAATCTCTAAAATGTATCACTAAATTTGTGACTTAAGACTAATATTCCAAAATTCTTTGCATAGAGATAACGTGAAAGACAGAAAAAATTATTTTTTTAGCTTTTTTTTTCATTTTCGAGGCATAATTTTGTTTGTTATATTAATTCAATCAAAGTTAGCTTAAAATTCTATTTGTAACATTCAAAGCAAATTCAGGTGAAAGAACAGCTTCATAAAAATAACAAATATCACAGTAGCACTTAACAGTTTACAAAATGATTTTCACAATTAGTGTCTTATAATTTTCTAATACTTATCACCTCAAAGAATTTCAATAGATGATCAAAACCAATACCAAACAGAGTTGGGGATAGAGTTTATGTCTCCAGTGCTGTTTTTCTTAGATTATATTTCAGACAATTCTTACTATCTAAAATATCTGTGGTAAGTATGTGAAGAAATCTAGGACAAGGATGAGTGGGGATATTGGTGGAAGTGGGGCATAAGTGTTTGAGAAGACAGTAATCTGAGAATGAAATGCTTCTGTATCTTCAAGGCTAAATTGTGAATTCCTCATTCAGGCTAAAAGTGTGTATTCTTTGCATCTCCTTCTCCAGTATACCTCATGATGCTTGACATATTATACAGTCATAATGCTAGGCAAAGATGGGAAACTTGGTGAATTTAAATGTATGATTATCATGTTAATAAAGACCTGAATGTGAGACCTGAAACCATACAATTCCTAAAAGAAAACACGGGCAATAATCTCTTGGACATTGCCCTTAGCAGCATATTTATGAACCTGTCTCCTCAGGCAAGAGAAACAGAAGCAAAAATAAACTATTGGTCCATTTTTATGAAAATAATACACCAAAATAAAGCTTTTGCATAGCAAAAGAAACCAAGGACAAAACAAAAAAGCAACCCAGTGAATGGGAGAACATGTTTGCAAATGACACATCTGATAAGGGGTTAATATCCAAAATATATAAAGAACTCATACAACCCAACAACGATGTGATTAAAAAATGGGCAAAGACCTGAACAGACGTTTTTCCAAAAAAGACATGCAGATGGACAAAACAGACACATGAGACAATGTTCAACATCACTACTATTATGGAACTGTAAATCAATGCCATGATGAGCTATCACTTCACACTAGTCAGAATGGTTAATATTGAAAAGATAAGAAATAAGTGTTGGCAAGGAGGTGGAAAGTAGGGAGCCCTCATGAACTGTTTGTTGGTGGGAATGTAAATAGAGTAGCTTCTGTAAAAAAAGTATGGTAGTTCCTCAAAAAATTAAAAATAGAGATACCATATGATCTGATAATTCTACTCATGGCTATTTAGCCCAGGAAAACAAAAACATTAATTTGAAAGGATATATATGCAACCTCTATGTTTATTGCAGCATTATTTACAATAGTCAATATATAGAAGAATCCAACTCTTGATTTCAGCTCAGGTAGTGAGATTGAGCTTCAAGTCAGGCTCTGCATGCTCAGTGGGGAGTATGCTGAGATTCTCTCTCTCTCCCTCTACCTCCCTCCACTCATGCAAATGCACACTCTAAATAAATAAATAAATAAATAAATAAATAAATAGATAAATAAATAAGAAAATCAAAATAGAGAGATAACCATAATGTGGAAAGGGAAACGTGCCATTGAAACTTTAGGTTATTGAGGATTTTGTCCAGTTATTATCTTGAACCAATTTCCTCATTGACATATAAAGCAATGAATTAATAACATACAAGATCTAAATCCTTCTAAATATTAAGTTTTATAATATATTGTCATTTGTAATATACCCAGTATCTTTGATTATGGAAGTTAAAATTATATAAAAAATAAATATATAACACTGTATTTTCTCTTACTTTTATTTTGAACCAATGAATATAAAAATGACATCCTGGGGCACCTGGGTGGCTCAGTGGTTGGGTATCTGCCTTCAGCTCAGGGTGTGATGTCAGAGTCCTGGGATTGAGTCCCATCTCAGGCTCCCCACAGGGAGACTACTTCTCCCTCTGCCTATGTCTTTGCCTCTCTCTGTGTGTCTCTCATAAATAAATAAAATATTTAAAAAATGATATTTCAAGAGATTACAGCCTTCAAATATAGCAAATGATAATTTTCTCTTTCTAAAAATCGTCATATTCCAGTGAAAAGTCCCTTTTTTGTTAAAAGCTTAAATTTCTGCGGTAATAAAACACAATTAGCATCATGTGGAGGAAATAACATCCTTCATGGTCAGTTGACCTTTGCATCGAAGGATTTTTATGCCTTCAGATAGGACCTTGTGATATTTTGCTTTTCTTTGTTTATGTACAAAGTTAATTAAGGAAAGAATAGAATTATTTGTGCTTTAAGACAAGCTAAGAACAGAAAGTAACTCATATTTATCAGCTATCTTCCATGTGCCTAGCATTGTATCAAAGCTAACATGTTAGTTCAGCTAGGTATCAAAGAAAGCAATAGACCACAATCAGTAATGGCTCTTTTAAATAATTGCTATAATCATGACACAGTTAGACCTCAGTGTAGGTAGAGCAAGTTACATGCTTATATTATTCAATACTCTTCACAATTTTTAGCATGCACAAGAATAGCCCTTTTCAGATTATCTGTTGTTACATAACTAAATACCTCTGAAACTTAATGATTTTATTATATCTCAGGGTTTTTGCAGGTCCAGAACTAGGAAAGATTTCATTTTGGTGGTTCTAGCTAAAAGTATTTTATGTGATGCACTTCAATGGTGGCTGGAATCAGGTAGGGGAGGCAGAAGGGAGCAAGAGGGGCTGATGGGGAAACTCTATACCATGATGTAATCTCAGGGCTTGTCCACCTGAGCTAGTTTGTGCTTCTTCACAACATGGTAGCCTCAAGATAGTCAGAGTGCTTACAAGTGAATAAAGACTGCCAAGAGCAAGTGTTGTAGTGACCACAGCAGATACTTCATCACATTTCATGACCTAAACTCAGAGTCAACTTTTGTTTGCAAGTGAGCCACAACCTTGCCCATATTGAAAATGATGGCAATTAGGCTCTACTTCTTATTAGGACAATGTCAAAGTTCCATGAGAGCATGTGGTATAGAAGACATTATGTTAGGGACCTTTGACTATAGCAAGCCACCATAATCTTGATTTCTCCTTTATGCATCTTTGTTCTTCCCAATCCCTCCCCACACACTCATTCCTAGAAATTGACCTTGCATGTTCTTGGCATTTATTACATAGAACGTGAAATACAAAAACCTTTCAACAAAGAAATGCACACTCCCAATGTAGTTGCCTATCTCATTCCCTGTAGCTTTGTGCTAATGAGTATTTCCTTGCACTGGAATTTTATTTCTGTCCTCTCCTTCCCCTCTGCTCCACTCCTATCTCTCCTGCATGTGCTCTCTCTCTTTCTCTCTGTCTACCCTGTTTGCATGCACACATGGAGCTCTTTGAGGAGGGACCATGCTTTGTATAATACCCAGTTGGTAAAGTCAATGTCTATATGAATGTATAAATTAATGAATGAATGAAGTAATTCATCCCTAGAAATAAGTTTTTAAAAGTATATATTAATTCTCTATTTCTTTAACTGACTGTCACAATCTCAGAAGCTTTAAACAATATATATGTATTTCCTATGTCTCCATAAGTCACAAGTCCAGGTACACATTGGCTGGATCCTCAGCTAAGATCTCACATCACATGGCCAAAATCAAGTCATTGACCAAAGCTGGGATAATGATGGATCCATCCCATTTTTGGCACAATTCATTCCTTTCAGTTTTGGAATGCATAGTGCCCTGCCTCTTCAGGTCCAGCAGAAGAGTCTCTGTTGCTTCCTATCTTTTACACTTTAATGGTCTCTGACTTCTTTTAAAGGTACACCTGATTAGATTAGATTCACCCCAGAAAATCTCCCTCTTGTTCAAATTAAAGTCAACTGATTAGGGAGTTTAATTACTTCTGCAGAATTTCTTGAACTTAGAATATAACATCAATACAGTCCATCACTTTTGCCATATTCTACTTGCTAGAAGCAAATCACAAGTCCCACTCACACTTAGGAGGAGGATATGAAAGACAAGGTTTGGGTTACTGGTGTGCTCTCTGAATTCTTCCCACTGCAAGTCACAACATTTGAAACTAAATAAAATGTCTCCTAAACTGCAAAATAACCTTAGGATAACTACAATTGTCTTTCACATCATTGGATGCTAGCATTGCCTCTTTTTTGTCTGCACATTTTACCATCCAGATACCTGTTTAAAAGAATTGATGGCATCAAATTGATGTTTTGCTAATATTTATTATTGAAAAAAACTAATATAGGAAGCTGCATTGTTTCTGAATTCATTTGTAAATAACTTTAAGAATAAAACTAAAATATGTAGAACTGTTTCCCTTTCTCAGAAAATGCCAGAAAATAAGAAGGACACAGAATGATATCTAGGGAAATAAAGATTTATGTGAAAGGAGAAGGCGATGAATAAAAATTAGCTTGAATGTCACTCATTATGTCAGAACAAGCATATTCTAAGAAGAAAATTCTGATTGATTTCCACATAATCACTCTGATTGTGTACAATCAGCCTTAGCCACACACGTGCTATCTCCTCCACTTCGCCCGTTGGCTATGCCTACAAACCACCCAAAAAAAAAAAAAAAAAAAACATAAATCAGGGAGAGGAAATGACTAAAGTATGGATTTAAATGTTTCTATTTTTACCAGACCTTCAGCTCCATGTCTCTGCTATTTCACTCATACCTGAAACGGGATGGGCCAGCCTTCTTAGCTGCCTGTGACACTGCTCTGCCATCCACAGAAATTGTCTACATTTCATAATCAGAGAAAGAATCTGACCAATTTATTCTTCTTTTGTTAGAAAGATAACAATAAAATTTGTAGTTTCTGCAGTTTAAATAGATGATTTTTGAGATGAATAATTCTCTCAAAATTTACTATGAATATATACAGAATTTATATTGGTCAATTAGGTAAACTTGGTACAGAAAAAGAGCAAAAGCTGGTACTCAAAGATAAATATTCACAAATTCACTGACATTAATTTTGACTAGGTAGGAAGAAAAAAAATGTGTGTGAGTGTATATTTATATATATTTTCATATTCATCCACTTATTATTCATCTGATATTAACATTTACTGAGCATCTTTATGTGCTAAACATAATATGCATAGAATATTTAATATAATTTTAAAGGCTGAAATATATATATACATGTATATATATATATATAAGATATATATATATAGTTCAATCATAATTTTAAAATAGAACTCTTTGTTAAAAAGTGACAAATCTATATCCAGTAAAGGCTGCATAACTGATATTAAGAAGCCTGAGCTAATGTGAAAGATTTGTGTGATATTATATGTGGTAGGTTCCATTAACATCTGTTAACAACAGTACAAATATCTCAGGAATTTTGCTCTGATTGCCAGAAGTCATAAACAGTACATTATACTAAAAGGCAGGTGCTTTAACCATTGTGAATAAGGACTTGATAAATATTCTGAAATTCACAGACTTTTACAATTTGAAAATAACCATAGAGCTTATTTAGCTCCTTTTGTTTTATACTATGGAAATTTTAGAGATGTGAAAATATTTTATGGAAGTAAAATGACTTGTTTCGATCCATTACTACAAAGCGATCATTTCCCCATTAGAAGAATCATTCAAGTATTTTATTTGTGGAAAACATCTGCTTCTGCACAATTTACACAACAGCAGTCTCTGACTCAGAACCTAAGGTAATTCACCTTAGACCTAATATGTGTACCTTATAGTATGTGCTGTTTGCAAATAGCTGAAAGATATTCTGTCCAGTAGATAGTTCTCTAATACCAACCTGAAAACAACTTACTATTTTTAAAACTCCTTCCCTACCACTGTCAAGAGTAGGACAAAGATTTATTGTTTCCAGTTATTCATTCCCTTTAAAAACAGACTAGGGCTTTCATATTTTTGAAATAAAGAAAAAAAAAAGAAATACTTTTCTAAAACAAATTCATGCACATTTATTGAGTATACAAACCTTGTACTTGCTATTTATACAAATGAACAGGCTTTTATTTTTTTATGTGTTAATTATGTTGTAGGAACACTATTAATAATAGATTACTGTCAATAGAAAATATAATAAAATTGATATAGTTCATTTGCCCATTCCTTTATTTCTTCATTTATTCATCCAATTATTGGATATGGAAAAAAAATGCCCTAATCAGTGATTCCCTATAAGAAAGTTGGCTGTTGGAATATATGTGTTGGTAGAAAAATAGAAGAGCTTATGAAATGATCTGGAGAGTCTTCTTTTTTCTTTGTTTTAAGTTTTATTTATTTATTTTAGAATGTGTGTGTGTGTGTGTGTGTGTGTCTGTGTCTGTGTAAGCAGGAGGAGGGGCAGAAAGAGAGGAGGAGGATAGAATCTCAAGCAGACTCCTCGATGAGCAAGGAGCTGGATGTGGGGCCCAACCTGACCATCCTGAGATCATGACCTGAGCCAAAATCAAGAGTGGGCTGTCCAACCAACTGAGCCACCCAGGTGCCCCATTGGGAGTCTTTTGAAACCTTCATGCTAATCACCCTCACCTGGTTCCAGTTACATTGGAATGTGGAGGAAATTACTTCTGAGTTACGTTTTAAGTAATGAGCATTGCATGCTACAAACAGGTAGGGTTTTATGCATTTTTTAAAAGCATAGATCACTCCAAACCTAAGGAAAAGCATGAGCTGATGGAAATCAGTATCCTGAGACAAAGATGCAGGAGAGGAGTAAACAGAATGAAAGGAAAAGTAGCAGCTCAATTTTGGGACGTTGAATTTAAAATACCAATGGGATGGTATGTACACAGAGATGTCACAGGAAGCAGTTTTTCATTGCATCCCTGTCTGAAAGGAGGAGAGAGCTCACTGAACTTAGACATATGGAAGTTTTCCTTATGCAAATAGTAGTTTAGAACATGGGAGCTAATGACATCTCTGAAGGAGTGAGAAGAATGAAGGGCTAGGATGACATTTTAGGAAAATCTAACATTTAGAAGATATTTACAGAATGAATAACCAAAAAAACTATTTTAAAACAAATTGGGAGAAACAGGAATACAAGGAAAATGGGGAGTTTAAGAGACCAGAAAGGAGTAGAGAGTTGGAAAGGTGGTCAAATCCACAAGAATATGACAGCAAAATAAGCAGCAAAAATTGTCAATGGATATAATGATGAGAAAGCACACTAATAACATATTCTAGTGAATTTAAAAGTATATTTTATTAATTTGAGAGAAGAGAGAGAGGGAACATGAGAGGAGGGAAGGGCAGAGGGAGAGGGAGAAGCAGACTCCCTGCTGAGCACAGAGCCCAATGAGGGGTTTGATCCCGGGATCTCGAGATCATGACCTATCTCGAAGGCATATGCTTAACTAACTGAGCCACCCAGGCACCCCTATTCTTGTGCATTTCTAATGAAATTATTGGGATATCTAGATAGATAGATAGATAGATAGATAGATAGATAGATAGATAGATATGTAGATGATAGATAGATAGATAGATAGATAGATAGATAGATAGATAGATGATAGATAGATAGATACCCCAGGTATTTCAGAAAGAAACTACAAGACAGCATGTGAAGGGAGATGAAGTTCCCAGAAAGCACTGTGGGAATTTATGTGTAGCAGGATCAAGCCAGATGCTGGAGGATGGTAATTTGCCACCATGTTTCATCTGTAATGTGGCCTCTCCTTTCAGTACTATTACTATAAGTGATGCTTTACATTGCCACACTCACCTTCCTACCAGCCTGAAGACACTGTCAACACTGATAAGGAAGAACAAAATGGTAGGCGCTTGTAGATATTATTAAACTGGTGAATCAACCAACTCTGAAGTTATCCTTCCCTATGACAACCAAGTATGTAACAATTAGTTCTTAGATCTTAAATTAGTTTGGTTCTGGGACATCTGGGTGGCTTAGTTGGTGAAGCATCCAGCTTGATTTGGGCTCAGGTCATGATCTCAGGGTTGTTAGATTGATCCCTGTGTAGAGTTCTGTGCTGAGCACAGGGCCTGCTTAAGATTCTCTCTCCCTCTCCTTCTGATGACCTTCCCCAGCTCACATCCCTATGCTCTCTCTTCCCCCACCAAATTAATTAATTAATTAGTTTGGTTCTAAACCTTTGATACTGACAGCGAGGTACATGCTAACTGTCTTAAGTAAGAAGGAATGCTCATTTTTACTGATTTTTGATAGTTATGAATTTTAGGAATACTATAAGAATGCAAATCTCACCAGTAACTCTAATACAAAGTGTAACAGCAAGAAATTTGAAAAGGAAATATATCAAGTGCTTTCCCTTTGTGATCTTAAAAGCAGTTTCAGGATGAAGGAAATGGGGATGGGGACTAAAGAGTACACTGATCATGATAAAAAAAATAAATAAAATGATAAAAAAAAATTAAAAAAAATGAAAAGCCGTCTCTTGGCAGTGCTTGAGAAGGCATTTTCATACATTACTACCATGAATATAAATTTATAAAAACATTTTTTACACACTTCAGTGGTGTGTTTCCAGATCCATGATAATAATGGTAATATTAATGAAGACAATAACAGTACTCAATTATTTTGTGATTTTGATTTATTGGTTTATACTAATTGATATATTATGTCAATCAATATTCATTCAGACAGACACTATGATTCTTTTGCAACTTATGGTGAAGAAATGCCTGGGTGGCTCAGTCACTTAAGCTTCTGACTCGTGATTTCAGATCAGGTCAGGAATTCAGAGTCCTCAGGTAGAATTGTGCATTAGGCTCCCCAATCAGAGGGGAGTCTGCTCTAGATTCTCTCTCTCTCCTTTTCCATCTGCCCCTCTTCCCACTCACATGGACATACTCTCTCTCTCAATTAAATAAATAAATCTTAAAAAAAATTTGTGGTATGTTGGCTTGGAATAATAAAGTAATGAATTGATGAATGCATAGTTAAGAGTAGAACTGTGCTATATTAAATTCCTTTTTTTTAATTTTTTTAAAATTTGTTTTATTTATGATAGTCACAGAGAGAGAGAGAGAGGCAGAGACACAGGCAGAGGGAGAAGCAGGCTCCATGCACCGGGAGCCCGATGTGGGATTCGATCCCGGGTCTCCAGGATCACGCCCTGGGCCAAAGGCAGGCGCCAAACCGTTGCGCCACCCAGGGATCCCTTAAATTCCTTTAAATTTTTTTAAATGTCTTTTCACTGAGAAATTCCACAATGGTAATCTATCTTATAAAAGAATCCTAAAAGCTCCCAATTTTTTATTGCAACATAACTATGTCAGATAAATATTTGAAATCAAAGCTAAATGTAAATAAAGGGAGAACCATCTAATTTTGAGTTTAAAGGACATAAAATCATATATATACAGAATTATCAGTGCAGTCATCTCTATATATACATATGTTCTACATACAGATCTTCCTCTACTTACAATGGGATTACAACCTAATAAACCAACTGTAAGTTTGAAAATACTGTAAATTGAAAATGCATTTAATACACCTAATCTACCGAACATCATAGCTTAGCCTATGTGCTCATAACACTAACTTTAGCTTAAGCGGGCAAAGTCATCTTGCACAAAGCCTGTCTGATAATAAAGTATTGATGATTGCATGTAATGTATTGAATACTGTACTGAAAGTGACAGACACAATGGCCGTATAGGGACAGAAACATTCTTGACTTGCTGTCACTCCTGACTGCTTGGCCACTAACTGGGAGCTGTGCTCTGCCTACATCACCAGAGAGGATAAGACTGCATATCACTAGCTAGCCCAGGAGAAGATACAAATTCAAACTCTGATGTAGAGTTTCTACAGAATGCATATATCTTTTGCACCATAGTAAGGTTGAAAAATTCAAGGTGGAACCATTATAAATCAGAGACTGTCTATAACTGTCACTCCATCTTTTTGCTACCCACTCATCCGTCTGCCTCCATCTAGGATGCACAGAGAATAAAAACACCATGCTAAAAGTTATCACCTGTCATTGTGTGATGGTAGCAGACATGTGATTTTTTTCCTTCACATATGTCTGTGTTTTCAAAAACTAAATGGATTATTTTATGAGTAAAAAAAAATAAATTGACAAACTTTTGCCAATAATAAACGAGCTCTGATTTCTCACTTAAATAATCATAAACCTTCTTTACTTAACTTACAGAATGTGGTGGAAAAACACACAGCTTGTCCTTGTTCCAAAAAATAATACATCAAACATTGGAATACTTACACAAATATTAAAAATAAATACCAGTGAACAACATCAATAAACTTTAGGAAAGCCTGACCCTCACATAAACTCCAAGGAAGACCTACACTCAAAAAGACTGGGAATTAACACATTCTTTGCTTAAAATGTCAATGCTAAACTCATTCACACTTTTGTTCCAGCCCACACATGACATAAAATGTAATTCATGTAGTTCCAAAAGAATTTTCTTAATATTCTGAAAGGTTCCAAAATGGACTACTTTGTGACCTATTATTAAAATCTCCTCTTTCTACTCACATCCTCACTCAAGTGAAACCTTAATATTATTGTACAAATGCAAAAATAGTTTCTTACCCCATCTCTTAGGTTACCTTGATGTCTTGTAGGGTTTGTGTTGAATTAGAGTGAGCAAGCCCTGCAGGAAGAAGAGAGCTGAGGCAGAGGCAGGGCTTTGATGAAAGCCTATCCTTTACCTCCTTTTGAAACCTGAAGACTGTGGTTTTTTGCCTTTTTGCCTTTTCTGCCACATACTGAGCCTAGATTTTTGTGAGTAAATGTCCTCTCATCCCCCACAGCATCTGCATGGGGCTAATCATTTATTTTGTATCATTACCAGCTTTTGTAAACCTGGAATTATCCTTTCACCACTGGGCAACTTTCACAAAGTCATGGCTAATGCTGATCACTTTTTGTCTTTTTTTTTTTAATCTTATACCACCCATCAAATATCAACACTATACTTTTAACTAATTTCCAGAAATGAGGAATCAAAAGATCGGAGAAATTAAGTGCCTTTTCCAATTCCATACAGAATATTTCAATATTTTCACCTATTAATAACCCACTTAACATATAATAATGTATATAAATTGCAAAGTGAACAATAAATTAAAACATAGGAACACCTGGGTGGCTCAGTGGTTGAGTGTCTGCCTTTGGATCAGGGCATGATCTTGGAGTTCTGGAATTGGGTCCTGGTTTGGGCTCCCTGCATGAAGCCTACTTCTCCTCCCTCTGCCTGTGTCTCTGCCTCTCTCTCTCTCTCTCTCTCTCTCTCTCTCTTTCTCTCTGTGTCTCTTGTGGATAAATGGATAAAATCTTTAAAAATAAAATAAAATAATTAATTAATTAACATGTAGTTTAGTAACCAAGATGTCAAGGAGGACCTCCCTCTTCTGAAGACTTCAATAAATTTCATTCAAACTCTCAAGTTTTATATCCAGAGCCTCCCTGTGATTTCTAATTATGAGGATTTTCTCTCTTATGATTTCTTCTTCATTGGGTTCCTGTTCAATATGTGCTAATCTGCAATAGGCTGTGTTAACTCAAATTCAGGACTCCTTTAGGTTGCCCCCTAAAAAAGCACTCATCTAAAAGCAAGAGTAAGTTTCACAAACTGTACTGAAGATTTCTCAGAAGAGAAGGTAGGTACTATCCCATAGTTCACAATATAGAACTACTTTGAAACAGTATTATTCTCCTAAGAGTAGCTTCCAAGGTGGCCCATTTATAGTGGTATGCTGGTAAATGTCTAGCAACAGGGTCTCTGGTGGGGAGAAAGCCCTTATTGGTAGAGTCTGCCACATTCTGTTGTGTAAATATCCCATTGTGGCCATTTTTAAGCTATCAATGTGACATCCAGTGACTTAGAGTTAGAACTGAGAAAACCTGTGGATAATCGGCTCTTGCAAGCCATCATGGGTGAGCTCTAACACAGCACAGCTCATTATCAAAGGTTTTTCTTATTGGGCTTCTTCAATGCAGATCCCACCCTCTCTTACTTCACTTGTACTGAGCCATCACTACAAGCCACAACACTTGGGAATTTGAAAGTCAACTTTTTCTCTGAATACAGAGCTTCATGGCTTTTCCACACTTTATGAAAGTTTCAAAACATGACCATAAATTCTTTGATCCACATCCCATGTATAGGTGAGGTTAAGGTTTATATTCTCTCCCCAAAGAAGTGGACTAACCTTAGTAACTCTTAAAACCAAAGGAACGCAACAAAAATATCTTTGTAACTTTCAAAACCTGTTAAAAATGACCCATAAATTTATGTCGTGAATTCCCCTGGCCACTCCTTCTATGGCATGCTTACTACCTATAGGAGTTCTACTACCCCTAGACTGTCCTGCTATGAAGGCATCCCCAACTGGGTTCCCTGCCAACAGCCAGCATTAACTTCCAGCCAAGTGAACAAGCCATGCTGAATGTCCAGTCCAATGAAACTTCATGATTGCAACCAACTATATCCATAGGACAGAGAGACTCCTGATCTACCTAAGCCTTTCTGAACTTCCTGAGTCACGAAGTAGTAGGAAAACATCCTTTGAAGCTACTATGTTTTGGCCTTCTTTCTAATTTATCCAAACTCATAGTCGCTGAAGTTATTGAGATCAAGCTTTCCTTTTTATATAAAATTGTGAAGCATTTTATTATTCATGATAATTTAGTATAATATAGATGGGTGAAATATAACATTCCTTCCTGAGAAGACACAGAATAAAGAACAAATTTAAAGTATGGCAGAGAAAACATTGGCTTCAGAGAAGAGCAGATTCTAATTCTGAAACTGGTATAGTTTCACACTGCAGCCTTAAATAATTAAGCACTTGAACATTTAAATATGTTCATTATCACCCCAGATTTGTGGTCAATTAAATCACTCACCTTATCTAAACATTTCCCAGGAGTGAAGAAGAGGATGAAGGGCTATAAGAAACTCTAATGCTATTGTTGAGGCAGAGGTATGGCAGCCAAGGAATGGGCTAGAAAAAGTAGTGTTTTTTTGTGACTAGAGAACCCCTGACCACCCAGGTAATTTCAACTGGGTCTCTCCTAGTTCTAAAATTCACTGGCACATTTTTCATAGGTGTTCTGGTACAAAACTTCTTGAACTATGTTTTCCTGTATTCTGTCTAACATCCTTTAAAGGGTCAAGGTTGGCATTTTGTTTTCCATTTTAATTCAAAGAGAGATTTCCTTCCATTTTAACTGTAGGATCAATCTTAGTCTATAAAACTCACAGATGAATGGACACAGAAGTTTCTTGTTTGTTTATGGAGAACTAAGTGACACACCGAATGCCATCCACAACAGGCAAGGCTCCCCCTTCACTGCCTACAATCCTTTATCAAAAAGTGGCATAAATTTAAACTGGAATTAGGCCAGGTCCTACTGGTACCACTTTAACCAAAGACTATAACCCAGTGTGCGAAGCAGAGGAGTCACATATTTCTCTAGTAACACTGCCTGCAGGATGCTCATGATAAGTGGCAGAAGCTCCATTTCCATAAAATGACAATGCCAAATTAATTCTAATTATCCTGATCATTGAACATTTAAATGAAAATGAAGACATTAAAGGTAACTAATTACTAAGAAGGCCATTTCTGAGGATGAATTAGAAAAGATTTTAAACAAAGACATTGTAAAACAATGGGTTTCAACTGCCCAAATCTTGTCAGTTTGTTTATTTTTGTACTGATCACACTGAATTTACACACCAGAAAATTGGGAATTATTTGGTTGTTAAGAGAAGGTGGAAAGGGCTCTGTGGAGAAGTGCATTCTCATTTGTGTTTTTTAAACCAAAAAGTCACAGTTAATTATTTCCAAAGTGGTAACTTTATCAATTTTCAGATGCAAATACAAATTAGGAACAAAGGCTATGAATAAATGTCAGAGTTAGGAAGAAAACTTATCTCTGAATAATTTCCTTTTGTGAATTTGCTTTCATGGTACAACGAAGTGACAATCGTTCTGGAATTATCATCATTTAAAAGCATGACAAGGAAAGATGAAGGGAGGGTAGACCTATTAGATGATGATTTATAATTAGTAAATGAAACAGGAAGTACATTTTTATTTAGGAGAAGACCCAGAGTTGATAACAGACTGTCTTCCCTTTTTAGTCTCAGAGGATAACTTCCTTATTTGCATTTCTCCAACTTGTTCCTCAGAAGGAACTTTAGAATAACATTCTCATCTTTGAGAAAAGGAAAAAAAGCTCCAGTAAGCAAAGTAGTTTAATTAAACAGTTCGGCAGTGATCTAAAAGGCATGCTTTTGAAAACTTGGTGTGATTCAGTTCAAACATGTTTCCTACCTGCTACCAAACAGCCTTCACAATACAAAGATTTGGGCACACGGAGAAACTTGTCTGTGAAAACAAATTAAGGCAAAATGAAGAAAAGTGACTGCTTTATTGTGATACATATCCGTACTACATTGCCAAATTTAAGTGCAACAAAGCAAAGAAGTCCAGTATGGTAAATACTAATAGGCAATATGTTTATTTTCAATTACTTATGTGCTAAATTGCTTAAGGGCCCCTTGCCCTAAATTTAATAAATGAATTCTTTATTTTCTTAAACCTAACAGGAAAGGGGTGCTATACTTTGTCTAAGTTCCATTTCAGATTCTTGAGTCTAATTATATACCCCCAAATGCATTGCAATCCCTGCTGATCCTTGCCTTAGTCCCTGAGCCCTTGTGGAACTGAGTCCAATTTAAATCACTTAAAGTGAAGGAGCCATTGGGACACCTGAGAGTATTCTTCATGATGCACTCAATGTGTTTTACTCTTCTTGTGTTGCTGCATTTTGCACTCCACTATTTAGATAATCAACACCCCCCGCCTACCATCAGTTGAAACAAATGAAAATGTCAAAAACTATAAAAGATCAGTAGCCTCATATGCTTGGACCAAGAACAGAGAGGAGAGGGCCATTTCAGTCTTGCCCACTGGTGTGTTTTGGGGTCTGTAAGTAGCTAACATCACATACAAAAGCCTCAATTATCACTTGCTTTATAAATGCACAATACCAACTCATTGTGCTGATACTATATATTTTATATGTTACATTTTGCATATATTTATCCATCTTTTACCTTGTCATTCAATCAGTCAACAAACATATATGTGGAATGGCCATTATTAATCTTCCAGACAGGAAATATATTATATTAGAAGAGTGTACATTATCATTTTTTAAAAAATATATTTTATTTATTTATTCATGAGAGACACAGAGAGCGAGGCAGAGACATAAGGCAGAGATATAGGCAGAGACATAGACAGAGGGAGAAGCAGGCTCCCTGTGGGGAGCCTGGTATGGAACTTGATCCTAGGACCCCAGGATCATGTCTTGAGTTAAAGGCAGACGCTCAACTGCTGAGCCACCCAAGCATCCCTATCTTTTTTTTTTTTTTTAAGTAGGCTCCACACTGTGGAGCCCAACACACGGCTTGAACTCATGACTCTGAGGTCAAAACCTGACCTGAAATCAAGAGTTGAATGCTCAACTGACTGAGCCACCCAGGCACCTTGTAAGAGTGTACATCATTAAATGTAATTAGTACAAATAGAGTATCTTAAACCAGAAGTGAGGTGAACCAAGAATCCAGTTAAATCTTTATCTGCCAGGGCAGATTATTCATCTGATTCAAACTAGGGCCTTTTACCACCTTAATACTGTCATAACTACATGCAAATACAGTGAATAGAGATTTGGGGCAGATCTACAGGAGATTAATTAGTTCTACCTTCAGGTAGAGTCAGTAAAAGGGCTGGGGAAAAGCTGGTGCTGTGGATAATGGTGTAAGCATAAGCCACTGTGTTTGGATAGTGCTGAGTTTCTGTTCTCCCTCTGAATCTAATCCAGTCATTTTAGACAATATTTAAGCATGTGATTGCATATTTACATCGTCTGACGTTCCACATACTGAAATCACTACCTGGAGAGACCAGGTACTAGGGAAAGGCAGACTCTCATTCTTATGAGGCCTTGAAGGGGACTGAGTATAGAGAAATAATGTGTTGGAATCCCTCTCCTTGGCTCCACTACTATAGCTGGGATGGTTGGGCCTGCCCAAGGGAAGAGGTGGAACAGAGGTCAGTACAAATTTTTTAATTATAGGTGGCATGTAATCTACTGAAGATTCCACATTGAAGAATCTCCTTCATTAAAGAATTGCATAGACTCTGAGGCCAGCTGAACCAAAGAGAATGAAGGATTCCAGGAAAGGATGTTGGAAGCAGAGGTGAATTGACTTAACCAAAACTCCCTAGAATTATCAACACGCCCTCTCTGAAAAGTCAGAGAAGAAAATGGAAGCGCCCAAGATGAGGTTGAATCACAAAGCTCTGAAGGTGCCTGCCATGCCAGGAACAATGATTTTAAGTGTTTAGACATTAGGGAAGGGAGGAAATAGCAAAAACCGAGATGGAGGATTTCATTTTTATTTTTTCTAAAGATTTTATTTATTTATTTATTTATTTATTTATTTATTTATTTAATTATTTATTTAAGAGAGAGAGAAATAGAATAGGAGTAAGGAGGAGAGAGAAAAGTAGACTACCCTCTGAGTAGGGAGCCCTACAAGGGACTTGATCTCAGGACTCCAAGATCATGACCTGAGCCCAAGGCTGACACCTAACCAACTGAGCCAGCCAGGCACCCCCAGATGGAGGATATGAAGAAGAATATCTACTGCTAGTGGTCAAAACTAGATTTGAACTTCTGTTTTGAACAACACTCCTTATTTCCTCTTTATAAGCACAGATTCAG
Source organism: Vulpes lagopus (assembly GCF_018345385.1). Lineage (NCBI taxonomy): Eukaryota > Metazoa > Chordata > Mammalia > Carnivora > Canidae > Vulpes > Vulpes lagopus. The sequence goes on along the minus strand of NC_054839.1, from coordinate 6,765,835 downwards.
GCGCTGGAGTCAGACTCATATCCAAACTCATTTATCCTCTCATTATCTGTGTGACCTTATGCACAATACTTAAATTTTTTGTGTTTCAGGTTCCTCAGCTCACAGAAAAAGAAATAATAATTACAATTACCTCAACAGACTGTTATAAGAAAAAAATTAGAAAATCTCACTAAATTATTGAACATAAGGTCCAATTTATAGTAAGGACTCAAAACAACATGCTACTTTTTCAAATTTTAAAAAGATTTTATTTATTTATTTGAGAGAGAGAGCAGGAAAGCACAAGCATTGGAGAGGGAGAAGCAGGTTGCCCATCCAGCAGGGAACCTGATGTGAGCCTTGATCCTAGGACCCTGGATCATGACCTGAGCCAATGGCAGCCACTAAACCTACTGAACCACCCAGGTGCCCCTACTTTTTCCATTTTTATGAAGTAACAATGGCAACCAGTTGAGACCCAAAAGAGCTAGAACTGTCAATAATTTCATTAATTATCTTCTATAATGGATTTTGGTGTTTTGCTGGCTCTATCATTAACCTTCTTGTGGCAATAGAGAACCTGCATATGGCTTGGGATAACCACCAACTTCTCTGCTTAGGTGAGGCTGAACACCCTTGCCCCAGGAGACAGAAGGAGGCTGCGATGTGCAGGGCTCCGGAGCACATCATCCTCGTGCACTTGGAGACATAATCTAATTTGGGAATCAGCACTTCCCATGTCTCTTGCAATGATTGGTTCTGAGTGGGGCACTTACACAAATGAGGCTAATCAGAGCCTCTAAGACTCCATTCTGAGATTTTAGTTAGGGATACCAGAAAATGCCCTTGTTCTTCCAAAGACAGATGCTGGGGTTTAAAAATAGAGCTCACATAGATGAAGCTTAATGAATAAATGTGAAATGAGACCAACCGTATTCTGTGATGACTCCTGTGCTCTTGTATTGGCCCCAATCATAAATCTACTCCTGAACAGTTAGTTATACAAGTCAATAAAGTATTGTATTTTGTGTAAGCAAGGTTGAGTTGAGTTTTCCCTCACTTGTTACAAAAAGCATCCTGACTCATAGTCACTGATACACTCCATAATTGCTATTGATCACAACTTCTACATAAAAGTTAGGAGCTCAGATGTGTTGGCCTCTCCTAATTTGTCATGTGAATGTAGTCCCTAAGTGGGTTGCATATCCTGGCACACATTTACTATTGCCCACTAGCTGATTTCTCCTGATCTTAAAGTTTTTTTTTTCTTTTAAGTAGAATAATAGCAGATTAAAATAGCGGAACAATAAATGTGGAAGGATTATCATGATATTTTAAGTGAAACCACCACTATAATTATATTTTTTAAGCATTTTAGGCTTTGGTTTATATATTCTCTATTTTAGAAACTAAAATGTCCATATATATGTATATTTTTTTCTTGTTACCTAAAAATGTGCCCATAGGCTAGAAAGCAATGGGGAGATACTTTAACTTTAGTAAGTAAATATCTGCTTCTTGTCCTCAAAGTACCTGAGGGCTTCAGTGATAGGTACTATGTAAATGTACAAGTGGCCTGGAATGAAAATAGCTCAGAGCTCTCTCAAAGAGCAAAGCTATTAACCCTAGGGTTCTGGTCAAATTCTAGCTCTGGCAAGTTTGCCATGCAGATTTAAATCAGTGCCATTTTATTTGAAAGCAATGTAACTCAGAGAGAGAGCACATTCTCTCCTGCAGCATTCCTGTGCCTTATTGCTAGTTGACATTTAATGCACTCCAGCATACCAAAAGCAGAGGTGCAATGTGTGTTCTTCAGCACAATGTATAGAACAGAAATGCACGCTTTACCCAGGGGGCTTGTGTGATTGGTGCCTGTGAACTTGAGCTCTAGAGACAAGGAAACTGATGCTCCAAGCCCAGGGGCTACCTCTGTCATGGGCAAGAGAAATTCAGGTTCTGTGGTCTTGATATTGCCTTCATTTCTCTTATGTCTTTAATAGTTGATCTAACAAATAAAAGGTATAGGGAATGAGTTGAATTTAATAACAAGCATACCAAGTAGTGTTAGGAGATTAAATAACTGGCTTATACTTAAACATTTATAACTAACTGCACTCCATTTCTTCTGCATATATTAGAGAGAGAGAGAGAGAGAGAGAGAGAGAGAGAGAGAGACTGACCTATTCATTCTATAAGAGACATTGATAGGAGATGCAGTAGGAGCCAGAAAAAAAGAGAAAATGAATGAGTGCTCAAAGATCTAGATTGAAAACCAGGAGAATCTATGTTCAAAAAAATGAAGACAGGCTACTTTCAGAGAGGATTTGAATTATATCACGAGCAAAAGCTACTGACTTGGTTTATAAAATTATTCTTGATGACCTAAGAGAAGTTATGGCTAAAAGGTGAGATAAACTCCAGGTACAAAGTGGCTACTTAATGATCGAGTGACTGGTTCTTAGGCATAAAAAATGAAGATAAACTTGAATGATTTCAGGAAAGCTTCCAGGAAGTTTGGATGCAGGGAGAAAAGAGGAACAGCAGCAAAAACTGAACGGCAACCAGTCTAAAACGGCAACATGGCGAGTTCTGATACATGGGACATGTTCCCAAAATTTGAGTGTTATGTGCTCTGGAAGACAACTTCTTTCCAAGAGTCAATATGCAGAATCTTCTGCTTTTCAGCAGCTCTGGACCTTCCTAAGAGTTTCCACAATAATAGCTAACAGCTCCCTTATCACCTTCAATCCGGTGGATAATTTGTAATATACATGACAGGCCTTTTTTTTTTCTTTCTAAATAAGAGTGAAACCATTTATTTGGTTTTAAACTACTCTTCAATGTGGCAGGATTGTCTGTTTTGAGTAAAAATTTTAATAAGACCTTTTATTAGGTTTTGAAATATGCAGAAATTTGTTGCCTAAACAAACATTTTGAGGGAGACAATTGTTTAATAACAATTATCATGACAGTTAAATCAAAGTAAGAAATCATGTTCTCATTTGTAATTTGGAATATACACTCAGGAAGTTTATGGTATATCCAGTAAAGAACATAAATGTGTACAATAATAACACTGTTAGCAATGAAAAGCAGACTGTTCCTCTTAATTTCTAAGCTCAGATTTCCAAATAAAGTATGCTAATTTGTATCTATTTTTTAAACATTCAAATAAATTTTCTAAATGAACCTAAAACAAGACTTAATTTTTCTTCCAAAAATATTCCAACAGAGAGTACAAGTACTGCCACTTTGGAGGGTGTATTTTAAACTGATTTCTTTTTTAAACCTAGGGAATTCAAAACAAGAACAAGAACCAACAACAAAAGCCATGTGGGATGGGAGTTTTGTAGTTCACAGAGAACTCCAGATTGAGGAAACAAAATGAAAGAGTATCATCTACGTCATAGGCACCAGTTCCTGATCCTGGAGTGGACCAATCGGCCTTACCATGCTCACTATCCTGAACTACAACTGATTTCCCTGCTCTTCATCTTGCAAACGTGTATCTTTAATTCCAAGAACATGCTGTGGCTGTGAATGATGTCACATGAGCCCTGATGCGGAAGCAAATCACTGGCATGACCTGTGTTAACAGTTGGTCACCTAGAACAGCCCAAGTGTAAAGCATAAAATTTAAAAAGGAAAATTTTTAAAAAGGATTTTTCTCATTTTTTTTTCTGGTTTGTTTTTTTCTCAACTACAAATATTGCAAATATTGGCTGGAAAGCAATCCATTAACTCGCTGTTACCCTAAAAGGTCTGATTTAATAGACTATAACATTCTCCCAGGTAAATAATGCAAAGTTTTGTGTGCTGTGTTTTTATATAGACTGAAGGCTCTTAGAGATGATAGGGGACCCATTTGTTTCAACATTTTTTTTTACTTCTTTTGGGCATGATATCCAAATTCAAAGGCCTGCGATTTAAAGTTAATGTGTAGATCTGTAATCTTTCAGGGAGATCTTAACAGCCCACTAGTCACAAAAAGACTAAAAGAAGGCCAGACTAAATTTCATTTTTCTTCCTGCAGCATGGTTCATGACTTAAAGTCATGAAAAAATAATTTTTTCTTAAAGAACAAATAAAAGCCTTGTGTTGGCTCTTACTTCGCATTTGAATATGACTCTTATGCTGTTGCTCTAAATGAAATTTGTCATGCATCCTTACACAGATGGATGTTGACTTTCTGTTGTGGAAAAGTATTCATCCGGTGTTAGGGTAGACCAGGCTGGTATTTGGAAGGAGCCAAAGGTTCCAGCCCTTGGGAGACATAATACATGGCTTGTCCTGGCTTGCCAGCAGAGGTAAAGAGGGGGAACTATGTTTAATTCACATACTGTGCATAAACCCTCACTAGAAACATCAACCTCTTCCTCTGTCCTCCAGCACATGAATTCATTAAAAGTTCACTTCCCACACAGACCATTAAAACCACCTCTGATTGCAAGTCCTTGCTCATGTCACATCTCAGAGGGGAAGGCCTGGAGCGACTCCACAGAACAATTTGTGTTGTGTGTCCAACACACATGTGTGTCAAACACAACATGTGACTTGAGTCATGTGTCCAAATTTTGACCTGGTGCTACAAATCAGGAATCTCAGCCCAAACTACAAGTGAGGAGGCAAAAGCAAGAGATAGTTCAGTGACCAGCTGCTGGGGACAAGAGACTTTATTTTGAGATCAGTATGTATTTTTTACTGAGTTTCTTCTTCTGCTTTTTCCAAAGAAACAGATGAAAAACAGAAAAAAAAAATATCGCTGTTGTTTTTCTAGATTTTAGAATGACTTTTAGAAAAATTCATTTATTATTACCTTCCTTTAATAAAGAAAGCAATTTTAAAAACCCTTTGAAAAACAAAACAAAACAGAAAGGAAATCAGAGCCAAAGGCATTTTAATTAGTCATCGAAATATTTGGCTATTAGATATTACCATCTTAATTTTGGGAAAAAAAAATAAAGTTTTGAAAAAGTTTCAATGCCTTAACTTCAAGATCAGATAAGAGATAGCAATAAAGAAAGAAAGTAAATCAAGGCTGTAATTCCCCAGTCAGTGACCCATGTGTGCCAGGGGGGAGTTCCTTAAACATAAAATAACAATCACTACCACTCACTGGAAAAAAATGTCCATAGATTTAAAAATCTTGGTAATCGTCTATAGTACTTATGGTGAAAAAATTAATTAATATTGAGAAAAAATATATTCCGTGATTGCAACTTAAAAAAAAAAATCTTGACCTCACTTCATTTTTAGGACTGGGAAGTTATTTTGACCTTTTTCTTTATTATATTTCTGGAAATTAGCTCATCAACCTTCTCTTAAATATTATACTTTTCTTTATTCTTTAAAGAGTGTAATTATGAATGCAAATTGTGAGCTTGAAACCTGAAAGATGTGTTGCCTTTTTCAAGTATTTATCCTTTGAAATGTTCAAAATAACATATTGACAAAGGTGTATGCTTTAGAGAGGCTTTAACAAAACATCTGTGATATGATTGTTGCTATGGAAACTGGTTTATTAAACATTAAAATTAATAACTCTGAAAACCATTTAGGCTGACATGAAAGAAAGAACTTTATAAATGTAATTGAGGCATAATAGGAAAATAATCTCAGAGCAGAGGGACCTCCTCTGTGTTGCCTTCTGGGACCAGAAAGACCTGTAGAAAATGTCATGGCTGGTCCTTGAGGCCTGCAGGGATATGAGAAAGTGAATTGTGGTAACCCTTGGGACATTTTCAAACATTTGTGTAGGTTTTTATTTCTTTGAAGAGCTTTTTAAGACTGCTATTTCTAGGTTTATGTCAACCAAGGGTCACATTATAACTTTTGTGGGTCCTAGCACTTTTGCCTTCCTCAAACTTCACCATCATAATACTATCAATAATAAAAAAAATATTTTTAAATATGTGAACATTTTTTTCCATTTATGGCAAAATGGAATACATTAAAAATCTATTTTTATTTTATTTTTTTTGATTCCGTAACTTTATTTATTTATTTATTTATTTATTTTAATAAATTTATTTTTTATTGGTGTTCAATTTACCAACATACAGAATAACACCCAGTGCTCATCCTGTCAAGTGCCCCCATCAGTGCCCGTCACCCATTCACCCCCACTCTCCTCCCCTTCCACCACCCCTAGTTCGTTTCCCAGAGTTAGGAGTCTTTATGTGCTGTCTCCCTTTCTGATATATCCCACACATTTCTTCTCCCTTCCCTTCTATTCCTTTTCACTATTATTTATATTCCCCAAATGAATGAGAACATACACTGTTTGTCCTTCACCGATTGACTTATTTCACTCAGCATAATACCCTCCAGTTCCATCCACTTCGAAGCAAATGGTGGGTATTTGTCGTTTCTAATGGCTGAGTAAAATTCCATTGTATACATAAACCACATCTTCTTTATCCATTCATCTTTCGATGGACACCAAGGCTCCTTCCACAGTTTGGCTATTGTGGCCATTGCTGATAGAAACATCGGGGTGCAGGTGTCCCGACGTTTCATTGCATCTGTATCTTTGGGGTAAATCCCCAACAGTACAATTGCTGGGTCGTAGGGCAGGTCTATTTTTAACTCTTTGAGGAACCTCCACACAGTTTTCCAGAGTGGCTGCACCAGTTCACATTCCCACCAACAGTGCAGGAGGGTTCCCCTTTCTCCGCATCCTCTCCAACATTTGTGGTTTCCTGCCTTGTTAATTTTCCCCATTCTCCCTGGTGTGAGGTGGTATCTCATTGTGGTTTTGATTTGTATTTCCCTGATGGCCAGTGATGCAGAGCATTTTCTCATGTGCGTGTTGGCCATGTCCATGTCTTCCTCTGTGAGATTTCTCTTCATGTCTTTTGCCCATTTCATGATTGGATTGTTTGTTTCTTTGGTGTTGAGTTTAATAAGTTCTTTATAGATCTTGGAAACTAGCCCTTTATCTGATACGTCATTGCAAATATCTTCTCCCATTCTGTAGGTTGCCTTTTAGTTTTGTTGACTGTATCCTTTGCTGTGCAAAAGCTTCTTATCTTGATGAAGTCCCAATAGTTCATTTTTGCTTTTGTTTCTTTTGCCTTCGTGGATGTATCTTGCAAGAAGTTACTGTGGCTGAGTTCAAAAAGGGTGTTGCCTGTGTTCTCCTCTAGGAAGGAGGAAAGACTATCCATTGGAACAAAGACAGTCTGTTCAATAAATGGTGCTGGGAAAATTGGACATCCACATGCAGAAGAATGAAACTAGACCACTCTCTTTCACCATACACAAAGACAAACTCAAAATGGATGAAAGATCTAAATGTGTGACAAGATTCCATCAAAAATCTATTTTTAATTAAAAAAAAAAACTCTGGCCCCTGAAAGCTGCATTTTATTTTGATGTGGGAATAACATTAAAACTTCCTTTAAAAGAAAAAAAAAGGGGGGGGATCCCTGGGTGGCTCAGCAGTTTAGTGTCTGCCTTCGGCCCACAGTGTGATCCTGGGGTCCCGGGATCGAGCCCCACATCGGGCTCCCTGCATGGAGCCTGCTTCTCCCTCTGCCTGTGTCTCTGCCTGTCTTTGTCTCTCATAAATAAATAAATAAAAATCCTAAAAAATAAAAAAATAAAAGAAAAAAAAACTTTTTCTTTGACCCTGAAATTTTCTTTCTCTTTTTGATTTTAAAACAAATTAAAATATTTTCAAGGGCCCCAAAAGTATCATAGTCCCCACACCAGTACAATGACCCTGAGCTTAGTCTGGGTCCTGGCACTAGGAAAGAATTTCATTCTTATTCATGTTATCCATGCATCTATGTCTTCCAAATTTATCTTCATTAAGTAACATCAGATAATAACAAAATATTTTTTAACTTTTTTAAGATTTAATTTATTTATTCATGAGAGACACAGAGAGAGAAAGGGAGAGAGAGGCAGAGACACAGGCAGAGGGAGAAGCAGGCTCCCTGCAGGGAGCCCAATATGGGACTGGATCCTGGGTCTCTAGGATCATGCCCTGGGCTGAAGGCGGTGCTAAACTGCTGAGCCACCAGGGCTGCCCAGATAATAACAAAATTTTTTATTAAAGCTATCATATCCTAGAAAAGGTAAAACAAAAATATTAGTCAAGGTCTGGACAAATTATGATGGAATATCAAACTCCTGTCATGCTAAGCCATCATCAGTTAAAGAGCAAACCTGTTGAAACTCCCATATTGATCATCCCTTATCCCAATATAAATCTGATTTCAATTAAAGTGGAGAAGTTATCCAACTTATCACATATAGTAAAAACTTTGTTAGGTAAAGAAAAGGCATAGATAGCAGTTTGTTTACCACATTTTGTATTATCGAAGTGTCCCCATTACAGACTGAATTGTGTCCCACCAAGATTCATAACTGAATTGTAAATCCACATTGTAAATCCCAATGTGACTGTCACCAACCCCAGGGACACCTGAGCCTCAACTTCTGGCCCCCAGTCCACGGTATCCTGTTAGTGGCAGCCCAAGGTGACCAAGACAGTCGCTGATGAAATATGTTATCCCTTGTGTGCAGCACTGTGATCCCCTCAGGGCACTCCTGTCCAGTAAGTAAGCTTCATATCAGTTTCTCATTCATCCAAAGAAATTGAAATAATAGCTCACATATATTCCTTCTTAGGGTAGACATTTTAACTCAACCCTCATAATCCCAAGAGGTGAATACTATGATTATCTCCATTTTACAGGTGAGAAAACTGAAGCATATTAAAGTTACTAGCTAGCATGAGGTTGCACAGACCTGGATTTTAAACCTGGCAGTCTGACCACAGGGGGAGTCTTGTTTTGTTTTGTTTAATTAACCCAGAAGAGTGTAGGAGCTGTTGATGGGTAGGGTTCATTAGAAAATACTAAATATCAATTTTCCAGTACAAAGCTTTGAATAGGTTTATCTCTTGTTTCTCAGATCACGGATTAGAATAAGGAAGGAAAAGCATGTGCCTTTCTGTCCAGCAGCATAGATGCAGGTGTGTCCTCAACAGGCACTGTGATGGAATTGTAAGAGCCACATCATAGACTCACTTGTGCTTCAATGTTGGGAGAGTCTTTCCTGCACTTCTGAACAGCCTTTCTCATTTCACTCCTTGGAAAGGGTTCTTCTGGAGACATGAAACCACACCTTTGGCAGCACCAATTAGCAAACAGCTCTGACTTTCTGGTTGTATACCCTGGCCCTCTTTGCAGGACACCACATGCTTGTCACATTTTGTGGATTCATTCTTGTGCCCTCCAAGGAGGAAAACTAGTCCTCGTCATGCTGAGAGGGGAATGGTAGCTTACTCCGGTGCACTCAGTAAGAACCCTGTTCTTCAGTGGAAAGGGGTGTTACTCAGGTGGTAGCACACCTTCAAGTCCTCCTCACTCGTTAGGGTCCAAATCCTGCCTTTGGGATGCTTTGTAGTTACTTCTGAAATATTCCATATCTAGGCAAGACCTACACAACATATCTTATGAGGAATCCTAATGAGATCAAATACAAACCACTTGGAAAGTGCAAATACTTCCATTGGAAATGATGCACACACCTAAGATTACCGTAGAACACTGTACCAGATTTCCTTATGTTAGGGAAATCTGGAAAGATCATTAACTAAAAGCTCATTGCTGTTCAGTGATTTTTAATAAAAAGAGCTTCTCCTCTGAGTGTCAAAACAAAACAGCATCTTCCATATGTGTCAAAATAAAAGAAATAAGATGGGGGGGTGTAAGTTCCTATTATCACATTGGATATTTTCAAACATAAACTCATTTATTAAATAATCACTGCAAATCACTGAAGCTATGATAACAGACCTCAGTTTCCATAACAATATTTTTGCTTACAGCACTGAAATAGTCCTCCTGCACATTTTAATGAAGTATTTGAAAGAGTTGTGGGCATCTAAGCAGAAATCCCACATTCTGCTACCCTGACACGCACTGTTTATTTTTAATAAAACTCTCAGTATGACAACAGGCAAGGTTAACTGGGTAGTTTCCTATTTATAGGACAATCAACACCAGGGTGAATATGAAGACTGTTTTCTTTCATCTTTAGCACTGATGCAACAAGTCAGCAAAAAGCTTCTGCCCCGGCTCTGTTAGGTGTTCTGAGATCAAAAGCACAGAAGAAAACAAATATCAGATACTCACAGGGAGCATGTTATTTGCCACTTCAGTGAGACGTGCAATCACTCACATTTCACGCTTCTGCTTTAAAATTCTGTTGCTCATTTTCCCTAAAAATAGATTCTGAAATCCTGTAGCTCCTTATCCTACATGTGGCTGAAATGTCTACTAGCTGTGAGGAGAAACATTCAAAGCCCTTGGCAGAATGAAGAACATGTGGTTAATTATCGTTACTTTTTAATTTATAGCTGAGGAGCTCTGTCTACAAGACAACCAAAAACCAATTTGAAAATGAAAAGGTAAATTGTGGATGATGTTGTTATTAAAGACAGCTAACCATTAGCATGTCTTGATCAAATGTGCTCGTTTCACTCTTTTTTTTCTTGCCTATGTTGTTTACTTTATATCCAAACAGAAGACTCAAACCCACATTATGGTGGCAAAACTGGTCAGTCAAATGTTTCCCCATGCAAGTTCCCAGAAGTGTCTGCTCAGCTCTTGGCTGGAGAAGACTGACCACTTTACCTTGAATGAGGCCTGGCCATCTCAACTAGGGTCACTCCTCTAATGAGGGTTGCTGTCTATAGAACCATCATTAGCCATGTCCAAGATTGACCTACAACATTCAAAAGTCAATTGCAATTATAACCCAGATGGGCAACCAACCACCAAACCAACCATTCTGAGGGAATATCTGAGATCACATCCCAAAGTAAGTACTTCAACTCTGGAGTGGCGGCAGGGATGGCTAAGATGATAAAGAGTCAAAATGAGAGAAAAAGAGAGAGTGATTATAATCTGGTTCAAATGGACACATCTAAATTTCTTTTGAAAATACATCAAATTCAATGAAATTAAATTTTATAAGTAGTAACTTGTTAACCATTGGCCTATAAAAAAGAATTTTTTAGCAATATGTTTTAGCTTTTTGTGTTTGACGTTTGTCATGAAGTGTCTATTCAGTTGGTAAAGATGTACAATAAATGAACACATCCATATTATATCAACGGTGACAGGTACATTAAAAAAAATAAAAAGCATAAAGCAGGATAAAAGGATAGGCCCCAACAGACCATGGGGACTGACTACATTTAGGATAAGATATTCAAAAAAATCCTCTCAGATAAGATAATTTTTGAGTAGACATCTGAGTAGAAGAGCGACAGATTTGATATTGGAAAGAAGAGAATTTCTTCCAGAGACAATAGCATGTTCCAAGGCCATCAATTACTCTCTATGTAATAGAAATGACATATTTTTAAGAGGAAGTGGAGACAAAAGCCTAATTTGTGGGCAGACATAATTAGAACTCTAAGACCCACCAGGGGATCTTACAGACCACTCTCAGTAAAGATAGCATCCAAAAGAATTTTATTAAATTTGAGACATAATAGAGGCATTCATAAGGAGTAAAGTAATGTCAGCCTGAAGATGGGATCCAAATTCAGAACAATGAATAATTAAAACTGAGACCAGAAACAAAATTACTTTCAATAGGAGCAAATTGATAAGAAACATAAATAACAACTTATAAAATAATTTCATGAAATTTATTCAATTCTTATACTATTCTATGAGGCTAGCATTTACTATTTTACTCGCATTGAAGAAATCATGAAAATGAGATCAGAAAAAAAATTCATACTAGGCAAAAATGGCCCAAGGGGCTAGACTAGAGATGGTGCAGATTCTTTGCTCTGGGGAGGCCTTAGTGGCTTGGAATGGCCTTAGTGGCTTGTTTATCCAATGGAATTCCCCATTAGTTGCTTTCTGGGACTTACAGTATTAGTCATAAGCAGGTTTGCATCTGCTGTCTTGGAAAACCCTCACTGAGTATGCTGAACTGGCCTATAGGAAAACCTGAGTCCACCATGCTAGAGAGTGGATGTGTAGTTAGAGTGGTTAGCAGTCCCAGACCAGCCCAGCCTTTCAGCATTCATCCCATGTTGCACCCTCCAGAGAAGCCTACCCACCACCTGTGCATCTCTATGTGGCCTCCATGAAAACACATGGAACAAAAGAAACACATAGCTAAGTCCTGCTTGGTTTCTGACCCACAAAACTAAGAAATATAATGAAAATGGCTGTTATTTAGAGCCACTGTGTTTGGGGGATGGTTTGTTAAACAATAATATAGAACTTGTTCACCAGTTGATAAGTGAACTCAAACTCTGCTCTTTGAACTATAAATGTGGGTCCTTTCCCCTGCTTCTAATATTTTATTTATTCAAAATAAAACATGAACCAATTTGGTTAAAAAGCTTAGGGTATCACTTCAGAGGAGCTAGTTACAAGAAAATAATCTTAGTAGAAAGAAGTTATGAAATAGGGGTGTCTGAATAACAATATAGTATGTCAATGTAGATTTGGAAGCAGAAGAACTAGGCCAAAGAACAGAGAATCACAAAGAAAGAAATTTGTCAGTGTAGACAACACTAACCATAGGTACACATGTTCCATTCTTGGGGAGTGATTCTGAGGAAGTTTCTCAATACCAGAGTGAGTCATACATAGAGCTTTCTGTAACTGCTGTAAAATCCTTTAAAGACCATTCATTTCACTAGCAGCTCCAAAAATCTTAGGTTGATTTTCAAGGCAGTCATTACCAGGAATCGAAGTCTTACTAAATAGCTCTTCAGAGATCTGTGAATGCGTGGGGGCAACTGGGTGGCTCAGTTGGTTGAGAGTCTGACTCTTGATTTCGGCTCAGGTCATGATCTCAGAGTATGAGATCAAACCTCACGTTGGACTCCATGCTGGGCCTTGGGTCTGCTTAAGATTCTCTGTCTCGGGGATCCCTGGGTGCCTTAGCAGTTTAGCACCTGCCTTCGGCCCAGGGCGTGATGCTGGAGTCCTGGGATTGAGTCCCACATCAGGCTCCCTGCATGGAGCTTGCTCCTACCTCTGCCTGTGTCTCTGCCTCTGTGTGTGTGTGTGTGTGTGTGTGTGTGTCTATCATGAATAAATAAATAAAATCTTAAAAAAAAAAGATTCTCTGTCTCTCTCTCCTTTTGTCCCTCCCCCTTTTGAGAAAGAGATCTCTCTTTCAAAAAAAATAATAATAAAGAATTCCTTGAATGTGACTTTTGTGGATCAGCCTGCCTGAATCAAGTAAATTGTAAGATAGGAAAAAGGTAAGTAAACATCTTAAAACTCATAAAATCAAAGGACAGAATTCCAGAGAAACACAGAGTTGGCTACACAGAATTATAACAATGCTGCATTTACAGAACCAAATTGTTTATCCAATAATTCATTTAACAGCAAATAAATAATTTTTTAATTTGAATAACTCTTATTCACTAAAAGGTCAAAGAGGAGTTTTGACAATTCAGGGTTCGGAAATTCTGGTCTAGTTGTTTGCTTTTGATTTTTAAATTTGGTTAATATCACAGGTGGAATATCTCTAGAAGACCATCTCCATGACATCAGAGGCACGGGGCAAACTTGAGGATAATTCAGAGACCCACAGATAGGCTTAACACATTTAGGACTATAAAGCAAGACCTAGCCTAGTAGGAAATTTTCATCATTAATAAGCAAAGGAATTAGAAGTGTAGATAGGCATAAGGAAAAAAAGTTACCCAGGATCCTGTAATGCTGAACCGTTTCTTCTGTACACAGGACAAAACCCAGGGTGCTGTCTCCAGAGGGCCCCAGAGAAGAAGGGTCAGCTTCTGCCTGCAGCAGACAAATGGCCCCTCATAGTTCCACAATCCAGATACCAGAGAGGTCTTCAAGAATTGAATCTGTAGATAACTGAAGCACCACCCACCTCAAATCCCACCCTTCTCCCTATTTTGGATCATACCCCTGGCGAGGCTTGTAAGAACTTCCTAGGCAATGGGAATGCACTTGCATAAGTACCTTGTAGTGAGGTAATTAGGTTGAGTACATTTCATAGGAAGACACCAGCTCCCACCCACCATCAGTTGGCAGTTGTGTACAGCTGTTTCTATGATAGCAGCTGTATATTTACGGCACGCACTTATTTCTCTCAAGTGCTCCCTGCCCCCAGTTATCTTGCTGTATTTCTCTAGTGCCACTGACTGGCCCCTCTGGAAGATGGCTTTGGGAGCCTTCCCATCTCAGCTCTTTACTACGTGTGGTGACAGCCAGGACACAGCCTTGGCTGCACTTCATGCCCTCTGCCCCTCTGGTCTCAATGCTTCCGCTCGCTCAAGACTGTCTGTCTCTAGCCTTTCATTTTCCTTGGTTTTCATCTCTGTCCAACCCTCCATCCCTTCAGGCATGACAACCCCTTGCTGAGCTGTCTGAAAACAAATTAACTGGGAATTTATCAAAGACAATGTTAGTATCTGCTAGAGAAATCATTTAAATTGAGCCAATAATGTGTTACATATGCAGGAGGTGGGGATGTTTGTTTTTTAATTGTTGAAACCAGCTTCCATAGGGAGGACCAAAGTTACGGCTTTGGTTTTCTGCTTTTATCTTTGGTTCTTAAAAATTTTAGTTTTCTGGAGTAGCAGCTCTTTGGCTGAATTTTCATATGGTTAATTTCACTTGGATACATCCTATCAAAGGGAAATTTCCAAATTTTAACTACCCAGAGCATTATCCTCTGACTTTTCTTCCCACATCATCATTGATGTCCAGTTAGCCAATGAATCCTGCAAATGCTCCCTTGCCATTTTTTCCCAATCACAACTCATCTTTCACAAGGACCACTGAAATCCACATCTTCTTGATTCTTTCTATTACAACCTACTTGTTCACAATCGGCAGAATTATCTCTCCAAACCAAAATGGAATCTGTCACTTCTCCAGCTAACTTTGGTCAAGGCCTGCCGCTAACCACTCCTGTTGCATTCACCCTGGGCCATTTTCTTCCACAAAACAGACTCCAACCACACCAAAATTCTCCCATTTCCCAAATATCAAAACATATCAAACTCTAACCAACTTCTATGCCTTTACTCATGCTATTTCTTTGTTTAGAAAGAATTTCAAGACCCACATTTGAAAGTCTTCCCTGAAGGTTACTCTAGCTCCCCTATGCAGGCATAACTCGTGTCCTTTTGCACTTTATTCACAACCCCAGAGCATGCATGACATGCTGCTGAAATTATTTAAGTGTTTATTTCCTGTCCTCACATGATTGCAAGCACCTTACCAGCAGTCAGCATCCTTCGCAATGTAACATAAAAAGCTTCATACTGAAGGCACTCACTAAACATATAGTGGTGGTGCTTTTTTTTTAAAGTTTGATATATTCAATTATCAATTTTGAGTGGGCTTTATTTCTTTTAGGCAATATAATGAATTTTATAGAATAAGATCTCAGTGCTATTTGTCTTGAATGAGCCTGAACCATGTCACCTTTAATTGTTTTAATCCCCTGTGCATAATATAGGACTTAACATATGTTTAGAGTTAATTCTATTGTTAAGTAGATAAATGGATAAGAAAATTATTTAGAAAATTATTTTCTAAATTAGATATTGAATTTAAAAAAAATGAAAAATGGATTTCTCCATTACATATGTGATTACAAAACAACCTTAAGAATGTGTTTATCCTCCTAAGAAATTCTAAGAACATTCATGAATGTTCTTAGGAATGAATGATAAACTAATTTCAATTTTCTCTACTGGAATACAAGTTAATGAGAATTATTTTCAGTGAATTTTCAGAGAATTGCATGCCAAAATAACTTCTTATCTCCTGATATTTAATCTAATTATGTTAAAAAAATTGTACTTCTAGTTTCCTACTAGGAAACCATGCAAGAGAAAATATTACATGATTTCCATATTTAAGAAGTATTTTCTGAGTAGTACTCAGACATATAAAATATTCTTAAAGGTTAACATATTTTTAAATCAACACAGTAATCAAAAAAATATTAAAACTGCAAAGGATACCAAGGACATATAATATTTCAGTTTCACCAGAAAATTTTAATTTCAGCAACAACACAAATAATTTGTTATCTCAATGCACAGTTGAGAGTGGGTAGTGGATTGTTTTTATACATTTCAGTGATTTCCATCAAAGATCCTCTAAAAAAAAGTAGGCTTGATGATAGCATTATCTATTTACCAATTTGAAACCTGGGTGGAGAGCAACTTGTTTATATTTTACTTAAGAAAACAGTCCTTTCAAAACAGGAACGTATTTCAGAAAATTCTTTCAATTCTCCTGGCCTTTACCCCAGCCCACCTACAGATACTGCAACAAAGTCAACTTGGCACGCAAATTCCATTAAGAGGAAAAATATTCTTCCTGACGTTTATGGGTTTATTTTTTAAGGAGAAATTATAAAACTTTCCAAATATGTAGAAATCCATTAAAAGTGATGGTGTGCCAGCGCAGGACTAGCTTTTATGGTACTGCATGTCACTGCTCCCCTGCTCTCACCACGTAAACCTTATTTCCAATTAGACTGAGTACCACAAAAATCAGGGAACATATAAACATCCTAAACACATACTGAATATGCCACTTTGAATTTGCCACCAGCCTATTACAATATATCCATCAAATACTGCAAGGAAGTAAGCCATGTTGCACTGCAAAGACATTTAATAACGTTTCACTCAAACTTCAAATGCTTTAAAAACATCCCACACCCCTCCTGCAAGTAGATAAACATTTTATCTTGCTACTTTTGATGGCGTATAATTTTCGGCCTTTGATCTAATATAATTTAAGGTGTGTCAAGATGGATTTTGGCAGAGAAGTCTTGCAAAAAGCAAGGTTTAGCACTATGGTTCCTGGAGATGCACATCCCAGACACAGGTTTTGGCAAACGTGGGGATTGTACAGCCAGTTTGACTACAGGAAATAAAAGAGGTGCTATTTCAGGGAAAGAACTTAGGTTAGAAGGGAATTGCTGCTGTAAAAGATGTTCAACTCACATTGCCATATGGCTCTTTTGGAACAATTCCCATGTATATTAGCTATATTCTTGGCACTTGGAGCTGCATTTGGATCTGTGACATGCTTTTGCTGCTTTGAAGCCCGCTGAAGGTAATGTTCTGTTGCTACACCTTCACAGTAAAAATCAGTGACAATTTCAATAAGATCTGGATAAAAAGTTCAAATAATTCATCTTGTTCCTAGATGTCTGTATCTATAAATATAGTGTCTAATGCAATTAAATATTATCCTGGAATTTGAGATCACATATTCTAACAATTTACATGGACAGTGAGAGAAAAAGATTTTTTAATTTGGCAATTTACATAAAATAAATACAATATGTATCAAATTTCAGATTTGAAACAATCCTGATGTCAGATAATATGCCCATGAAACTATATAAAAATAAATCTCAAGTGAATTCCAGATCAGATGGCATGCTTCAAAGGCAAGATGAATCATTCGTTCATTCTCTCTTTTTTCTTTTTTAATTTTATTTATTTATGATAGTCACACAGAGAGGGGGGTGGCAGAGACACAAGCAGAGGGAGAAGCAGGCTCCATGCACCGGGAGCCCCACGTGGGATTCAATCCCGGGTCTCCAGGATGGCGCCCTGGGCCAAAGGCAGGTGCTAAACCACTGTGCCACCCAGGGATCCCTCATTTATTCTCTCATTCATCCTTTTAGTCAATTCTTTTCTGTTGGATTCTGTTATCACTACATTTCATAGAAACTCAAATATATAGATTTTTAAAACATAGTATAGAAGTACAAAACATTAGAGGAGGCTGGATTTTATAGTGAGATCTGGATTTAAATTATTACTCTCTCACTCAATATTTGGATGATGTGGCGAAGGTAGGTAATTAGGCTCTCAAAACTTTAATATAACCACCTATAAAATTAAGATACTTCCTAGCAGCACTGTCTAATACACACAGTTTGTAACTACAGAGGTGCTTTTATTTTAGCTATGTTTGTAACTAAAAAATAGTACCTTATCAACTTTTTAAAAATTTATTTTTTGAAGACTAATACATATGAGGCAAGATTTAGAAGGTAGAACAGCATAGAATAAATATCAATTCTCACTGCCTTGGCCACTAATTCCCAAGCACCTGCTTTCCCTCCATATGGACAATCATTTTCCTGGAGTATTTCTCCAGAGATAATCACAAAATTTTACATGTCTATGCATGCATGTGGACACATATATTTTCCCCACACAAATGGCAATGCACTCACTAAAATTATGTTTGGAAGAAAACTCCATATGGATATAGAAGAGCTGCCTTAGTCTTTTTAAGAGATATCTAATATTTCATTGAACAGATGTCCCAATCACCTATATTTTACATCAGTATCAAATAAGGCTGCAGAATTCTTGTTCCTCTCTAATTTTACATATGTTGGCCCATACCTGTGGACTACATACTAACTGGTAGAATTGATGGGTAAATAGTCACTTCAAGTTTTGATGGCTACGGTCCAAGAGTCCTGTAGAGAGATTACAAATATTTACACTCATACATAAGGACCTGTTTCCACACAACCCTGGCACAGAGTGGCTTTACTTTTTGCCCAACTAATATGTTAACTATTTTTGCCTAAATATTCTTGCTTCTCTAGTATGAGAAAGCTTGAGCACCCTTTTATGTATTTGACAGATTTGTCTGGAAACTTTCTGTTCATATCTTTTGTCCATGATTCAAGTGAATTGTTTGTCTTTGGCTAGATTTTTAGACTCTCTTTAATATATTAAAGTATTAAGGAAATCAGACACTTGTTTTGTGCATGTCTCAATTTCTCCCAGTTGTCACTTTAAGATTTTATATTTTTTTCACCATAGTCATGTTTAATTTCATGTGGTCGGATATATATCAATCTTTTATGCTGTTTTGTATTTTACTTGAAAGGGCTTTCCTTCTTTACTACCTGATTTTAAAAACAAAGCAAAAGAAAACAAAAAACAAAAATAGCAATTCCCATGGTTTTCTCCTATACTTTTGTTTATACTGATATTTTGATGTTTGGGGATATAGATGTAAGGTGTGAAGTAGAAGTTCATTTTATTTTTTTCCATTTTTATTTTATTTTTAGCATTAAATAATTATTTTCCCACTGTATGAAATGTTATATTCGGTTTTTAATAAATTGCTCCATATATTTAATACATAGGTAATTATATTATATATCTTCACTTTTAATATATTCATGTACTTGAATTGTTCATTGTTCTACTTATTACGGCCTTATAAAATGAAATAATATCTAGTAAGTTTACTTCACTTTTATTTACTCTGTATTTTTCACAATTTTTGAGTTACTTCCTTTTTTCTTTTTCTCTTAATATCTTTGTGAAAATCATTTATTCTTAGAAAATAGATACAAATTCATTTGCATTTTCTATCAACGAATTATGTACTTAGTTAACAAGGACATTTTTCTTATTTCCCATTCCTTATACATTTTCTTTTTCACTCCTCACCTTGTTATATACTAGCTAGCACATTATAATATTGAGTATGGGAGGGATAAATAGACATCCTCCCTTTTCTTGAACTCAAAGAAAACTTGCACTGTTTTATCGTTGTGATGCCTGATGTAGATTTTTTTTTTTGTAAATACTCTTTATCTACAGAATAGAAATTATCTTCTCTTTCCTGTTTGGTAAATGACTTCTCAAAAAATCATAACTGGATACGAAATGTGATCAGTTTTACTGCAACTACTAAGGTGTGAATAATTTTTATCATTAATATATTAATGTAATGAAGTACAGTGATTTAATGTTGCATTTATATGTATTTTTCTTCTTAGTTTTTTTTTTTACTTATTTTGCTCTTAGAATTTCTTAAGATGGGATATTATGATGCCTTTGTTATGTGCAAGCTGATGCTGTTGAACCACAGTCTCTAGAATTCCATCTCTTTTATGCTTCCCATCAGGGTGGAAATTCTCCCAGTGATCTCTTGGGGAGAATTAGGGAAAGGAAAGCCGCTACCATTTGGTGGTGTGCATGCACCTTTTCTTGTTACTCCATCAAATGATGATGTAGGATCTGTAGATAGGATAGAAGTTGATTCTGAGTTGATGAAGTGGGATATCGTCTTCTTGGGCCAGTTGAATCAGGTGGAGACTCTGCTAAGGAAGACAAAGTCCTCCCTGAAGGTCAGAGACTCCAAGCATAGCTGTGCTTACAATTACTCTCTTCCATTCTTCCTTTTGCACCTGCAGACATCAAGCTTAAGCCCATGCTCCTGGGATTTCAGCCTGTTCGTGGTATTCCCTTCTCTAGCGGTCCTACTTCTCTGATTGAATAATATTGTCTCATGCAAGAATATTTTCAAAACTTGTGAATTATGTGTTGTATTTTTTTCTTTTTAAGATTATATTTAAAAAAAAAAAGATTATATTTATTTATTTATTGTATAAGTAGAAGGGGCAGAGGGAAGAGGGAGACAGAACCCTTAAGCACCCTCCACACTGAATGTGAAGTCTGATCTCACAACTGTGAGATTGTGACCTGAGCCAAAATCAAGAGTCAGATGCTTAACCAACTGAGCCACCCAAGTGTCCCTATATGATAGAAATTTTATCACATATACTTAATTTATCTTAATCTACAGTAAATTTGGTATCTTTATACTCCTCCTGAATAACATAATGCTGTAACAACTCTTATTTCTATGCCTCAGTTGAATAAAATGCCGTGGGAAAGAATATTTTAACTCTGCACTTTGCTTATTTTTATTTATTTCATGAGGAAATATGTTTGGTTTTCCAATGAAAATTTACTTAGATTCATGCCCATATTTATCCCCACTTTTTGTGGTGGTTGTTCTTTCTTGTTCCATCTTAGACGTTCCATCAGAGTTAGCTTTCCTTCAGCTTCTGGTTTGTAATATGAAACTACACATAATGAGGTCCTGCTGGTGAGAAATCCTTTTAGCGTCTTTCTGTTAAACACCATCTAGCTTTTGTTGTAATGCAGGAAAATAACTTTAACTTAGTATAGAGTTCTGAGGTTTGCAGTTATTTTATTGGGCTCATGAAGACAGCATTCCTCATTTAGCTTTCATTGCTGCTGTTGAGAAATCAACAACCGATTATGTTTCTTTTACTCTCTCTCTCTCTCTCTCCCCCTTCTTACTGTTTACATGTTAAAATGTTTCACTTGATTTTGGCATTCTGCAGTTTTATGCTGATATGTCTACATCTAAATTTCTTGGCCTTTATACCTTTATACACTTGGATTTTTTGCATTTCTTGAAAGCGAGTCTTGATGTCTTTCCTCAGTCCTGGAAAATTCTCAATAATTCTTTCCTCAAGGATAATTTCAACCTATTCTTTCTTTTCCTTCAAGGAAGCTGTGACCCAACAAAGAAAACTGTGTCCATCAAAACATAGCTCTGTTCACCATGTTTCTTAACTTCTCTCCTGTAATTCCATCTTCATGTATTTCTAATGACTGTTGATTTTGTCTACTGACTTTTTTTAGTTATTTATATTTCATTTATACAAGTTCTATTTGATCTCTTTTAAATATTTTAGATCACCTATATTTTTTTCACATTTCCTTACATATACTTGCCTTTTTTCCTTTGAAGTTAGTAAACGTTGTTTTCTACTGTCTGATAATTCCTGTGTTCATACACTCTGTAGGTTGTCTTTGCTGGCTTTCATTCGCAGAGAATTCAACACATACACTTGATTAACTTATACTCTGTTGCTGCATGTCATATTTAAAAACCAATTTGAGGGGATCCCTGGGTGGCGCAGTGGTTTGGCGCCTGCCTTTGGCCCAGGGCGCGATCCTGGAGACCCGGGATCGAATCCCACGTCGGGCTCCCGGTGCATGGGGCCTGCTTCTCTCTCTGCCTCTCTCTGTCTCTCTGTGACTATCATGAATAAATAAAAATAAAAATAAAAAAAACAATTTGAGGAGCACCTGGGTGGCTCAGTCAGTTAAGCATCCCACTCATGATTTTGGCTCAGGTCATGATCTCAGGGTTGTGAGACCAAGCTTTGTGTCAGGTTGTATGCTCAGTGGGGAGTCTGCTTGAGATTCTATCTCTCTCCCTGCCTCCCAACATGCTCACTCTCCCCTATAAAATAAATAAAATCTTTTAAAAATTTATTTGAAAAATGGGTAGCCTACAATAAAAGTGCCCTGTTTCTGAGATTAACTGATTTTGCCTCTGTCACACTCAGGTTGGAGGCATTATCAATCAGTGATCACATTAAACAAATTTATAGTTTGAGAGTCCCTAAGCTACTGAAGGCAATGTGCATCTGGGTTGCAAATTTCTGGTTAACCTTTTGGGTTTTTTTTTTAGATTTTATTTATTTATTTGACAGAGAGTATAAGCAGGGGGAGCAGCACTCAGAGGCAGAGGTAGAGGGAGAAGCAAACTTCCTGCTGAGCAGAGAGCCTGACACAGGGCTCCATCCCAGGACCGAGGGATCATGATCTGAGCTGAAGTCAGACGCCCAACCAACTGAGACACCCAGGCACCCCTTCTGGTTAACTTTTGATAGAGGCTTAGCTAAGAGAAGAGGCTTATGTTTTGTGCTTAATTTGGGTAAGGTCTCCTATCAGAATCTCCAACTTTTGAGAGATGGAAATTTCTGCCCCTCTGGTCTTATAAATCACCCAGTGCAAACATTCAAATTTTTCTGAGTTCAGGACTACCACCATGGCAACAGCAGTTTCTATGTTCAACTTCCCTTCAGTTTTGCCCTAGTAATTCCTTAAAATCTTTCTATCCTGAAAAAAAAAATCTTTCTACCCTGAAGTCTTCCCATTCTTCTTCTGTCATGATACAAAAACTTCTGAACATATGAATTAATGGAAATGGACTTGGCAGATGATGTGTGGAGGGAAGAAGCATGGGTGTGATGGGCATTACTCATGTCTTGTGCTCCCTCTGAAGCAGCCCTAAGGATCCAGGTTTGTCAGCTCTGGGTCTTGATGATTGCCTGGGTAAATACATGTGAATTCTATTTTTCTGATTATTTTATCGGTTTGTATTATAACTTTGGATAGTTTTAGTTTGGACTTGGATAGCTTTCTGGTTTTTATAATGCCTCCATTTTCTGTTCACCACCCCCATCTCTTTAACATTTTATTATAATTAGAGAAGGAAATTTTTTTTATCTTTCACATACCCCTTTACCTTCTTTTATTTTTTTTATCTTTCCCTCTTTTAATTGGATGAAATAAACAAAGACATAAGCCAAGAACGTCCTCCATTACATCTGTTATCTTGTAAACACCATTAATCAGGGATTGTGTTTATTTTCTTTACCACTTTATTCTCCACTTGGGTGCATCAATAGGTATTTTTTAGTAAACCTGAGAGAGAAAGCTGGGAATAGAGACAATTAATATATATCTATGCAATAAGAGAAAACTGAAGGCTAACAGTGGGATAGGAGAGTGTTGTATGCACTTTATTTCCAAACCATGTTACAAAAACGTGAATGTCCACCTACTTGGTAATCAGATATCAGATCCTAGACATGCATAATACTTCATAATATCATGTTTACTCTTCACTAGACTATGACAATGTAGGATATATTCTTTCCATTTTAGAGATGAAGAAATAAGATCAGAAATAAGTTGTCCTACAGATCCTTACTGAAAACTGAGATTTAAACTCAGATCTGTCTGGTTATTTTCATCTACATGGAAACTCGGGGTTTAAAAGTAAAAAACAAACATGAAGATCTCTGCTTAGGAAAAAAAAAAAATCACATTGCCAAGTGTACCTAGGTCTCCACTTCTTCTAGACTTTACTAGGAAGTTTGAAAGAAGTACTCCAGGGAACAGTTTGGTGTCTTTAATATTTATCAAACTTTTTTATGTTAAAGTTCTTTGGTTAATAATGCACATTTATTAAATTGATAAACAAACAAACAACCCTTTGTATCCCTGAATATGGCTATCATCAAATGTCACTCTCAAGTTTCCATGCCTACAAATGCCTAAATGAAGCATCATGGACTCTTTATCTAAGATAATCTTGGTGAGCACATTCATATTTTTTCATCACTTGGGCAAAATATTTCAGGTGTGGATAGTCAGAAATTTATCTGGGAATGATGTTGTTTTTCCACTATAGGTACATTCAACTCTATTTCACATAGAGCTCTTCAGTGACTATGAAAATAGTCCTGTGTGTCTGTCTACCTAGTGGGCATTACCAAGTGTGCTAGTTAACATAGCTGTCAGAACTTTAACTCCTGGACTGTTTTGCTTTCCTGTGTTTAAATTGGCAACTTTAATGTTGCTTTACTACACTTTTGCATCTAATTGCCTAGAATTTTATATTAAGCAAAAACGTAATTTCTTTGGAAATATGCATTCAAAAATATATAGAGAATGATATCATGTAGAAAGAATTTGCAAGGGGAAGAAAGAAACTTTAGCAGTTAATGTGTAGCTTTTCTGAATTTTATTTTCCACCAAAATGATTTTCCCCTTATGACTAATTACAATTCCAATTTAAAAATGTATTGCTAAAGGGATTTCTGCATATTTTACTCTAATCTTTTTAAAGAATCAAATGACTGTATTCACAAATATTTGGGGGAAATGTTTAAATTAAAATGTAGCAAAATAGAAAATACAAAACTGTGTTATTAGGAGATTTTAAACTAGGAGTTCTATGCTAATTCATTCAAAGACAATAATTTTGTTTTAAATGGTTTCTTAGAATCCCCAATTATAAATTAGTTTTATTGGAAATCACTTGCATTCTTTCATTTATTTGAGTACCTACCACTTAAACTTAGTTCACTAAGTGGGTCTCCCAATGTCCTGGAAGAGCTAATGCAGCTACCAAAGTTACTGACCCCAAGTTGGGGAAAACCAGACAGAAGGCACACTGGGCTCATCAATCAAAATGGATTCTAAATAGATTATTGTTTAAATGAATTTACAACAGTAAGAAACAGAGTATCTATTAAAACCAATATTATGCTAACCTACTAAATATAAAGTACACTAGAAAATTTAGAAATTTAAATTATTGCCAAGTATTTAGATTTTTCCAAACTAAGCTTTTATTAAATAATGTTGAAGAAATTTTTTTTAATTTTTATTCCACGTGTGTGTGTAACAAAATTTATGAGTCGCCATGAAGATTATTCCACATATCAGTTTTATAAAAAATTATGTGAACCCGATACTACTTTTTTTCAGCCTTTTGATACACATGCCAGTTCTTAGTGTTTATATAATTAATGGCATCCCAACAGACTTGAATTTAATTTGCTAACCACAACAGAGTTAATGTATTACATTTACAACAAAATGTTATACAAAAATTATCAAAATCTTGACTTCAGATAAGTAAATCTGTTGCTTTGCACTCTTTTTGATAAACCAGATTATGTGTTTACTTATTTTTTATATACAACCATTAATTTAGCAGGGACTTTGAGGTTTACCTTGCTTAGATTCCTTTTCAATATAGCAATTTGCTCACTGATATCAATGACCAATGGCCACTGGGTCATTTTATATTCCCAATAGTGAGAAACTCAATTATTTTTTTAAATTTTAAATTATTTCAGTTCATTAGTAGACAGATCTATTTTATGAGTCCCTTTGTGCTATTCCACAAAAATAAAAATCATATCTCTCTTGTGGATATAATATGCCTATAAACTTTTCAACAACCAATCTGTAGGTCAGTAATTTCTATTGATAGGAGGAAACTTTTAAGTGATCTTTATTTAATACATGTAGAATGAGAAAGTAGGATAAAGTATGCTACCCCTACAGATACAAAAAGTCTGCCTTCAGAATAAAGAATGTACATTCTCAATTCCACTAACCTTATAAGCCAGAAGTCAACAATTTGGGAGGAAAGGCCATCAATTTTGTTCTTAGGCATTTGAATATCCACAAAATGCAAGAAAATAACTGGAGCCAGACAGAATCTTGACTTAATCACTTATACTTTTGTGTGTGCATGCATGTGTGTGTGTGTGTGTGTGTGTGTTTAATGAGAACAAATTGAAAAAGCAGCCTTCTCTCCTTGGTCTTCCTCTGTGCCAGAACATGGGCACAGGTTGGAGCAGGCTCATTCAGGTCAGTGTTTGATACACCCAGCTCATCTCCAGGCACTGGCCAGAAAGTGCCTACCAGAGAACCTCTGTTGAGATCCTTCCAAAGACTCCAAGAGCTGATTTAAAGACCACCCTTCACGATTTTCAGTAGGTAGGGGAGAGAGCAGTGGACAGATAATTTTCTCTGTATATTCCCACTTGTGAGTTAAATCTTGGTATTTGTAAAGAGGTGGATGAGTTAGGGTAGCATATACTACCCTTCTCCCACACTGTAACTAGGAAAGCTCCCTCTCATGCTTTTGTTTGTATGTTAGGTTATGTTAGGTTTCCAAGAAAAATGTGATTTGAAAAAATTATGCTGCTTTCATAGACATTTGGAGCGGCTCCTACATTTGCCTGTGAAGAACTTTAGACTTTCCAGATAGCGGGTCCCCTGTTACCATTTAAATCGAGAAACAGGAGTCAGAAATGGCATATCATTTCTGTTCCTAGTGGTTGACTTATACAAACATATTCAAATGAATGAATCTCACTGTGCAAAGTACATCAGGTATACCGATAATTAATTTTATTTTATTATACTTCTATATAATGTGGTAAAAAGATTCTTCTTTCATGAAAACATATTTTGTGGATTCTTCTTCCTTTTCAACAAAACCACAAATGGTTAAGAAAGCATAGAGAAAGTAGAAATTGAGAATTCATTTTATAAACAGAATACTCAGATGCTTATAATTTAAAATAAAGGAAATAGGAAAAGCTAGCAAACAATAAAAAACAACGAAGTACCAGCTACAAAAAAGTTCACTATTAGGGGGCAAGGGCAGAGGCCACAAAGAATAACTTTGTGAGAATATTTGTCTTCAGATTAAAAGTCAAGTGGATATTTGGGGTAGTGGAACATCATCACATCATTCTATCTGAGCTCACACTTGTATCCCTAGCTGTTACCTTCTATTGTTCAAAGACAATGCTCTATAGGGCAGATCAGCTGTGGAGAGACAGTGCGGACCCGGCATGAAAATTTATCTGCTGCAACCCTGCATTCTTGTAATGTTTCTGTGGGTGCCCTCCAGTACAGTGGATAGGAAACACCAAAGTGACTCATTGTGTAATAAATGAATGTACCCAAAAACATGAGGCTGTAATACCAGCCAGAATTACTGATTCAGACTTGTCAAGAAAAACATGAAAGAAAATAGAAAAGGTTTCTCACAATGCCAGCTTAATCAAAAGCCTTGAACATGATAATAAAAACATTGGATGGGAGGAAAAAATGAAGATATCCAGCTGGTTTCCTGAGTGGAATGAGATAAAGTTTGGAGGAAATATGAATTCTGTAAGTAAAGGGTATGGATGTACAGTCCAAATTGCTTTGTACCTCAAAATCAAGTCTTTAAAGTGAATTATAATACCAGTACTTATCTCTCAGTTTACCTGACATTTGTAAAATAAATAGAATCATTATTTTTAAAAGCACATCAACTGAGCTCAGCTAGAATTTGAGTTTGATTATAGGGAATTTTGGGTCATTCATTTCTAAAGTTATTTGCATGCATTGATGGGCTCGCAGGAGGAATTATGCCATATGTTGGTCTTTTGTTGGGAGAGAGGATTGTCTGAGAGCACATAAAGGAGTCTGAGGCACCAGGAGAGATCCAAAAGTAAAAGTAATGAAGCCCTCCCTGTCTTTTTTTTTTTTTTAGGGACTGTTTTGAGCATCAACAGAGAGAAAGTGCAAATTAGAAATTTGGAGTGGCTACTCCTGTGATAGATTTCTTTTCTGAGTCTCTGGCAAATAAGTGCTATTTTAGGGCACACAAGATAAAGGAGGGAGTAAAGAATGGGAGGGAGGAGTTTTTTTTCCTTCCCTGCTTGTGATAATTGTCATGTGTCACTTGCCCTCAGTCTGGTAGCTGTGGGACAATGCTAGGAGTCAACAGCACCAGTGTCCTACACAGTGCTATTCATATGGAAATATCTAAGAAGCTACAATAAGATAGTAAGAAAGATTGTAGGAAGAGTCCATAGGAGACACTATTCAAGCAAATGCTAGGAAAAAGAAGAGAATCTGCAGGGGACTGAGCCTCTCCAGACACATCTCAGGATCTGTAAGGAGAATTCTATGCACTTTTTACAAATGCAGACCTACTACTATGATGGTTTATTTTATATGTTAAATTGGAGCAACATGCCTAGAAAGTTGACCAAATGCACTAATTCATATATTGCTATCAAAGTATTTTTAAGATCAGATAACATACAGATAACTGTATGTCGCATCAGTTATGGGACTACCCTCCATAACCTAGACAGGCCCCATCCAGTCAGATGAATACCATAAAAGAAAAAGAGTACCATCTCCCCAGGAAGAGAGAATCCTAACACCAGACAGCCGTAGGGCCCAGGCTGCAGCTATAAGTCTTCCCTGAGTCTACACTCTGCCTGCTTGCCCTGCAGATTTCACAGGTGCTAGCACAACATAGCTTACTGGGTCTATTTCTTTGAAGGACCCTGATTAATATACCTACTATGGACAAGCTCTTTATATATATCATTTCTAGCTTTTAATAGCCTGTCAAAATATTCATTATACATCACCATCCTCTCTTAATGGATGAGAATACTGAAATTCACAGAAACTGAGCAACCTAACAAAATCACAGAGCTAATACATCATGGAGAGAAAATTAAGGCCATGTAACACTTGGAGATTCTAGAATGAGAATATCCATGTGCTACATTTGCTATGTATTTGACTAAACAAGAGTTTGTATCACTGTAAAAGTCCCAAAGTATATATTTTTATTATTACATACACTATAAATATCTCTTATTAGATTAGGCTATGTAAATTCTTGTAACTCATTCAGGAAATCCACCAAAAAGATACCAAAATACTTTGCAAAATAATATTAACAAGATAATCAAATAAGGAGATGATGTTTTTCTCCTGTATTTATTATGTTATTTCAAGGAAATCCTGTCATGTAAGTTCAATGGAAAGTAGATACTATACTGTAGGATGGGTATAAATACCTTTATTGTTCATTAATTAAAATTATGTTTTAAACTATATGGAAAGAAACTTTTTCAAGGGAAATGATCAATTCTCAATGAAAAAAAATCAACCTATTGGGTGTACAATGTACTATCTTCAATCATGTGGATCTCCACGGGACTTTCTGATATTAAAACTTCATTTAAATTCCATGAATAAAAATGCAGGTGACATGGTCTCCTGTGACTAGGAGAATTATGTGTTTATTGGCCTTCAGCCCATATGACTGTAGGGAAATACACATACATATGTGTGTGTGTGTTATATAATCATGTATCATAAATTATATATGTATACATATGCCATATGTGTATGTATATATAAAATATGCTTTATATATTTTTAAGTTCCTATTTAATGAATAGAGATAAAAATACAAGCTTCATCAGATTTACAGCAAAATCATGCCTTGATGATAGCAAGTCCTCTCGAAAGGTTGAAAGAATACTTCATTTCTGTAGACATCCAATGCTTAGTGTGAACAGAAAATTGAAACTCAGGGCACAGTAGATTTACCACTTTCTACTTTTTCTCTTTTTTTTTTCCACTTTCTACTTTTAATAAGACTCACTTTGAGGAAAAAAAGAAAAATTACATTTTTATAAACTAAAATATTTTGTATGATTTCATGTAATATGTATTTGTCTATGTTTACCAAGACATAAGTTCATAGAAATTACAGAAAATATCCTACTTTAGTACATCTCTTTAAAAATTTTAAAATGCCTTAAAGTATTTAAATACTTTAAAGATAAAAATTAAAAATTTTAAAAGAAGAAAAAAATATCAACATTTTGCAATCCATAACTTTTTTGGCAAGGACCAATCATTAGAAGCTAAAAACCACTGAGTGAAAGTTTTTGGGATAAAGGACATTGCCACAAGGCAACAACATTTGACTTATTATCTGCCTCCCCCCCTCAAAAAAATGTACTTTCACAATGGAGACACTTGGAAACCACCACTGTAGCCATGTCATTAAATTTAGAGTCACCAAGTAAATTTAACAATTCCACCAACAGTATAGCAACATGAAATTATGTACCTCTTGTTACAATGTCCTAAGTACATAATATCACCTATATACTATTCTTACCAACTGTAACTGTAAACATAAGGACACAATGAGACATATCTAGAATACAGGACACTTTAAAAACAACTATTATAGACTTCAGAAAGTCTATGTTTTGGAAACCAAACCAAACCAAACAAATAAAAATCCATTTTCGACTGAAAGAGAGTAAAACGAGAGAAAAATAAATAAACAAAAAATGCAATGCATAAACCTTGATTTTCATCCTGGATCCAAAACAGACAGACAAACAAGAAAATAAACCTATGAATAAATGTGTATATTGGATGGCATCATTAAATTATTATTGATTTTCTTATGTGTTATTAAAAGCACTTTGATTATCTAACTGCATATTCTTCTTCTGAGTATCAAGATTTTAATAAGTAAGATTTTAATAACTTGAGAGAGAGAGAGAGAGCAGGAACGTGAGGGAGAGGCAGATGGAGAGGGAGAAGCAGACTCCCCACTGAGCAGGATGCCTGATGTAGGACGCGATCCTAGGATCCCAGGATCATGACCTGAGCCAAAGGCAGACACTTCACTGACTGAGCCACCCAGGGGCCCCAAATATCAAAGTGTTTAGGGAGAAAGGGTCATGATTTCTATAATGAACATATTTAAAGAGTTTATAAAAATACCTGTGGCTCTGTGTTTTGTGTGTGTGATATAAGGTAAAGAACAGAAAAGAATATAAAAGCAATAAAAATGAAGAGACAATGTATCCAAACTAAAAGAAGGAAGGAATACTAGTGTTTTACTGAAAATTTCATTTTGCTTGGTGATTTCACATATTTTTCTAGGAAAGAAGTGGCTGAGGATTATCAAAAATATTACACTGTGAGTCCCCTGAATGTGTGGGTGACAAAGTCAGCACCTGTGTTCTCAGAGTTTGGTCAAGAGTCAGCATAGTACATAGTCCTACAGTGCCCTCCTCTCACCTCCCCATAGAACCCTAGTATGAGGGTAGAAGTCCTTACCAGAGGAGCCAGCAGCTTCATGGAGAGTGGAGCTCTGTCCTCAGCTTCAATTTGTACCAAGAGGAAATCACTCTGCTCCTATTGTTGGTTATGTTTGAATGGTCATAAAGGGCATCAAACAAAACTGAGTGTAGAGCTCTATGATCATTATTATAGCTGGAAAAACAACTCACTCAGGCTGTATATCTGCTGAGAAAGTTCATTATCTTAGGTAAGCAAAATTGAGAGAACAAAAAGGCATCATAACAGCCAGAAGCAGCAAAGGATCTCTTTAGAACTGGGTAAACCTCCAATTCAGTACCGTCTATCAACACGCTCCTCAAAATCAAAAATGTGCTCATGCTCATGAAAGCCAGAATCAAAGTATCAAAGGCCACTCCGAAGGGATGTTATTACTCAGAATTATGTGAGCATTTCCACTGATAGAACAGCTTACATTGTTATCAATTTAGTGGGAAAATTTACAACTTTAATGGTCCTTTTGGGTCATATCCAACACTAAGACCTTTCTGGTTTTTCTTTTGTTTTGTTTTGTTTTTACTATTTGTGTTTTCATTTCTGAGTTGATTTACAAAGTTTATTTAAAACTAGTACAAGTTTTCTGTTACTGAATTTTCATTATAAATGTAAGCATTCATCAGTTTAGGACTGATAAAATAAGTAGGTGATACAAATAATGAGTGAAAAATCAACAAAAATTCAAAAATATCTTGAGAAAATGTTATATTCTCTGACATACCCCTTATCTACAAAGCAGGATCTTGTATTTCAGGGTCATAGATACATGATAACCAACAACACCCAGCACTCAGACCACAATGCTGTTTGCACTGCCATCTCGCATACCAAACCAAGATATAACTTCCTGATTTAATGCAACACATAAAGGGAACATTTCAAATACCATATATTTCAGGCTTATATAAATGCAAAAGGTATAGATTATACCACCTGGTAACTTGCCCAGTGCCTTCAATGACTTCAGAGACCTACCTGAACTTCCCAGAAGTATCAATTAAATGGGGTCATTTTTCCCTCTTGATTTTACTTAGTTGTTTCACATCACTGATGATCGTTAACAACTGCCAGTATTGATAATTCTCCTTCAGTGTGTTTGAGGAGTATTATCCAACTCTGATATCATGATTTGTGAATGTGTTTTTACAGAGGAATCCTTTCTGAAAAGATATCAATCATTACATTTATGATTTTTTCCAGATACCTTAGTCAGACAATAATGTGGTCACAAATGAAAATACTCTGTCTTTAGGATAGATATAGTATATATTCCTGCAGTGGTCAAATTCATTTACCAAAATCTTTAATGTCATTCCAAATATATAAAAATATATTAATATATATTATAGGTAGTAGTAGAGTCATTTAATTAATAAAGCAGCTCGATCTATGAAAGCTTAAAGTAGCTCACATAAAACTCCATGAAAGAATATAATAAAGAGATGAGAGAATAGGGTAGAAATTTTAAAACACATCAGCATTGTTGTTCATTGTTGTATTCCTTTAATTCTATTTTAAAAAATCAATGTATTTTTCTTACCTGATATCATTATCTTTTCTCTGCAAACAACCAAGCAACAAATCCAAACAAACAAAGATCCCTGATGTACAAGAAACCCAGGGTCAACTCATTCCGTGACAATCATTCATTTTTAAGACAGAAAAGGTAGTGAAATTTTATCTTTACCTACTTTACCAGTGGCCTCTGGCCCCGCCAGGCACTGTTTCCACTGAACATGTGAATCCATACCACCTGAAGATCACTTGGCTTTCTGCTCCCACAGCTTAAGAGTTGCCACATACTTGGGTTCCACAATCAAAATTGTAACAATGCACATGCAACTGCTTAGGCATTTATCTTTCAAAGAAAAGTATCTTGCCTGAGTGGGTGGTCCTTGGATTCTCCAGAGTCAGCAATGCCACGGACCAGAATTTGCCTCCTCCAAGGAAAGTCAGATATTGAAACAAGTATCACTCTGGACTCTTGTTACGCTCTTGGTGAGTTCTCCTGAAGCCCCTGGGTTATACTCTTGGAATTACTTTGTCACGTGCACCTTCAATCCATCAATTTCCCAAACTTTGTGAAGATCAGAGTTATTATGCTTGCAGGAGCCCCCTGAGATCTTTGTGCAAATGAGTTCTCTCCTAACCTAGAGCCCTAATAACAACAACAAAAAGACAAAAGATCTTGGGATCTTGAAACAGCACAGACATATATGGGAGAACCACTCAAGTGATTCTCTTTTTCCCCTCATTAATAAAAATCTTTTCCAAGGTAACTTCTTTGTGAACCTTTTAAAAGGTTGGCATATATTTTTAATTATATTTCCTCAGATGTCCAATTATTATTAAAAAGAAGAAAAATAATAAATCTTTGGCAAGATTAACACCAAACATTATTACCAAATGAGACAATGCAGCTGCTAGGGGTTGACTGAGAAAAGGAAGCCTTCATTTCCTAAAAGATATAGCAAGGATGAAATGCACAGAATCAGATCTTTTGTGATATCCATAAGATGAAATGAAACCTTTGTTTAGACAAAGAACAACCTCTCCTTTATAATGAGAGCATGGTTAGTAAAAAGGAAAATGTATGTATTATAGGGAATGACTTCCTTAAGAATGCCCATTCAAATAGGTGCAAAAAGAAATTGTATGTGATATAATCATGAAGAGTATATTGAAAGGATACAAGCATAAGTTAACATTTTGAGGCATGAACAGTCTTTCATCGTCCATTCATGTCAAAGGATAGATTGTCAAGAAATGTGAGGAGTTTGAGATTTTGAATAACTTGCAAATTAAACACTGAAGCAGTCCACAGCTGTACAGCTGTGGAGAGGAGACAATGAGTCCCACAGAACAATATGAAGAGGATCAGATGGAACCAGTATTCATAGGAGATTCACGTTTTGGGAGAGGAACTGAGTTCAGGGAACCTGAATTTTTATAATGTATATGAAGCATGTCTAACTTTTGCTCCACAAGGAGACACAATCTCTCTTTTCTCAGGCTGTTAACTACATAAACAACTTTGAAAAGATAGTCCTAGGACACTTGGATGGCTCAGTGGTTGAACGTCTGCCTTTGGCTCAGGGCATGATCTCTAGGTCCTGGGATTGAGTCCCACATCAGGCTGCTCTCAGGAAGCCTGCTTCTCCATCTGACTATGTCTCTGCCTCTCTCTGAGTGTCTCTCATGAATAAATAAATAAAATCTTTTTTTAAAAAAAAGAAAAGATAGTCCAGAACAAAAGGGTAGTCAATGCCTGACTCGAAAGATGTCCAAAAACGTGAGCGATAAGTTGTCTCTAAATGGAATATATCCAGAGAAAGCAGAACAAGCTAAAGCTCATCACTTTCAGTGAGAGTGAAGCAAGATTAGAAAAGATGTCTGGAACTGTGTTGATTTCACCTACTGTATAGGCAGAATTAGATTAGAAAATTATATAGCATAAAATGTATCTACCGTAACATTATTATGAAAAGATTAATGCCACTGCTAATTTAGGAGAATCCTTCCAGTTGTCCAATGTAATATTAAGGCAGAACACCTGTCCTGGCAGTTGCATGAAGGTAGACCAATGATTCTCAACTCAGGGTGAGTTGGCAACATCTGAATATACTTGGGATTGTCACAACTAGGTGTGCTATTGATATCTAGTAAGTAGAGGGCAGGAATGTGCAAATTCTATGATGCATAGGATAGTCTCTTACCACAAAGTCTTATCGAGTCCAAAGTCAATAGTGTGAAGAATGAAAACCATAATGCATGCTTGCCTCAACTCAATAATCAAGCCCAATTTCAAATATTCTGGAATAATCTTGTTTAAACTATAGAATCATTGGGAAAGTATTGACCCAGAGAGTTTGTATTCGTTTCTATTGGGCAAATAAAAATATGCATTCTACTCTTCATTTTACTTAAATATGAGTATTTACAAACCACTTTTAGAAACTTTTTAGATATATTCCGAATGCAGCCATTTAAATAAAGATCATTCCCCAATTCACAATTATATTTCACATTAGACACACATTGCAATGGGATGGAAAATAGATTTAACTCTCAATCTTTTCACGAAGGAATCCTAGAATAATCACCTAGCAGCTGCTTGTCCTTGGGAAGACGACATACATGTTTGACTCTCAGTTTCTCAGCTTTCAAATGGGTCAATCATAGTATGCAATATTAACACTGACTGCAAAGACATTGTGAGAATTAATTGAAATATGGAATGGAAAAATGCTTTGTGAATTCTAAAGCTGCTAATATCAGCTGAGATTTTTAGGGCAACTTTTTCCCTTGACATCAAAGAGACAGAGTAATGATAAATGACCTCTTCTCCTTCTGCAGGATCATTGATTTTTGAAGTCCTCAAGGACTGTAATGATAGCCTTTTTATTCTTCTTCAGTGGGTTTTAGTTTACCCTATTTTGAAGGCCAGGTATGTGCAACTATAGAAAGTAACCTGTCAAAATCAGAATTTCGATGGAGCTTCATAACATTATATTCCATTTCTGAGAGCCTCTCAAGCTGGGAAAATTCAAGACTAAGCATATACCAGAGCCCACTCGGAAACAGAGTTACGTATGTCATTTCTGTTTGCTTGTGATATAATTCTTTTCCTTTTCATTGCAAGAGAAGCAATGCCTTGACGGTCTCATGGATTTGATTAATTAAATGTGTCTTTCACAAATCCAGTTTTTACAAGAATGCAGTGATGGCAAAAGAACCAAAGAAGCTTTTAAAATGATGGCTAAAACAACCTAAGTGGACTAAGGCCTTGAAATTTTATAAAACCCACCAGACACTCTTCCTACGTAACATATCAGTTGTCCAAATTATACTTCGTTAGTGTAAGTACAAGAAGAGCATGCACTTCTTGCACAGGAATATTACACCGGCTGACCACAGATTTTCTGTGCTGCTTATCCTGGCTCACCACAAACATTTAAGAAGTGTCCAAGAAGACCACAGGGGTCTAGTTTCAGAATTACATATAGAAGACTCCAATCACCCTTTCTGTTCCATGGATGGTGTCAGCCCCAGTTGCTGATTAAACTGAGGTCCAGGGAGACTCTACATAACAATGAAACTGGAGAAACTGTCTTCCAGCTCTGCAGACCTGGAGTACCATGATGATCAATCTGATTGACACTGAATGAGAGAAGTTTCTTAATATCATTCTACATAAATTGTGGGAGCCACCTGAATTTACAATGACTTATTATTCTCCTGATATGTATACTTTGGAGTCCTTTTATAATCATTAACAGGATGGAACAAAATAATAATAATAATAAATAATAATAATAATAATAATATCATCTCACATGCTTAGGTACATTTGTGTAAAAAAAAGATATTACTTTGGTTAAGATTTTTAATTTGTGAAACTGTTTAAAGGAACATGGCCACTGTTTTTCTTTATAATAAAAAAACTGATAAGCAAACTGAACAATATAAATACCTGAATTCATTCAACCCATTTATTCTCAAAGATGAGAATTCCTTGTATTTTCCACAGGTTATAGAATTCAGGGGGACAGCTGTACCCATGAACTTACCTGTTCCTTTAGAAGAGAATATTTCATATTTCTTATAATCTTTTCTGAATTGCTTAATCTTGTGAAAGTACCGGAACTGATTTGAATCAACTCTGTTCTTTTGAATTAGACAATGTACTTCAGGTTTATGGGAGCAACACCTGAGCTAAATGATAAATCATAATTATATCAACAATATAGATTAATAAAAATATTGAAAATAAACACTAAACTTTTCTCATGGAATTATGTTACCTTAAGGAGTATCCTTTTGAAAATTTCAAGTGG
Source organism: Vulpes lagopus (assembly GCF_018345385.1). Classification (NCBI taxonomy): domain Eukaryota; kingdom Metazoa; phylum Chordata; class Mammalia; order Carnivora; family Canidae; genus Vulpes; species Vulpes lagopus. The sequence continues at coordinate 6,728,788 of NC_054839.1, read as the reverse complement.
ATCTTAAGTCCCATATCTTTGCAATGATTTTTCTTTCTCACAGAGGTTGATGCCAATAGTTAAGATCAATAATTATGATATGGAAAATAGGCTATCTATACCAAGAATAATGAACTCCTTTTGTCAATATTCTGTATTTTAAAATCTTTTTATGTAAATTTCTTCATAGATACGTACAGATTTAACTTTTGGGATCCTAAATAGATCAAACAGAAGTTATAATTTAATCTTGCTCTACGTCTACAATTTCTACCTATAGAACAAAAGAAACAAAAAGTTGGGCACCTCTTTTGTTGTCTGAAATAGGCAGTGACAGTCTCTAGGAGGACCTAGTCACAGAGCAGGTGTGGTTCCCTTCCTTCCTGTACCTGGGCTTTCTGATCCTGGTAAAGTGGGCAACACCAGCCCAGATGCTCAGGTGCAGCTGACTAAGTGGAGATTCCCAGCTCTAGGAGAAGTTCCACAAGCAGTAGTACTCCCCGATGTCTAGATGCTGTCGAGGAATTGCAGAAAGGATCATATAGGTCAGCCTATGCCACAGAGGGAAGTAACACTGACAGACTGTGATAAGGGACTTCATATGCTACTAATACGACAGACACTGATAAGGACAGCCTTTAGATAGAGTGAGAGAGTGATCAAGACTGAGAAAGAGTACTGATGAACAGTGGGAGGCATTTAAAGGCCAAGGTAAAGAATTTAAGGATGTTAAATGACAGATGTACTTCTGTAAAAAAAACAAAACCAAAACCAAGACCAAAACCAAAACCAAAACCAAAACCAAAAAATCTCCCACAAGATCAAAAGATCTTGGGGCACCTGGTAACTCAGTGGTTGAGCACCTGCCTTAGGCTCAGGGTAGGATCCTGGCTGGGGTCCTGGGATAGAGTCTCACATCGGGCTCCCCGCAGGAAGACTGCTTCTCCCTCTGCCTGTGTCTCTGCCTCTCTTTGTGTGTCTCTCATGAATAAATAAATAAAACCTTTAAAAAAAATTTTTTTAAAGAGAATGTACTGATTTTATCTGGAAATGAAAACATCTATCCTGCATATTGCAATTGAGAAATAATAAATAGTGCATTCTCAGGGTTTGCTGAGGGGGCTGCCTGTTTTTGATAAATTCTAGAAATCTATATTTATTTAGTTTACAAGATTCTTAGACCAAATTAATCACATGATTATACATGTACACACTTCAGTATCAGAGATGTCTGTATATGATTTCAGGTTAAGATAAAGGAATCCTCTCCCTGGCTTAGTTTCTTGGGGGAAAAATGAGAATAAATATTCTTACCTTGAAATGCAATTAGGAAGTTTAAATGTAATAACATATGAAAGTATCCAGTGTTATTTTCTTTTCCGTCAAATATAAGAGACATTCAATATTATGAATAGGGAGGTCAACCATTTCTCCAAAAGATTTAGGCATTTTATTCATTGGTAGCAAAAATTTTCAGCTTTGAGTAAGGTTTAAGGAACAGAATGGACATATCTATTATAAAATAAAAGTAGCTATATGCCAATACTGTTGCATGTTCTATAAATATATTTTATGTTTCTGGTAAAGTCTGGCTACATAGTACCAGCCACTCATGGTACAGAAACTATGCAGTGAATTGGCTGCTCACTTCAGAGGTGCAAATCACAATGAATAGCAACTGTCATCAAAACAAATTTTCCTGCTTGCGTAGCAAACATTCTGGGGTGCAATGCACATCCTATTAGGGACCCTTCAAGAGGTACAGGAGCTATGCCAGCCCCTGAACTCCAAGCCCTGTGATTGCTTTCACAGTTACATGGGGCTTCTCACAAAGGTAAGCAATGGGGTGTAGCTGAGAAACTCACAAAGGTAAGAGGGGAGGATATGGATGATGTGTGAGTCCAGTCAGTGTGCTTCGTTCCCAGACAGAAGGCTGAAAGGTGGGGTGGGCTTACACTTGGAGGACCACCCTGGTTCAAAATCTTCCCACCTCAACAGCCAGCCCTTTGGACCGGTAAATATGAGTCAACAATTTTTCCTTTAACAAATGTTTGCGTATTAGAGAAAGCTTACTGGCAAGTTAATTGCTCTGTTCGGTTAAAACCCAGCAAAAATCAGTAACACTCTGAGAATGGGAATTCCTTTGACTGGAAAAGAAGTTGAAGGACATGTGGACATTCCAGCCTGGGGCAGAGAGGTTTTTTGTTGTTGTTGTTGTTTGCTTTTTGTTTTTTTGTTTTTTGTTTTTTGTTTTTAGTAAGCTTCATGCTCAACGTGGGTGAGGCTTGAACTTAAGCTCCAAGATCAAGAGACCCATGCTATACCACTCTACTGACTGAGCCAGCCAGGTGTCCCTAAAGGCAGCTTAGGATTTTCTTACTTAGAGTAGGCTCTACTCCCAACATGGAGCTTGAACCCAGGCCAGGGAGTTTTGGTGAAGGCAGCCTTTGAGCTCTGGCTCTCAGGAGCATGAAAGGTGCACCAGAAACAGGAAGAAGAGAACTGAAAGTTTGTAAAGATGCTTTTTCCCCTCCCTTTATAATAGAAGCAATCAATTCAATATTATGTGTGCTGTACATGTAATGACTTTAAATTAATGCATATTTGTTTCAGATTTATTACACTGCATTCTTATGTTCCTCATTCTTAAGTTACAAGACATGGAGTTTGACAGTAATTACCAAGTCCCAATATTTAAACAGAAGGAAATTAAATAGCTCTACCCTTTAAATATGAGGCACTTTGCCTAAATAAAAAATGAAAATCCTCTGGGGTTTCTGGATTGTCTTTTAAAAATAATTTCCTTTTGATGAGTTTGCCGGTAGGTCTGTTTGTGCCATAAGCTGTACTTTCTCTGCCTAGAGAAAGATGCCTAGAGCAGAGCCTCATGTGGACTGGGCACTTGTGCAGTTTCCTTCCCTCTTTCTTCTAGGTCTCTTGGGCCCTTGTTAGGGTCTGAATAGACACATATATTTTGCACGTGTGGGTGTTTAGAAAATGCCATTTGATGATGATGATAATGCTCTGAAAGTGAAAGTTTTTTCATCAGAAAAATGTGTGCATGTTGGAGGCTTTTGGTTAGATTCTTTTGATTTCTTTTAAAAATAGGATGGATTTGCTCATCTGTTGGGGATGGCTAAAGGGGAGTCTTGTCTAAAGGCAGAGAAAGGAGGGAACAACTCCAAGGTTGCTTCTAATTGTATGAGTCCATGAAGTAGGATCATTGCCTCTAAAGAAAAAGCTGGAAGGTTCAGCATGTAGAAGATGGTGACCAGCTGTGCTGTCTCCTCACTGATGGCAGAGGAAGAAATGTATTTAAACTTGAATGTGAACAATCGTGGCTTCAAAGGGAAAATTTCCTGATCCCAAAGGAATGTCAAGACCAAGCATGAAAGATGTAGAGAATGGAGTCAGTTCACCTTCCCCCTCTACTCAAGGTTGAGGATAACCTTTCCATAAAGCAGTGGAGAATGCACCTGAATTTCTTTTCTTTTTTTATATTTCTCAGCATTGATCTCTGATGTCTTAAGACAAGTTACAGTTCTATGAATTCTTCAAAAGAATCCCCAGAAAACATGGTGATGTAGCTCGACCCACAAATCCCAAGGTGGCTTGACACTTGTTATGTAGCATTTGTGAAAAGTAACCTAAAGGTTAATGGGTATAAATAGGATCCACTAGAAATGACTTCAATGTGCTCTTACACTTCCAGGACTACGTGTGGCATAAGATTGATCATGGGTTATGAATTGTACTGAGTTATTAATTTCAGATGTAAAAATTTGGGCATTAAAATACTATATTAAGGTCATTTTCTCCAAATCTTCCATTTTAGGTAAAAATTACATCAATTCATATTTTTAAAAGTTTTTTTTTTTTTTTTTTTTTTATCTTAAGGCTTTTAGAAATACTTGAAAATAAGACTCGGTTATCCAGAAATTGTACTAGTATTTTGGTCAAGAATATCTTCCTACCCCTCAGAAAAAAGGGAGTAACTGATAAAAGTATTAATAATTACTTATTATGAGGTGTGAAACAATATGAAAAAAATAATCAAGAATACCTATAAACCCTATAGTAAGCTGATTATTTCTAATATTTTCTTTATATTTAACAACTCAAAAAACATCTTTTACAAAATATCAATATCAAAAGAACTATATAATTTAACATATATACCTTATGAACAAAGGTCTGTATGTCCATATGGACAAATATTCATACATATATAAATTTAGTGTGACTTTATTAGACCCTAAAAAATGTATCAAATAGGATATAAGGTTAACATTATAATCCAGAGCAAAACTTTCCAAGCATTACTTAAGAATTTAACACACACATTTACACACAATATTGCTTGAGACACTTTTTAATCACTGGACAACAAAAACCTACATTTCACTTGAATGGTCATGGATTTCAGAATATCTGAATATCATCAGTTGTATTGGTCAAGATGCACTAAGCTACAGGTAATAGAAAACAATGTAGCAATGAGAAAAATACATCCCATCTTGTCACTAAAACAACCTAAGTAGGGTGGTTCAAATGTTGCCTGTTGGCACTGCCAACTGCAGAATTTGGTTCCCCTCATGCTCTCAGTCAATGGACTCCAAACTTCTAGCCATTCCATGTGCACATGATTATCTGCAGAAGAACTGTTCCCCTGCTATGTCCTTCTACTTGCCAAAAGGAATCTTTTCTACGAAGTCCTCCAGAAAAAGGGTTTTCTTGAATGGCTTCAGGTAGTTGAATTTTACCCATGGACTGAGGATAACGTCCTCTTCCACAAACACATGGCTACATGGGGGAGGGTGCCAAGGAAGAAAAAAGGAGGCTGTGGAGTAGGTCACAAGAGTATATCCAAAATATAAATATTTCCTTTTATTTGTTAAGCCATAATAGGATAGAAATTAACCTTTTCTGCATATCCATATAGATATACCAAAAAATAAAAACAGTAATAAAAGTAAACCAGAGAAACCATACTAGTAATCATTCAGATCAAGAAACAGACACCAAGTCTCTCCTAATTCCATTTGCTTACTGTGCCAGCCATATTGATCGAAAGTTGCTTTTAAATTATGCCAGACTTTTCATACCATCAAACCAAGATGTAGTCATCATTTTTTCTATGCTTTGCATCCAGAAGTAAAAATATTAAAGTTAATAAAACCAAATTCTTTGTATTTACATTTATTCAGTGAACTAGAAAATAGCTTTTTTTTACAAAGAAACATTGGTGTTTTTGGATGTTTTGTCTAAAGAATATGATTATAAACTTCAATATTCCATCTATATAATTATGTGTTACTACCGTAAGATTATAATTTGATCCTGATTAAAGAACATTTTGTTCTTAATGCAATATGCTATTTGGTAATTTTTCTACTAGCCAAAGAAAACAGATTGTTTAAAATTCACATAAATTTGAAATGTGTTTATATTTTAGACATGATTGGCATTGGTATTTGCTTTAAGTTCCCTGAACGTCAACACTATTCCCATTCCTGAATATGCATGTGGGAAGAGGGAGGGGAATTAGATGAAGAAAGGAACACTGATGATTTTACTATAATTTCCCTTAGGGGTCAGAAAATAAACAGACTCTTACTTTTTTCTAAATTGATAAAAATACAACAAAATTAATAGAAGACTTAAAGGATAGACAATATTACCATTGAACATAGAAAAAAAAGATTGCTAAAGATATTAAATTGATTTTTACCCCTTAAACAGCAACAAGCATATATATTGGATTGAACTGCCAGTACAGCTCTTCAATATGAAACAACTTTTCATAGCAAATTTCCAGAATCAGGTAATACATTTCAGAGCATATAGGTGGAGTGACAATGACTGTTTATTTTCTACCTGATATCACCCACACACATACCTAACAAATGGAAGATGAGTGGCCCAGCACATATGATACTCATGCTGCCACTTTCCAAGCCTATCTCTTAGGCATGACCAAATGACCCAGGTTCTGCCAATAAGATATAGATGGGATATAAATGGAATACTGTTAAGGGGGTTGCCAGGAAGGCTTTTTGCTTTCCTGTTGAGGAAAAATCAGTGATCCTTTCTCCCGTCCTCTTCTTGTTTTGGATTCAGGCATGAAGTCTCCAATCAGCAGAAACCATTGTGTTTCAGTCCTACAGAAAAGGACAGGGAATTAGGATATGATAGCATTCACATCATTGTTAGTCATCTAATGTCAAAATCTGCCTGCATCCTGGGAAAAATGAATCCTCATTTGTTAAAACACTGTGAATCAGGTTTTGTTTTGTTTTTTCCTTGTAATTGAACGCTTTCCAAACTGATATAGATAGTTTTAATTACATAGCTACAAAGTTATAAGAAGTATTGTGCATTCATCTATTTATAAAAATGTCGACAGTTACACAATCCAGTCATCACAGATCACATCAGAATTGATATTTGTTTCAGGTAGACTCACATGCAAACTGCCTCATGAAACACAGGAAAACTAATTATTTAGTAGATTTAATATCATTACCAAATTCTATGGTAAAATCATAATTTTATATTTGACTATTATCATATCACTTTGATCGTGTCCTGAAAACACAGAACTTGTGGGGGGTGGCTTCATTACTTGAAGGTGCATTTTTTTTGAGAGAGGGAGTTTTATCTTCCATCAGAATTTAAGAAATTTTAAGATGGCTATATTGTATAAAACACAAATTTCTCTTAGTCTGGTATACTGTCTCTGGCATTTATAAAAGCCAATTATTTAGAAAAAACATAAGCTATTCCTAGGTACTAAATGAAATACCTATCTGCCATTTCTTAAAGAGAACAGTAGCTCACTGCTTGCTTAATGATTCATTCACGATTAAGTGGTGACATCAGAAAGGGGTCAGGAGTTTAGGCTCGGGAGTCAGACCCTTAATTACACATGATCTCAGGCAAGTTATTTGCCTCTTCAGTTCCCTTTTTGCTCATCTTTAGGCACAGGCTAGAAGTAGAAGTACCTGACTTACATGGTATTTAGGGGGATTAAATGTGTTAATAAATGTATAACACCTAGGACAGTGACTACTTTATTGTATTCACAATTAGAAAGACAAGAAAAAAGCCAGCCATTTTAAAAAGCTGGTATTTGCATGAACTGATCAACTTAAAGAAAGATTGGATTCCTTTTAGAAACAGAGTCTCTCCTTTTGTTAGACAAAACAGATTTGCTGGCACTCTCATTTAGAGGGGAGATTCAGTGTGTGTAAAGCCTGGATGCATTAATGGATTTGTCGAAGGACCGGTGCTGGCTACAGAGGGAGGAAGAAAGAAAGAAGGAAGGTTGCTCCAAAATAGCTAGTGAGATAGTCTCTTAGGGTGAAGTGAACACAGATGATACGCTGAAAACAAACTATAGAGATGAGGTGATATCTAAGAAGTAGGAACAGGAAGTGCCCATGAGAACATGAGCCAATTGCAGAAGGTATGGCACAAAGGATTTGGGAAGCCATGCAGCCTACTTGCAACATGGTGGTGGAATGGAGGTGATTGTTGTATCTCTACCTTATAAAAGGGAAGGATTATTATAGCTAGTTGGAAATTTTCAGGGATTTCTAGGTTGGAAATATACATATTTATTTACACTTTACTGTACTTTCTTATTTCTACTAGTTATTTTGCTCAGTGGTTTCCCACTTGGGTTGTACTATGAGTGTATAGACCTTGCTCAAATAGTTATTCTTGGCCGTTCCCATTCTGTAGGATCACTAGTCATTATTTTGACCTCTGCTCATTTGGGATGTCTCCTTAATTGCTCTTTTCTTTGGGTCTTTCCTTGTTTCATCAGTCAGGTGTTTGCCTGTATTTTCTGTGCAATTATCTAGACTGGCCAGTAGTGATCCTCCTGGACAAAACCAAACAAGATTGTGAAATTCATTCCAATGTAAATTCCCTGATAACCCAATAGCTTGATCTACAAATTTGTAAACACACTGCATCAGTGAAGAGGTGTGGAAAGAGTAAGGCATTGAGATTTCCAGCTGGATCTTAAACTGGAATTCAGACATGTCTTGAGATACCTGAAAAACTTTTTCCAGAAGCTTAGTTTCGTGGGTGACACTCCAGGAATAAAAGCACTCACATGAGGAGAAGGTTCAGGTACAATGAGACTGAATGAACAACACAACTTAGGTGGGAAAGTCAAGGTATGCCTTATGATAGTGTGATATCTATTGTTAGTGTTCTTTTCCTGGTCCTTTCTTCACTAGATTCATATATGACCCCTATAAAGAGAAGTGGACAGCAATATAATAACAACTAGCAGCTTTCACTTCTGGTTTGGGAATGAGAAAGCTGTGGAAAACCTAAAAACAAGAGCAAGAAAGACAACCTAAAAACAAACAAACAAAACCTAAATGAATTAAAATACAGAGTAAAGAATCCTTCCTAAAAGAGAAGTACTGGCTGCTGTCTTCTTACGGGGTTGAGTGATGCAAGAAGGAATTGCATCCACCCAGGAAGAGGGTGCAAAAAACAGGCCAAATTTTCAGCCTATAAGGTTTAACGTAGTGGTTCAGATGCCTGTAGAAGCCCAGAGAAAGAAAGATTTACACTGACCTACCTCTATTTCCAAATGGCCTTCACTAGGTACATGCAAGTTATATGTCCAAGTTTGGGGGCAACACAAAAATTCTAAAAATTATCCTCACTGAGCTTTGCAGAGCACACCTGAGGCTGGGAATAGGTCAGAATAACCAGGAGAAATCCTTCTGAACAGCTCTGAAACTTTACCCACTGCAAGCCTGCTGCTAAAAACTGGGGTTAGGTCAGGGAAACCACAAGAAAGACCTACAAGATTCCCCAGGACGTCACTGTGTACACATGGCTTTCTGTAGGCTCCAAACAGAAAGCCGGCACCTGGCTGGCTTGGTTGGTAGAGCGTGTGACTCCTAAACTCAGGGCCACAAGTTTGAGTCCATGTTGGGTATAGAGATTACTTAAAAATAAAATTTAAAAAAAAAACACAAACAAACAACAAAGAAATAAAACAAAACAGAGAACATCAAGGCAGATGTCCTGAATGTAAAAAGCTGGTTGTGGAAATGAAGAACAACAAGAACTTATCAGAGCCCCAGATATGGAAACAAGGAAGTAAACGAAAAAGTGAGATGCCCTTCTCTTCAGGAAACCAGTAATTGGGTTATAAAGTACAAAAAGAAATCTGGATTATCTCCTTAGATCTCAAGATTTGTTGAATCTGAAGGAGTAATAAACATAATATAATGAAAATTAAAATAAAGATCAGAGATCAAATACATGTTAGATGGAGTAACCCTCCTCACCCCAACACATGGCCAAAAGAAAAAGAGCTGCATCTTTTTCTGGAACTAAATATTATTAATGTCCATCTATAATGATATTTTATTCACAACAGTCATCCTAGAATAAAAGCCACAAGATACATAAAATGTTAAGATATAAGAATAAAATGTGATATAGAGAAGAAAGAGAATAGAAACATACCTACACAATATAGATATTGAGATTATTACACAGGAGATTTAAAATAAATATGATAGGTATGTTAAATAAGCTAACATAATTGATCTACAGACAACTTGTGTGGAAAAAAGAAGGAAATAGTACAGCTATGAGCACAATGAAAAAGCTAAATGTAGAGGTGCCTGGATGGCTCAGTCAGTTGAGTGGATGCCTTCAGCTCAGATCATGATCTCATGGGTCCTGGGATTGAGCCTCACTTGGACTCACTGCTTCTCTCTCTGCCTCTGACCCCTGCTCATGCTCTCTTTCCCCCTCTCTCAAATGAATAAATAAATAAATAAATAAATAAATAAATAAATAAATAAATAAAATATTTTTTAATGGAAAAGAAAAAGCCAAATGCAAACAAAATGAATAAAAAAACAATAATAAGAGGAAGAATTAATGTTAGTAACCTATCAATAGAATGGCCATACTAGAGGAATGGATCTGTGAACTTGAATACAGATCAATAGAAATTATCCACAGTGAAATACTAAAAATATCAGAGTAAACAACAACAACAACAACAAAACCCAAGAGAAAAAGAGAGAGAGAGAGAGAAGGAAAAAAAGCATGTGACATCTGTGGAATATATCATGTAGCCAAACGTACTTTTATTAAGGGTCCAGGAAAATGAAGGCAGATAATGGAACAGAAGAAATGTCTGAAGAGTTCACAGTTGACAATTTTCCAAGCTGGATGAAATATGTCAACCCACATATCCAAGAAGCTCAGCAAATAAATTCAAATATTAACAACAGGTAGGCAAATGATAATCAAATTGATGATGAAGACCAAATATAAATGTAAAATCTTAAAAGGAATGAGAAAAGCTTAAAAAGGCACATTATATATGAGAAATGTCATCCTCTCATTTGAACCATGGGGAACAGAAGACGATGGAACATTTTTATAGTAGTAAAATATAGCAAAACAAAACAAATGTATCAAAAGCAAATTATATATCCTAAGAAAAATGTCTTTAAAAAGCACTAAATTTATAATTTTTTATAAAAAGAAAAAATTGAGATAATTTATCTATAGCAGATCTGTTCTATAAGAAATGCTAGAAAAAACCATTTTTTAAGGTTCAAAAGTAAACTACTAGTTGAAAGAGAAGGAAAAATCCCAGAAAGGTAAAATCGGGGCAAATAAAAGAGAATTACTAAACAAACAAACAAAAAATAACTAAATATGTGAGTAAACACAATAACAAAGTTTCAAAATACAGAAACCAACCATTGAAAGAACAACTGAAAACATACAGAGCATATTTTGTGATTACAGTACTCATATTAGAAATTTAAAAAAAAACACCATGTTCAAAAAATTTTCAAGTGTTTGGGAAGTAAACAATGTAACTTTAAATAACTATATATTGAAGTGGAAATCACATGGGATATCAGAAAATACTTCAAGTTGATTGAAAATGAATAAAACATATCAAAATTTGAGGAATGCAATTTGAGGGGTGCACCAAATCAGTCATATGAGGGAAATCTGTATCTTTAAATGTCCACATTAGACGAAATAGGGTCTGCCTGATTCAGTGGTTTTCTCTCTTTTCCAGAGAGGAGTGTCCACTGGACACTCACATTCTTTGCTGCTCAATGCCATAAACCTCCAAAAGCCAGTACTTCAGTCATTAAAAAGAAGCCTGTCAATTTAATAATATAATCAATTCGGGGATCCCTGGGTGGCGCAGCGGTTTGGCGCCTGCCTTTGGCCCAGGGCACGATCCTGGAGACCCGGGATCGAATCCCACGTCGGGCTCCCGGTGCATGGAGCCTGCTTCTCCCTCTGCCTATGTCTCTGCCTCTCTCTCTCTCTCTCTCTGTGTGACTATCATAAATAAAATTTAAAATAATAATAATAATATAATCAATTCAAGAGGAAAAATTGGAAAGCCCAGTTATATGATTAGAGTGGTAAGATGCATTCTTCAATTCAGCTTCATCAGCAAACCTGGAGTTTTCATCTCCACCAGTGTGTTTTCTCCATAGGTTCGTAATTTACAAGAGGGAAAAAGTCTTCATTAAAACCCCAACACTAGATAGGTCACAGAGTGCTCTGTGCTTCTTGTTCTGAGTCCTTCTGCCGTTCTTCCTCTTGGTCCTCCATCCTAACCTCATGGCCGCTACCTTCATAAAGCCCTCTACTTCTCTCCCCTACATTCTCTGTTTTAGGCAGAGAGCAAAGCCACTCATTACATAAAGCGCAGAGGAGGGAGGAGTCAGGGACATCTGAAGCAAACAGAAATTTGCCCTGGGGTGAGGCGGAAAGTTTTATTGGAACCCACAGCTTCCCATAAGAGACGAATACCAAAACATGAGCTCCAGGAAAGTGTATAGATACAATCAATGATGCTGATTTGGAGCCAGCCCAGTAATTGTGAGAGAATGTAGGTGCTATGTCTTCCTATTTGTTGATGGAGATTGATTTTTGAAGTTACTACTTTTAAATTATTTCCATTCTAGAGACAAGTGGTGGAATTGAGACTGAAATGGGCTTAGGAAACATGTGGGCATTTAGGTGGTAACTCAGAGTGTGAAAAATGGAATTTTCAAAGCAAATTATCCCCTAAGACTGAAACAAAAAAACCCTCCTTGGTGACTTCTGGAGTACTAGTGAGCATTCTGGAGCTCCAAGGAGTTAATGCAAATCAAACAGGGTACCATTTGAATCCCATTACTGACAATAACTTTCAAGGACCACAATTACAGTTCATGCATTAATGACTCCAATGCAAATGGAGGTGTGTCAGGAAAGATGAATCTCAAAGCATCCTGTAAACAGCTGCCCAATGACTGTGGATGTGACTAACACAAAATCAATAGCAAAACTGAAAATGTTGTTCTTTAAGAGCAGACTGGTTAGGGAGTTGAGACTTCATGAATATCCAGCTTTAATTATTACTTGCTAATATTCTATTTAATGGAACTGATAAAGAGACAATAAGATGCTTCTGGACAACTACTAACATGATGTAGGCATTACCAAAATATTAGGTGTAGAGCTACGTGTCAAGTTGTCAGAGTTGCATATACATATTTAACCACCTGTTTCTTATTTAAAATCTAGGAGCACAGCAGTGTTTAGAACTGCACAGTGAAGATATGGATTAAACTGACAAAAACAGGGAAATTCAGAGTTAAGGTTGTCACATCGTATTTGGAATCCCTCTAATAAAAAATGAAATAAAAGCACTAATGTTTAATGTCATATTTGTAAATAACACTGAAATGTGAAATCACTTCGAAATGTGAGTGCTACTATTTTTGCCCCAAATATATTGTCTACTTCTTTTTTACAATTTAGAGTACTGTGACAATAAAAAGCCATTTTTATAAGGCACAGTCAGCCAGTCAATTGAGGAGTTGAAATGTTTGATGTCACTGTTTTATCTAAGGCAGAATGGGGTTGAATCACAAAACACATGGAAATCATTTCCATCAAATGGTAGGACAAGAAAGTGTCCTTGGATAGCTCAGCATGATGAATTTAAACTGGAAATCAAGAAGCTGATCTCTAATGCAGGTATCTTTTAATTTTTCTCCAAGGTAAGGTCACTTATGACCCATGTACGATGATACTGTTAGGGAGTTAGGCTATTATCAAGGATTTCTTCTTCTTAAAAAAATCCTACTAAAATATACCACTTGTATGTATAAATAGAACAAAGGGCATGTTATAATTATAGTTCAAGTATGATAAAGTAAAATGAAGCTAATTATTCTCTTAAACACTTGTGAATAATGTTAACACTTGAGGGCACAATTGTCAACAGTAAAAATGTTTTTATTCTACTCTCATTTCCAAAAAGAGAAGTTAGTACTTTTAAAAAATATTTATTAACAACTGATTTAAAACATTTCTCACCACAAGTTAGAGACAAAATTATAATAAATTTGCACTAGTATAGCAATAATAGATGCACAGCTATATATGTGTGTATAAATATGTATATATATAGCAGCATATCTATTATTACTGTATACATATATATACACACACATAAGATACACTTACTTAAGTAAATAAATGTATATATAGGTAGTATGTACATCCATATACAAACATGTATGTGCATGATACAATGATTCCTTTTCTCTTCTCCAAGACACACTCTAAGTACTGAATGGATTTAGTACTGATGGATAATGGACTGAATGGACTTAGTACTGATGGAGAGAGTTTAGCTTTAGAAATACAGTAATGTTAGCTTCAGGAAAAGTGAAAAAATACTGCTACTTGGAATTTCACCTCCAGGTTTATGTTTTTCTCCTGGCAAATATCTTTCATGTCTTACATATTTTTTACCTTGCTAAGTATCTCTTTGGGTTTTAAACAGTAGCAGCTTGCCACTTTTGTGTCATGGTAGACGGTAGATGATATGAGTGCTCACTGCATGGTCTGATGTTCGTGGATCTCCCTTTATTTCCTGGACAGACTGCTGAATCCCCTTCCTTGCCTTCCCAAGGGTAAGCTTAGGTATAACCATGTACTGTGTTTTGGCCAATAAAATGTCAGTGGAAGTGATGATGTATGCCATCTCTAAGAGAGGGTATTTAAGAGCCACTTCTTGATTATCCAAGCTCCCTGTCCTTGAACCTTAAAGCACTGTATTGAAATGCAGATGTCACAGACTGCTGCAGCCAGGTTATCCAAATTGAGATACAGTAATGATTAATTCCCTTGCTGGATCTCTGGAACCCAAAGTATTCAGTGTGTGAACCATACTCATTTTTGTGGCGTTAAGTCTCTGAGATCTTGGTAGTGTTTTTAGTATCCCACATACTAATGCTTTTCTTGCCCTACTGATCCAACCCCTCTTTTATTTTAGGTTAATATTTTAAAGTATTTTTCCTTCTAGTTGTTTATATGTGTGTCTGTATGTGTGTATGTGTGTGTCGTAAATCTAAAGCAGCCTTAAAATACACCTTTCTTTATATATTCTATCATCTTTATTAGTATAAATCTTAGAAATACATGATTTGCATACATTTGGAAAGAAGCAGCAATCATAAAATTATAAATATCCATATTTTAATATGAGAATACTTCTATTTGTATAAATTCTGAATAAATTCATCTTCTTCCTAAAAAATAGTGATACATGACCACTGGATGAAAGGATGGATGGGAGGATACATGGAAAGACAATAGGATGGATGAATCAACAGATAGATACATGAATGGATGGATGGATGGATGCAGTACTGGCAGCAAATACAATTAAATCCTTGAAACTCCCTAGCATGAAAATAATATCTCTCTATCCTTTGAACTCTAAAAAAAAATTATTTTCATTATCACTTACTTATTTTTAATCATACTTTAAATCAAATACATTGTTTCTAAGTAATACTGGTAATCAAGTGTGTCTTTTTTCTTCATCTAGACTAAAATTCTTGAAAACAAGAGCTATCCACTATATTTTTATGTTATACTTCTCTGCAGGAGGCTACATGGAATCAGAGAAAGATTTTGAAGGCAGTAAGAGGTGGATTCAGATTGTTACTACGCACTTGAATTCTGTGGCACACTGAAATCCTGCAAATAAATTATTTAAGCCTCAATTTCCTCATTTCAAAAAGACCGGTGTTATCTGTCCTATACTTGTGTTTAAATATAACAATTCAAAGCACTTAGCATATATTAGGAGACCATCAACTGTTAGGGCTTTTCCGCAGCATATCCCTCACACATATGATTTATTCAAAGTAGTTCTTTTAAAAAGAGTTGGATATAGATTAATTAATAAGTAATTAATACAATCAGTTCATCATTTGTGAACTTATTATTTGAGACATAATTTTTTAAGTTGACAGATGTTTGCCTATTCAACCTAGTGTGTGAACTGTAAATTTTATTTTTCTCGCTAGGGATTTTACTACACACCTAACAAGTATAAGCTATTTCTAAAACTTAGAGAAAAAGAAATAAAATAATTGAGAAGTGTCATATAAGCTTGAGTGTCTTTTTTCACAAAAATTATATCTGCATTTTAAGAAAGAGACTCGAGTTAATTAAATCTGAGAACATCGGGGGGCACCTAGTGGTTCAGGCAGTTAAGTGTCTGTCTTCTGCTAAGGTCATGATCCCGGGATCCTGGGATCGAGCCCCACATAGGGCTCCCTGTTCAGTGGGGAGCCTGCTTCTCCCTCTGTGTCTTCCCACTATTTCTGTTCTTTCTCTCTCTCAAATAAGTAAATAAAATATTTTTTAAAAGATAAACCTAAGAATATTGAAACACCAGAATTTTAATACTGGTCATAGCTGGTAACGTCTTTAAAATGGTGTAATATTTTAGACTGCAGCAATAGAAACTTGTGCAGAAGATATTCAGTCTTACATTTATAACATCACAGACTGAGGTACAATCACCCCACCTCCCCTTCCAAGAAGCACAGTTTAAGACAGAATGTTAGTTGAGGGAAAATGGTCAGGCTGGTACTAAATTTTTATACATCTGGCCAACAATTCTCTACTTGCTTATTTCAACTGAAACAAAAATACAACACACTCTTACAGAGAATAGCTTAAAGTGGACTAGTGATAGGAGAAGTGCTAAGGAAAATTATAGAGAACTTCTGGAGCTAGAATTCAAACAGCAGTATGATGGATTTCATACCAGGGAGCAGGAAGGGACAATTAAGAAAGGAATTCCTAGCTCAGGTGACTGGGTAAAATAACTACCACCTTCCCATATTTCAAACTCTGCTGAATTATTTGACCTCAAAGTAACTGGACATCCTTGGACCTCTGTCTCTTGACTGCATAATTCTCCATATACTGTAAAGGGCTACAAGGATTTAAAATGCAAAGACATGATCAACCAACAACCAATTAAAATAAAAATGTTTATCTTTGAGAAAAATACTTTTCCTGAAATCTTTTTTAAAGCAATGCATAATAACTGAGTAGGAAATGGGAAGGTTTCTGATGATGTTTATCTGAATTTGAACCTGAGCAATGGAAAAAAACTGGAAACAATTCTCTATTAAAAACAAAACAGGGGGCAGCCCTGGTGGCCCAGTGGTTTGGCGCCGCCTTCAGCCCAGAGTGTGATCCTGGAGACAGGGAATCGAGTCCCACGTCAGGCTCCCTGCATGGAGCCTGCTTCTCTCCCTCTCCCTCTGCCTCTCTCTCTCTCTGTCATGAATAAATAAATAAAATCTTTAAAAACAAAAAAACAAAACAACAACAACAACAACAACAACAACAAAAAAAAAAAAACAAAAAACAGGGCAGCCCCGGTGGCTCAGCGGTTTAGTGCTGCCTTCAGCCCAGGGCTGGATTCCAGAGACACAAGGATCTAGTCCCACGTCGGGCTCCCTGCATGGAGCCTGCTTCTCCCTCTGCCTGTGTCTCTGCCTCTCTCTCTCTCTGTCTCTCTCTCTATGTCACTCATGAATAAATAAATAAAATCTTTTTAAAAAATTAAATAAATAAAAACAAACAAAAAAACCACCACCACCACCACCAACAAAAAAATCTCCATAAACACAAAGATCATTAAATCACCATTCAGCTGCCACTTCTCCTGGAAAAAGCATATGGATTTCTTCAACCACTCTTCATGCAAGACAGTAACCATTTTCACTGTTTTCTTTTAAACTATTATAAAGTGGGGGACTGGATGCCTGGGTGGCTCAGCCGTTGAGGGTCTGCCTTCGGTTCAGGGTGTCATCCCAGGATCTGGGATGGAGTCCCACATCGGGCTCCCTGCCAGAAGCCTGCTTTTCCCTCTGCCTATGTCTCTGCCTCTGTGTGTGTGTGTGTGTGTGTGTGTGTGTGTGTGTGTGTCTCGCATGAATAAATAAATAAATAAAATCTTTAAAATAAACAAATAAACTATTATAAAATTTTACCACAATTCAGACTCTTCTCATCTCCATATTTTGCTCACCTAGAAGAACCTGTGGGTGACTAACAGATAATATTTTGGATATGGAGTTTTAGATTTAAGTTGCCAGCCCAGTAATGTGCTAGAACCAGTTCATATCAGCTAGTGACAACCAGTTGTGCTCAGAATTTAATAATGTCATTAGTTATGCGTAAATTTAAATCAGCCACAGTCAGAATATTTATACCAAGGAAATTGGCAAAGGCTATAAATCAGACCTTCCCAACCAACCATGAGAGACCACTGTTAAATGTTCAACAGCCAACTATGGCAGAGGCCACAATGCAGGAAGCCCCTGGTCATTCCTTCCATTCTAGTGAGTTGGTCACAGGTATCTATCATTGATTCTAAATTCCACTGGACTTTGCCTTGTGATGACACATAAAAATCTCTCCAAAACCAGGGCTCCAATTTGCCACTCATAGGTGATTAGAGTTGGTTCCTAAGTGAAGACTTACTTGATAGTTTAATGTCTCTACAATATTTATAAGAGACACTAACTTGGATAAATAATGAACATTTAGATTGTCAGGAGAACATACAAAGTGCCCTGATCTTGATCCAAAGGAAACTTTTCTATTGTTATCTCCATAATAACATCCATCATGTTTTCTTTCAACGAAGAAACACAAAGTCTTCAACAGCACTTTCAAGTTAAAGAAATCAAGCTGTTTATAAGGTTTGTTTTGTTTTCCTTATCTGACAACTCTCCTCTAAAAATAACTATCTCATAAACTCATTCTAATAAGATGGAAATTCTTGGGGCCATGACCTTGGTTCTTTAATGCTACACACCTCCTTTGATTCATGTAAATTTAGTCTCATGGGTCAAGAGATCTTTTAGGATCTATCTAATAGTCTCTAGTCAACTCAAGACCTCCATGACACAGGAAAGAGTGGTGGCTCATCTCTTCTCATGGCCAGACTTCTATCATTAATGTTTTCATTCCTTCTGTACCTCAGATAAGTTACCAGAGAAATATGTAGATTCAGATGTACAAAAACCCAGAATGTTACTGAAAGAAATACTACACAATATGCTTTTGTAAAAGAAAAGTGAACCCAGATGGGAAAACTAGACTGCAAGACATATTATACTTGATTTTATCCTGCACTTTCACCAACATTTTGTCAGAGTATAGAATTCTAGGATCACATGTGGGTTTTATTTTGTTTTGTTTTTGAGAGACAGAGAGAGGATTATTGGGGAAGGGTCAAGAGAAGGAGACAGAGAACCCGAAGCAGGATCCAACCCCAGCACAGAGTCCAACAGAGGGCTTGATCTTAGGTCCCTGAGATCATGATCTCAGCCAAAAACTGAGTGACTGAGCCACCTAAGGGCCCCTCACAGATGTTTTTCACTTCCTTTTTTCATTTTTCTTTTTTTTTTTTTGTTTATTGGCCAAAGCATTTTGAAATTATTTCCCCATTGTCTTATTTTTTCTACTTCAATTGCAGAAGAGAAGTCTAATTGTAATTTCTTTGTGGGCAAGGCTTTTTCTCTCTTGTAGCTTTACTGAATATATATTTTGATGTGCAACTTATTACTTTGTGCCTTTGTGTGGATTTATTTATTTTTCTCAGTATTGGTCCCACACATTTGACCTGAAGTCTCATGTTTTTCCATCAAATGTGGAAACATTTCCACTTTTTTTTCAAAGGGTGCTTCCCTTTTATTGTCTTTCTCCTCTTATTTTAGGGATATGTTGAGTCTCTCCACTACATTCTATCTCTGAACTGCTCTTCTATGCACAATAATTGTGTATGCACACATGTGCATGTAATTCCATAGTGTAAGCTTCAGCATATTATCTACACAACATTCTGGGTGAACTCTTTCCTATGTCCAGTTTAGAAACTATCAAATATTTTCCTGACAATATCTTTCATTTCTAATGTCTACTTTATTTTTTCCTGTAGCCACAAATTTGTTTCTGTATATGTTTATTTCATGACCTTTATTTTTTATTTTATTTTTTTGAATATAGTTGGCACACAATGTTACATTCAACTTTTGAATATAGTTGACACACAGTTTCAGGACAATATAGTAATTCAACTTCTTATGCTCTGCTCATCACAAGTGTTACTACCATCTGTCACCATACAGCACTATTATGATATCATTGACTGTATTCCCTGTGCTGTACCTTTTATCCCTATGATTTATTCATTCCATAACTGGAAGCCTGGATCTCTTCTTCCCCTTCTCTAATTTTTCCCACCCCCTCTCCAAACCCTCTCCTCTGGAAACTTTCAGGTTGTTCTCTGTATTTGGAAGTCTGAGTCTGTTTTCTGTTTGTTTATTCATTTGTTTTGTTTTTTAGATTCCACACATGAATGAAATCATATCATGTTTGTCTTTCTTAGTTATTTTCTAACCTTTTTTGTTCTTTATATGGATGCTGTGGTAAACAAATCAATATCCCCCCTATCCCCCACTTTCCAACCTTGTCCATGCCTTAGTCTCATAACCTGTAAATATATAACATTTTACAGCAAAGGGGACATCCTGGATGTGATTAAGAATCTTGAAATGGGAAGATTACCCAAGATTATCTCAGTGAGTCCAAAGTAATTCCAAGAATCCCTACAATAGGGAGGTGGGAGTGTGAGAGAAGTTTAGAGGAGGTGATGGGAGCAAGGGTCAGAGCAAGGCACTTTGAAGACAGGGGGAGGGGCCCTGAGCCAAGGAATGCAGATGCCTCCAGAAGTTGAAGAAGGAAAGGAAACAAATTATTCCCTAGATGTTCCAGAAGGAAAGAGACCCACTGACACCTTTAATTTAGCCCAGAGAGACCCATATTTGGACTTCTAACCAACTGTAAGAAAACAAATGTGTTGTTTTAAGCCACTAAGTTTGTGATGATTTACTACAACTACAACACAAAACTAACACTGATGCTATGTCTTTTTTAAAAGATATTAACATATTTTCATACTAGAATCATTTGTGTTTATTTTATTATATTATTTTACTGAAGTATATTAATCTCTCTTTCTCCTTTTCCTGATCTTGCCCTTTCTCCTTAGGGATATGGATCTTACAGTTTTGCTTTTACCTCCATCCTGCCTGTTCTGAGGTCCCTACTCCAGAACTATGTATTAGAATACTGCCAACCTTTACACTGTGATATTCAGTCCTGTAGCACATCCAACAGACAACTTGGCCCCATCCTCGCTATGGCTGTCAGCTTCCTCCTCTTTCTTATATAAACCTCACTACCTAAGCCATGGTCCCCAGTGATGGTCGGCACTACATTTTTTTCTAACATCATGTCTCAAGTTGGATAACCCAAACCCAGTGTATTACTATCAGCAGTGTTAACTGTTTTAGGTTACTCATCTTGAATGTGGTATGGCTCCCAGGGCCCCAGAGGAGACAAGCACGCCACTACTTATACAAGCCTGGCAAGCCTGTGGCTTTAGCTCTATTTTAATCAGTGCACTTTCTTCCTTATTTCTGACTCATCGATGTGCTTATTTTGCTTTTGATTATTTAAATTTTCTCTTTATATTCCTTATCTTATTGTTGTTGTTGTTGTTGTTGTTGTTGTTGTTGTTTTATGTAGCTGGGCCTTGGGGGAGGAGGGGATATCTCAAAACAAAAAGTTTAAAAAAAAATGTCACCACAAAAAAGCACCTTCACTCATTGGCTGAGGATAGTTTAATTTTAAAAAGAACCTCTGGTAAGAGACAAAAGAAAATATGTACTATATGGCAAAACAGTTTTCTCCTCTCATGCCAATGCAAATTAATGTGTAATGCTTCTTGGAGCTCTGTTCTGGGAATGATCCCTAGGCTGCATCTGTTCTCCCTGGGAAAGTGTGTCATCTTTGGTTCATGATTGCTGCCATGAGTCCTGAGGTGGTATATGCCCCTCACTCACACAATACATGTGTCATGATGCAGGCGGTATCCTATTGCAGAAGTTATGGTTACTTAGCTTCAAATGACATAATCAAACCTGAATTAATTCATTTTTAGAAGGGGATTTTTTTATAAAGATTCTAGGAACTCAGGTCTAATAGGGGCTGAGGAAACATTCCTTGGATGAGTCAGGGTATATCACCTCCCAGCACCCCTCAGCATTTCAGAGAAGAATCACACTGTCAGCCTGTCAGCAAAGCCTTACAGAAATGTGTTGGTATAAGAGTTAATTGTATTGTTTCCTACAGGGCAGCAAACTTCAAGGATAGTCCTAGTCAACAGAGAATACACCATTACAAGCTTAAGTTTTCTCAAGCCTATGTAGAGGTCCAAGATCAATATTTTCACACTCTTTACAATGTTCCAAATGGATCCTAAAGAGGATGCTCTAAATACTTTAAATTTCCTTTTAGTCTTGTTAAACAAATAGCAGCAACAAGATGTGGAAATTTGGCAGACCCAGAAACCTAAGTAGATCTGTAAATATAGGATATCTTTTGTGGTCTGGCAGTTTTAATGTGCTTTACACATATGGGATATATATTTCTACAGGTCTTTGGGGATGGATTTATTTTTTTCAATATGCATGTGGATATATCTATATCTACATATGTTGTTCAAGTTTGAATTCATATCTATAAAGACATTAAAATAACTTTGGTGATATTAAAATTATAGACTGCTCATTGTTATTTTGGGAATAGAACACTTAATCTATAAAAAATCATGTGGACATTGATCTCAAAGAAGTAAAGGAAAAATAAAGTTATCCTCTAACTGAAATGAGCATTGATTTAAAAACTCAGCCTAGGTTGAAAATTTACTTAACAAAAGTTTAATTAGTATATCATTCCCACTATGAGAAATATTTTAAAGATAACTAAGATAAATAGCAAAATGCCAATATGCTTTTAATATTTCATAGTATGGTGATGGGAAATTTAAAATTTTAGTTATAAATAAAGACTTTGAGAGGGTCATTCAATTCATTCATTGGCAAGCTCTCCTGTTTTGCCAAGACCCTTAAAAATTAAAAAAAAGAAAACTTGCTTATACTCTAGATTTGACTAATATTTAAGTGGTGGCACATGACAAGCCTGACTGCAGATGTTTCAATTACTTAGAAATAGCATTTCTGATGATATATTGTCCCTCTTACATATTCTTTTACTATCGACTGGGTCCTTTTACATGAGCCATTGATTTAATATCTCCACCTTGAAATACTGTACTTCCCTTTCAGTTCATTTCGTTCCATATTACAAATATAATCTCAAGTTTATCATCGACTCTTGGACAATATAAATTCTATTCACAAAGAAAGCAACCTTGGCCCTCTGTTCTTCCACACATACCCACACAATTTCTTTTTCACTTTTGCTCCTTAAATGCCATGAGTGCCAAAAAATTCTAATTAAAATACAAGGCTTGACTCTGTTCTTTTCAAAGATTGCTGAAGCTCAGAAAGTGAAAGGGGAGGTGGATTTAAAAAAAAAATAATAAAAAAAAAAGTTATCTGGTTCTGACAAAGACTTTCCTTGACTGTCATACTGCTAACTTTCCTTTTCTCCAGAATCATGGACCTTGGGAGGAAAAGAGTTACCATGAAATTCTGTGATTGTGGAATTCGTTCAAGCTACTTTAATGCACACATGTGAATATAAGCGTAATTTAAAACAAAACATCAAAGCAACTTCCAGGCTGAAAAGAGCCTTGTGAACTACTGACTTTATGGAAATAAACATATATGTTCACCTACATACCTGCATGTCCTTACAATAGAAGTTGGGTTTCTACTCTGGAGAATAGCAGCCAAGAAAATAGACATTGCAAGAGCTAAGTGTCAAGAGCTACAGATCAAGGTCAAGATCAATACAATAATAACTTCTTCATGATACTGAATCATCAAACAGTCTCTTTTTGATGAAAAAATTCTTCTTTTTTTTTTTCTTTCTACTTGTGATGAGTTTGTATGCATATCAAAAGAAAAAGAAATGCAACCCTGTATAGTAGCAGCTGGTTCTATTATTAAGAAATCAAACTGGCGTATTATATGTCCTATCTTAGTGTCTTTGCTTATTTCCTTAAGTCTTTTATACTAATGAATTCTCAGCCTCATTCAGTCCTAAAAGGTCTAATACTAATACAGAAAAGAACTACCTTGATATCATTCATTTGTATTATCTACATTTCCTTAATTTTCAGTTTTACTAACCCTCTAAATTAATACCACTTGCTTCAGTTATATTTTAAAACTCTATTTCCACCAAGGAAAGGTGATTCAATTGAGAAAAAGCAAAAAACAAGAGTCAGTCTTTATAAAGATATGATTGTACATGGACAATCACTGGAAGAAAACAGAAAAAGAAAAACATTCAGGGGCACCTGGGAGGCTCAGTCAGTTAACTGTCTGTCTTTAGTTCAGGTCATGATCTTGGGGGTCCTGGCATGGAGCTCTGCATGGGGCTCCATGCTCAGCAGAGAGTCTGTTTCTCCCTCTGCCCCTCCCCCCAATCATGGGCATGCATGCTGTCTCAAATAAAATCTTTAAAAAAAAAAAAAAAAACACGTAATTAGGTACAGAATGCAGGAGAATGAGATCAAGAAATAAGCCTGAGTACTTTTCAGAGTGTACATCACAATGTTTAGCTTCATAGACAGCAAGCCCTACACTTAGTGTCACCACTCGGCCATTTAACAGAGACTTTTGCTCTTCCCAGCATAAGGATTAAAGACATATGTTATATACTTGGACCTTTGATACCTTTGAATTACTTGAGGATATTTTTTTTGTTAGTTTGAGTTCACTTCATTATCCAAATTCCGTTTCATTATACATAGCCCTAAAGCAAAAGGCTAAGTTTCTACAAAAGAAATGTTTGAATCTGTGCTCATTCATTTCACAGTCATGTCTACATGGAAATAATATCTTTTATCAGCACTGAAAATGCCATGCTCCACTTTCTGCTTGATATAGCTTTGGGAAACAGCAGGTGCTAGAGCTACCAAGAGCACTAGAAATCAGAGATTAGATGACCAGTCCAAGAGCTCACAAGTAGTAACCAGTACCTTGCAGGAGATCCAGTGTCTCCTTCTTGCCATGCTCAAAGTATAACTACAAAAATATACTATCATCAGGAATAATGTGAGCTTTAAGATGCGTCTTAGAAGATTGGTTTTAGGATTTTTCTTTGCAGTTAATTCTGTTTTTTGTTAAAATTATGCAGAAGTGGCCAAAAAGCTACACTTAAACAAAACAAACATAACCGAATGGAGAATAAGGAAAACATCTACATCATTGACATCATATTGATAAAGCAAATGTTCTGGATGGCAGCCAGTATTTTGTAATGTTCATCCAGGTGCTGTCTGTTGTCAGATACATATTTTTTTTTCCTTTCATATTAGTGCAAGTATGTCTTTTTATATTTGTCTAATGCAATCTCTCTTCTATCTGTCAAATACAACATAAGCAGCAGGGGTGAGCAAATAAAGTGTTCATATTCAATTTACCAAAATATATGGCTTTATATCTACTGATAAATTTTAATAAATCAAGAAGTGTGATTTAAAAATGTCACAGTGCACAACAATGAAGAACTCATGTCCCAGCATATGACAGTGAAGAAAGACAGTGAACTCACTTCCTCTTTCACAGAAGACCAGGGCCCACCAATTTTCAGTGGAAGCGACCTAGAACACTTACTTGATACCATGCTTTCTGCAGATGAGTAACCAGTCTGAACTGAGTTGAAAGGTAAAGTGGCTCTCCATTCAGAAAAAAAAAAATGGACATTATAGCAACTCTTGTAGAAGAGCATGAAACAGCTTACAAATATAAAGCACTTCAGGAGATGGTATGATAGCTATAAAGTTTATGGAGGAAATATTCACTTTTGCCACAGCGAAAAGCATCACCATGATGCTGGGCACCTGTGTGAGACATCGGACAGTCAACAGTCTGATGCAGCTTGTAGGACTGCAAGGGAGTTATCAGCACACCAAATAACGGGAAATAGAGAAAGGAAAGCAGACACATAATTTAATTTTAAGCAAAATTTAAAAGGCTACCATAGATGCTGCATGCAAAAAACAAATTTTAGGCAAGAATGCACTGATGGCTAGTTCCTACTATCTGAGGGGGAAAAAATAACATATTAGAATTTATGTTAATTCAAGGCTAGGAGCCACAACTTTTATTTGATATCAAATCTATTTGAGGTGTATTGTTTACAAGCTGAACCCCAATGGAGCGTTCACATTTCACAGAGCTCTGATGATGCTTATCTATGACTGATTATGTTGTTTGGATAATGTAATCCATAACAAGAGTCCAGCGACCCAGGAACATAACTGTGCTTTCCCTGCTGAGGCCTAGTTGGATGTTTGTTGTCATTCCTTTCCAAGTTCCTGCAGTTCCCAAGTTTTCCAAGAGCAAATGTTTCCTCCATAAACTTTATAATATCATGCCATCCCTGGAGGTGCTTCATTTAGAATGAGCTGTTTAATGCTCTTATATAAGAATCTCTATAATATCTAATTTTTTTCCAAATGGAACTACTTTAACTTTCAATTCAATCCAGACTGGTTACTCTTCTGCAAAAAGTATTTAAAACACCATTTTCTCACACACACACACACACACACAGACACACATCCCACTGACCAACTGCCATGTAGTAACTACACATTATTAGAAGAAGCAAAGTTGGCAACAGAATTATAAAGACTTGGTTTTAAAATTTTATTTGAGCATGTGCCATTGTAAAAACGAAGACATTCTGAAAATAACAGTATTGATTCTATCACAAGTAAGAGATCAGGCCCATGTGCAATGGAACAAACAATGAGTGGCCCATGGAAGACACCTGATAGAATTCAGATGGTATAAGACATGATGCCCTGGATGAGAAGTTTCCCCAGCCCGCTAGGGAAAAGGAATTGGAAGTTAGTACCAAAAACCTACTAGACATTAAATACATTGAATATACAAAAACAAACTAGTAAACTCTTTGTAACTCATATGATACGACGTGGATTCAATACATCTAAAGGTATTCTTTTGTGGTCTATATAAAATTCACAGCAAAGAAATGCCTTTGGGTTATTAGATATGAATACTTGGACTTTGTGGATGCTCCTTCATTATGAAAGTCAAGTTTTGATGCAAAAATGAGACAAAGCATATTAGCAACATCCCTTAAAAGAGAGTTCCCAGAGTGCACTTTTTGATCTAAGTGTCCCTCATATAACTGCCTTGGACAGTCCCACTACACAACTATTATACTAGAAAACTTATTCATAACAACTCCTTTTGCTCTCGATTTTGTCCTGGTTTCTAAAATAAACTATGTGGCGAGTACATTCACAGCACCTTCATTTTACACCGAAGATCGAGTTTTTTAACACCTATCTCTGGCTTGCAAGCTTAAAGCAGGCAAAAAGTCACCTAGAGAAATTGTTTCAATGTAGATTATTGGGCTACAACCCCAGGTATTATGTTATAAAAAGTTTGAGGAGAGAGGATTTGGGAAGATAAGGGTGTAGGAAGTACTGGAAATCGGTTTGCCCAGAGACAAAAAATTACCCTGGCTGAATCTGATACAATTATTTTGGAACTCTGGAGTCAGCTGAAGGCTTGCTGCATCTGGAGGGAGGCTGAAACAATAAATTGTGGTTAATCTTGGTCACTATGAGCTCTTAGCACCGTGGCAGCCACCCACCCACCACCCCTCAGCTCTGTGGCAGGCAGCTGTGCACATATTCCTCCTAGAGCAACCTGCATGAGCTTACAAAGATAGGGTGGGCAGAAAAGGACTTGGTGTGCTGAACAGTGGAGGCCTGTGGTCTGATCACTGCTGCTTTTGATCATAGAAGTGAACTGCAGGGGCAGCAGCCATGCTGTTGTACTTCCCTCCAGGGCAGCAAGGCCCTCCCCCCTGGTTAGGGTCACTTCCAGGGGATTTAAGGGGCAGTATCTTTAATTCCTCCCTTCATTCTTACTTTATCTTTAGATTGACACTTAGGCTGATACTTAGCAGAGAGACAATGGACAGCAGACCAAAAAATAAAAACAAAACAAAAATAACAAACCCTGGAGAAGAGACAGGATACGATTTCTAGAGTTACCATATTATTAGATTCAAATGTCTTGCATTCAACAACAACAACAACAACAAAATCACAAGTCATGCAAAGAAACAGGAAATTATGGCCCATCCAAGGGAAAAAATAAGCCAGCATAAACTGTCCCCCCAAAAGATCTGATCGTGCATCTTCTAGACAAACATTAACAACAGAAATACTGTCTTAAAGATGTTTTACAAGGTAAGAGAAAATAGGGCAAAAGTCAAGAAATTGATGTAGGAATAAAATGGAAAATATCAATAAAGACAAAACCTAAAGAGACATCAGATGGAAACTCTGGAGCTGAGGGGGAGCAAGGACCAAAATAAAACACTCTCCAGGGGGAGTCAAAGGCAGATGTGTGCAAGCAGGAGACCCCACCAACTTGAGCACAAAACAGTGGGGATCACCAAGTCTGAGGAACAGAAATGAAAATATTAAACAAGAATGAACAGAGCCCGAGGGCCCTGTGGGACACAACAGAGCAGACCAGCATACACTGGAAGCTGAAGGTAATCATTGCCCCATTCCCGAAGAGTCCCCTCCAGGTAATACAAAGTGTTGGAATATATCTTTGATGTGATCATTCAGATCCGAGGTACTACCAGGGTTCAGTAAATAAATGACAATTTCTAAGCAAGGATTTATGATTTCTGTGCTACTGTGGTGCCAGAATTGAGTTTGTATTCCTCATCCCTTCTCTCTACATCTTATAAACATTAGCACCAACATACTCTGCATCTGTCTCTATAGATGCCTCTGTCTCTCTGTCTCTCTGTCTCTCTGCCTCTGTATCCCCCTCACACATTATTTATCTTTTACCTGTCTCTGAGCACAGCGACTACTCTTCTGCTTAGGGCTGACACAGTTGTTCCATCTAAAACCTTCACGGAGACATATGGGGTTACAAGGATTCTCATTTCATACTGAAAGTGTCTTTATAGCAAGTGATCTCAAACCTGGGCCATGGAAGGTGGGACGAACTGGAGAGGAAGTAACGAAGCATTCTGGGTTTATCACTAAGTTCCCATCCAGCAACTGGAGGGAGGAGCAGGGGGAGGGGAATGGAGGAAGTTGAAGAGAAGAATCAAGTGCAATGAATAGTTGCAATTACAAATTAGGTAATTGGGCATGGAAACATTTGCTTTAATTTGAACACTCTACTCTGCATTCTGAATTCACCACTGTCTATTTGTGTCGATGCATCCCTATTTTTTGTTCCACAGTTGGTTTAAAAAATAATTACATTCAGCTGGAAATAAGATATGGCATGTGATACACTACATAGTTGAAACTGCATCACCACGTAAGGATAACCCTTTCTGTGTGGGTTAGCAGACATTGCAGAAGGTCTAAAAGTGGAAATATAATCCTCATCTCTGGACTAAGGAATCAATTCTGGAAATTATGGAATCATCTATGTTATGTTATTGTTGTAAAACTAGAACCATTAAATATGCTTAAAATTGAATAATCTTTTATTTATAGCCATAGTTTTAAATAGGATTCCATTAAAAAAATTGGGAAGAAATATTTCACCTGTTGAGACTGATAAAGGAAAAACTATGTGAACTAGCACTGCCGAAATAATAATTATAGCAATAATAACTCCTGTACTCCTAACTATAGTGCAAAATACTTTGCAGCTTCAATAATAGGATGATTCTCAGCTAAATTCTGATACATTGCTTAACAAAAACTATTTTCTGACATCTTAATTAAAGAGTGTGAGGGAGGCCAATGATGACCCACAAAAATCTTTCACCCATAAAGTCAAAAAGGGCATTTTAGGGAACTGTAATCGGTAGCATAGATTTTTATTTTCCTCTCTCAGGAGAGGCACTACCACCAAGATGTTTGATGAGCTAATTGCTCTGAAAAAGCTATGGCATAACATAATTAGAAATTGTCAAAGAGGCCACCAGCAGCACACCTGTGGCAGCTCCTGCCCATCTGAAATACACCTGCTAAGAAAAATCTTTCAGGCTCAGAACTTCTCTAATTCTTCTGGGGGTGTGGGTGTGTGTGCTGGAAGGTCTGAGGAGACCTTTTACTTCTAGAAAACGTGATCAATATAAACAATTATATCAAATAATTAACCAAAAAGTACTAGTCCATTAAAACCTGAGCTATCTGATGTTGCTACACTCTGATTAAAGTGGAATTTAGGACATTGATTTTAGATGCAAGAATACAAACTGGAATGCTTTGTTTTTATTTTTGCTTTTCGAGTTTTTCATTTTGTTTGTTTCACTTTGTTTTTATTAATTGATGCTAGCTTCTAGAAGGATATGTAAACAAAACAAGTATAAGAAACACTGAGAATCATTAATTGAAATATACCTGACTCTAATGTCATTTGATGCTATGTTGGTAGATTGTGGTATGATTCACAAATATTTACTGTTCCTCTCTGCTCTGATACCATTAACATCAGGGTTAGCATGTCACTTATTCAGGCCAAGGAAATGTGGGCAGAAGTAATGTGTCGCTTCCAAGAAAAACTTTTGAGAGGCAGCACCAATGTTTTCATCATGTTGTTTCTCACTGATTAGCAGCAGCCTTCTAAGAGAAAATGCAGAAGTCCCAGAGTAAAGGTGTTGTGGGTGCAAAGGTAAAAACAACTGGCAATGAACAGATAATGTTAGTGAGAAATAACCTTTATTTTTTTAAAATAGTTTATTTATTTATGAGAGGCAGAGAGAGAGAGAGAGAGAGAGAGAGACAGGCAGAGGGAGAAGCAGATCCCATGCAGGGAGCCCGAAGTGGGACTCGATCCTGGGTCTCCAGGATCATGCCCAGGGCCGAAGGCAGCACCAAACCACTAAGCCACCAGGGCTGCCCAGAAATAACCTTATCATAAATTGTTAAGATTTGAAGTCATTTGTTACCACAGTATAACCTAGTAAATCCCGATTCATGAAGATGACAACACCAATGAGGCACAGGGCATGCTGATAACCAGATGATCATATGACAACCACATTAATGCTACTTGTTCGTTAATCCACATCTGAAATAATATGCCCAAAGAAGCAGACACCATTACCTTCCAGTTTTTTTTTTTTGAGATTTTATTTATTTATTTGACAAAAAGAGGGAGAGTGAGAGAGAGAAAGCACATAAGCAGGGCAAGTGACAGGCAAAGGAAGAGGAAGAAGCAGGCTCCCCAAAGAGCAGAGAGCCCAATGTGGGAACCTGGGATCATGAGCTGAGCCAGATGCAGATGCTTAATGGACTAAGCCACCCAGGTGCCCCATCTTCTAGTTATTAAAAAAATTGTAGTATCTCCTTCTGAAATTATGCATGCTGCTATTTATTATTTCTGTAGGCTTTATGATAATTTAATTGTAAACATTTAAAAATGTAATATCCCCGGGGTGCCTGGGTGGCTCAGTTGGTTCAGTGTCTGATTCTTGATCTCAACTCAAATCTTGATCTCAGGGTCATGAGCTCAAGTCCCACATTGGGCCACATGCTGGGCATGAAGCCTACTAAAAAAAATTTAAAAAAAGTAATATTCCCAAACTTAGAATAGTAAAGATATAAATTATTTCAGGTTTAAATTCTATAATTATCACAGCACTTAATAACCAAAGTAAAACTGAGATAAGATAGGACGCTGATAAATGCCCTCTATAGAGAAAATTTTTATAACAGATGTTCCCTGAACCTCCAAATTAAATGAAATATATCCAATAGTAGCCACATTTATAATAAAATTTTAAGAAAGCAAGAGCATCTCACATTCTAATTAAAAATTTTAATTTCCGGGATCCCTGGGTGGCGCAGCGGTTTGGCGTTTGTCTTTGGCCCAGGGCGCGATCCTGGAGACTCGGGATCGAATCCCACATCAGGCTCCCGGTGCATGGAGCCTGCTTCTCCCTCTGCCTGTGTCTCTGCCTCTCTCTCTCTCTGTGTGACTATCATAAATAAATAAAAATTAAAAAAAAAAAAAAAAAAAAAAATTTTAATTTCCAACATAGCATGTACCATTCACTGAATAAACATGGAACAAAGCATTGTTAATGATCTGTGCCTAAATACATGATCCCTGACAAAAAAAAAAAAAAAAAGTATTATTTCTATTCCCAGAGATCCTTCTAAGCACCAGAATGTTCTCTTTGTGTATACTTAATATCTTAACAAAAAATTTTGTATTGTGCATATATTTTATTTAACTCATAGTACCATAATAGAAACTATTGAGCATTAGTAATTGTTTTTATATATCTGTATCAATGTATGGATCTTTCAGCTATGGATATAAACATGAATTTATATATTTATATATTATATATATATGACATATATATATATTTTTGCTTTTGGACATTTATTTCAGGAAATACATTTTCAACTTTTTTATACAAAAAAGATGAATTTCTCAGGAGGCACATAGCAAAAGGCCACTGTGGAACAGATCCCAGTGAAAGTCACAATTTTTTCAAGGTCTGGCTACAGAGAAGGAAAGCGAGTCCACCCCGCCGGGGAGGCCGCCCCTCCAGCTGGAGGTGGAGGTGTCCTTCGCAATCTTGGTTTTGGCAAAAACACTGCAAGTCAGCAAGTCAGTGGTTTCACTAAGGGGTCCTTCCTGTCTTGGGTGGGGAGTGAACACGTGATGCACGCACATCGTAGGCGTGTGTACACACACACTTCTGCACAGGCCTCTCTGCAGATCCACCAGCTGCAGCTGATCGAACAGATCCACCACCAAATAGTGCTGTTGGCTTCTCAGAACGCAGACTTGCCAACGTCTCCTTTTTTTTTTTTTCCAGTTCTGACACCTTTTTAATAGAAATCACTGTTTTAAGGAAACAAATAGCACTTTTGTAATTTTGTTTACAATGTTTCTTACCTTGATCTTAATTTAAGTAACACTCAGAAGACCTCAATATCTTTTATTTTCCTTTTTAATTAAAAAAAAAAAGTTGTTGTTGTTGTTTTCCCCAGATACAAAGATTTTTGCCCTTGCATAAAAAAGCAGTGCCCTGAATGATGAGACAAGGACTCACACAGACTCACTGGACCTCCCTGATTCCTAGTCCACCATGCAAGGCCTCGACTACCCTTAATTGACTGTCGGCCTGAAAACAGCTTTTCTACTCCTTCTTTTAGTTTTTGTTACCAAAAAAGTAAAAGAAACAACAAAATAAAACTTTTTCTTAAAGGAAAAACAAAACAAAACAAAAATTTAAAAAGAGAGAAAAGAAACATCTCCATTCAATTCACACACACCGGGGTCGTGCGCTGCTTCGCTCAGAATTTTCTCTTCTTGAAGGCGCAGGAGAAGGACTTCGGGGCTGTCCTCCATGTCCCCCTCTCCGTGCACTGTGCCCCACCCCAGACAATAGGAAATACTGCTTATTTGATAGACTTTTCCCACCCCGGCTCCCTCCCCTTCCCTCCATCCCTCCTCTGGGCATATGCCTGCAGAAAAGCTATCATGTAAGCTTGAGTCAATGTGCACAGGATCTGGTTTAGATATTTTCCAACAAGACACAATTTTTAGGGACGCCTGGGTGGCTGAGTGGTTGAGTGTCTGCCTATGGCTCAGGGCATGATACCGGAATCCCAAGTCCTGCATTGGGCTCTCTGCACGAAGCCTGCTTCTCCTCCCTCTACCTATGTCTCCACTTCTTTCTCTCTGTCTCTCTGTGTCTCTTGTGAATAAATAAATAAAGTCTTAAAAAAAAAGACACAACTTTTAGTATTCAAAAGCCTCATGGCAAGCACCATACAATGGCACGGTGTTAAAATAACAGTATACAAGCATTGTTAGATGTATTTAGCTCAAATACTAAGGATTGATTAACATTTTCCTAGAAAACTCCATTTTGTTCAAAAGTAAATTACAGAAAACCTACTTGATTCCCACCACTATGAACCAGGTCAATCTGTCCAAGGGAAAGACCTGTGAGACTTCCAGCAAACATCTCAAACTCCAAGTCTACTTTGCCTCAGTGATTTAAATGATGAACAAGCTTGTGTCTTAGCACACCTGCAGTTCTTAGCTATAGCTTGTCCCCTGTTGAGTCTCTGACCATGACAACATGCTTCAGCTGAATTGACTGTGGCCCGCATAATTGGTCTTTTCAACCCTCTTATTAACCATAGTCTGATTAACAAATTAGGTCAAAAATGTATTTTGCGTATTTAATCGTTACAGTACCTAAAACTTCTGTACTTGCTTTAGCCTATGCTACCAAGTATAGAATGTGTGTATTTGAAAAAGAGGTGTCAAAAAATCATTTATTAAGCATAAACACTGTGACAACATTGAAGTTCATGGCATTGCATGATCTTGAACTTGTATTCTGCTCATGAATTATAGGTAATACTAGGCATAGTGCCAGGGATAGTACTGAAAATATCATGTTATGCTTTTTTTTTTTTTAAGTTAACCACCCATGAATTAGTTCAGGAAGACTTTATAAGAAAAATACCAGGATAGTGAATACTTGCAATAGTAAATGCAGCTATTTTTAATAAAGTTTATTAGGGGAAAGAAAAAAGATTGTAGGAAAAAAAAGGTGGACTCTACAGCAGAGAGAGCTGACTTTTAAAATTTGTCCAGTAATGTGTTCAAAAGAAGAAAAAAAAAAAAAAGGTCATTGGATGAAAAACCAAACTATAAACTTCAGTGGCAGGTTACAAGTTAGAAAGCTTTGGTGAGGTGGAAAAATCTTGTGGAAGACCAGGCTAGTGTGGCTTCAGAAGGTGAGTGAAAGTAGCAGTAGTTAAGACCGAGGTGAGAAAGGTGAATATGATGTAAAATGTATGCTTTTTATACATTCACATTTCTGTAAAGAACAGGGCTGTAATTCATAATGTATTAGTTGCATAAAACATGGGAGCTGGGAATGGGGAAAAGAAGGCAACTGCTTGCAAATTATCCAAGGCCAATGGCTTTTTCCATCTGCATGGAGTCACAATTTTCAAGATGCCCTCAAATGATCTTTAAATTATTCTAATTCTCAATGGTACTTTCACTTAAAGGTATTTTTTTGTCAGAAATTCAGTAAAATTGTTAGCCATAGCAGACTGCAAAATTCCATTTACTCCCCTATGATGAGTAAGAAAAGATCGATGTGTGTGTGTGTGTATGCATATGCATGTGTGTGTTTCTGTAAAATATCAACAATGCTTAGCCAATTGTCACTGAATTGAAAATAATATTAAAAAAATTGGAAAAATAAAGTTTGAATTTGAGAACAGAGCAATTTCCTAAATGTGTGCTATATTAGAAAACAATAATTATGGCCTTTGTTTGCAGAAATTTTCAGACTAATTGATGTCCATGTGCACCTGACATCTAATATATAATTTCTGCTCCCAGACAGGGGGATACCTGAAATGTCCTAATTTCTTACTCTTAGGCATTATACATTAAATGAAAGCTACAATCAGGCTCTTGGAACAATTTTGATTTTTTTCCAGTGATTATTTTATAAATAAATCTATTGGAAAAGTGAGTGATCAGTCCAACAGCCCTAGTTCTCATGGTTAACAAGTGGCTAACAACTGAATATCTGTGTCCCTTTCTCCAAAATCCCCCTTCTTGCTACTGCCCACACTCTGTTTTTTGGAGTCACCAACATCAACATGTTTACTGCCAAGGGATAGAATGTATCAGAAATAAAACAGCTTAAAATGTTTAAATTGACAATTGTCCTAACCCTCAAGATCCTTAAAGTCAAGTGATAATAAAAGATTTACCGATGGATTAATCCCACACATATCTCAATGTTGTTGCACAATCTCAGGAAAAGAGCAAGATAGGGATTTTAAGAATAAGGCAGGTGGGGAGGCCTCCAGGTTGCGAATGCTTATCTGAGGATGTTATACAGAATTCCTTCAGGCATGTCAGGTTCTCACCATGCAAAATTCAGACTACTTTCCTGCTACACTGGTATAGTCTTTGGGAAATACCACTTGATCTTCCCAGACATATAATGAGGCAGAGAAGTTACTTGGGGATACAAAATGCATGGTGTCTTTCCTAAAAACTAGGCAGGAAACTACTTGGAGAAATATATTTTTATCAGAAAATTTAAGTTCAAAGAATTCCTCATAAATTAAAGGCAGAATTTTCACAGCAGTGATGAGATGTGCTCTCCAGTTGTTTTGAAATGAAAGTTTAACAAAAGCAGAAACCACTTGCGAATCATCTTTGCTCCCTGTCACTAGCACACACAGTGCTTTCCCAGGGGCTAAATCTTGACATAAACCATGCTAAGCAAGATGGCAATACTCATCCCTTCTTTGCTGAGAGCCACAGGCTTTTTCAAAACCAGTGTGAAAAAAACAATCCAATGTTAGGAAAGGTCAGAAGCCAGGATGAAGAGGCATTCTGATTAAAAACCTTCCCTGAAGGCAGAGGCTCCTCTCTCTGTCTTCTAATTCAAACATAAAGGCATTTAGGCCACGCTAGTTTCCTGGTTAATTTTTCAAGAACATGGGTTGCTTAGGGATCAGAATACTGTATGAACTTCAAAAGATTTGAACGGACCCACACAGTTTGGATTGGGTCTCCCTGCGAGTGTGGTGCTCATTCTTTCTTTTAATTTCTGCTTTTCTCCCTTCTTCACATTTCTTTCTAAAATCCTTCACAGTTTTTTTTAAAGACTCATTTTTTTAAGCTATATTATTTAAGACAAAGAATTTCTACAAAGCCTTGCAGGAGAGCTGAGTTCTTTACTTTCTAAAGATGCAAGCAATACAATATTTTTTATAAATCAGTAGCATTGATAGAGGAAGCTCAAAAAAATTTAAAGGCTTAATTTTTATCCAAGCTGCCTTAGCACAGAAAACCTCAGAAGATCAAGTTTTCTTTTCATATTCCTATCACTTCCTCATTTCAGCCAGATCCGAAATACCACAAAACAGCATGACTTGGATTTTTTTTTTTTTTTTTTTGATGACACAGAAGTTTCCAAGTTTGAACATGGACGGAAATTCAGATTTCTTATGTATACAATGTAGGAAGCAAAGAAGAAAGAGTGAACAACATTTATAAGAATGGATGGTCTCTATCTACAGACTCCTGAGTTGCTGCCAGGCCCTAACCCTCATATCTGCAGGCCCCAGAGATACAATGGAGGCCCATGTACCATATGTACAAACAGTGTAAGTCAAAACTGAGGAAACAATTTGGGAGTTCCTTAAAATGTTCAACATGCAATTACCACATGGCCCAGCAATTCTACTCATAAGTATATACCGAGGAATGGAAAAAGAATGAGAAACAGGGACTCAAACAGATAACTGTAGGCCAATGTTCACAGCAACATTGTTCATAACAGGCAAAAAATCTAAAAAGCCCAAGCGTCCACTGATGGTTGATTGGATCAAAACAATGTAGTATCCACAGACAATGGGACATTACTCAGTCAAATAAGAAAGGAAGTTCTGATACTACATCAGGGATTAGCCTTGAAAGCACCGAGCTAGCTGAAAGTAGCCAGATACAAAATGAAAAATGTAGTATGATTCCACTTATACGAGAGGTACCTAGAATAGGAAAATCTATAAGGACATAAAGAATAGAGAAGTTAGCCGGGACTAGAGTAGGGGAAGATAGGAAGCTAGTGCTTCATGAGTATAAAAATTTTTATTTGGGATGATGAAAAAGTCTTGCAAAAATACATTGGTGATGGTTGCACAGCACTGTGAAAGTACTTAATGCCACTGAGTGATAAACATAATAATTAAAGTGGCAATTTTAGGTATCTTTGGTATACACTTAGGAGTATGTTACCCATAAAAAATACACTATTAAGAAAACAAAGAAACAGTCTGTTAAATAAGTCATATCTTATTCTCTTATCTTGATAAATAGACCTCTCAGTATAATTTCAATTCAGGCTTGGTGGATTGCTCTGTCTCCCATCTGGAATATTGTGGTGTGGTAAGTACAGCCTCCTGGCAACTTGGCTCCATAATCACGGAGCATCCTTATCCCCTTGGAGGCACATCCTGGTGATGCTGTGGTCTGAGCTCAAGAAGAGCAATCCACACAACAGGCCTGCTTGCTCCTGCAAATCAGCAAGCAGGACATTCCAAGAGCATCATATAGAAGCCAGCACAGGCTGATTGTGGGCATGTTCCTTTGGCCCACAAGACATTCTGAGTCCTTGCTCCATGCTACCATGGAGGGGTGACTGTGCACAGACACAAACAATGTGGAAACAAAAACTCATGAGCTGTTATAGGCAAAAGCCACCTATGCTAAAATTAGTGGGTGAATGTATGATGGAACACAGGAAATTTCTGTAGACTCAAAATACTTCTCCAGAAGACACTTACCAATTACAAAGATAAAAGTAGTTGCATTTTTGTCATAACATGGTCTCAGGCTACTGAAATGCAAATACAGCAGACACCATCAAAACCAAGGAATGCAGGCTTACATCTCATGGATCCCCTGAGACCATGAGGACAAAAGCACAATGTCACCTTGGCAGGATTTTTGCCAAAAACGCATAACCTCAGTCTAATCATGCGAAAACATCAGAAAAACACATGGTGAGGGGCATTCTATAAAAATAACAGACTAGGAATTTTCTAAAGTTTCCAGGTGACAAAAGACAAGAGAAGGACAGGTGTGATGGGAAAAGAAAGAGGGACACAGTGACTAATGGCCTCACGGAGCCTGGAGCTGGTAAAACATTACTGGCCAAGATAGGGAAACCATAATAAGATCTGTAAATTAGTCAGTAGTATTATTAACTAAAAATTATAATAAGATTGCCATTAATATCCTGTATCACTATATTTTACCTTGTATACTGTATATTATTTTATATTATTAATGCCACCACATTAACAAGTAATGGCGCTATGAATTAACAGCATAGTTATTAGTTACGGTAGTTATATTGTTACTAATAGCAATGAGTTAATTTCTAGATTTCACTAAATACACTATTAGTATGGATGGTGCTAACATTAAGTGAAGCTAGGAAAAGAATATACAGGAAATGTTTACTTCTAGAATTTTTCCATAAGTCTAAATTTATTAGAAACAAAAGTTTACAAACCCCAAATCAGGGCAGCTTAAGCATACCTTTTTTGTCTCTTGTCCCTCTTGCATTTGCATGGGACACAGGCTCACAGCTGCCTCTGTTACCAACCTCATATCATGTGGAGAAAACAAGCCACTGAAAAAATAAGATAAATTATTCTGATTGTTTAACTACCCCATCATTCTCTGCAAATTAAGTTTTCATTATAAAGCGACTGTTCTCCATGGTTACAGGAGTCCATGAGTATTGTATACTATGACACTCTGACTTGGCATGCTTCCTTCTCCAAAAGAGTTTTTGCACAGCACTGCTATCTGCGCAACATGGAGGACATTAAGCTGGACATCTTCAACATATATCAAGTCCACGATAAAACATTAACAGTGTACAGATCCTATGATCTGCTTTCACCTTACATACATAAAACAAGTAACATTTTACAAATGTGCTACATGCATCCTGTTATTTAATAGCCTCAATGATTCTCCTAGTTAGATATTCTTCTTTTCATTTGTGAAGAAAACTGATGTTCAGAGAGGCTATATTACTGAAGATCATGTAGCTCCTGTGGTGGATTAAAATATACCCATATACTTTTCCTCACATCCAATGATGAGACCTAATTCTCCTGCCCTGGAGGGTAGCGGACCTCAGTGACTTGCCTCCAATTAATGGAACATGTAGAAATGATCGATCATTTGTGACTTCTAAGACTCAGTCCTAAAAGACATTGTGGTTTCTCTCTTGCTCTCTCTTATTTGGAAGGGAAGCCAGCTGCCAGGTGTGCAGGCAGTCAAGCTGACAGTGAGGAACAGATTTCTCCTACCAACAGCCTGCAAATGAGATATTTGGGAAACCAGTGTTCTAACCCAGTCAAACCTTCATATGATGACAGCCCCAGCTGCCAGCTCAACTGCCACCTCATAAGAGCTTCCAAACCAAGAACATGCAACTAAGCCATTCCTAAATTACAGACCCATAGGGTCTGTAAGAGATAACACGCATGTGTTCTTTTAAGACACTAAGTTTGGGGATCATTTGTTATGCAGCAATAGGTATTAATATAACTACTAACAATAAGGGTTAGATTTAAACTTAATCCAGCTCCTCTGATCCCAGATCCAGTGTCCTTTTTATTATATTGCCATTGCCTTCTTTCTGACAAACTATAAGCCAGTCCATTATTTTGCTGTGATCATGAATAACTCAGATATAAAAGTCACTCTATAATCATTGCTCTCAGTGAGAGGAGGAATCTGCCATTGTACAGATGTTCTCTATCACTGCCTCAGAGCTCAGGCCCCCAGCATGACATAACATTTCATGGTTAATAAGGAGAAGGGGTAAAGAAATTCTCTTATGCTGTTGAATCCATGAAATATTCATGGAATAAATCATGACAATATATTAGGATATACTTTATTTATATAACGCATAAAAAAGAACACTTTGTCCCTCATAAGATTTATAACTACAACAATTTTGATCACTTTAGAATAGGTAACTAAATCAGAGTAGCTCCAGTTAGCTATTCTATTGGCATAGAATTTCTGGATCTTACAATAGTTATGTTTGTCTATACGATTTATTTGTAGGTCTGAAAACCAAGTAATTAGGATTGAATAGAGTAACAATGAATACAGTGGGGTAGGTTATGCACACATGAAAATTATGAGGGGTATAGCAAATTTCATTATAGTTACTGAATCACTAAATTATACCTCTTTATTTTAACATAACTTCCCCCCACCACACACACGCGCACATTCTCACTCCACATGCACGTTTTTGATGCTCCTTCTCTCCCAAGGGCTACAATGGATGCAAAGTCTGCCGAGTGCCCAGAGTGGACTTAAGGACACTTTAAGGGGACAATGGTGCATGGCTTACAGGTTTTATTTTTTTTAAGATTTTATTTATTTATTCATGAGAGGCACGGAGAGAGAGGCAGAGACATAGGCAGAGCTCTCTTCAAAGAGCCTGATGTGGGAGTCGATCCCAAGACCCCAGGATCATGACCTGAGCCAAAGGCAGATGCTCAACCACTGAGCAACCCAGGTGCCTGACTTACAGGTTTTAAAGATCTGCCCCATGTGGTCCCAACTCAAAGTCAGTCATTCTTACTGCCCCAGTGCATGTGTGACTTAGGACAGATTCTGTGTGGAAATACATGTGTTCTAGTCATGTGGCTTACATGCAAATGGGCCTTTCTTTTCAACAGAACTTGATGTTTCAGGCCACATGGAAGAAAAATATCAACGGCAAGATGAACAGCAGCCTGCCACTGTGCCACTTTCTCAGAGCTGCTCTTTGTCCCCCTTATGTGAGCTCAACTAAGGCGCTAATCACTTTAGTATGCATATGTGCGTGCCTGAGTGTCCTCAGTTAAATGTGGCCAGCAACTTTTCTTTTTCTTTTTTTTTCAAATATATATTCCACTGGTCCCCTGCTGTGCTTCTACTCTAAAAGCAGGAATAGCTCAGAAGTTGACAGGAAATTTCTCCCTGGTGTTCAAAGAACATCATACTGGGCTTCATGCAAAAAAAAAAAAAAAAAAAAAAAGGAAAAAGAAAACCCATAATTATTTAAATTAAGAGCTGTCTTCAAACTACTGACATCCATTTTTTGTTATTGCTGGACAGATTCACAATTATCATCTTTAAAACTGTAAGATTTATCATGTATATTTGCTCATTATCTGCCTATGTCAATTTTCTATTACATAGAAATAAAACCTCATGGACAAACATTAATAAAACATATAAGAGTAGGAAAACAAGAAATTTTAGGAAGTGAGATTTGAGAATTTCCCATTTGTGCTCTAACATGTGAAACCTAGGGCTTCCTTACTCCTGTCC
This sequence comes from Vulpes lagopus, assembly GCF_018345385.1. Taxonomy (NCBI): domain Eukaryota; kingdom Metazoa; phylum Chordata; class Mammalia; order Carnivora; family Canidae; genus Vulpes; species Vulpes lagopus. Next base: position 6,687,431 of record NC_054839.1, on the reverse strand, counting down.
TAACAAGAAAAATCAGTGAATTTTACTGGATGCATCAAAGAACCGAGGTTACAGGATAAAATGCCACCTCATCCATAAAGACACAGCCAAAATCTGCCTCCTTGGATTAATAAGTGAGCACAGCAAGCCTGTAGGATTCAGGGTCAATATTTTAAAAAGCCCATTGCCTTCCTATTGATGAGAGATGAATACTGAAACTTGAAATTAAATAAACCTCCCCATTTATAATAGCATGGAATAAATGAAATATTTAGACATAACTAACAAAGTATACACACAATTTGTACATGGAATAATTTGTAGGTGCATAAAACATTGATGAAAAAAAATCAAAGAAGATCCAAGCAAATGAGGAAATATTCCATGTCCATAGATTAGAAGAATCCACATTGTTAAGATGTCAATTCTTTTCAGTTTGATCCATACATTCATTGTGATACCAATAAAAATCCTGGTAAGCTGTCTTTTGATATTGACAAATCAATACTAAAGTTTATATTAATGGCAAAAGATCCAGATTAAATATTACAGTATACAAGAACAAGAGGAAAATGAGAAGGAGGAGGAGGAAGAAGAAAATGGTTAAAGGGCTCAGACTCTCCAATCTCAAGCTTTAGTAGGAAGCAACCATAATCAAGACAGAATGGTATCAAGACAACATGGTACTAGAAACAAAGACCTAGATCAGTAGAACAAAACAGAAAGAACCCATTTAGCCACACATTCTAATGCAGTCAACTAGTCTTTGACAAAGGGGTAAAGATGACTAAGTGAAAAAGGATAGAGTTTTCAACAAATGATAAGAGATTAATTGGACATCCATATGCCAAAACAAAGCAAATAAACAAAAAAACTTAGACTTTACACAAAAATGAACTCAAAGTGGATCAAAACATATTTAAGATGTGAGCTATAAAACCTCTAGAAGAAAGATAGAAGAAAATCAGCATGACCTTGGATTTGGTGATAAGGGTTAAATATAACACCACTAGCACAATCAACAACAAAAATACATTGCACCTTCTTAAAATGAAAAGCTTACATTCTGAGAAAGACACTGTTAGGAAAATAAAGACAAGCCACAGACTGGGAAAAAATATATGCGAAACAAATATCTAATAAATGATTTGTATAGGGGCACCTAGGTGGCTCAGTCGGTTGAGCATCCAACTCTTGATCTCAGCCCAGGTCTTGATCTAAGGGTCATGAGTTCAAGTTCTGCAGTGAGCTCCACTGCAGGAAAAAAAAAAAAGAAAGAAAAAAAAGACATATAAAATATACAAAGAACTTTTTTTTTTTTTTTTATACAAAGAACTTTTAAAACTTATTAAGTAAAACAACAATTTTTTAAAAATGGGCATAATTACTGAATAGACACTCCACCAAAATAGATAGACAAATTGTAAATAAGCATACAAAAAATCTAGTGTTATCATGAGAAAATGAGAATTAAGACAATGAAATAATAACTACAATTAAATGTCTAAAATAGAAAAACAACAAAAAAACCTGAGCATATTAATTGCTGGCAAGGATGTGGAATAATGGAAACTTGTTCACTGCTGAAAAGAGTTCAAGAAGATCCACCTGCTTTGGAAGACCGTTTGACAGTTTCTTACAAAGCAAAACATAACCTTACCATATAATCCAGCAACCATATTACTAGGTATTTAACCCACTCATCTGAAAACTTACGTTCACACAAAACTCAGTAAACGAGTACATATAGCAGCTTTATTCATAATTGCTCAAAAGTGGAAGCAACAAAGATGCCCTTCAGAAGGTAAATGAATAAACAGTGGTACATCCATGCAATGGAATATTATTCAGTGATAAAAAAAGAGCTATCAGAACATGCACAGATACAGATGAATATTAAGTTGATATTAACAAATTTAAAAAGCCAGTTTGAGGGATGCCTGGGTGGTTCAGTGGTTGAGTGTCTGCCTTTGCCTCAGGGCATGATCCCACAGTCCCAGGATCGAGTCCCACATCAGGATCTCTGCCTGGAGTCTGCTTCTCCCTCGCCTGTGTCTCTGCCTCTCTGTCTTTCTCTGTTTCTTTCATAAATAAATAAAATATATAAAAAATTTTAAAAAATAAAAAGCAGTTTGAAAAGCCTACATAGTGTATGATGCAATTTTTATGACGTTCTGGATGGAAAAAAGTATAGAGGCAGTAACAGATTAGTGGTTGCAAAGAGTTCCATGCAGAGGGGACAGCACACAGGATTTGGGGTGGGAGGAGCGAAACTACTTTGTATGATGCTACAATGGCGGATTTATGATGCAATGCACTTTCCACAAACTTGGAGAAATGGCTGGGATTAGTGATATATAAAATGAGCCTGGAGCATACTGAAGTGTCAGAAAGTAAGGAAGTGCATCCCAATAATCCACAATAATGTCAAAAGGACAGAGCACCTGAATGAAAGTGCCAAATGGCCAAAGCTGGAACCATTTGAGCAAAGGGAAATAAAGTAAGATTGGATTATATCCCAAAGTTTAGAATACATATCCATGAATCCAGATTAATATAAGCAAATGATTCAGTAAGTAAATAAATTGGGGAGAAAGGATAAATCTCTCATTAAGATGAATTCCAAATAACTTATATTGATACTTTGTTCTCAAGAATATGGAGCATAATTTTCTACTCCTTAAGTATGGGTGCTCATAGTGACTTCTTCCAAAAAACTACAGAATGGAAATGAGAACTAATAATAGTAGAAACACATGAGAAACACCACCTCAACCAGGAGATTAACATTAACATCAGTAGCTGTGATCCATGTTGATAATGTGCATCTGTGATATGATCTGATGAAAATGGTACTCCGCCTCATTGATTTTCCTCTCCAGAATCTCTAAGCCTAATCTCATAGTGACAAAAGTATGCAAAAAAAAAAAAAAAAATCCAGGGCAGCCCAGGTGGTTCAGCAGTTCAGCCCAGGGTGTGGTCCTTGAGTCCCAGGATTGAGTCCCACGTCAGGCTCCCTGCTTGGAGCCTGCTTCTCCTTCTGCCTGTGTCTCTGCCTCTCTTTCTCTCTTTGTGTCTCTCATGAATAAATAAATAAATAATCTTTAAAAAAAAAAAAAAAAAACAAAAAACCCTGACCAACCCTCGTGAAAACTGTAGGTCATAGAAAAAAAAAAAAAAAAGAAAAAATTTAGGAACTGTCATGGCCAAGAGGAGCCTAATGACACAAGACGATTATAAGTCCTGTGGTATCCTGTATGGAAACCTGGAACAACATTAGAAACATAAAATATTAGGTAAAAGTGTAAAGAAATCTGAGTAAAATATGGACTTCAGTTAAAAATCATGTATCAATATGGGTACATTAATTAGAATAAGTGTACCATACTAATGTAAGATGTTAATACTGGAAGCCAGGTTGGGGTGTGAGAGCTTTCTGTACTCTTGTGATTTTTCTGTAACTTCATAACTACTCAAAACTTAAATGGTTATTCTTACAAAAAAAAATAAAAAGTCAAATTAGTCTATGAAAGAGGAAAATTATAAAGAAAAGGAACAGAAGAAAGTGGTTTTTAGTCATCTTCTCTCATTATTCTACTCTTAGGGAAACAGTCATAGACATTCAGTGAACGTTTATAAGAAATATTGAGGCATAACAAATTATCTACATTGACCAAATGACTCTGGTTTATTTGCAGCAGCATATTGAGTAAAAAGTGACAATTCAGCTTCATAATAAATATTTTGTATTTTGTTTTCTCAGTTATTCTAAGGTTTAGAGAGTCTGTCCTTTATAATGTGTTATCACAAAAAAAGAACAGAATATAGTGGCTTTTGAATGCAGTGTCATAGCTTCAGATAATAGGTAGGAAAAGTCAGGGAAGTAGAAGCTTCTAGCCCATTTAGTAGTGCAGGATCTGTTAAAAAAAAAAAAAATTCAACTGAGTAAATTTTAAAGAAATTTTCAAGATTTAAGGTAAATGTTAAGGATCTCACTGGATCTTCATTCCGTGATTCATGAATCAGTAGCATCCTATCTAGCAAATTGAAAGGAGCACTGAAGAGCTTTATAGAATGAAAGATTTCCACAGGTGGAAGGCCTCGGACAAGGAGGTTATTCTAGCAAAGAGCTGATTGTATGTGGCAAGGTCACCTTTCTTTAGGCGATAGCAGGAGTCTACCATGCAAATCACCTGCTATGCTAATCAGGCAGCTCCAGTCTGACTGGAGGGAGGCCGGACTGTAATTAAGTTAGATACTAAGCCTCCATTGGGTGCCATGGAGCTTAGTGCAAGTGGCTTCATTTGGGCCTGTTGTCTCTTTTTTATCATTATTAAATCATTATGGCTCACATTTCTCTATGAGAATAGCATATGGTGATCTTTATATAAGCATGTGTCCAACTACTAGAATGGAAAGATCTGCACCCAAGAATGGTTTAAACCCAAAAAGTCATTCTCTTGCAAGAATGCCGAAAGACACAAGGGATGCTTAAGTATCCAGCAATAGGTTTCAAAAGTTATCCTTGCAGCTATTAAACTCTATTAGAAATCAAACTGAAAGATAACAAGGGCCTATAAAGAAGCAATGACTGCAAAAATAATTGAACTTCCTTTCACTTTAAAAGGAATGCTTTTCTAGAGTGTTGGGCTCGAAAATAAGGTCAGAGTATGCTTATTTTAACTTATTACCTCCTCTTATTTTAAAAAATGAGAATAGCCTTTATTCTTGGCAGCCTTCAGAAAAGAAAATATTTTCTCTCTCTTGTCAAGTTGCAGTTTTGGAATTCAAAAAAATAAAGAGTTGCCCATGCAGTTCAAAAATGAGAAGCATTTCTTTTGTTACTGAAAATGCTTACTTCACACCAGCTCTGAACTGGTATTTGTCCTCAAGGGACAATCTTTCTAATGGTCTGACTCTGTCCCAAAAGAGAACTACCACGTTCATTTCACAGAACTTTTCAAGATGGTGATTTGCAATGCTATGTTTATAACAATTCAGGGAAAACTAACTTCTCACACATCACAGAATCACAGAGATGAGGAACTGATGGTATACCCTAATGAATGCCTGGCGTGGCCATCTCGCTCTGGGGTAAACTCAGGAAATGTGTGCATGCACTTGTAGTTAATGGACCCATCTCCTCTTTCCTTCCCTACTGCCTTGTCTATATCCATTGTAGAGAGTGTGGGGGATAAAAATTTGATTTTCCCTCCTCCCCAGGAAAACCAAAGCCTGCTGAGATGACTTCCTCTCTGTCTTGTTTTTCTGCCCAGAGGTGCTATCCCATGTCCTCCCTGTGAGGGGTTACCAGGAGTTTGCTTCTTGCTGTCAAGACCTTGCCTACCTATCTGTGCATTCCCTGTTGCACAAGATAAATACTCTGTTTTCAATCCACCACACCAATTTCCTGTTACCAGGGAGTGAATCTAGTCTTAACTGATCTAACAGTAAGGTCAGTGATATTTTTTAAGTAGTGAACCCTCTCTAGGGTTCACTGATATACTGAAGGAAATCTGAATGACAGTTGATACTGGAATGCTTAAAGAGTATTCAAGAATTATTTGAATGCATTCTTCAGTAATTCTCAAAAACATTTATATGAATGGTAGTATTATCATTCCCATGATCTTACTGAGAAGACTGAGTTTAAAACACATTTCAAGGGTATCTGGGTGGCACAGTCAGTTGAGTGTCTGCTCTGAGTTTCTGCTCAGGTCATGATCTCAGGGTTGTAAGATTGAGCCCCCAGTCGCATTCTGTGCTCAGCATGGAGTCTACTTGACATTCTCTCTCTCCTTCTCCCTCCCTCACCTGCTCATGCTGTCTCTAACTAACTAACTAACTAACTAAATAAATAAATAAATAAATAATTTTTTAAAAAGATTTCAGTAATCTGTAACAGAATGATGCTCACATTGCTGGTAAACTACATCCTATGTTCTAGTAAAAGAAGGGAATGTAGAAATGAACACAGCCCTGCTCTCCTGACACAGTGCAATGTAAAAGAAAACCCTCAAATAATCACAAAAGTCAGTGTAAGATTACAATCCTTTTTAAGTGCCATGGGAGAAAAGTGGGCATCTTGTCTTCTCTTAGCACTCAAGGAAGAGGGCCGTGACAACATAAGATATGACATGAACCTGAGTGATTGATAGGTATGAACCAAGAGTGGAAGAGTTAGAGAAAACATTCCAAGAAAAGAAAACAGCACCTCCAATATCTTGTGGTGGGAAGACCCTAAAATACATGTAAAGAAATTAGTGAAGCTTGAACCAGAAAGAAGGGGAGCCTGGTTCACGATGCACTGGAGAGAAGGACAGAAGGCTGAACAGTAGCAGAGACTAAGCAGGCCAGGCACAGGGCTGAGGTCTTACCTAATAACAATGGGAAATCATAAAAGGCTTTTAGTAGTAGAATAAATCATCAGATCTGCTTTGGCAAGTATTATTCTGGCTGATACATGAGAAATTATTTGGATGGATAAGAGGCTGCCCAAGGTAGTGGTGGAATGGGCAGAAATGGGGCTAATGCTTCAGTCTGCACGCAAGGTATTGGTGAACCACAGATGATGATGCAGCAGGATCGGCAGACGATAGAAGGAGACAAACGAGAGGGATATTTAGGAAGTAAAATCCACAACACTCAGTAATAGAATGAATATTATAACACAAAGAAGTATAGGAAGAAGGATTCAAGTATTAGCCTTAGATTTCTGACATAATTAATTTGACATAAAATGGAACTGCTGCCAGAAGCAGAAAATATTAGAAAAGGATTGGAAGAGGTTTAGGAAGGCAAAATCATGAATTCCCTTTTGGTCAAGGTAGCATATGAGAGGCATTTAAGGTCTCCAGATGGAATGTCCAATAAGCGATCGTTGAAAGGGTCTGGGTCAGTGGAACCAGGGGTTTTGAAAATATAAATTTGTGAGAACTGATTTCAACATCTTACCGGTTCGCTCATTGATATGTTAAATACAATTCTGATGAGTTTATTTTCAATTTGCCTGAGAATCATGACTTTATCCTTTTGGAAATTATGTATTAGCACATTTAGAGGTAGACAGGTCATCTGTGCAAATGCTCAGCTTGTAACTTATCAATGCCTGTTAAGTGTAGCTGCTAGAGGAGTGCACCTGATGGTTCACTTAGGCCTTGCCCTAGGTCTCCTGCCTCCTGGAGAGAATCACAAGTGGCAGTAAAACTTTAACCCGGTTAACTCTGTTTCTGTACCGTTCTCTTCCTACTGACTTTGTGTTTTATTTTATCCCCAACTATCACATGCCGGGTAATGTATTCCATACTGGAGGAAACAGGAATTTGGTCTTATAACCTGACAACTCAAGTATCTCTGTAGATCTACTCCTTATTAACTGAAGGATGGGAGACCATCTCATTTATTAGGCCACCTATTTTTCTGTTTGTGAGCTCAGATCAACTGAGGATTTCCTATGTGTTGGGAAATAATACAAAAGCTTTTTGATATGTTTGTATCTTTGTATTTTTGGTGGTCTGAATGAAGTTACGAGCTCTCTGATGTTGTGTCTGTGATCAAGAAAGGACTTGACTTCCTCTTGCGAACATGAAATGTTTTCCTTAAATTAAAAAGAAATAATTTAAATTAGTTCATAAAGATAAATAAGCACTCAATATATCCACTATTCTCAAACTTCAAGGAAAATTAGAAAAAATAACTTCTAATAAATTAAACAGACTAGATTAAAAAAAATTATCACATACTTAACAAACATTTTAAGATTCCACATTCATATAACTGAAGACATCTTTGACAAATTAAAGTAATATATATATATTTAAATCTAGAGTTCTTATCCTGGTTTCAGGGGCTGAATTGTGCCTCATTTTAATATGAAGTCTCCCCCCCACGGAATATGTGAACACGGAATATGTGCTATAGCTCTGTTTGCTCAATGTACACGTTCCCTCTTTCCTCCTCATAAACAGTCCTAAATTTTCCTGCCCTTTCACCAATATGTATGTAATCCCCACCCCTATGATTATAAAACACTTGTTCAGCTGCCTCATGAATATACCCTTTCCTTGTTGCATACTCAACGTCTCAATGATGAGCTTTGCTGTGCTTTGGGCAAACACTCTGCTACGAATTCTTTAGATTTTGTCTAAGACTGTATATTAAATAATGGAAAAATAAAATTTTGTTTATCTTTTACACTTAAAACTATTCTTAGAAGTCCCTGGGTAATCACAAAGATTTGTTCTTTACCTCATAAAAAGAAAGATAGTAGAAATAATTAGGTCTGATATATGCCATATTTCCAAAGTCACCTCAGCACTATAGGGAGAGTTGTTAAATCAAAGGAAATGCTACAGAATTACCAGATAATGTTTAAACGGGAAACTGTTATGGTATCAGTCTGCTCAGGTGTCTATAACAAAATGCCACAGGCTGGATGGCTTAACAGGAGAAATAACATTTTCTTGAGATCTGGAGACCAGAATTTCAAGATCAAGGTGTTGGCAGGGCTGGTTTCTGGTGATTTCTATCTCCTTAGCTTCCAGATGTCCATCTCTTTCCTCTGTCCTCACAGGGCCTGTTTGTATGTGCATGTGCATCCCTGGTGTCTCTCTCACTTCTTGTCAGGACACCAATCATACTGCATTGGGACCCCATCCTTCTGATATCACTTACCCTTAATAATATCCTTAAAGATCCAATCTCCAAATACCATCACTTTGGAGGTTAAATCTCAAACATATGAACTTTGGCGGGGACACGACTCAGTCCATAGCAGTTATTAATATAAATATTTCAAAAAATATATATATAAATATTTCAGAAAGTATACAACTTATGGGAAGACCCTAGAGATTTGCCAATTCTCTGGCTATCCATGATATATTCTTACCTTTAAGGAAACATTACCAAACCCATACAAAATAATTGTGTAGTGTACCCTAATGAAAAATCCCTCTTTCCTCTGTTCTGATACTGTTAGCTATTATAATAAATTACCTACAGATGTTCAGTTTTTGCAATCCATAGTTAGTTTCTTTTTACATCACTGCTCATCTGAACACTCATGCAAGCCTCACACCACAGTTCATGTCTTAGAGACAGAAGGACAGTTTCAGAGTCTCATGGAAAAATCTGTATCCAGGAACTTTTAGTTATTGATATTTCCAGAATGACCTCTCATGTATAGGCTTCTGAGATGACAGTGTCACCAACTGAACCCCAAGACCTGACCTTTACTGCCCACCTGCTTGTACTCACCGAACTCTATTCCACATGTTTCCTTAATCTCTTCTTTCCAGCTTCTCTCTTAATTCAGGCAAAAAACCTGACAGGAGTAACATCCCATGATGGAAACCAAAACTAGTCCTCAAGCAGTAACAACTGCCCAGACCACCAGACTAGTTTGAACTTGACCTCCAACAAGCTTCTATATAGATGGACTATGGAGTGGCCTATGAAGTGACTGACAGTTACCTTTACCTCATTATAATACTAAAGTCTCTGCCCAAGAAGAAGCACAAGCCTCATTTACATAACATATAATGTGTGTATGGGAATGTTTCCTTAAGGGGCATACCCATCTCTATATATGACAAGTCTGCTCTATCTAACTTAAAACCCTAAATTAAAAACAAAAAGCAAAAACAAAAACATTCACCTTTGCTTGGGGAGTCATGGCTTTGGAAGTTACTCCCCATGACTACCCAAAATCATCTTAGTTTGGTTATAATAATGCTTCACCATTCTCAGTCTGTAGCAAGCAGTAAACAGAGTCAGATTTTTCAGTACACTTGATGATCCAAAAGCAGACTTCCTTATGAAAGCAGGAAACTGCAGAGAAAGAATTAATCACATAAGTGTGCACTGATAAGGGAAAAGAAAATTTGGGGGCATATTGCAAATGTTATTTTAATGTTCTAAAACATATGTAACAGAGCCCTTTCTCTTTCTTTGAAGCAGATCTAATCTTCAATTTTGTAAACTGCTTTTGAAGATGAAAGAAACCATTTTTAAAGGTGTCTGATTCTTACTCCTCACAAGTCAGAAACCTCACTAAATCTCCTAATGTTTTACAGAAATGTGTAGATATTTCCATGAGTTCTCTAAGAATCTATCTTCCACTTTACTAGGATATAATTGACAGTTTAATTGTGCCAGGAAGACCTTACTTGGAGTACTTAATCAGGCCTGACAAGCTCACTGCTAAGTAACATGGTTGACTTTACATGTGGAGTCTTTCCTGGAAAAATTTTCAGGTACCTTTGGCCTCAGGTGGTAACAAAGGTCAATTCCTGGCACATCACAAACCTTAACTAATTTGAGGAATCCATCCGAATACCAGAAATGCAGGCTAAGTCTGGTGAAGAGGCTTTCGTAGGTTTGGTTTTCTGGTTTTGGAATAGCACATCACAGAGGCTTTTAAAATCCTAATCCAGGATTCCTCATGAAACTCCCAGATACAACGTTACTTCCTGGTCTTAGTAGTACCTTAATAATTGATTGATTTTGATCTACGAACCAAAGTTTAGGATGCTCATATGCTTAATTTAAATTCAGCTGCTGCTAGGTAAATCATTAGGTCAAATCTGGTGAGACTTGTCTTGCTGTGATCTAGAATCCTTTAGAGATTAATTCATCAGAGTAAGGAAGTTCAGGAAATAGGCTCCAGAAATTACTGAGTGTCCTTTCGGTAAAATGCTGAGTGTTAGTCTAGCAGAACCTCTGGGTGATTATCGGATTCTATAGGAATGTGCATCTTTGGTTGTTTTATAGTTCTGCAGAGATAGAACTGAAGTTGTAACAAATTGGTAATAATGCAAATATTTCCTTCCATAGGCATGCAAATAATTACCGTTCATGACACTATAAACACATTGTGTCCCCTGGAGAATTGGTATCTCTGTGTGTCAAATTCTCTTGGAGCTAGTTATAACATCTTACTTATTCCCTCATTAACATGTCTCCAAGGAAACAAAACAGGAATAGTCAGAACTAGAGAAGGAAAAGAAGGAAGTTCCAGTATTCCAGTCTCCAAAGAGAGGTAGTGATTTCAAGAAAGATAAGCTCTGGGTGCCCCTGAGAGCCTTAAGTAAAAATAAGAGAGTCAAAAGCAGAAAATTATCTCAGTAGAGTGAAGGGGCAGAGGAAAATTGTCAGTTGAGGAATAGGTAAAAGAAAATAGTAGACATGAGTATTGATACCTGTCGCGTATACATTTGGGATTTGTCTCCAGGTCCTAACACAGAACTCCTGAAACCCTAGGAATTTCCTGAATGTCTTTGTTATTCAAAATAAGCCAGCTTTCTTCCATCACAGTTTAGTTTATGGTGACTGGGTCAGGGGCTGGACAGCTTTAGGATGGGGGCTGGTGACCAGAAAGACCAAATATATGATTAGAGGGTAGGAACTTGCAGCCCCACCTTTAACCTCAGGGAGGGAAGGGACACATAACATTGACTTATAAAAATTCTATTAAAAAAAGATTCAGAGAACTTCTGGGTTGGCAAACACACAGATGTGGGGAAGGTGGAATGGCCAGTTTGTCTCTTCTGCTTCAATCCTTCACAATAAGCTGTTAAGTATAGCATCTTTCTGAGTGCTAGGAGTCATTCTAGCAAATCATCAAACTTGAAGATGGATCATGGAAACCTCAAATTTACATTTGCTGAGAAGTGTGGGTAGACAGGACTTCCCTTTGGCATGTGGTGTCTATAGTGGGGACAGTCTTGTACAACTAAGCTTTTATTCTGCAAGGGAGAGAAGTGTCTTTTCTAACTCTAGATTGTTAGTGTCAGAATTGATTTTAATCATTGAACTCTCAGTTGGTGTCAGAGAAATGGTTGAACTTGGAGGAAACCCACATAATCCCTTATTTGAGAAGTCTGGTTTTCATGAAGGGCAAGGATACTAAAGTAATGGAATGCAAATATAGGATCAAGGGATACATGTCTAAACCAGCGACACCCTGTGTTGTCTATTCTTTTCAAAGGACTTTCATAGGTATTTTTTACTTGATCCCCACTAAAGTCCTGTAAGGTAGGGAGAGATGACATTACCATTCTCAGATTACAAAATAGAAAAGAGAGGTCCCAGGAAGTTAACTTCTTCAAAGCCACATAATTATTAGACAGTGAAACTGGAATATCAATCCTAATCTACAGATGATTGCAATGTTCCCTTTGGCTCTAAAAAGTATAAGATTTCAAAATTCTTAATTTAACTTTGAAAGCCGATTTCAAGTATAGAATCACAGAGATCTAGCTCGGCGCCTAGGAATATAACTTGAAATCTTTTTTTATGACACTAAAACAATCCCAAAGTTTCTATCAGAAGAAGCAGTAGCTCCTATGTGGGCCAGGCTGAACCGACCCTAATGGGAAGATCCACACAACAATGCTCAAGGCTTTGAGCATCTTTCAGAAAGATGTGGACAAAGGTCATAGGAAGCAGAGAAGAGAATCTGGAAAGGCATGCTGCCCAGACACTCTGTCACATGGGGAAGAACAGGAAGACAAAGAAAAATCAAGGAGCCATAGTAATTGCTTTTAATAATGTAAAGGGCTAGGGCACCTGGGTGGCTTAGTAGGTTAAGTGTCTGACTCTTGATTTTGGCTCAGGTCACGAGCTCAGAGTTGTGAGATGGAGACCCTTGGGCATCAGGCTGGGTACAGAACTTGCTTCAGATTTCCCTCTCTCTCTCCCTTGGCCTCTGCCCCCACTCTCTCTCTCTCTCTCTCTCTCTCTCTCTCTCAAAAAAAAGGGGCTATTATATAGGAATAGAATATATTGTTTGTGTTGTTTTAGTGGACAGAAGAACATGGATCCATTGATTCAAATGAATGTAAAAATGATTTTCTAACAACCACAAATGCAAATTTGTGAAATGAACTGTTTAAGAGTTACTGAGATCTCTTTCCTGGGAGATATTCAAGGTGACTCCAGCTGATAAAGGGCAAGAGATAATCATAGTGGCTACTTACATATTTCTTGGAAGCTTATACTACAATAATTCTATATTTGTATTCTGATCCAATAAAAAGTCATTGGGACTTTAGGCATTAAGAGATAGGTTTGGTTAGTCGTTCAAGTTTGAATGCAATAAATCAAATTTTAAAATATCTTTTACAGGTACAGCATAGTTTAAACTTTCCACTGGGTGGGGGGGGGGGGATGAGGAATGACAAGAATATTTACTGAAATGACTTTAATGTTTAATGAATTTTATTTAAAAGAAGTATAATATTTTCTGACAACCATTTATTTTGGTAAGTGGTTTAGTATTTATATATTCTGCATTATTTGTGTATATAAGCTGAAATCTATGGGGAAGGCAGGAAAGAAAGAAACAGTCCAAGCTTCTTTAACTTAAGTAAACACAATAAAATATAAGGATTTAGTCATCATTTTGGGATAACGACAAAGTAAGCCTTTATTCAAACACTCAGAATGCAGTAAATTTTAATGCATGTTACTGAATGTTTGAGTCCCCCTCAAACTCACAAGCTGAAGCTCTCACCCCCACATAATAGCTCAATGTGACAGTATCTGGAGATAGAACCTTTGTGATTAGGGTGACACGGGTCATGAGGGTGGGGCCCTCAGAATGGGATTAGGGTCCTCAGAAGGAGAGACACTGAGAGCTCACTCTCTGTCCCCTTGAGCACACAGGAAGCAGAGGTCATGTGTGCACACAGATGCCACACCAGGAACCAAAACTGAAGCACCCTGATGTGGCAGTTGCAGCATCCAGAACAGTAAAATTTCTGACATTTAAGCCACCTAGTCTGTGAAATTCTGTTTTGGCAGTCCAAGAAAACTGAACTATTTTTTAATTTTAAGTCAAACTTGAAGCTGTTAAAGATGAACTGCTGATCCATTAAAAATGCAAATGAACTTGGGGAACCTGGGTAGCTTAGTCAGTTGAGCCTCAGACCCTGACCCTTGATTTTAGCTCAAGTTGTGACCTCAGGATTGTGACATGGAGCCCTGACTTAGGCTCCATGCTCTGCTTGAGATTCTTTCTCTGCCACCCCCAGTGCACAAGTGCTCACTCCCTGTAGTAAATAACAGTTTTTTTTTAAAAAATGCAAATGGACGTAAAGTACTAGACAAAGTCTCAAGCACAGAGTGTCACCCTCCTCTGGGAACTGCAAATTCAAGTCTCTCCAGGAGCCAGGCAGGGACCATATCAACAAAAGGAGAGAGTGACAGACTCATCATTGTCAATGTGTTTTGAACATCTCACTGTAGCATCATTCATTCTATTAGATTCAAAAACAATTCTATTGGGATTTCTTTTCTCATTCATAAAACTGCATCATGCATCCTTTCTGTACAGCTGTCTTGGTCTATTTTTCATATTTTCCCTTTGGACAGAGACATGTCTACGAGAAATACTTCACTTTTCTCCTAACTATAAGAAAAACAATAGCACAAGTCAGTAATTGGATATGTCATATGGTCAACGTCAGTCCAGGAGGCAGAGCAGTGGAGAGAACATGCCCAGTCTCAGAAAGGCTACCTCTGCACATGGCATCACCATGGGAGCCCGTGGACCAGAACTGGGAAATTTCACAATTGTTCTTTAGAGGCTGGAAATCTGATTTGTATGCAAAATCACCTGTTTTTTTTCTTTCCTTTCCTTTCCTTTCCTTTTCTTTTCTTTTCTTTTCTTTTCTTTTCTTTTCTTTTCTTTTCTTTCTTTTTTCTTTTCTTTCTTTTCTTTTCTTTTTTCTTTTCTTCTTTTCTTTCTTTTCTTTTCTTTTCTCTTCTCTTCTCTTCTCTTCTCTTCTCTTCTTTTCTTTGAATTTCTTTTCTTTTCTTTTTCCTTTCTTTTAACTGGAAGCAACTAATTCAATTAAATCAATAAGCATACTATGTGGACCACACGGTGCTGTCAAACATCAAAGCCTTGTCACTGAGACCTTGAATCTGGTTGGACCAACAATATAGAAATTGCCTGTTTATATGATAAGAACAAATAAAAGCCAGAGAGACTAACAATAGGATTGTTGTTAAACCCTTGTCTGACTTGTTGATGGGTCTGCAGAATTCCTTAATCAGGCACTTACAACGGAATAAATAATGCATGTTTCTGTATCCATTTTAGTTTGGTTGAATATGGATGCTGAGGATGGCATTACATGAATTCTTATACCATTATGTTCCTCTAATCTCAGGCATAAATAGATCTCAGTTTCAAATGCACTGCATATCATTTGATTAAAATAAGACAGCCATTCCTCAAGGAAATTTCCAGCAATTACCCAGGAAAGCCTTCTCTTAGCATGCTGACATTGTAAAGTAAAAATTAGTTGTTTCACAGAAGCTCTGCTTTCATCTAGCCACATTGCCCTACCCAGATGTCCCTTACGCTACTTTCTTCAGGGCTAGGAGCCACTAATCGTCTTGCCTTCAGGTTTTAGTTTCCTTAATGCCACTAGTTTATAAAATACAAATGATGGAAAGACCGTCTACTGAGTCACTGAATGCTATATTTTTAAGGCATCATTTTATAACAGATATATATATATATATATATATATATATATATATATGTAAAATTGGGTCCATTTATTCTTCACGATAAATTACTCTTCGCTAAAGAGCATAGATACATATAAAATGATGACTAAAATAAATCTCCGTTGTAATTGGTCCCCCGAAAACATGATATTTAAGAAGTACACAGAAGAGCATTACTTAAAAGAAACTATGTTAGTGTTGAACAATAACTTATTTTTTAAGGGCAGTATCGTGAGATACATACATATATCAAAAGAACATACCAAATACGTTATTTAACTCTGCAACTAATGAAGAAACCAAGAAGATGCTACAATTGGTTGGAAATGGAATTCAAAATATGAAGAACGCACATCTTAAGTGAAAGGGAGCAGAATTTGCCACCCCAAAACATACCTCTTGGGCATACTGATTTTTTTTAGGCTGATTATTTTTGAGACTGTAGACACAGAAAAATCTCAGAAAACAGCAGAAAGAATATTTTTGTAAGGAATATTTACAAAACATTATAAGGGAAATCTCAATTTATAAGGATGTCTGCCTCTCCATATCAGGAAGAGGGGCAAGACTCAATCTCTAGAAACTCTTAACAATGGAAAAGTCATTGACTTAGATCTGCATACAACCTTAACTCTATTTCCTGTGATTCTCCAGGTGACCTCCCATTAACACCCAACCTCCCACCTGACCCCCTGCCTAGATCTTCCTTTGTCTTAAACTACAGATAGTATTTAAGGGCCATCAGGGAGTTACTCCCATGCATACAAAGAGGTATACACGTGAAACCGATTTGGTTTTCTCCCGTGACTCTTCCATTACTGGAGGTCCTAGCCTAAAACACCGAAGGATAGAGGGAAAAATATTTTTCCACTACTACATAGGTAAATCAGAAACACTCCAGTGAATTTACAAACGGATGTAAAACTGGCTTTTTTCATGGAGGTGGGGGGTGTTCAGGAATCAGCTGTCCCTTCTGGAGACAGAAATTCAGTTACATTTCTATGGACAGAGGTCACTTTAATTATTGTCAATTATCTACGGCTTAAGTAGTTCTACCTCATTCACAAAATGCCTACAACAGATAACCTGGAAGATTATTGTGTAATACATGGGAAGCTGTTTTTCTTTTTCTCCCCCCGCCCCCCCATTTCAAAATCTTTCACTGGCAGTGCCTTTCCTAACAATGAAGAATCTCTTTGTGCCTGCAGCAGATGACCACAGGCCATGACTTGCCAGTCTCCTGGGTCCCTGTCCATCTCAGACAAACCCTCATGCCAACTTTAAGGTTAGTATTATCTCTCCTCAAACTAGATTAATGATATCCACATTATATGACTTTATATACGTTCTTTGTTAAGACCAAATTATTGTTAAAAGTCCATGGAATACACACACACACACACACACAGAGAGACTCTGGAGTTCTATTCCCAGAGCCTACACTCTTCTGCACTGAACCATATCATGGTGACAGTTCAGTTATGTCGCATCTGTACATCGTCCACAGGAAAAAAAAAAAAATCTACATTTCCTTTTTGCCAGGATCTTAAATGCTATCCTTAAGCTGAATGAAAAGCTAATGTTTCCTCTCTCTTTCTTTCATTCATTTACTTTTTCTTTCTTTTGAAATCCTCTAAAGCAAATGAAGAAGAGGGGAGGGATTTGGCACTAGGTCAGTTAATTTCATAAATGTAAACAAATCAGCAGGCTGAATTGTCAAGATTCCCTGTTTTGACTGATGAGATTAAATCAAGGAAACGGCCATTTCTCCACTTGGTGACAGTACTCGAGTGCAGCCTTAGGTGTAACTATGTTGTGACCAATTAGAAGGTAATCATAGGACAAACGGATAGGGGAGAAACAGCACACAATTCCAAACACAAACCATGCATAGCGTTTAGTACCTTACAATGTTCATGCCCTTTTATGTTGTTAGGTTTATTTATTTAAAGCTTTAAAATTAGTCTTTTCCTAAAAATAGAGAAAAAATAATTTGCTTATGTACCAGAAGCAAAATAAGTTTTATTTTTAAACCAGGAAAACACGAGGTAAGAAATGATTTTTTTTTTTTAAATAAAAAGCCAGAAACAAAGTTAATCCACAAAATTTGCCTGTCAAGTCATTGTCCTTCTGAAGAGGGAGTTTCAAGCTCAACTCTAACTTTCAGCAGTGGAAGGAGAGTGGAAAATACTGGTAGTTTTCAAAAGCAAAGTCCTTGCGTGAAAAGCAAGGCAGCTGATTTGAAATGAAAGAGAACTGTTCTAACTACTAAAGAAAATAATTTCCAGAGTTACTCTCCTAAGGTAGACACTGTATGCGACCTAATTACTATCATTTTTAAAAACAAGTTTCTAGGGTGGTTTCTTAAAATACCCTTCCAAATAAAGCAATATCACTGCAAAGTCTAACTTAGCAAACTGTCTTCAGGGAAAAGGGGAGAGAGGGTAATGAGTGATGTCCAGATATTCATGTCTGCTGACTTAATCCAGGAATCATTTTGGCTAGCTCAGATAGCATGGGTTTTATTCATACCTCTTCTGTATTTTGTCTTTGTCTTTGTTCAGTTTTTCAACCCAAACTTAACTCTTTGGTGTTTTTTCTTAAGTGGTCGACAAAGTCTAACACTTAAGAGTACGATTGTGTACACCGCACATACCCCATAGGGTCTCTTGATGATATTATTAATATCCTGTCTCAACCCCTGGAGAGGGAACATAGTTTTCATTATAAGTGTTTGGCAATATCAATAAACAAGTCTTCTCTTTAATAAATTCCAAACTTTTTCTTCCTCCTGTCATCAAATTTGCCAAATAACTGTCTTCATTTCTCCACTTGCATTCATTCCCTGGTCTCCTGTCATCTGGTTTTTGCTGTCCATGCACCACAAAACTCATCAGGAAGCAGCCTCCTATGACCAAGGTAATGGACATTTTCCTTTCTGTATACTTAAACTCTTTGGTCCTTCTGATCCTATCGCCAACACCTTCCTCAATCCTCCTCATTACACTTGGCTCCCCTTCTCTCTCCTTTAGCCATCCTGTGAAGAGATTCCATCATTCCCTTAGATTCCATCTTCAGCCCACACTTGTCTTATACTATCTGGTCAGCCAAGGGCTTAGCATAAAACAGGTGGCAAACTCCCACAGCTATAAATAATTGGGAAGCATTTATAAGATACTATCTCAAAGGGGTAGGCAGGGGTTAGGGGAATCCACAGAGGGTAGTGGAGAACTTTGAGGCTCACAGCCACAGTGGGAGACCTCATTACCCTTAGGTCTGAAGGAGTCTGGAAAACAGAGATTATGGGGACTCCCAGAGGGAACTGTGGTCTTTGATAGAGAATCAGAGTCAATCTTATTATTTTTTTTTTAAATTTTTTTTTTTATTTTTATTTATGATAGTCACAGAGAGAGAGAGAGAGAGGCAGAGACACAGGCAGAGGGAGAAGCAGGCTCCATGCACCGGGAGCCCGACGTGGGATTTGATCCCGGGTCTCCAGGATCGCGCCCTGGGCCAAAGGCAGGCGCCAAACCGCTGCGCCACCCAGGGATCCCCAGAGTCAATCTTAAATGATCACTGACACAATAGGGGGGAAGCTCAAGAAATCAATATGTTTTCACCTTCTATCTCCTGATTTTTCTCAATGTCTCCAACTGACAGACTTTGTAAAACCCAGAGGGCAAGAAAGCCCACTGATGCAATCCACTCTGGCAGTGTTCTTGGGGCCCGAATAGTGACAAAAGCTGGTCTCAAGACCAGACAGAAGACATGAAACTGCAAAACACACTCCTGGTGTGATTTCATCCATTCCTATAATTTGGACTACAACCGATATGCAGATGACCCTACTCCATTAACTGCACATCAGTGGTTCCCAAAGCTGACTGCATCTTATGATCACTTGGGAGTTCTGTTTTTTTTATTATTATTAAAAATAAAAATAATGCCACACACATCATATCCACAACAATTCTTAAATTGACAGGAAATTTGGCTTGGGTTTTTATAATTTTTAAAAGTTCCCTAATGTGCAATTACTTTTGAGAACCAGTTTTTGGCCTAGTATCTGCAACACGTTTCAAGCTCACTTATGCAACTGCCTACAAAAATTATCCTCTAAACATTTTATTTTCCCTCAAATAGATTTCCACTGTTAATTTTTTTCTTAGTTGGTACACTACTGTTCAGCCAGATCCTCAAAACAGAAACCTAGATTTACAAATAATGTAAAAGTTGTTCACAGTTCTCTGCACCCAGAATGGTCTTCCTTACTTCTTTATCTGCACTTCCATTTCCTTGAATAAACAAACTCCTCCTCTGCCCTTAAAATGTGACTCTCAAAAAAAAAATAAAATAAAATAAAATAAAAAATAAAATGTGACTCTCACTTCTAAATGGTTACAACGGCTCTTCCACTGCAACTCTTAAGGTGCTTTCAAATTTTTATTCAACATTTTTGTCTACAAATGATGTTCCTAAAAGCATTAGTAAGTATATCATGTGTTCCTCAAATGAGTTATAAACCAAATTATAGCAAATTAAAAATCACTGACATTAATTTCAATTTATATTGATTTTGAAATTAATTTTATAAATTTGAAGTTATAAAATACAAAGAAGATACTGTTTTTACAGGTTTTAAATTATGTGATAATGTACTTATGTGTCTTATTTCTGCTTCAGGTTAAAAAAAAGTGTGCTGTTAAAACTGTTGAAGCACAATTGTTCTCAGTTCGGAGATTAAGAAAAAGCAGGGAAGAGAGTTGAAGAGTGATCCATTGGACTCTTCTGGTTTAATCCTTGTCACATCAAAAGTAAGTCAAGCCTTTGGTGCATTTACCCAGCAATGGGATTCTGAAAATGACAACAGGGCAGGTTGGGGAGAACATGGCAATCTCCCTTGACTCATGCTGAAATGTTAGCAGATCATCCAATTCCCCAAGCCTCAAATCTAGCACAGCACAAGAACCTTTAGATTTATCTATTTTGTAAACCAACACTTCAAAACTATAAATAATAGGGGAACCTGGATGGCTTAGTGGTTGAGCATCTGCCTTTGGCTCAGGCATGATCCTGGGGTCCTGGGATCAAGTCCGATATCAGGCTTCCTGCATGGATCCTAGTTCTCCCTCTGCCTATGTCTCAGCCTCTCTGTCTCTGTGTGTCTTTCATGAATGAACGAACGAATGAATGAATGAATGAATAAATAAAATCTTTTAAAAAACTATAAATAATAGAGTAATTAAGAACATCAATTGATGGGAAGTAGAAAATTCTGGCATTACTCTTAATTTAAAAAATATTAATCCATTTGTATGAGGCATCTTAAGTAACCAAAATCATAGAAAAAGAAAGCAGAATCGTAGCTGCCAGGATCTGAGGAGAGGAGGCATGGGAAGTTGTTACAATGGGTGTAGAGTTTCAGTTTTGCAAGATGAAAATTTCTGCCTATCTGTTGCACAATGTGAACATAATACTACTAAACTGGACACTTACAAATGATTAAGGTAGTAAATTTTGTATTATGTGTTTTTATAACCACAATAATCAAACAATCTTGAACAAGAAGACGTCACAGCACATGGACTTTTTCCTAAGTAACTGCAAACCAATTAAGAACATTTAGTGGTCAAACATTTCTGAGGTTATCTTAGTTGCTCTTTTACAGATTTTGCAAGAGAACATTTTTTAATCTCCCTGTTCCCTCTTATAGGACTTCACACATTTTTCAGTGGCAGGAACTGATTCTTGATCTTGGTAATCCCAACACTTTGTTTACTACGTACTGTACAACAGATCCTCATAATCACTCTCCACAAACCCAGGTGGGCCTGAAGGATGTCAGGTGATTGTGGATCTCCCTGCAATGTCATGTTTGTTTGTTTATTGTAAAAGCACCTGTTTCTCCAAACATATGGAATACATGCTCCAGGCATCATTCCAGGTGATTTTACACATAGTCTACTTACTAATCTTTTTTTTTTTTTTTAGTCTACTTACTAATCTAACCTTCATGTTAACCCTAAGAGGTAAGCATTCTTTTCCCAATCAGGGAATTGAGGAATAGAGAAAGTAGTTTGTCCAAGGTTACAGAACCATAAAGTGGACAACCTTCAATTTTTTATATAAATATACAGAAAGTATAAATCAGTGTGATGATATTTTCAACGTAAATTCAGTGTAGCTAGAACCAAATAAAAAAAAATAAAGTCATACTGTCATCCTAGAAGTTTCCTCAGACCCTCACACCATTACACTGACCCCTAAGGGTAAACAATTTCTCAGTTCTATCATCACATTATACTTATGCTTGTGGTTGAATTTTAAATAAATGCCCTAGTATAGAATGTAATCTTTTGTTTATGGCTTCATCCCCTCAAGAAGGTTTGAGTTTCATCATGTTGTTAGATGTGTAGCAAGAGTTCTTTCATTTTTATTGCCTTATAGAATTCCATCCTATCGATCTACCATAATTCATCCATTCTGTTGTTGATGAATATCTGGACTCTTTCCCATTTGGGGCTATACCAAATAATGCTGCCTTAGTCATTTTGCACATGTTGGGTAGTGCAGATATAAACATTTAAGCTGTATAATACCTTGGAGTAAAAGTACTGGGTTGTAGGAAATCTTGAATTTTACATCAAATATTTCTACTCAAATCCGTGCTTTTTGACAAGTCTGTGCATATCTTTAGGTTTTATTATAGCCCTCAGGCATAACTAAATACTTTATCCATTTGGTCATTTACAAATTCATTTAACTATTCAGTACATGCATGTATGTGTGTGTGTGTGTGTGTGTGTGTGTGTGTGTGTGTGTATGAGACAGAGGGAAACAAAGAGAAGCAATATGGTTCATTATGTATGAAGCACATGAAAGCCCTAGGGTAGAATAATACAAAAACCTGAGCCTGTTCCCTACCTTCATGAAGTTTCACAATCTAATAGTTTGATTTACCATGGTTAACAAAGAGGCAAAAAAAAAAAAGAAAGAAAGAAAGAAAGAAAGAAAGAAAGAAAGAAAGAAAGAAAGAAAGAAAACAGATTTAGTATTTCTAAATTTCCTGTCATTCACAGCCAATTGTACTAACTTAATCAAATTGAGATGACAAAAAAACAATTTTTATTACATCAGACTTTCTTACTTTTATGTAAGGTGAACTATGTATTCCACTTGCACTCCTATTGTCACACCCAAGACAATCTTTATTTCTGAGGTGCTTCCTGACCTAAGTCCCCCTCAACACCAAGAACTTGGGTATTATAGATTGCCAATGATTCAAAGTTTTTAATCTTCTTAAAGAGATAGAGCAACATAGCAGTAGAAGAACTAGTAGATTCTGGGTCAAAAGAATTATAACCACTTGATTTGGTCATGACTCTGTCACAAACATCTCATTACCCATTGGAATTTGGGGGGGCTCTGTTCCACGTGTAAAAGATCAAACACAAGAGTTATTTCTAGCTCATGCACTTCACACTTCAGTTTATAGCTTATAGTTCTTGGATGGTTTGAATTATGGTGCAAAAATTCCACTCTTCAAGAAACTATTTACAATACCCTCAACTAACATAGTCCTTTAACAGAAAATCTAATTGGGTTCATTTTAGAATCTACTACATAATACTTTAAAAATGAAAAAAAGAACTTCAAATACTCTCCCTTAGTGGGTAAAAATCCGTCTGTACCCATTCGTTCGTCTTACTTAATATAGATAATGAAGGTCAAGTGAGCAACTAATACAGAGCTTTTTACTCATTATTTAATTATTTTATTATCATTGAGATTAAATGCCTGAGCCAAGGCTATACACATTAAGCAGACAACATAGAACAACCTAAAATCTGAATGTCAGTCACAGCACACACATAAAAATAGTATACCCATTTCCGTATCTTCAGCTCTCATAAAGATGATTTCTCCTACATAGTTTTTTTCCGGATGCCATCTTCATTCAATAAAAAACACATTTCTGAGGCATTAGTGTGAGTTGCTCTTTATGCCAGCCAGTATTTCACATCATCTGCAAAAAACATGTTTGTATCCTTCGACACCCTTTAGAGATGAAAGGAAGAAATGTGTGTGCTAAAAGGGCTTCATGTGCCCAAATCATGCAAATTCGCTCTGCCACTTCCTAAGATTTGCAGATGTGTAGATTGCTTCTGTTTTGTTTTGTTATTTTTTTTAGGAGTAGGTATACAACGGTATGAATCTCAAATCAGCTTCTGTCCCACCTCATAGTTGTGAAATACCGTTCTTCAAATGATGAGAACTGATTTATTACTGAGGCATTGTGTCATTCTGAATGGAGTCTAATCTTCCATTTTAATCTTTTATGAGGCGACTGGTTAAAAATAAATTACAAATGCAAAAGATGGGTGTCTGTGTATGTCTGCACACATGCTTCTATAACATATGCATATATGACACACTGGTGGGCATCAGACCTCTCAGAGCAATAGAGTGACTTGAAAAAAAAAAAACCTCAGGATTTGGCAAAGAATAGGAAAGAAGTTGTGTGTTATAAAATCTGGACAACATCACAGGGTTCTACAAAATGCCTGGTATGTAGAGGATGATTAAGTGTTTTTTTATTATCACAAAATCCTGGGATCACTCTCTCTGGAAGCGTATGGAATAAAGAGGGAATGTTGTAAGTTATTAGGTTTCTTATGCCTATTTTGTTGTACTTATTTTGTATAATATATATATATATATATATATATATATATATATATATATATATATAATGGAGACGCCTGGGTGGCTCAGAGGTTGAATGTCTGCCTTTGGCTCAAAGTGTGATCCCAGGGTCCTAGGATCAAGCCTGCATCAGGCTCCCCTCAGGGAGCCTGCTTCTCCCCCTGCCTATGTCTTTACCTCTCTCTCTGTCTCTCATGAATAAATAAATAAAATCATTTATACATATATATAAAATGACTTCACCCATTTGAAGAGAAATCACCTTTCTAAGACATCAGAGAACCATTTAATTCTATGAAAGAAATGTTGTTTTGGAATATATCCACATGTTGGAATGATACTGTCACTCTGTCTCCCAGTGGGTCTGTTGTGGCCCTTCAAATCACAGGGAGTTTCCTTAAAAATACAAAATGATGGCATGCTGCAGGGTTTAAAAGCCACTCCAGTGAAAAATAATGAAACCACAGTGCTTGAGTAAAAGCATGATAAACACTGTGTACATTGGTGATAAATGCAATGACTTATCACGAGGATGGATATGGATGAATAGTGACTTCCCGAGAGCCAGAGCAAAACATTGTAACTCCTTTGTTTTGTTTTTTTTTTTCTCAAAGAAAGAATTAAAATACAATAGAATCCCCCTGACCCCTTTGCACATTTTTTGAGTAAGGTCTTCCCTGTCCTCTCTTATATAGCCTCCGATATAGCCATTCATGCTGGTAGGAAAGGCACACTGAATGGCTCACACTTTTCTCTCTGGCCTGGAGCATACGTAAGCTCCAGTTTTCTGAATGAATCCCAAGCATCCCCATTTCACTGGGGCCGGCAAGCTGAAGCCATGAATAAGCAAGGGAAAGTGCTCAGGATTATGATCTTTTCTCCAAATGCCTTCCCCCTGGACTTCTGAGAAACAGTGTATTACCTATGGATAGTTTCTGAAGCAACCTCAGGGGAGCGGAGTCCCCAGAACTGGGAAAGACTAGAGAGAGTGGTACAGAGGGAAAGGGCAGGAGAGGGGGAGAGAAAGGAGGACAGAGTACAAAGGCACACAGGAAGTATATGCTCCCATTCCCACAGTGATTTTTGAGGAACTTTGCCCTTAAATGAGGTTTGAATGGAAATCAATCACTTTCATATGTGGTGGGGAATGCAATTCTCTATCCCTCCTTGAATGCACATAAGAAATATCAGTAATGAACTGAAAAACCCATTTTTCCCTCACTTTATTTTTATTTATTAATACCTGTAATACCCCTCTACACTTAGCTCACAGGATGGACTCACTGAATCTTATGTTAAAAACAGTGAGTTTAAGTTGAAAATATACCACATTTTCTAATGGTGCCACCAGTGATGATATCATCAATTCACTGTTAAATATTCAATAATAAAATAATCAGTATCACTCCAGTGACAGACTTTTTCACTCTAAGAAAATTATAAACATGAGCTATTGAAGGAAACAAAAGTTGTAATTTGGAGCATCTCTTCAAATTCAGCAGGAATTTGACAAACATTTCATGCCACACTAGTTTGGGGCTAAATAATGCTATTGAATATTTTTGGTCTTCTAAAGCGAAACCTTTCTTTGCCAAAAATGTCAACTACCTCATTTAAGCATCTTTTAAAAAACCCATCTTTCTTTCTAGCATGTCCTCAAAGACTTCTGGCCTAAAATAGAAATGTACAGAAATCTCTTCCAAGAATTCTTTCTCAGAAGTACAAGTCTTACCTGCTGCTTCCCTTTTCACCCCAGGCTGCCTTGGTTTCTGTGGCTCTAATTCATTCTCTCTTTCAATTGATTGCTCGTAGGTGACTAATGACCACTTAAGCACCAAGCCAAGGGCCTCCTCTAGGCCATCATCACCCTGGGGCCTTGCGGCAACTCCCACAGCTCAATGAGGTCTCCTTCCTACAAATCTCATCTCTTTTGGCCTCCATGGATCTTAAATTTCCCAGTTTATCTTGTCTCACTCTTTTTAACATCCTGTTACAGATTTTATTAGCCTTTCTATCCCCCAGATATGGGAGGCCCCACATTTTACTTTCTATATGCTAAGTCACTCAGTGAGTATACCTATGACTTTACATTTATGTGTCTGGTATTCCTGTTCCATCTGTCTAACTGCTCAGATGTAAATACCCTTGGACAACTAACTGATTGTCACCCCAAACCCAATGTGTTCCAGTGTGAACTCATCCTCTTTCTCCAAAAACTGGCTTATCTTTAAAATTAACAACCTATTTCTGCCTACGGAGTCATTGCTCTTTTAAGTTTATTTTGGAATCTTTATTCTTTATTCATTTTCCCCTGCAATAATCTCATCCCAACCTGTTTATGTTTTTCTTTTCGTCCTTAAAAAATGATTTGTATCGGGGCATCTCGGTGGCACAGTCGATTAGGTGTCCAAATCTTGATTTTGGGGCAGGTCATGATCTCTGAGATCGAGCCTCACATTGGAGCCTACTTGAAACTCTCTCTCTCTCCCTCTGCTCTACCCCCACTACACTCTCTTGTGCTCTTTCTCTCCCTCTCTAAAAAAAAAAAAAAAAAAATGTGTCGAACCATTTCTCTGTATTCCTATGGCTACACCTTCATAACTAATTACCATAGTTCTATAATTCCACGTTTACAATATTACATGATTCTCCTGCCAAAACCACTTTGCCTTCCAAAACCTACCAGTCTTCCCTCAATAGCCTGGCAGCACCACCTAGACCCTACTGCTTCAAATTTAAATCCTCTCTTGCATGAATCAAGCATACTCCCAGCTAATGTTGTTCTGATTTCTATGTGGTTAAAAATTGTCACATTGGAAATAAACACAATAAAGTCTTTATTTTATGTCTTTACACATGCTATATTTTAGAAACTTTTTTGAGTGATAATTTCATATGCTTCTGTATAAGAATGATTTATCACCATAAATTTAATTTGTGTTTTAATGACTCAATCCTTCTATCTTTGAGCAGTTTCACAGTTGCTTCTTCTGAAGAAGGAAACCAGCCTCTTCATCTATATCTGTTCATCGTTTTTATCTCATTATCTTCATAACCCTTTTCCTAAACCAGACATGAAACTTAGAGCATCTCCCATTATTTCTTACATTCAGTCACTAGGCAGAAATGTAATTCAGGAGCCAATATATTTTAACGCTTTTAACTTTTTTCTCTTACCCCAGTCTGATTTGAAATTCACTCCATCTACCAATCAGTCTGTGCTTCATTTTCCTGGTCTCATTAACAGGGCTACTGAGCCAGCCCTTCATTTCCCCCACTTTCCCCATACACCTTCCTCTAAATCCTCAACCTGCCCACTCAAGCAGCTCCCTTCTCTCCTGTCAGGCTCTCTTAACAAATTGTCTCCTGAGCTGATTTCATCCTGCTCTCATTACGTCAATGAGTGGTACTACCTAACTCAAATCTACATGGACTTACTTACATGCTCTTACATTTTCATCCTGCTCATTCCTTTATAGGCCCCTTCCATATCTAAAACCCCTTCAATAAAGTTTCTCTTGTAATTAATTTGTAGTAACTTAAAGGAGGTTCATTAGCTTATTTCATTTAGTATATAATATCAGAGCATACTCAATAAATACCATATGATACTGGAAATAACCTCAGGTTAATGGTATTCTAAAAGATCAGAGATATGATGTAGTCAAATAAGTATATCCTTAAGTCAAGAAAGATAAGATATTCAAATTTAAAGAACACTGCCCAAAGCTTATATCATTCAAGGACGGATAAGCAAATAAATATGCTTCACAGAAGATTGCTTCTCCCCAGCTTCCACCTCAGGCTCCCCTATCCAGATCTCCATACCATGGCCCTCAACCCAGCGTGTTTCAGGCCACATATGGCTAATGAAACAGATTGTCCTAAGGCCCATGGCATTTTCTGTTGGCAGTCTAAACATTTTTGCAAACCAAATGCTCTAGATGGTAGGTTAAATACAACTTCAGTATAAGTGTGGCTACTTTTGTAAAAAACTCACTACAAAAACATCTAAATTTGTAATAGCATATAGTTTCTACTTGGAAAATCTGGCTTACTATGAAATGACAAACAATTTGACTACTTCTGCCTCAATGTGACTTATTTGTGATCCCACAAACCACACTGTATTTTTTTACTGGGGGATTTAACTCCTTCTATTATAATGAGATTAGTGTATATAGGTCTTCCCCACCAGTCTGGTGTTTTGTTTTGTTTTTTTTTTTATAGAGATTATATTGGTTCATTTTTAGAGAGAAGAGCAGGGGGTGGGGATGGGATAGGGACAAGCAGACTCCATTCAGAGCATGGAGCCCGATGTGGGACTCGATCTCAGGACCAGAGATCATGACCTGAGCCAAAATCAAGATTCTGATGCTTAACCAACTGAGCCACCCAGGTGCCCCTTCCCTACCAGTTTTTATATGTGGTTCCTTGAATTATTCACCTAAACTTTTCCAAACCCATTAGGTATTCAATGCATGCTTTGTAAATGAAAGAAAAAGGAAAAATATTTATAACTGACTTTTCTCTATGGAAACCTCTGAATTACTATTCATTTTATCTCATTTAAAAAAGATATCAGGGATGCCTGGGTAGCTCAGTGGTTGAGTGTCTGCCTTTGGCTCAGGGCGTGATACAGAGTTCTGAGATCAAGTCCCACATTGGGCTCCCTGCATGGAGCCTACTTCTTCCTCTGCCTGTGTCTCTGCCTCTCTCTGTGTGTGTCTCTCATGAATAAATAAATCAAATCTTTTAAAAAACTGAAAAAATAAAAAGATACCATATAGCTGTATAAGGATATCCACCCCAAAGAACACTGACATAAGATTCATTGCCATGACTTCAATCACTAGTCTTTATCAGATGCTTTCCTAAAATATCTCCAGTCTATATCTGTAATTCGAGCTTAAAATCACATATTCAACTGCTTAACCTAATCTCCTCTTGGACATTACTGATATTGACAATTGGAGACATTAGGTTTTCCAACACCACCTCCAGTCTGTGCTATCTGAGAGGGCTGATCTACAAAGAAGTCATGAATGATATATTTCCTTACTTCTCCCTCCTCCTTGTTCCCCAAGTTCACATAATCACTAAAATGTATCCTAAGGGCACTCTATATCCATTCACATCTTTACTTTCTTACTGGCCCTATTCTAGTCTAGGCCAAACTATTTCCCACTACTCTCTGCCTTCATTCTCATTTCCAACCATTCTCCACACTTTCTAAAAATGATAACATAACTGTCATTATTCATCTTAGAACCGTACATGTTCCTCCGGGAGCTAGCCCTTACCTCTCACACTGTATTTCTGACTCTTACCCAATTCCTCCCCACACCTAGATTTCTACTTCCATGTGAATCTCAACATCTTATAGTACCTTGGACATAGCATGTTTTCTTTGACATCTTTGACTTAAGAAGTCCCACCCAGGGACTTCTTAAATGTTTTTTTCTGATAGAAATCTTCTCCACTACCACATCCTTCTTTCAGACTAATCAGTCTTCAGGTTTTGGCTGAGACATGACTTCCTACAGAAAGCTTTTCTTGATTCCTGAAGCCTAGATTCAGTACCTTTCCTATGTGTACTCCTTGAGCTGGTGTTTTCCTCATTAGAATACTGATGCTTTAATGCCTCTTTGAATGCCAGATTACTTGAAATCAAAAAACAGTGATTACAGTGTCATGGTTACATAAAATTCTCTTTAAAGAGCCAAGTGAAAAATAAATGTGTATTTTCATTTTTATACAACCTTTTGGTTTTCTTAGAATTTCCAATTGCCTATCATTTTTTCCTTTCTTCTTACCTTCCTTCCTTTTTCAATTTCTCTTTTTACATTATTGCCTTTTATCATATCAAGTATTTGTTCAACATCATTACACAGTCAACTATCTTATAAGAATATTGTTCTGGGATGCCTGGGTGGCTCAGCAGTTGGGTGGCTGCCTTCGGCTCAGGTCGTGATCCCAGGATCTGGGATCAAGTTCCACCTCAGGCTCCTGCAAAAAGCCTGCTTCTCCCTCTGCCTTTGTCTCTGCCTCTCCTTCTGTGTGTCTCTTGTGAATAAATAAATAAATAAATAAATAAATAAATAAATAAATATTTAAAAAATAAGAATATTGTAAGAATCTTTAATATTTTAGAGGCCTCACTCCTGAGGGCCTTTATCTTCTTCAAACTAGACTGATTCTTATTCTGCAATTATCATAGGATTTACCTTTATGCATTTTCCTAATTGGCTTCCACTTTTTTCTATAATCCCATATCATACTTTTTTCTTAGTTTGTGTTTCTGTTTTGCTATACCATTCTAAACTCATTATCTAAAAAAAATTTTTAATAGTAAGTAAATTTCTAAAATTATTCCATATTATGATGATATCACAATTTGGTCCTCACACAGGATTGATAATGTGACTGTAGAATGAAAATAAATTTCTCTCCAAAATTTTGAAAACATTCTTCTATTATCTTTGAGCATCCAGTGTTTCTGGTAAGAACTTTTCAATTTTATATGGAAAAAATGTTAGGTTTAAAAAATAATTTCAAAGATAGTACAAAGAATTCCTATATACCCTTTTCCCCAATTTTTCCTCATGTTATCATCTTACCTAACAGTATTGCATTTATCACAACTAAAAAAATCAACACTGGGGGGCATTTGGGTGGCTCAGCTGATTAAGTGTCCAACTCCTGATTTTGGCTCAGTTCATGATCTTAGGATCATGAGATTGAGCTCTGCTTCCAGCTCCATGCTGGGTATGGAGCCTGCTTAAGACTCTCTGTCTCCTTCTCCCTCTGTCCCTCCCTCATTGCTCTCTCTCTCTCTCTCTCTTTTTCTCTCTCTCTCTTTCAAACAAAATGAATAAAATATATTTAAAAATGAACATAGGTATAAGACTGTTAAGTAAAACGCAGGCTTTACTCAGATTTTGATAACTGTTCCACTAATGTCCTTTTTTCTGCTCTAGGATCCCAACCAGGATACTACATTGCATTTAGTTCTCACATCTTCTTAGTCTTTTCCAACTAGAGACAGATCTCCAGGCTTTCCTTGTTTTTCATAGCCTGGACAGTTTTTGAAGAGTACTGGTAAGGTATTTGGTAAAACACACTTCAATGTTGTCTTGGCTGGTGTTTTCTCATGATTAGACTTGGGTTATAGGTTTTTGAGAATGCCATAGAGGTGAAATGCCCATTTCTTCCAGAAAGAATGTTGAAAGAAGTCTGATTCTTACCTCTTGTAGACAACCAGATTTTCCTTTGTGGGTATTTTCTGTGATTTCAAGTGATGTTTCCATGTAAGAATCTTTATATTTATTGTGCCAGGTCCTCAGTGAATTCTCTTTGATGTGCCTGTTTGTATTTTTAAGCTTTGGAAATTCTGTTATTTCTTCTTTGATATTTCCTCCTTTATCTTCTTCCTTACTTAATCTTATTTATAGGAACATTTATTAGTTGTTTGCTTATACTGTATCTTGAGTTGCTTTCCTCTTTGAGTAAATTCATCTTGAGGATAACTCACTAACCAGAATCATCTCTTATAGGTCTTTACCCTAACTTTAAGAAGTGAAACAAACAGATTTTTTTTCTTTCTGATCTCCACACATTCAAAACTGAAATGCAGAGAGGCATAATTTTGGCTTCTTTTTCTTCTTTATATAATTATATTTTAAAAATTCTTTGTCCTATTTTGGCCTCTGAATACTTGAAAGCAATGACTCATAATTTTCAGCATTCTTCATCTCCTTCTGTACCACAGCTGACAGGGTGGGCATACTGTATGTATGCCTTGGCTTTCTCTTCACAGTCCTAAAAGGAGAAAGCCAAGAGTGTGGTCTTTCTGACACCAGACACTGTAAGCAAAGTGTGGCTGTGTTTTCTCTGGCGAATGGGAAGATGGACTACAGTTGACATTGACAAGATGAGTTTCAGTTGCCAGCTGCTCAGCTGGGACATTTGTGTTCCCGTAAGGTTTCCCGCCACCGGAATGAGGTAATGTTTCCTTTGTGATCAACAACACTTTTCACAACTTAGTTTTAGACCATTAGATAAAAGTTAATTTTATGATTCTCATTTCCTCATTAAAATAGGTCATATGCAGAAAATGTAAATTGGAAACTGTCTTCCAGATTTTCATGTTGTGGTTTACTCTGGCTTCCCTAGTCCATATTGAGTTACTTCAGAAAACATTTTTAACTGAAATTCTAGAGTTCCTTTCAAAAATCAGTCCATCAAATACATACAACTTGCTAAGCAAATTAAGGATTTGGGGGCTAATATAAATCTTAGTTCTCCTAACTAGAGCCAAAAGCAGATTTTTGCAGCTAATTAGAGATAACTGAGAGCTGTTTACCCAGGTTACACAATGTACCTACTCAGTCCCTTTGTCTCTCAAACTGCCATCTAGTTTTAGCTTTATCAGTATTAGCATTTCCATAATAATGGGGTAAAGGTATTAATTTTCCTCCTTCTAGAAGCACTGTTTAAAAAAATTAATAAATGAGAAAGTTCAAACAAATGGCTAAAATGATATTTTAGATTATTCATGGATTACAGTAACTGCCTATCAAATATTAATGACTACAAATGAAGCTGTGCTATATTTATTTTGTGCAAAACATTTGAGTAAATACATGGAAAGAAGATTATTTTGTTAGTTAAAATCGTATTCCACAAACTTTCAGAAACTATGGCAATCTCCCAATTTCCAAACGCTTGCAGCCAATATGGCATTTATATCAAAGTGTAACTTACCCATGACATAAAGATGCAAAAACTCATAACTGGATATGAAAGAGCAGGCACCTGAATTTCTCAGGGAAGGCTTCCTCCTGTTTCATACCTCAGAAGCCAAACATGGTTATTTACTCTCAAACTTGTCCCTATTCCTTATTCTCTAGCTGATTGACTTAGATCAATATTTATGCATCCTCCAGACTGTCAACTCTACTCACTGGATACCTAAGGCCCTAGGAAAGTTTAAATTCTTTTGAGACCAAAATAAACATGTAAACACTTGACAAGTTTGTTTATTTGGTCTATGGTGAATCTAGAATGTAAATTCTTCAGAAGTAAAGTTTAGATGTTTTACTTATTTAAGAATGTGGGGGATTTCTATGTCCATGAATGTGCAGTGCTATCCAGTAGGGAAAAATATAGGTTTTGAAGTAAGTCAGATCTGTAATTAGCCTTAGCTCTTTTATAGATATTAGAAGAACTATGGAAAATTGCATAATTTCAAATCTCTCTTCCCATGCATAAATGGGATTATTTGTATGTATTCAAATGTTTGATGAGAATGTTTATTATTGCTATATAAAATTAAGTCACTTGTGCTATCTGGCCTTTAGAAGTGCTCAAGAATTATAACTATTGTTTTTTAATCATAATATAAGAATAAAAAAATGTCTCCCCATTCTTGATAATATAAATAATATAAAAACATATATGTATCTCCCAAAATATTAATAAATTCTAAAATTAGATTTGAAATAAAATTATCTAATAAAGAAATATGAGTGTGAAGTGAAATTGTGTTAAGTATTCAGACTTTGAAAGAGCTTCTGAGAAGCTAGGGCAGAATTCTTATGCCTGGTAAATAATATATACTCTGTAGGCATTAAGGTTCTCAGCCCTGCTTGTCTCCCTTTGTCTGTGATGATATACTAGGTAAACACTCCCATTTCCCTTTCACGTCTTCCTTTCTTCCCTTCATTCTAACAATGACCTGTAACTACCAGAAAAATTACTGTCAGGTAAAAGCCTTTTTAATAGATGCTGCAATGAAAATTATAATTACTTTAAAGCAGTAAAAATTGTAATCTTAACAAGTAATACTCAGAAATGTTCTTGCTAACCACTCCTTTAACTCCTCAGTGATATTTTCTGAAGCTCTAAAAGAGTTTCCCTTTTTAAAGAACTGACATATAAAATACATCCACTCCCCCACTACAGATAAGAGACACTTTAATCCCATATTTTATTATTATAGGGATAGATAAATGGAAAGATAAATGATGTCAAGAACTCAAATGATCAGACCTATAAAAGGCTAGATATGGGAAGTCATAATTTTCCAGACCTCTCCAACATGTGGCCTATTAACACTCCACAGAATAGAATGTGAAGACACAACTCTAAGAATTAAAGTAAAAAAAAACCACATATTTCAGTTAAGTGAACACATAGCTATGGTCTCACAGCTGGCTCTCACTACACACTACTGATGCTGGATTTGTCTATGTGACATTTAATATTCAGCTCCTGAAGGGCTGGGAAAGGTACATTGCTAAATTGTGTGGAGCTAACACTTCCATAAA
The DNA here is from genome assembly GCF_018345385.1 of Vulpes lagopus. Taxonomy (NCBI): domain Eukaryota; kingdom Metazoa; phylum Chordata; class Mammalia; order Carnivora; family Canidae; genus Vulpes; species Vulpes lagopus. Next base: position 6,652,890 of record NC_054839.1, on the reverse strand, counting down.
AATAAGAGTTAACATTTTATTTTAAAATTATGTGTGTGCCAGCTGTGCTAATTGCTCTACATAGATCATTTAACTCAATCCATTCAATAACTTAATGTTTTATGTATTATTATCCCCCTCACTTTACATATGGAATCTAAGGTTTAAAAAGGCTAGGTTATTTGCATACCCATGTTCATTCATAACAGCATTCATATCAGCTAAAATCTAGAAGCCACTCATGTGTCCACTGATGGATGAATGAGTAAACAAAATATGATACATGCATACAAGGGAATATTATTCAACCTTAAAAAGGAAGAAAATTCTGATACATACTACATGGTGGATGAACTTTGAAGACACTCTGCTAAGTGAAATAAACCACTCACAAAAGGATAAATACCATATGATTCCAGTTAGGCAAGATACTTAGAGTCATCAAAATCATAAAGACAGAATAGAATGTTGGTTTCCAGGGGCCATGGAGTTGTTGTTTAAGATGGATACACAGAGTGTCATTTTTGCAACATGAAGAGTTCTGAAGATGAATGGAGGTGGTGGTTGTACCACAATATAAGCATACTGAATACCATTAAAAATGACTAATAAAATATCTTTCATGTTACGTGTATTTTATCAAAATTTTCAAAATTGAGGGAAAAAACAGCTAGATAAGACATACATGATCAGCACTCAGGCTGTCTAAAACTCATACCCACCTCAACATCATGGCTTTATGCTGCTCTTCTATAGATAATGCATCGCCCTGGGCTTGAGACGGTATTCTCCGAGCATCTGCAAGTAAATCTTTTCCTTTGGAGTCTTTGAAAGAAACTTGGCACCTAGTAAGCCAGAATAATTTTTTTAAAATACTTTGAATTTTGCCTTTTTATTTTGTCATTCCTATTTTGCATACCAAAGGTTTCCTGTTTATCAGTGAATTTTTACTACAAACTATGATACAGAAGATCACACTGAATTATCTAGGTTTTTAAAACTATGCTTTATACTTGATTATCTAAAACACTATTTTACCTCAATCCAATAAATATGATAGAGTACCAACTGTGTACCAGGCATAAATGCCAATATAAGTTATAACTAATGCTTATGGTCTAATGAGGTAATATAGACCATGATACAAAGGAACTCAAAAGGACATTCAACTCACCCTGGAGGGAGAGGGGACTGTTCCAGGTCTGCTGACACCAGAAGGACATGTCTTAAAGGACGAGTAGGGGTGAGTCAGATAGACAAGGAAGCTAAAAACATGCCAGAGTAAAGCATATGCATGAGCAAAGCCATAGTCCAGACTCATACATTTCTGGAAGTGTCAGGAATGTAGTATGGCAGCAAGGAAGGCTACAATGAAGGCTATGGAAAGGCTAAAAAGGTAGGAAGGTAAAGATCTGAGGAACTATGCTAAGAAGTTAGGCTTTGTGATAGAGAGAGACTGGGTACTTTGAAATAAGGAAGTGCCATGATAATATTAAAATCTACAAAATATCACCCTGATGAATTTGTGGATGAATCTGAAAAAAATACGTTAATACAGCGCTCCTTCACGTTATTCCTTAGTACACTTTGGCTGTGTATTTGGCTAAAGAGAGCCTTACAAAATTAAAGACCTATGAAACGACTCCAACACAGGGAAATTCAACTTAAAAGAAATAATGAAATTAGCCAATGGGAGAGGGAATGTAGCTTGGACATCTTGTGTTCACCTCAGAACGAATAAGGGAGAGGGTGTTCAGATGGCTCTTCAATTAGGCCATCTCTCAAGACCTATATCCACACCTCATGAAGCGGAAGGGAGCTGCTATCAATTGGACCACCCAACGGCTTTCACAGTGCCCATCCCCATCATTGAACAATTCAGAGAAGATTCTTTTAACATATGCAGTCAATGTTTAAGCCTCGTTAACATTTTTAAACACCGACCTTTTTAAAAAGGGGTTCTAAAAAATAAGCATGAAACTAAATCTCTCCAATACCTCACATGACATACATGTGTATATAATCTAGAAGGTGCATCTAGGGAGATGCAAAACGAATTATGGTGCCACAAGCTGCAGAACCTTGATATAAGCCTCTGCTGTACTCAACACTTCATCCTTCTTCTGTATTTTTACTCCTTTGAATATGCAGGTCTGTTCTTTCCATCATCCACATTTGTGTATTGTGGTCTCCACTGACGAAGGATATTCCAGAGTATTTCGGCATTTCTCATCCAGTGCCTAGAAGAATGTTCTGCACACAGTAGCAGGTCCATGAAAATTGACTAGCAAAAAGTAGAGCCTGACACCTAATCCAAATTCTTGAGCCAGACTCCGACAGTAATGCACATTTTTACCTGTAATTTCTAGTTTATAACTAGAAACTGCTGAATTGACCTCATGATGGTTTGTGGTTAACAAGGTGGGAGAAGAAAGGAGTACATTGAGGAAAGGAGGAAGGCGTGGAGGCCTGGAGAAAACCCAGTGTGGAGAACTTTATATATAATGTCTCTGTTTTTTTTCTTTTTGTTTTTGTTTTGTTTTGTTTTGTTTTGTTTTTGTTTTTGTTTTTGTGTGTGTGTGGGTTTTTTTTTTTTTTTTTTTTTTTTTTTTTTTTTTTTTTTTTTTTTTGCTATCCGGGGTTGTTTTCCTTGTTTTTAAAGGCTATTCCTCATATGTAATTAACTTCCAAATCTCCATTTCTTTGGTGCATGTACTCTAAAGGTTGTAATTTAATTATTTATTGCTAACTGGTTCTGTTTTTAGTAAGAAAAATTACATAGAAGACAAAAGAAAAATCAATGGCATTTAATGGCTAATATGGAATTCATACCTAAAAGTTTTTTCCTCTTCTTCCCATCTTTTACCCGGCTTTATTTTTGTATGACTTATAACCTTATGCTTCAGAGCAGTTTTCAATCAGCTCTCAAGCTCTCCAATTTGTGGAAAATTCTGGACACTCACATTTCCCCCAAACATAAGCCTCTACACACACACACACACACACACACACACACACACACACACTCTTATGTGTTTAAATTCCCATATTTTTTTATCCTTTTCATATGACTTACCACTCTCGCTTATTAATGATGTGCTATGATTATTGAGTATGTGCTCTGTATCAAGTTCTGTATCATGTACTTTACAAAACATCATTCAAATTAATTATTTGAAATGATTTAGTTAATCGTCCTTATCTTGTGGCCCTATCTCTGTATGAGGGCATGAAGACAGAATTTATATCTGATTCTTCTTTTCCAAACATAATAATGTCTTCATATACATCCTTTCTGATACCAAACATAATTAAATATTTGATGTGTGCCTAGGTGAATAAATGAATAAGTCTTTAAAAGAGTATTCAGTGTTTATTCTTTTTTTTTTTTAATTTTATTTATTTATGATAGGCACACAGTGAGAGAGAGAGAGGCAGAGACACAGGCAGAGGGAGAAGCAGGCTCCATGCACCGGGAGCCCGACGTGGGATTCGATCCCCGGTCTCCAGGATCGCGCCCCGGGCCAAAGGCAGGCGCCAAACCGCTGCGCCACCCAGGGATCCCTCAGTGTTTATTCTTAAACCAAATATTCTATTGGTAAACCTTAAGTTGTGGTAATGCAGAAAGATACAAGCTCTTTATCAGACACATAAATTGGCAATGATTTTTCCCAGTCTGTGGCTTTTCTTTCACTAAGTATTTTTAAAGAGAAGTTTTAATTCTGATGAATTCCTAATTACTTTTTTTGAACATGCTTTTGGTGTAGGAAGGCATCTGTATCTAACTCACTATCAAAATCACAAAGCATTCTTCTCTTAGAAGTTTTATGATTTTTAGTTTTACATATAAATTCCTGATTAATATCTGTACCAGTAAGGTACAGATAGACCATTTTTTTAGGTGCTGATTTCCGATTATTTTAACATTATTTGCTTAAAAGACTATCCTTTCTACACTTAAAAGTCTGTGAAACTTTGTAAAAAATCAGTTGTCCATAAGTGTATGGCTCTATTTCTAGAACATCTGTTCTAGTCTCTTGGTCAATTTCTGTCTTTATGCCAGGACATCACCATTGTCATTACTTTAGTTTTAGAGCAAGTCTTAGAATCAGATACTGTTAGTTCTTCAACTTTGTTCTTCTTTGTCCAAGTTATTTTGACTATTTTAGATCCTTTGCATTTCCATATTTTAGAATGTTTATCAATTTCTAAAAAAAAGAAAAAAAAAAGCCTGGAATTCTGATGAATAAATAGTTAGGCTTCTTTCTAAACCTTGTTGTTGTTTTCCTTTTTCTTTCTTGATTTTGTAAACTAGGAACTCCAGTAAAAATGTTGAGTAGAAATAGTAAGAGCAGATCCTTATATTGTTCCTTATCTGAGTAAAACAAGATTCAAACTTTCAGCACTGAGTATATTAACTGTAGGGCAGCTTTTGTTTTTGATGACATTTATTATATTAAGTCATTTCTCTTCGAACTTTGCTAAGAGCATTTATCAGAAGTATATTAGCTAACTAATATGAAAAATTATACTGGTTAATTTTCAAATATTAAACTGAACTTTAATCCCAAAGATAAATGCTTCTTGTTCATTTTGTAGTATGTTTTACGTTATTGGGTTTGATTTGCTAAAATTTTGTTTAGAATTTTGCCTCTTTGCTTTTAAAGAACATTATTCTTATTTTCTTTTCTGACAGTATCCTTGGTTATGGTATCATATTAAGCTAGTCTCATAGAAACATGTTTGGGAATGTTTCTCCCTTTTAAAGTTTCTGGAAAAGATTAGACAGACTAATTCTTTAAATATGTGATGTAGAATACATACTGAAGCTATCTGAGCTGGAATTTGTCTTTGTGGGAAGATTTTTAACTATACTGTACATTACTTTTCGTGAGTGGATATTAACAATTGATGTTTTTCAAGTAATTAGTCAATTTTTTTCCCAAAGGTGTCAAATTCCTTGGCATTCAGTTGTTCATGACATTTCTTTCTTGTTTTTGTTTTTGTTTATCTCTTGGTATCTATGGTATCTATAGTGATGCCACTTTTCCTATTTTGTTTGGTTTTTGGTCCTATTTTTTTTCCAGATCATTCTACTAGATATTTGTCATCTTAACTGATATTCAGCCAGCTTTAGCTTGTAGTTTTTTCTATTAGTTTTTTTGCTTCGTATTTTATTACTATTTTGATTTTCATTATTTCTTCTATTTACTTTGTGGTTAATTTGAATATATTTTTCTAGTTTCTTAAGTTGGAAAGTAGAATAACTAATTTGAGACCTTTCCTTTTTTCTAACACCGGGGTTAAGTACCACACATTCCACCTAGACTACTGCTTTAGTAGCATCCTACTTACTCAGGTATGTTGCATTTATATTCAGTTCAAATTATTTTCCAATTTCCATTTTGGTTTCTTATTTGACACACAAGTTCTTTAGAAATATGTTATTTACTTTCCAAATAATTAATTTCCAGAAATGTTTCTGTTCTTTATTCCTCACTTAATTTTGTATCCATCAGAAAACATATGTTGTATATGAATTATATTAAATATATGACTTATTTACTGTCCAGAATATGATCTACCTTAGTAAATGTTACATGTGAAATTGAGAATAAAGTGAATTCTGCAGGTGTTGAGAGGGGTGTTGTATTGTTTAAAATATTAAAACATAATTATGAAATTGTCTAATTCTCTTTTCAGTTTCATGAGTTTTAATCTAATGTATCTTTTTTATTGTAAAAAAAAACACATAAAATTACCATCTTAGCCTTTTTTTTAAGTGTACATACACTTCAGTAATGTTCAGCACTTTCATATTCTTGGAAATCAGATCTCCAGCACTTTTCCATCTTGCAAACCTGAAACTCTACACCCACTAAGAACTCCTTATTCCCTCTTCCCCAGCCCCTGGTAACAACCTTTCCACTCTTCTTTTCTACAATTTGACTATTCTGTGTGCCTCATACAAATGGAATCATACAGCATCTTTCTTAATGTGACTGGCTTATATCAAATAGCAGAATGTTCTTAAGATCCATCCATGTTGTAACATGGACAGGGTTTCTTCCTTTTTAAGAGTGAATAATACTCCATTGTATACATCCACCACATTTCTGTGCATCCATTCATCTGCCAACAGGTATGTGGGTGGTTATAAACTTCTGTCTATTGTGAACAGGGCTCCTCTGGGTGTGCATGTATCTTTTCAAGATCTTGCTTACAATGATTTTGGATCTATGTCCAGAAATGATTTTTGTTCAGTCATATCATAGTCCTATTTTTAAGTTTTTGAGAAACTTCCATACTGTTTTTCTATAGCAGTTGCATCATTTTATAATTCCATCGAAAGTGCAGAATGGTTCTAGTTTCTCCCTATCCTCATCAAAACTTGTTATTTTAATTTTTTGTTCTTGTTGTCCCTGTTGCTATTGTGACATCCTAATGGATATGAGGTGACATCACATTGTGGATTTGACTGGCATTTTTCAAATGATGTTGAGCATCTTTTCATAAGATTGTTTGTCATTTGTATATTTTCTTTGAGGAAATGTCTCTTTAAGACCTCTGCTCATTTTTTAAAATCAGGTTATTTCTATTTTTATTGTTGAGTTGTAGGAGGTGTTTATATATTTTGAATATATATTCTGGATTATCTCCTTATTAGATATATGATTTGCAAATATTTTTTTCCACTCTGTAGGCTGCCATTTATTCTGTTGATTTTATATATTCTGGATTATCTGGATTTTATATATTCTGGATTATATAAAATATATTTTATATATTCTGGATTATCTCCTTATTAGATATATGATTGACAAATATTTTTTCCCACTCTGTAGGCTGCCATTTATTCTGTTGATTTTACTCTTTAAATGTTGGACAAAGGTTTTTAATTTACTCTTTAAAGGATGGACAAAGGTTTTTAATGTAATTTGTCTATTTTTGCTTTTGTTGTCTATAGTTTTTAGCTAGCTTCTAGAGTTCTCACAGAGGTATTCTGATTCATATATCATTGTTAACTCAGTGTTACAATGGGGGAAGGAGGGCCTGTAGCTCTCAGTCACCATCATGCTGATATCACTTCATACTTAGTGAATTTTTAAACTCTGTTATTAGGTGTATGAGCATTTGAAATATATCTTTTTGATGAATTCAGTCCCTTTATTATAATGAAATAAATTCCTTTATCCCTGACTATATTCTTTCCTCTGAAATCTACTTTTGATATTAACATGCTGCTTCAGATTTATTTTGATTAATAGTAGTGTGGTATATTTTTAATTCTTTTATTTTTAATCTTTTTTGTCTTCAAATATATTTTTTTTTTATTGGCAGGATGTAGTTGGCTCTTACTTACCTTAATCAGAATATTTTGACCATGCACATTTAAGGTATCATTCACATGCTTTTAATTCTTTTATTTGTTTTATGTCTCATGTATTTTTGTTAATTTTTACTTCTTTTTTCCCTTCCTTTAGATTAATTGTAAGCAATTTTTTATGATTCCATGTTATATAATTTGGTGGTTTAATACATAAAATATATTGTTATATGATTTCAGGTGATTATCTGAGGATTTATAATACGTAATGTTAATTTATCACAGCCTAATTTCAGGTGATATTATATGACTTTCTCTACAGTATAAGAGCTTAGAGTAGTATACTTCCTTTTCTCCTCACCAAAACTTTGTGCTAATGCTGCCATGAGTTTATGATTTCTAGTGTTTTGTGTTTTATTTTAAGATTTTATTTATTTATTCATGAGAGTCACACAGAGAGAGAGGCAGAGACATAGGCAGAGGGAGAGCAGACTCCTCACAGGGAGCCTGCTGTGGGATTAGATCCCAGGACCAGGGGATCATGACCTGAGCCAAAGGCAGATCCTCAACCACTGAGCCACCTAGGCATTCCTATTGGTACCCAGGCATTCCCATTGTTTTTAATACTTACATGGAGATTCAGAGTTTCATCTGATTTTATTTTTCTTTTACCTAGACTTCTTTTTAGATTTCTTGTAGTGTGGGCATGGTGGTGATGAATTTTTTCAGGTTTTATATTTCTAAATAAGTCTTTATTTCACTATAATTTTTCAAGACAAATTTTGCTAAATATAGTATTCTAGTGGAGTAGGTGTGTTTTTGTCAGTCCATTAAAGAAGTTGCTCCATTCTTTTCTAACTTGCATTGATCCCATTGATAAATCTGCTGCTATGTTTATGTCAGTTTCTTTTTTTCCCTGGCTCCATTTATAATTTTTCCCATTTCACTATTTTTAGCTATTTGATTATGATGTGTTTTGCTATTTTCTTTTGCTTGAAAAACTTCTTGGATCTATAGCTTCATAGTTTTCATTAAATTCTGCAAAATTCTGACCATTACTTCACCAACATTTTTTTCCTCCCATTTTACCTTCCTCACTTCTATTTTATCTTCTTCACAAACTCCAGTTGTGAACATAGCAGGCCACCTGGAGTTCCATAGTTCACTGATATTCTTTTACCTTTATAAAATTAACTTTTATGTCATTGTTTCATTTCGGGTGGCTACTATTGCTATGTCTTCAAGTTCACTTTTCTTTTTTGCAATGACTAATCTAATGTTAACCCTATCAGTTAATTTTTCAAATCAATCATTGTAGTTTTCTCCTCCAGGAGTTTACATTTGGTCTTTTTCACATCTTCCATATTCATATCTACTTTAACACATGGAATACAGTTATTATAATTGTTTTAAGGTCCTTGACTACCAGTTCTAATATCTGTCATTTGTGGTTTAGCTTCAACTGATAGATTTTATTATGGGTCACTTTACCTGCTTTTCTGCATGCACAGTAATTTTGTATTAGATGCCAGACATTGTGAATTTTTCCTAGAGTAGATATTCAATATCTTGTATTCTTGTAAGTATTCTTGATCTTGGCTTTCAAATTAAATTACTTGGAGACATTTTTAAAATATTTTAGTCTTGCCTTTAGAATTTGTCAGGGAATTTGAAGAAGTACTCAATCCAGGATAAATTATTTATGACTATTGAGGCAAGACCTTTTTAAGTACTCTATCCAACACATAGTAAATTATGAGATTGTCCAGTCTAACCCATGGCCATAAGTGCTATTCCTTTCTCCATGTGAGCATCAATTTATCTCTAGTCTTTTCAGATGATTCTTTCTCCTGCTTTAGTAGTTTTCTCACATAAAATGCTGATCAATATTCAGTTGAGTACCAAAGAGGACTCTAAGGAAATATCAAGAGTCCTCTCCCTCTTCCCCTCCTCTGCCTCTTTCCCTCCCTCACACTTCCTTTCTCAATTTCTCATCTTTCTGTAATAGTTTCCTGAGAAGTCTAGCTGCCTTGGTCTCCTCCTCAACTCAAGGATGACACTGGATTCTGGCTGGGTTCCTTTTTCATGTGCCACTATCTGGAAACTCTTTTAAGGTTTTAATCTGGGGAAACTGTAGAACTCACATTGTTTATATTTAATCTTTCAGGGACCACTGTCCTTTGTACTCTGATGTAAAGTATCTCACAAAGCATTGTTTCATATATTATGTTTATTACTTCCTTAGATATTTATAGAGAGTATAAAATTACTCCCTGCTAATCCAACTTTTAAAAAGCTTTTTCTTATACAAGTGGTATTTTTTTTCAGTCCTGATTAAATAGTCTACTCTAGATGGCACCATGTGCAACCATATTTTCTTTATAGTTAAATGTTTCACTACTTTCTTGATTAGATAATGAAACTGCATCCCATTTGGATAAACACATATTTGTGACTTTGAGGATTATTTCATTTTAAAGACAACACCAAAACAAAACAAAAAACAAAAACAAACAAAAAAGACAACACCAAAAGAATAATGGCAGGGATCTTTGAATTTGATTTCATTACTTGCTAAGGATCCGTGGGATGCCATTAGCATATCAGAAAACTAAAGAAGAGCCTTATCTTAGCTCTTTAAGGCAAAGAATTGGTGACAATTAAGTAGGCATCTTTTGCTAAATAAATAAACATAAATAAGAAACTGTTGGCTATTATTACTGGTGAGAAAAAAATTTCACCAAAAAGCTACTTGTGTACAATCTTTCTTTTGTTCCCTAAAATACTCACATTAGCAAAACATGTAAGCAGCTGATGAAAAAATATGGTTTACTTTTTTTCTCTTTTAAAGATATTAAATACATTCAATGGTCTAGGAATTTGTAATTGTTGACAAATATGCATCTACTTATTAGCAAATTTGGAATTAACTTCAGGAATGCCCATTTTGATTAAAAGACTTAGGTCATAGATTTTGGGATCACATATTTTCAAAGATTCTTTGGAAAATCACCCAATAAAACAATCTCTTCCTGACAAGGATTAGCTTTGGTATTTTGACTTCTTTTTTGGTCTCTTATGATGAATTAGGAGACAAAGGTGGGAAATGAGATTCTTTTCTGTTGATATAAGTTGTTTTAACTGATAATAAAATATCAGGATTTTTTTTTCTATGCTTGTATTAGAATTGAGTACTGTCAGATTTTTCTGAGACCTTAAATACTTTCTACTGCAAGAATTGTACTGCATGCAGTTTTGCTGGGAAACTTTTTCAGTGTTGTCTGAAAATACCACGATGTCTGGATCTTGGTTTATTTGGATGAAAGACAAAAGAAATGATGTAAGAGAAGCTATTGTGAGAAAAGGCCATTATTAACATTTCAATGAAACTGAGTGGACTGAAAAGTTTCACATCTATGCTGAAATAGTGGAGTGACCTTACTGTTTTACACCAGGAAATGGTCTTAATTTATTAGATATAACTGTTACTGTAATTCCAATGGATGATTATAAGAGCTAACTGAAAAGGAACAACCCTAGTCACTATTGTTATTGTCTAACTTAGAAGTCAACAGCATAAATTCATGTTCACAAATCACATACACTGAAATGACTATTATTGAATATTAGCTGAAGACTTGGGTACTGACAAATGTATGAAAGTATTAGTGAGATTCCATGAGGTTAGAGCCATTACAAAGAATGTAAATGAGTGGTATCATGTGTTCCAAGGTGTTTATATCACCAATTTTACTAGAGAGATAATGAAGTTTAAAGAAGAAAACTAAGATCCGATTTCTGTCTGTCTGCTATAAAGGAGAAAAAGTCTTGATACTCTCCAACTGAAAAATTTCAGATATATGAGGAGAAAAAGAGACAGCATTCTATGCAATATCCTTCATTAAAACTTGTCACATGTTTATTTTGTATGCAACATCCTGCATCAGAATACAATAACACTAGACAAACAGAATGTTCCAGAGACTACAGCCTAATAAAATTCAACTTTTTTTTCCCATCCTTGTTTTACTCTGTTCATTTCCTGTTTGAAAAACTAAAATGTAGTGATTATTCTTTAATTTTTCTTTGAAGATTGAGTTTCTGAATCTATTCTGGATTTCAAGATTCACTGTACAGTATAGTTGACTCAAAGCAATATAATTAAATGGCCTGTTTTGCTCTGTTTTGTTAAATATTTTATGCGTTTGTGTATATGTGTGGTATGATACATACACATGGGTGTGTGCATGTATGTGTTGGGTGAAGTAGCAATTCTTTCTTGGCTAAGATAGCACATATAAAAACAGTTCCAATTAAATGGTTATTTGAGTTCTGGCTAAGTATGGTTCACTATTCAAGAAAGAAATAAAATTAAATGTGATTTCTTTATGGTTAATAACAATTCTAACATTTTAGAAAAAAACAGAAGTCACAGCCTTGCCAAGGCCTAGCCACTAGTGAGAATCCCAAGTAGACTGCACTAAGCATGGAGCTTGATGTGGGGCTAGATCTCATGACCCTGATATCATTGACCTAAGCCAAAACCAAGAGTCAGTTGCCCAACTGACTGTGTCACACAAGTATCCCAACACAGAATTATTTTTGAGCCAGATAATTTCATGTCAGCCAAATACTAATTGAGTAGTATAACAGAATTGTAATATGATATGTGTTATCCTAAAGAATTGCAGAATGTTTTTTGCATTTTGTCTTTCAGGACTTTGAACTGGAGATTGCAAGGGAAAGGCAGCACTGTTCTCCCATCCCCAACAGCCTTTCTTCATTTTCACATTCAACTGATTACTTAACCTCTTATTTCATTGAGGAAATATTGGCATTCAGAATAGACTCAGGTTCTTACCCCTTTACCAAACTCACCAACCCACTTGTGTCTGAACCATATATACACATTCTACCTTTGCTCCTAAAATAGCAGGTGAACTGCATGTATTCAATACCCCTGGAGAGGCAAATCACAAACCCTTGTGCCTAATCAAAACCTCTGCATTTGAGGTTTGCATTTATTCTACTATCTAAACAAGTATTCCTTTTATTTGATATTTTATATACTCATATTTTATAGTATTAAATCTTTCATCATAAAAACAATAACAAACAAAACTTCCCCAGACACAAAGCATCTCCCATTGCACAATTTACCACCACTTTCCAAGAGTTGTCTATATCTGTTGTTCTACTTCTTTCTGTTATTCATACATCAGGCTGGTAACACCTGCCAATGCCTCCACTCAGAACACATTGCCCTTAGAATAAATACAGCTCATCCCATCATTACTTTGTCCAATTCTCTGATCGAATGCTCTTTCTTTAGAGAAGCACTATGATCATCTTTTTAATAGTTATCCTCATTTCCCAAGGCACTCTCCATTAATCTTGTTAAATTTTTCTTCTTATTACTTACCACCTCCTAAAATCAATCAAGCATCAATCAATCAATCAATCTCATCCCTCTTTTATCTCCCTCTCATACACACACACACACACACACACACACACCTGGTATGTTATTTCTTCTATTTCTCCAGTAGAATATAAACATCCTACAGGCCAGTGACTTGAATTAAGATGTTTGGGAATAGTTTCTCAGAAGAGCTCCTGTCAATTCAGCCCACAATATATTTGGCAAGGGAATGAATGAACAAAAATCCTTATATTTAGTTATGTTTTGTATTGGATTCTACAAACAATTTCATTTGTAACAGAGTGTTGACAGCCCAAAAGTTTGAAAACTTCTGTACTAGAAGATAAACTCCCCTTTCTCCTCTTTTTCTATTAGTATCTTTTGGTCTTGTCTACACTGAATTCCAGGTTTTGGGCTATAATTCTATCAGAGGAATTTGCCAAATACATAATCAAATTCATTACATTACAAAGAATGTTTAAAAAAAATCTGAGTATCCCTAGCATATTGATACTGTAGGCTCACTAATTTATACTTGGAAGAATTTTAAAGAATGAAGAGCTGTTCAATTATTTGGGAAGTCATTAACTATTTTCAGTGAGTCGTTATCCAAAGTCATTTTCTATGTCCTACATTGCAGGTAAAGTCTCTAATGGAGACCAGTACTCAAATTCAGGGTTCTCTTCTGGCATGTGATTTTGGGTAAGACTATTTCAGAAACTTCTGGAAAATGGAATAGTAGGCCTCATCAGAGTACACAGACTGCAGGGTGGCCTTCATGTTTATGCTCTGTCTCATTCCTTCCCCTTGAGTGCAACTGGGACCTCTGACTTGCTCCTGACCAGTGGAATATGGCAAAAATCATGAGATGTCACTCCTGTGATTTGGTTTCATACTACATTACATAAGACTTCCATTTTAGTAGACTGAAGGAAGGTTAATCTGGCTGGCTTGATGAAACATGCAGCCAAATTGGAAAAACTCATGTGTCTCTTTCCTACTTTTTCTACTCTCTTCAAGAAACTGTGGGCTGCCTCTAGAACCTGAGGGCAGCCTCCAACCAACAAGTAGCAAAAAGTCTAGGCTCTTGGTCATACAGTTCCAAGCAAAACTTGTTCTGCCAATAACCCTAATCAGAGTGGAGGCAAATTATTTTCTAATCAAGCCTCCAGATGAGAACACAGCCCAGCTGCACCTTGATTATACAGAGAAACCAGCTAAATTCCATCTGCACTTCTGATTTACAGAAACTATGAGATAAAGTACATGTTTTAAGCCACTAAGTTGTACTTTTTTATGCAAAAATAGAAAATTAATACACCATTTAGTAAGCCAATGCATGTAAGTAGAGGCCACCATACTTAGAATGATTAATAATGGATAAGATACAGGAATGAAGAATAACTTAGGCCACCACTAAGACACCCATGGTGTTCTAGAAAGTTCAGGGGAGAAAGAGCTCCTTTTCCACTCACTGGGGCTAAAAGGTAGAAATGGCTGAGAGGCCCCAGGGTAGAAATTAAACTTCATTACTTACATCACCAGTGTAATAATATTGAAGGAAATAAGAAGCCTCTGTTTTATTTCTAGTTAACATTTAAGTGACTATGCTCTACCAGATTAAAATATCAGGAAAAAATTTTTTTTGCCTTCCCTGATTCCCAAAATAGTATTTTTGAATACTATTTTTGGAATAATATTTCCACTGCAGCATTTTAAGCACTTCTCCCAATCACAATAAATTATTTGCGTATTTACATACAGAATGACCAATTTCCTTTGAGATAGGGGCAGAAACATCTGCTTTTTTTTTTTTTTTGTAACTGCTTAAACTTAGTGATTTCTCAATAAATGTCCATGGAGCTGAGAAAGACAAGTTGAACTCTCTCAAATGCTCACAGGGTAATTCAATAACCCCATTTCCAACCCTCTGCTCAATTCTCCATAGATCCTATGGAGAAGTTTTGCAAGGCATCATCTCTATTTCTGGTCCATGAAAGTGTGCTCAGCAGATTTGTTGGTGTGCAGGATGGCAGTGATTCACTTAGAAGTAAAGATGATCCTGCAGATAATATACAAAAGAGAACTAAAAGCTGTAGTTGTGCTCATGTCCCAGAGCCACTCCAGCACTAGTTATTTCTCAGAAAGCTTTAGACAAAAAGCTTCAGACTTATTCAGAACCTCTTGTTTGATAAGGGCTGCTGGAAACTACATAATAAGAGCAATCTATACATAGATTTTTTTTTAGTCACTGTTGCCTTCTACCAACACGACAGATATTATCTTTGATGTGTGTGGGTTATACTTATTTTTATGTTACAGGAAGTCTAAATATAATTCTAGAAATCAGGGGGAGAGATTAAGAGTTTATTTTATTCTCCTTAAGAAAAATGTCCAAATTTGTAAGTAAGGACAGCATTTGTTGTTATGGTTCCTGCTCACTAAAATATCCTGGAAGACTTGTCAGCACATCCTAGTTTTGCTTTGTTGTATTGTGTTTTGTCTCTCTACCCTCATCCAAGGAAGACATACGCTTATTCCTTGCCCCTTTTGACACAGACATACTTTGGGTGGTTGGGTAGGGGAATATATTTCTCTTTATTAGTAACAGCTACAAGTAAGGAGTGATTTGTAAAATTGGGTAATTAGCCTCTTTCATTTTGGGGAGATTAACAATATACCATCCCAGAAACTAGAGTTGGGAGACTAGCCCCTACATTCTTGAAGCAACAAGACCCACTGGTGGGGAAACATAGGCAGGATAAACCATTAAAGGTATCTGCTTTCATGGATATTGAACTTTACCAGGACATTAAATCTAAGTCTTCCCATTTCTCAGTTTATTAATAGATTCTACTTAACATCCCTGAGAAAAATAGTACTAAATCGTGTATGCTTTTCTTCAGAGCACCCAATGATTACCTCTAAGGGAAGACTTCTGAACCTTGGCGTTACCATGGAAATATTAAGCTGAGGCTCAGAATCAGTTCACTTTTCCAAACCATCCAAATGTTCCTGTTTTAAAATGTCATCACTAATAGATCTACTTTGTTTGGTTTTAAAATGTGTGTAGCAGTAATCCAGGGAAGTAGTAAGCCTTTTATTAGCCTCCAGGATAATAATCCTGAAAGTACATATATATAATAAATATACAATGTTTATACATTTCATCCCAAAAAAAAGTCTATAACAAACAATTTTCATAAATTTTTGTGATAAATTTCTATTCTACTACATTAAGAGCTCAAAATGATTTTACTTGGAATGTTGACAGGAACTAAATAAAAATATATAAAATATATGTATATATATTATACAATATATATACTAATGGTTTTCCCAAGCTCATTTACTCTGAAGACAAAATGGGTCACTATACATTTGAAATACAGTAACGATATACAACATTTTTACTTTTATTACTTCCCATGTCTGCTTTTCTCTGCATTTTAAAGATGCCTAATTAGAAGCACAAAAAAGAAAGAAAATGGTTTAACCCCCATCTTCAACAGCTTATAAACCTCTTTAACTATGTTCAACTCCCAGAGGAATGAGGATCATTTTATCTTACTAAAGATATAATAGCTATATTCCCCGGAGCTGTGGAGAATAATTTTATAGAACATAATAATATTAAAAAAAATTTTTAATGTATTCAAAATATGGCACAAGAAGAACCAGAACCATATGTACAATTCACAAAAATAAATCACATCATTTCTGATTGTTAATTAAGTCGTTTAAATGCTTTTCTCTCATAATGCATCTTTCAGAATAAAAAGAAAATAATCTCATTGACCAAAATGTGTTAATACGCAGTTAATTTAAAAGGAAGATGAAAAAATTTTTAATCACTATACATCTAAAATTAATTATTGATGGGGCAAATTCTTTTTTTCAGTTTGACATAAATAGCCAATTATAATTTTGTACTTTAAATGTTGTTTTTTGAAATATACAGACTTCAAAATTCATCCAAAGCAACCTACTTCTCAAAAGTAAATTTACCTTGGAAAACATATCTTCCCTTTGTTGGCTCACAATAGATTAAATCCTCTCCAAAACAGTCTGTGGTGGGTGAAAGGAAAATGATTCCATTTGATTGATTTTGAATCATATTTAAGGACTGGTTGAAGACATGTTCTCTAGAAAACCCAGAAACCATAACTCACTGTGATTTTTCTTAAGCTCCTGTCAACTTCCCAAGAAAGCTTATTTTGAGCTCTTACTGTGGTAGAATAGAAATTTATCACCAAAATTTATGAAAATAGGTGTACATAGACATTTTTATTAAGACAAAAGGAAAAACTTCTATTCACATATTGACAGCTTACGAAGCATCCTAATAAAAGTTTTGGTTTCTCTCTTTCACTAGTAGACCCACTGCTATCCTGGTGGAAAATCTCCTGCCATGTACAATCTGGAAGTGGCCTGAGATCCTGTCTCTACTCAGCTCAGTGAGTCAAAAGAGGGAAAGCAAGAAATGATCCTTGACGCAGACACTGTGGCTGATGAAACCAATATAAATTCTTCCTGTCCAGCTGATTTGGCTGGAGGGTATTGGAGCTACAGGATCACAGACACTTAAAATGTGACCAATCTGGCGACTTCCTCAGAGGAAAGCTCACAGGGTTGTTTTTTGTTTTCAGGTTTTCCACTTTGCACAATTTTAGAATTCTATATTACTTAATAATTTAGCTTGCAAAAGAGAGAAGCATCCAATTAAAGGGAGGACAAAAGGAGAGGGTTTGTGTTTTTGTTGTTGTTGTTGTTGTTGTTGTTGTTGTTTTTTAAGGTGCCTGTGTCTGAATATTAGTAGCACTGTTATAGTAGCTTACATATTTTTTTTACTAATTTATCCCTGCAACTATCTGATAGATCAAGTAATGAAGACAAGAGAGAAGGGTCAATAGTTAGTCCAAAGAGACATCTAAATAGCACAGCATTGAAACCCAGCATTCCAAGCTCTGGGAACAACTTTGCTACAAATCTATTACACTTTACTTCAATGGTCAAATAAACTAACTGAATATTTATTACAATTTTATTTAATTGAAGGTTTAACTCCAAATTAGTTCCACAACCCATTTTATAATATAGTAATTGGATATTAAGAAATTACTTTGGCTTTCTCTCAATTTATTTATTTTTTACTCATTCAACAAGCATTAAAAATGACGTGTCAGATCCTCTGCTGAATCTGGGGCTATTTTCTGCAACAAGACAAGTATGGTTCCTGCTCTGAACTCTGCACTCACATTCTAAGGGGAGAATGAGAACCAGCTGTCATATATGGGATGAACATAGAAAAAGGGGAAGCACAGATTGGTGTGATGCCAGGAAGCATGTGGAGAGGAGGGGCCAGGGGCTGAGGAACAGTGGAAAGGCCAGCAGCAGCGAATAGGGATCATGCTGAGATTTGAAGGCAGGAAGAAGTTAACTAGTCAATGTTGTGGAGAGTGGCTCTATCCTAGGACTTAAAGACCTGACTGCATGAACAGGATAAGAGGAAGGGACTCAAAATGAGGCTGGCAAGAAGGCAGGGTTGGGTTATGCAGGGCCCTGCAGCTGAACTGAGGATCAGGGACTTCATCAGGTGGTCAATGGGGAGCCATTCAAGGCTTAAGACCTAGGGAGGGTCGTGCACTAATTATAGGTTTCAGAAGATGTCTCTGGTTCCAGTTGTAGATGAGAAGAACAAATGTGTACACCCGCAGGGAGACTACAATGATTGATCAAGTTCAAGGTGGTGGTGGCTCATCCTTAAGAGAGAAAGAATAAAGAGATGCTCAGTGTGTAGAGTGAACAGATAAGTGACTAGCAGGTGGAAAAGCAGTAGAATGAGGTGGTGAAGGGGAAGAGAGAAGCCACTGACAGTTAATAGCATTTATGTATTACCCTATTCCCTTCTAGATTAAGTCTCAAAAGGTGACATAGCCCATATACTTATAAAACTACTTTTTTGACTTCTGCAAATATTTCTTTTTTTTTTTTAAAGATTTTATTTACTTATTCATGAGAGACACAGAGAGAGAGGCAGAGATATAGGCACAGGGAGAAACAGGCCCCATGCAGGAAGCCTGATGGGGGGACTTGATCCCCAGACCCAGGATTATGCCTTGGGCCAAACCACTGAGCAACCCAGACATCCCTGAAAATATTTCTAATATTAAATATATTCTAATATTCAATGGGATCTATGTTTATTTTTCCATTTCTTTTAAAATTTTTTTAAAGTTTTTGTTTATTTATTTGAGAGAGACAGAGCTAGTAAGAGAGAGCATGAGCAGGGGGGAGAGGGAGAAAGAGGTTCCTCACTAAGCAGGGGGCCCAAAGCAGGGCTCGATCTCAGGACCCTGAGATCAGGCCTGAGCTGAAGGCAGACAATTAACTGACTGAGCCACCCAGGTGCCCTTATTTTCTCATTTCTGTAAGTAGAGTCCTAACAGAATAAAATTATACTTTTAATTCTTGCCAGAATACCATCATAAAATACACACAAAATTAAAATAGCTTTACATCTTTTTATATTCCTATATTTACATTTATATTTAACTTTATAGGGATGAGTCAGAGCCCCTCACATGGTTGCACCAATTGTACTGTATAACTAACCATACTTACCAGGAAAATTGTCCTGGAAAGGGCATGGTTGCTTAGTTTGCTGGTTGTTTAAATTAACTGTAAAAGATGATATGGTTCCTCAATATTATTGAATAATGTTATCAGACCTTTCTTGGTTATCACTCAACTTCTATAATAACCTCACTAAACAAAGGAGTTAGTTCTATCCCAAGTAGTGGTTAATAAAATGAAAATGCCAGTCCAACAGTCATACAGACAAACCATTCAAGACAGAAAAAATAGTAAGTGATACTTTCAGTGCAGTGAGACCAAGCTAGCAATGCAAAGGTAAGAATGGCCAACCTAAGTGGAATGCCTTCTAAATGCCAGGCACCAAACTAAGAATTTCACAGAATTAACTCATTTAATCCTTCCCGAAATGTAGATGGTAATATTTATATCTCTATTTTGTAGAAAAGAAGTAAAGATATAGAAATCAATCATCCTGCCCGAAGTCCAAAGCGAGGAAGCTATGGGAGATAGGATTCAAAGCAGCCAGCCTGCGTTGATGGCACAGGTTACCAAAAAACAAAACAAAACAAAACAAAACAAAAAACAACAACAAAAAAAACCAAAACAACAACAAAAACACCACAGAGCTTCTCCACAGAAGCATTCCTCTGCCCAGACACAGAAAACTAAAGTTCCAGATGTATATCTGAATAAGCACACCTTCAAATAATCCCATTTTGCACACATACAGTGTCTTTTCTCTGGGAAAGTTAGCACGATAAAGAAGATCATCTGAAATAGAGTAGCTGCCATGACTGGAAAGAAGCCTACTGCCATTTAGCAGATAACCTTCTTATCATGCAGAAAAATATCAGGGCAAACAAATGGAGCACAAAGGAAATGAGACCATCAGCAAAGAAGATAAAGAAGTTTGTACAAAGCACCTTTTTATAAATGGATGGCTGTCAGTTAAAAATCAATTTCCCGTGGACAAGACCAAGAGCAAGCAAGAGGAAAATAAACATGTTTAAACTATTGGAGAGTCCATAATTTAAATACAGACTCTTCTGTTGAGTGGTAGTGTGTATTGAATCGGTTCCACGGTGGCGATAACAAACGTCACGCTGCATTTCAGGAGGCACGAGAGAGGAAGCAGGGCTAAGAGGAACGAATGCATGATTGATGCTGAATATTTGGGGTTGCCTAGAGCAAAGGAGGGGGGGGCTGCATAAACGAGATCTTTGAAGATTTAATAGATTCCTCATTCTCTGTCAGTTGGGCCTTTCAGATTTGTCAAGAGCAAGCTCTGTTTTTCCTTACACTTAGGTATTTTTTAGCTAGGGCTCTTAGGTTAAAAAAAAAATCAGGTCGAATTTAAGCTAATGGACAATGAAAGTTTAGGATTAAAGATACTGTTTTATTCAGCAGTTAGGTGACAATATGCGGTGAATTTAAGTTTTAAAAATGGATGCTCTTATAATGACACAAGTAGTATCAATATGACATATTCTTTGATGCAAAATATTTGAAATTGTTGACATTTGCATGATAAGTTGGAATGTGTGGAATAGGCACGGGAGAAAAATTAAGGCATAACACAATGGCAAAATTAAAGACTACTTATTAATAGTGAAGGCAAAATTCTAGTTGAACTGGAAAGAGCGAAGGGTTTGCTAATTATTTTTCTCTCTAGATGGAATGTAAAACCAAGTGTAAAAAGTTTATGAATGAGACCAGAGGATTGGCATTACAGCAAATTCAATGATTTTTGAAATGCATGCTTCTACAAAGAACATACTATTATTTCTGTCTAGACTTCATGGCACAGTAGAATAAACAAAGACTGACAACATCAATATATTTCATAAATATATTACTGGAATTTACATTATTTCTGACTTAATATTTTCTGGGCTACTCTAGATAAAGCAACATGTATATTTTATAAAAGAAAATCTATTGGTAATGCCATTTATTAACAGACAAAGAAATAGTAATGCCATTTATTTCTGAATATATTCATCTTCTTAAGTAAACCTAGGAAATCTGAACTTGGACCCATAGATAATTCATTAGCTTCAGTCCATAGTTTTGTTTTCTTAGAGTCTTCTCATACGTATAATATCTTAGCACAATTTTTGTAAGATTGCTTCAAGGGATTTTTTTTTTCTGAAAGGGTATATCCCATATAAAATAAACTATGGTGGATAAGTTGTAAAGCTATCGATTGACATGGAGCTGAAATAACTTCTTTCTACAAAATTTCTTCTAGAGATATACACATTTTTGTAATGAAACAACTGGCAACAGATGGAAGTCCACCAACAGGTCTCAAATTTTTTAGTCTAACATTTCCTAGAACTGTGGATACAGAGAAGACAACTAAAAATATATTTCTGGAGAACAATTAGTCACTCTCAGGAAATCTATAAATACCATGGCAAAGCAATATGGTATAGACATTCTGCCCCACAGAAAAGATGAGCCATATTATATCATCTCATGATTTGCAATTTTGTGTGATGTAGACATGCTTTGCCATTTCTTTTTTTTTCTTTTTCTTTTTTTTACTTTTATTTTTAGAAATCACTAAAAACGAAATAGTCCCTTTGGCTGAAACGTATATGGAGAACATAAGAATGCTGCCCCTCCCCCACCCGCCCCTCCTGCCTTTGCACTGGCAACCTCTCCAGAAGGTTCTTTCACTGTTCTCACTTGAAGAGGAGAGGTTTTGCCTGCCCAATCCTACGAAGTTCTTCTACAAATACACATTCCTATGAAAACAAACCAAAAAAAAAAAGAAGAAGAAGAAGAAGAAGAAGCTGGAAAAGCTGAGTACATGCAGTGTGCTTGTTTTGCAAAAAGAAAAACTGGCTTGATTCTTGGAAATCTGGAGATACTGGCTGGCACTAAAGTCCACAAATGCAGTAAAATCATGTACACATCTATGCATGACTATGGCTGGTTGTGAACCAGGTTACCTATTACCCCGGAACTTGGTGTTGCTCTAGACCCTTGTATATAGAAACTATTAAAAAAAAGAAATTAGTGGGGACGCCTGGGTGGCTCAGTGGTTGAACATCTGCCTTCGACCCAGGGTGTGACCCTGGAGTCCCGGGATCGAGTCCCATATCAGGCTCCCTGCATGGAGCCTGCTTCTCCCTCTGCCTCTCTCTCTCTGTGTGTCTCTCATGAATAAAGAAATAAAATCTTAAAAAAAAAATTAGTGAATCATAATTAGTAACATGTTGTGCCATAGGATATTGCCAATATTTCTTTACAGAACAGTAGTTCCATATAGCTCCTCTTAATATTAGTTATTTACAGCCAAGTTAGGTAAACTATGCTGTGTTCATCTTTTTTCAATTTGTGCTTATATATGCTGTTTCCTTTATTACTCATTAGGCATTAATTTTTAGAATATTCTCTCAAAACTCCATGCATGATTTAATAAATGTTTATACTCTTGGGTTCAAATCTACTCTGATATTCCTACTGAAAATCATAGCGCAAAATTCATCTTGAATATGCACAAGTTAGAGACAGGAGAAGAAAATTGTTATTATTAAAATACAAACCAAAGGACGTTTGGTATTGATTTCCAACTCATGAATTAAAACAGCAGTCACAAACTCTAGCCTAATGACGAAATTCAGACTAGTGCCTGTTTATACAATAAAATTTTATTGGAACTTAGCCATACTTTCTTTACATTGTGTCTATGGCTACTTTTGTGCTACACAGAGCTGAACAGTCCCAAAAGTGACTCTAGCCCTCAAAGCCTAAAATTCTTACTTTCTGGTCCTTTTCAGAAAATGGTCGCTGACCCCTGGTTTAACAGAAGGGTAACATACATATATATATTTTTTAAGATTTTAATTATTTATCCATGAGAGACGCAGAGAAAGTGAAGCAGAAACACAGGTAGAGGAAGAAGCAGGCTCCACATGGGGACCCTGATGTGGGACTTGATCCTAGGACCCCAGAGATCACGACCTGAGCTGATGGCAGCTGCTCAACCACTGAGCCACGCAGGTGTCCCAAAGGATAACATTTGATACTGTGAAATCAAGCCTGTTTAGGAAAGTCTTGGAATACTTTTGTATCAGTCAGGATGGACTAGGTTATACTGAAGTGACAAAGAACCCCAAATGACAGTGGTTAAAATAGCTCATTTGTTGTTCATACTAATGGCCATCACTGGAATCTGGGCTCTGATTTGTGAGGTCATCTATCTCACTGGAAGGCTCAGGTAGCAGGTGTGGATGGAACAGCTATCTGGAACTCTGCCAGTAGCTGTGGTAGAGGAAATAGTGCCTCAAAAACACACTCTCGTCCTTTAAGCCTGTGATGAAAAATGACATGCCTCACTCACACACTCTTGATCAAAGTCTGAGGGCATCTGAATTCAACAACAAAACAAAGGGAGGTCCTGCAGGGAGGAGAAGTGGATATTGAATCACAGCCCTGTCAACAACCACAACTTCCCGGAGGATATTATGTCAGTGTTAAGCCTTAAAATGACACAGTAACCAGTTAGGCAAAAAGGGATGGGGGCACTTCTATTCCAGAAGGTGCATGTGTCACAGTCTGACTGGAGAGAGGAGGAGGAGGAGTAGCAAGAGAAAAGACTGGATGGTAGGCAGAGTGGACCCTGGAGGAGACAACTCCAAGGACCTTTACCTTGACTTGGAAAGCCATGGAAACAAAGACAATTTTTTCTTTCTTTCATGCAAGAGGCCTATTTGGAGATAGTAAATAGAAATGGAACTCCTTGTAAAATTTTATTAAAAAATATTCATGACTTGGTTTGTACCCTTCTGGGAATGTTTATTTTTAAAAAGCTCTACCCTGAGATGTCAATAGGAGCCCTAGATGCAAAATGATTACTGGAAAGGCTGAGTGAGATCCTCAGTGTTTTCAAATATACTCAGATGTAAGACAAATCTATGACCTACCTTCTAGACACCCCATTGTTTAGTCCTGATACTATTCAACAGAACTTTCATTTGAAGAGACCACTCTCCTCAGTTACAAATTTATTCACATCTCCTGAGTTACAAATTCATTTGCTTGAATTCTTCAAAGTCAGTCTTAATTTTTATTTCTAATAAGAAACTAGAGCAGATGTAAAATAAATAAGCGAACATATGAAAGATCTTAAAAAGTAGAAAGTATGCTTAAAATACCCTTCCATTCATTCACAAGTGATCCAAGTCCTGGGTTTTGGGTTTTTTGTTTGTCTGTTTCTTTCTTTCTTTCCCTGAAACTCAGCTCAAATCAGGCTTTTTTGATAAAATCTTATCTATTGTGGACCTGTGGGTCTTCCCGGACTCAGTGTCTCAGAGATTAACTGGTGTGGCTCTGCTTCTGCGTGGCGCCAGTGCCTCATCCTCTTGACTGCCCCTCCGGGTCAGGCTAGGAAGCTCTGCCCCTGCAGCCGTGTGTATAGGGCCCCCCTATAGGGAGGCCCGCGGGCCAGAGGCTGGGGCCCGGGGCAGGTGGTGCCGGGTTTCCGAGAAGGCCAGCAGGGCACACCTGAACCTGGTGCTGCCAGGTGGCTTCCGATGAGTGGGGCCGGTACGTGCAGGTCCCGACGGAGGTGCACGGTGAGGACGGGCTCGGATGTGCTGCCCTGCGGTAGCAGAAGAGCAGAATGGGGGGGGGGGGGGCTGCCGCCCGCACACCCCTCCCTGATGAGCCCAATCTTGCCAGACCACGGGACGTACCGGGCTGCCGGGGAGTCCCAAGAGGTCAGACACCTGCCGCCCTGGTGCTGCAGCCCCTCCCCCCAGGCTTATTATCTGTAAGGATTCTGGCCCATAGCCTGTGTCATGCAAACCCCAGTCCTTGTGGACGCCTCACCCTCACCGCAGAGTTACGGTGCAGGGCCCAGCCGGGTACGGGACAAAGGGCGTTGTCCAAAGGCTGAGCAAGGGCGGGACCTCCCAGGCCAGTCGGGGCAGTGACCTGTGCATCTGCTGCCTTCCAGGAGGGCAAAGGCCCAGGGACAGCGCGGGTGCACACCCCGGGGCGCCAGGGTCCAAGGCCAGCAAGGAGAACGCACCCTCCCATTGCACAGCCTTGGGACCCGTTGTTGCTCTGTCAGCTTGGAGCTGTCGAGAATTCACCCCAAGAAATCATCGCTGCCTGTTCCTCTAGGCTTTTTCCCCAGCCTCAGGAATGGGGGCATGCTGGCTCTGTGCTACATCTGTGGTGGGATGGCAGGTCCGTCAGTAATCCCACTGCCTTGTCAGTGTGTTACCTCAAATGAGCATGGGAATCGATTCTGGTCAAAGAACCGAATCGGTAAGACTATTTGTATGCTTCTAGGAAGATGTCCTGGCTCTTAAGAACCACAGGAAGACATCTATAGATGATGATAGATAGATGATAGATAGATGATAGATAGATGATAGATGATAGATAGATAGATGATGATAGATAGATAGATAGATAGATGATAGATTTCTTATTTACTTCTATTATTTACTTCTTCCTATTCTTTCTTTTTTCCAATTATTTCCTTCTTTCTTTTATCTTATTTGTTTTTTTGCTAAATTCAGTGCTATCCAATAGGCTCCCTAGAAAGATGTAGATTTTCTATATCTGTGCTGGTCAATATGATGGCTAATATGTGGCTTGTGAGCCTTGAAATGTGGCTAGTGCCACTGAAGAATTGGACCTTGGATTTTATTTGATATTCATTAAATCTAAATAGCCACATATGTCTAGCGGTTACCACATTAAAGAGCACAGTTTGAGATAGTGTCATGCCTGGAAATAAGGCTACTGTCATACCACAAACCTGCGAAATAAGACAATACAAATGGTAAAAAGGAGCAATAGAGAAAAATCCACATTTTTGGTGCATCAGTGAACCTCTCAATGAATGAGCCTCAATGACTACCTTAATTCTGATTCTTTGTTAGTTATTTATACAGTTCTTTGTTACTTAGGCTTGAATTCCTACCGCATAATTTAAAATATCCTAACTAACACAAATCAGCCCTTAAGTTTATACTACTCTATCTTCTCCATCCTTACTGAGATTACAGTGTAAGCAATTTCACCAAAATTGCAGGAGTCATGCCTTATTCTTCCTTTGTAAATTCCACAATGCTTGATCTAAGATATACATTTATATACAGAGTTCCGTACTGCATGCATTCATTGAAAAGCACCCAGAGCAGGTTTAGTCCCTTTTCTGGCGTTTTTAGCAGGATCTCTAAGAGGCAAATTGCCTTCTGAAAGTAGATAACATGTCCATTAATCATAGGGAAATACAGAATTCTCCCCAATATTTCTCTCAACTGCTCTCCCATAATGCATAAATGTGATCATCATTGGACAGTCTTTCCACCATTTAAAGTAGTGATTTCTTGCATTATTTTGACATGCTTTTCTCCTAAATAGAAATTCACTGCAAAAGACAGCAGATGGACGTACAGCTGCTCTGGGTAAAGGCGGTGGTCAGAGGCTCCAAGCCCTCCCTTTGTCTGGCGTGACTGACCCCTTTCTGCAGACCTGGGACCACTTCCTAGAGAGCCTTCTATGCATGGAACTCAGTGTGAAAAACTCAAATCTGTGTGTAAATTTCTACCTTGCTAAAATGCAAAACTGTAAATAAGGGTAATTAAGTTCTGTAAGACAGTAAATCTTTAGTTATGAAGTGATCTAGATATGTTTTTAAAGTATGTAAGAAAACAACCCAGAATTAACAATGTATCTTTAACCTTTAAAAGAGTAACTCCCTTCCTTGCTTTGCTTTTCATGCAAGAAAAACTGACACAAGGCAACTGTGAAAATGTTGCCTATGAATTAAAACTACAAAACCCAGTATTCCTAAAACACAGATTTGTTTTGTCTTTACGTGTCCCCTTTCAAATACTTTTTAAAAGTGCCAGGATAAAAATAATGTATATCTGATAAAATATGGCAATTTTTCACCTATAACTTTATAGCTAACAAGCATAATACTGTTAAAATTTCTATTTTTTCTAATTTTATTTTATAGCTATATTTTTGTAGTTGTACTCACAGTAAATATGCAATATTCTTTCTCCACATATAAGTAAAAAGTTTTTCTGCATATATTAAGAAGACATATTTCAATTGTATCTATAGCTACTAGCAAGATCTAAGATATACATTTACATACATACATATGTGTGTGGGTGTATCTATTTTAATGCTTATTTCTCTGGGAAAATAACATAAATCAGGAAAAAAGGAAAAATAAGAGAAAAACAGAAAAGACTTTTTAAAAAATAATTGTAATTCTGTTATCTTATTGACAATAAACGGATTGAACTTTGAAATATATTTGATTAATTTATGGCTACCATACTGAAGAGCATCATTCTGGATAGTGTCATACTTGGATACGAGGTCATACCACAAGCCTGCAGAAGACAAACACTACGGGGCTCAAAAGGAGCAGTGAAGAAAACCCATGTCTTCGATATTTCATCAACGCTCTAAATAAACCAGTCCCAATGGCTACCCTAACTCCAGATTCCCTGTCAGGTATTTATAAAGTTCTGTGTTATTAAACAAAAAATTAATTAAATACATAAATGAATGAATGAATGAATGGATGAATAAAGTTCTGTATTATTTACATCAGGATTTCAGTTGCATGAACCTGAAAGCATCCTTAATAGCACAAATTTCCCCTTACTTCTATCAGCTGTGCCCTACCTTTATCAAGATATATGGTGCTATCCTTATCAGCACTAAATGTTATCATTCAAAAAAAATCTGCGATAGTTGACTAACGAAAATAAAGAAAAACTTAAATTGTGTGTTTGCGGCATGTGGGATGATACCATAGATAACTTTCCCTTACTATCTCCGTCCTCACAGCAATCCAGAGTTGGCATTCCCAAGCTCTATAATTTGCAAATGAGAGAAATAGAGCACAGTACCTGGTATGGTATGAACTCCAACACAATCAGACCCAAAAGCCCATCATTTTTTTTGCATTTTCCACCAATGTTATGCAGAACAGGATTTCAGGTCTTTGCTCATGGGTCTCCTCCTGGAAGAATCATCTTCTTGTGTCTGACTTTGAATCACTACCACTGCCCCTTACTAAGTCCTGCCTTGTGCACCTCCCTACTTCCCTTCTCTCTTCTCTGCTCCATAATATCCAACAAAGGATGACATGTATTTGTTTTGTATAATTTCCACCATCCTCTACAAGAAGAGGGGCTTTGTGAAGGCAGAGATTTATTCATATTTTTTAATTTTGTTTCCTGCTACACTCCCAGTGTCTGCCCATAGATGAGGACATTCCAAGCACATGTGTTTAAGAAATGAAGTAATGTTCTACTTTGTTTTTGTTTGATTAACGGTGCTATTAAACTTTTAAAATAATCATCTATCAACTACTTTTTTTCTTTTGAGTTAGGCCTATTTCTCCTCTGAACAGTGAATTGAATCCTCTGGTTCCTGTTGCAATTGTTGAGTTTTGGGGATTCTGACTGTGCAGAGGGATTTGGAACCACTTTCTGGTCTGTGGAAAGTTGGTATGGGGCTCACTTGGGATCTCCCCATACTCAAGACAGGTGGAGTTTACCTGTGAAGCCTCTGCGGGTGGGGCCAGACTGCACAGGCCCAAGAAGATCAGGGCATTACCCTATTATTTTTTTGAGCCTCTCAATTGGCATTTTATGTTTTAACCAATATTTTTTTGTTTACCTACTTGCATTTGCTATCTATAATAAAAAGTAATTTTTCATTACCTTTGTTGAAAACATTTCTTTCAGTTCTAGCATTTATCATATAACTTGCATCATGGATTTATTTTTTACAACTCTTTTTCTTATAAACTCTGACTTTTCTCTAGTGAATTCTTAAATCTTTACAGCTCATTCCTAATTTTAACTTCTTGTCAAAATATGCACACTTTTTTATTCACAGTTTGTCCTGGACTAAATTTTTAATACTCTCAAGTAAGAAGTGCATTCTCAGAATTTTGAGTTAATAGTAATAATTGTCTTTTAAAGGCATGCGTTAGGGGTCCCTAGGTGGCTCAGTGATTGAGCATCTGCCTTTGGCTCAGGTTGTGATCCTGGGGTCCTGGGATCAGTCTTGCATTGGGCTCCCCACAGGGAGCCTGCTTCTTCCTCTGTCTATGTCTCTGCCTCTTTCTGTGTGTCTCTCATGAATAAATAAATAAAATATTTTTTAAAAAGGCATGTGTTAGCTATCTAGATTCCCCAATATCAATGGAAAATGAATCTATTTGTCTTTAACATTTGCTCAACTCTATTTTATATCTAAGGGATTTCCATTTACCATTCCATAACCCATTTCTGGGTTTAAAAAAAAAAAACAACTATGAACTGTTAAATATCTTTTTATTTCTGTGACTGCATACCAGACATCATGTTAGATGCTGAGGACAGAGCAGTAAGTGAGACTGAACGGTAGCTGGCCCATGAGTCTTTTCCTTCCTGCCACTGCATATTTATTTTTCATGCATATTACATATGAAAATGTGGGCCAGGCACAGCCAAAAGGGGCTCTGAGACATAGACCCTGCAGGAAGACTCAGACTCTGTCTTCTTGGGATCAGGTCTTAATCTGTGCTCTGTTACTTGCTCACCTGTGTGGCCTTGGGAAATTTCCTTAACTTCTTACATGTGCCATGTCTCAAACTTATGTTCAAAATTAAAGTCTCCTCCTGCCTTCCCATACTGATCCTGCCTCAAAGTTTCCCTTTTGGGTAAGCAGGATCTCAATTCTTCCAGATGCTCAGGCCAAAAACCCTGAAGTCGTTCTTGACACCTAGCTTCCTCTTACACAACTTCCTCAATCTATTAAAAAGATATACCATCACCTCTGTCTTCAGGATAGGTCCAGAATCTAATAGTTATAAAAATCGCCGCACCTGGGAAGCCCGGGTGGCTCAGCAGTTTAGCGCCACCTTTCAGCCCAGGGCCTGATCCTGGAGGCCCGGGATCGAGTCCCATGTCAGGCTCCCTGCATGGAGCCTGCTTCTCCTCTGCCTGTGTCTCTGCCTCTCTCTCTCTCTCTCTCTCTCTCTCTCTCTCTCTCTCTCTGTCACTCATGAATAAATAAATAATATCTTTAAAAAAAAAGATCACCACACCTTCTATGTGACAAAAGGCAACATTCCTTCTCACCTCTACAACTCTACAACTACTATAATTTCCCAGCTTAACCTTTCTGTTTCTACCTTCTTCCCCTATAGTTTAATGTCCACAGAGCTGCCATTTATCTTTTTTTTTTTTAAGAATAGACTTTATTTTTGAGAGCAGTTTTAGCTTCACAACAAAATCAAGTGGGAAATACAGAGATTACCACATAACCCCTAACCGCCCCCCACCCCAACACAAGACAGCCCCCACTGTCAACATGTCCTACCAGAGTTGTCTGTTTGTGATCACTGATGAACCTACATTGATCCATTATAATCACCCAAAGTCCGTAGTTAATATTTGGGCTCTCTCTTGGTGTTGTACCTGCTATGGGCTTCAACAAATGTATAATGACATGCATCTACCACTGTCATATTATACAGATTAAGTGATCTTTTCAAAGTGGGATTGGTTCTTCATTCTGCTCAAGACTGTTCAATGGCTTGCCATCTCCCTCAAAATGGAATTCCAATTATTTCATGAACTGATGGCTCTCTCTGTGATGGGGCTCCTCATCTCCTTTTGTATCTCCTCTGTCTTTGCTACAGCTCTTGCTTGCTCTCTCCATATGCTCCCAGATAGTCCCATTTGCCTTTCCCTTGGCTACACTGGTCTTCCTCTAGGCATCAGTTCAGTTTGTCCTTCGCATAACCCCTTGCTTTCACTCAGCACCACCTTGGCAGAAGGGCAGTCATCGCAGCCAACCCAACTCTGCTAAAATCCTTTTCACTCTCCTAGCCCTTATTGTACTTTCTTCTTTCTTGCACTTAATCCCCTCCTAATATTGTATACATTTTTGTCTATGTGTTTGTTGTCTTTATTCCAACATAATGTAAGTCATGAGATTAAGGACTTCACTCTTTTTGTTCACCATCACACTGAATAAACTGTATTCTCTGGGCCTCAATTTTTCCATCTGCAAAGTGGATATGTTAATAGACACCACAATATAGGATTTCTACAATGATGAATAAATGTCACAAAGAAGATAAAGTTATGCCTGGTGCATTATGCCTATTACATGTTAGTTGTTCTTATTTTTATAATTTTGAAGATGATGTAAAGAGCTTATGGTCCTCTCCTCTGGCTCTTTTTCCTCCTTTTAAACTACAGTTTTTCTGGACTCTTTCAAACTAGTGTCTGGACCTTATGAACCTTCCAGGTATATTAATAGCTCTATAGGCCCTAAATACTTAGCAGCTGGCATTTTAAAATACATTAATATAGTGTTTTAAATGACAACATTCTTCCAATACGGAAATTGAATGTGGTTTAAAATAGTCTTATAATAATATAGCAACAAAAACTCATAATATTCACTTTATATTGAGAAACTACTATGTGCCAGAACCTTTTCAATGTGTTTTTTCTAACACTTGAAATAATCTTGTGAGGCTGGGATTATTTCATCAAGTTTTCAGATCAAGACACTGGATGTCAGAGCAGTCAGACCACATTGCCTCTAGACCACAAACCCAGGAAGAGGTAAGCTTGGAATCTAGGATCAGGATGCTCTGCTTTTAAAGCCTTGCTTTTCTCACTATGACATGAAGCTTGACCACAGCTGATGAGGCTTTGAAGAAATATAACTCAGCATAAGTTAATTTCTATAATAGCCATGGATGTGAGGTTCAGAGATCCTGGTACCTGCTGCACAGGGCAGGTCCCACCATGAGCAGGGAACCCAGAAGGCCTTGAGCAGGTCACGCTGCAGTGTCTTGCAGGAAGCTAACCTGAAAGGCTGAGTTACTTCTTAAAGAGACTTCAAAAAAAATTTACTATTTCACAACTTTCACAAAACCATGGTAAGGGTGAATGAGCAGCTGGTATTTTGTGTATGAAAAAGTATAGACCATCTACTCAGGTAAACTGATACATCCTGTAATATAATATATACAATAATTTCACCTGTCATCGTTAGAATCTCACTGACTTTTTAAAATACTTGATTGATTAATTGCACTCAGCTTTTTTGCTTATTGTTCTTAACACTGTGTATGTGGTTGGTTCTTCCTCTCTCTGACTTTATGCTGGGTTTTTGCAAAGATCAATATTCATTTTGAGTTTTCCCCTTGAAGTGTATATTATATTATATTGGTGATATTTTAGGAAGTAACATTCACAGGGAGACTTTTCTTGATTAAAGCAGTATTAGGAAAGTGGTGGTAAGGAATTCACTTATTTTTGCTTATAAAATGAATTGTATGCAGTCCTTAATTTGTCTGTATTCAAAGTCAGCTTTCTTGTACTAAGAGAATTACATTCTTTTTTTTTCTTTAATTTTGGTAGCTACTTTAAATATTGACATGTTTAAGGAAACCCGATTCTTTAACAAAGGCAAGAAAAAAATAGTCATGACTGATGTTTTAAGCGTTTAAAGTGATAGACTTTTCATTGCTTTTTACCCGCATTAAAAATTAGAGGTGATCTTTTAGTCTGAAGACTCGTTAAAGGTACAAATGACAGCAAAATGAGTTACTGAAAGAACAAATAATATGATACTCCTCTCATAAAATCCCTAGTTATACTACAAAACCAGTTATCAAATAATTTAATTTTTTTAAATTTATTTTTATTGGTGTTCAATTTGCCAACATATAGAATAACACCCAGTGCTCATCCCATCAAGTGCCCCCCTCAGTGCCCGTCACCCAGTCAACCCCCCCCCCCTCCTACCTCCCTTTCTACCACCCCTTGTTCGTTTCCCAGAGTTAGGAGTCTCTCATGTTCTGTCTCCGTTTCTGATATTTCCCACTCATTTTTATTCCTTTCTCCTTTATTCTCTTTCACTAGTTTTTATATTCCCCAAATGAATGAGACCATATAATGTTTGTCCTTCTCTGATTGACTTATTTCACTCAGATTAGCTGTCAGATGAAGAAAGAAGTCCAGTGAAGGCCTGAGCAGAATAGACATTTGGGGATTGGCTGGTGTCCTCTGCTAATTTCTGAGAAGAGTTGTAACTTCATTTGAGGTTGGGTTAGGTTTCTTTAATCATCTGTATTGGCTGTCTCCACTTTGTCCTTGACACAAGGACATTTCAGTTTTGGTCTACCAAAGACATAGGGAAGAAATAAACATTGACAAAGCAAGGGCCACATGTGGGGTATTTGTAAATATCATCTTACATAAATATCACCAACATGGAAAGCAAGCCATTTTATACCTCTTTTACTGATGAAGAAATTGAGTTCTAAGTAAATTGCCTAAGTCACAGAGATAGGGATGTTGCATATACTCAAAGCAGATCTTTTCCCCTTAAATCATGGGACTTTAAAGGATGGTCTTGCCCTTCCCTCCCAGCATGATCAACGAAACTATATAGTGTATACACAATGAAACAAGTTAGAAAAGTACAAAAATGTATAAAGTACAAGGCCAACCCATCATTTCCAAATCTACTTTGCAAAATTTACCATTGTCATGATTTAATGTACAATTTTATAGATTTTTCAATGTCTAGACAACGTGAGTTACACCATGGCTGGGCCAAGGTTTGCCTGAACATGTGTTTTGTTTGGCTAACACTGTATTTTTAAAGCATTTAAATGAAATGAAAACATTAAACACACACACAGAAGATACATTAGCACCTGAATCTAGTCTACCTTATCCTGAGAAACCTAAGTATCTAAGTGGGGCACTGGTTCCTGCAGGGCTCCAGTTGGCAGGCACTAGGGATACTATGCCTCAATCCCCACAGCCCTCTCCCCTCTCACCTGCTCATAGTCATCTGCCCTAAGTCACACCTGGCCTGATGTTACCTGGTTGGCTTCTGGGAGCACTCTGAGTTTGCAACCCAGATATTTATTCATTAATATCTTTTTCCATTTACTATTTCATTGAGATTACCCTTCTGTAGCTTACCCTCCTTTCTTAAATACCTGTCCACTAGTCCATTATTCAGATACAATATACTTTATTAAACCTTCTTACTACTGATGAAGAGTTACCCTGTTTCTGATTTTTGCTCTTGAAACGCTTTAATGACCATCTTTATACATATATTTTGCCACTTGTGTTTATGTTGCAATAAGATCTAGTCCTAGAGGTGGAAATTGCAGGGTACAAAGGTATACAGGTTCAAAAAAAAAAAAAAAAAAAACACAAAGGTATATAGGTTTTTGTCCTTTGATGAATTGGCCAAACTGTCATCTAAAACTTGCATTGAATATATGCCAAAAATTTACATGAATATATGTAAAAACACCTATTCCCCAGTGCCCTCAAATGAATTAAGCCACACAT
Source organism: Vulpes lagopus (assembly GCF_018345385.1). Classification (NCBI taxonomy): domain Eukaryota; kingdom Metazoa; phylum Chordata; class Mammalia; order Carnivora; family Canidae; genus Vulpes; species Vulpes lagopus. Next base: position 6,618,167 of record NC_054839.1, on the reverse strand, counting down.
GAGCAGACACTCAAACTTGGAACTATTGGGGGGAAAGTGTGCATTTTAGAACAAGGAAAGAAAAAAGTATTATAAGCTTTATATTAAAATTGCTTTTAAAACATTTGTGTCCACAATGAACTTTATTCAAGGTGCAATCACTCCTAATTGTAAAGCGAGGTAGTAATGGAGAAGCCACAGGAAACTGCTGTGCTCTGTTCAGATCCTCTTTGGTAAATGCAATAAAGAACTCAAGAGAAGTGTGCATTGCTGTAGGAAATTATACCAAGTGTGGCTTTTTAATTGTTCCTAGCTTTGACCTCTTGTTTGAATAATTTTAAGGAAAAAATAAATTCCCTCCTGAGAAGGAAATACAATAAATACCACTTAGGAAACACAGAGATATAAATATAATTATGAGGAGAATGTGCTATTTCTGCCAAATTACTGGTGGAAATCTAAAAAGGAAATTAAGGCTTTTTAAAACCCAGCAAAAATGTTCACCAACCTGAAATGAGATTTGTGAAAGATTGACTTGACATCCATCTCCTAAGACAAGAATAATGAGAGAGAGCTTGAGCACAGAAGTATTTATGACTTTGCTCTTTCTAGAATGTGACTATCTATCTAATTCTTTTTCTATGACAACAAAGATCATGTCTGTTCTTTTATACATTTCCTTCTTAACAACTCATTTTACACTATGTATATGTACACACACATATACATAAACTATAAACTATATGTGTATATATATATACATATATATATAGTTTATAGTTTATGTATATATATATATACATATATATACATATACACACAAATTTTCCTCACACAGAATATAGAGATTGACCCTTAACTTCATTAGGGTTTAAGTAGATTTCACTCTTTATTTTCAGAAAATAAGTTCTTTATCCAAATGATCAACTCTACAGAAAACAAAATTCAATCTTTATCGTATAAGAACACCTCTATGACAAGGATTTAAAGGTAAAAGTGTAGAAATTCTCTACCCTGAAGTAGAATCAAATTTTCCATATCTTTTGAATCATTAGTTTTCTTACCTTTATATGCCTCATTTTTAGTTTTTAGTTCTTGTTTTTCTCTGAGTTGTTAATGATAGTAAAGTGACTTTTATATGCTTTGGTAGAGATTCAATGAAAAAAATCAATATATTACTTATGCCTATCCTTGATCTGCCAAGAGAACATTTTGCCTTTCTTTGCCCCCATATCCTTTGCAAAATGAGCCAGATCAAAAGAAATATGGGAATAAATACACCACTTTACAAATGAGAACAAGCAATATACTTATCCAAGTGGGCTATAGATCACATTTTGCTAAAAGATCCTAAATTTAAAGTTCTCCCCATAGATTGAAGCAATAGAACATTATTTCATTGAACAAAAACTTGTTCAAGGTTTACTATGGGTCAAACTTCAAATAAGGTATTGCAAAGGATATTAGGAAGTATCAGATAGTTTCTTCTTAAAATCTGAGTGAGAAAGTACACACAGGTAACTATGTGGAAAGCCCCAAATTATTGACCGAAACTGAACAAAAGAAAAGGATGATTGACAAGTGTAAAGCTCTCCACTTAGTTTAAAAATAATCTGTTTCACATGCTCACATTTAGAAAGAACTGAGAACTGGCTACAAACTGTAGCAGCTGCTAAAATCCCAAACACAAGCCTCCCTTTAAAGAATATATCACCATCCCAAGCTGAGACTCAAGATGTAAAAGTGCAACAGAATTCTTACAATGACTGAGAAATACTGCCCAGAATCAAGTGAGGAGGAAACCTCTGTGTGCCCAGCACACAGGAGATGCTCAACAAATTGCTGGGAAATGAATCAATAAATGAACTGTCTTCAAACATGCTTGCAATAAATACCTGAGGAATAAAGCCAGGTTGTTCCTTATTTTCATTTTCCTAGGTTGGAAATAAAAAAACATGAAGAAGAACTAAAAAGAAAGAAGATTTCGCAACCTGTGGTCTGGTTTTGTAAATAAGGTTTTATTAGAACACAGTCACACTCACTTATTTACCTTTACTAGAGCTTCCTTTAAAGCCAAAATGATTTACTATCTTTTTACAGCTATTCCCTACCACCGCAGGGTTGGGGGGGGGGGGCCAAGGCAACCTTGTTATGATAATGCTGATGACTTTGTAAAATAAAGGGGTGCAGCTTGACCCAGGGAAAAGGAGAGACATCGATGCCTTCCATGTCTAAGCTTCTTCATTCTGTTGGAGCATCTCCTGAGCTTATTTTCTTGTTTTTCTATATAGGAGGATTTTCAAAAAATATGTATTTCTGTGACCAACCACATTTAGAAAAGACTATACAATAATCTCTTACTGAAGATTCTTAATAGCCTATAAGCACCTTCTTCTTATTCTTATTCTGAGGTGATCTACAGGCAAGGAGCCAGGGTTCATTTGTTTAACTCATTATTTGTCAATCATATTTGAGGAAGGAATTCCTGTTCGAGAGCACTCTTTAAACTCACTAGTGCCAGCACATACGGGACTTTCCTTAGAGAACATTGCTCCCTTTCTCTATGTAAAGGAACTGGTGGAAGTGTTTTAAGTACTGTGGACATGCATGGTAAAAGATGATCATGATGACAAGAATTATATGTGCCAAACATGAATGTCAAGAATCCTAATAAAGTGCATGACAAGTGATAAATAAACTTAGTCATTAGAACTTTGTCTATAGGAGGATGATGTTTTTCCAAGCAGCCCACGGACCTTCAGCATCAGAATTACCTGGGATACTTCTGAAAAGTATGAACTTCACGACCCCACCCAAGACCCAGTAAATCAGAATATCTGTGGTGGTGATGTGGATCTTGGTTTTAACAAGTCCCCAGGTAATTTTCATATGGCGTATTATTAAAGAACCAAGGCCTCCAGAAGATCGACAGAGATCTCTGGGGAAGAATCCCAGGGCCCTTTGTCCATGATATTCTTACTTTTCACAGAACTTTGGTAAAACTGTATATCATCCAAACATGAAGCCCTACTGCCTCTGGATAACACCAGTGAAGCAAATCAATGTAACTCTGAGAAAACCACAAAACTAAGATTTGTACCCATTATAGCAACCTCTCTACCAAATTACAAGAAATCAAGAACATTTGCAAAGAAGCCTGAGCTTCATCTTTCATGTTTCCATTAAGCTTTTCTTGGATCCTCCTGTCCTCCAAGATGTCCTGGTCCTTGAACTTGATTGTAATTTAGCTTCTTTCCCATTATTTCATAAATATTTATATTGTATTAAATATCATACTATTTTTTTTTTATATTTGATGAATCTTATCTTCCCATTGCATATACTTAAAAACATGTTTGTACATTGTGGGATGCAGTGGGGAGAATTGAATCTGTTTTAATAAATAGAGGTGCCATGTTCGATTTACTGGTAATGTCAAGCAGATAGTAACATATGCATCAACCTTGTCAGTAGCCTTGTTCATTGTCAGCTTTATGAAACTGACAGCTGTAAAAAGACTCTTACCATGTCTGAACTATTTCCCCTCCTCCCTCTTGATTATAAACACTGGTCTCAACAACGTTATGGGTGATATTCAGGGGGAAGAGCAGTTTCCAACGTCATATAACATTGGGAAGTAGTGGCTAGACTATGAAACTTAGAAAACAGAGTTTAGAGTCGGCTTGTTTCACTAATCAAATAGGCCCAGGCAGGAATTTCCCTGCAGTCCTGAGGTACAAGTTAATAGCTTGAGGAACAACAACAGAACCGTTGTGCACAGAAAGAATGTTTTCCTGAGTGGAAAATATGGTAAGAATCGTGTATCCCAAAGGTCATAGAAGCAACTAGGCATCATGAGCCTTAATTAGGAGAAGTCGTGTTGAAAAGAATTATCTTAAGGTGCTAATACAATGCATACATGTCCGGCGGGAAAGATGTGTATGATCAGTGATGAGAAGGTGGTTCAAATAGCTGTGCAGCAGTTCTGCACAAAGAATTGACTGAATGTGCAGATTCAGAAAGGAAACAGAATATCATAAAAACTTGAAGGCCCAATTCAGGAATGCTGGGGAAACCATCAACAGAAGATCAGAGAATTCAAGAGCAAGATTAAGAGGAAACCCAGAATGTACCATCTAGATATTAGTTTTTCAGGCAAAGGAACAAGAGGGGGTCCACATTCAAATGGTCCAATAAAAAAGCCCAGGGCTTCTCTATGGAAGATGTGGGGCCACCACTGAGAACAGCAGTCGGTGTGGAAGTAAGGAGGGGGATTACCTGCAGCCAATCTTGGTGGGCTGGTGCCCAGGAAAATGCCTGCCCACTTCTGCAAGAACTTCTGTGGTCTTCAGAAAAGTTTTCCTGGGTTTGAAGGTAAATTTGATTAAAAAGTGAAGGGGGGGGAGTTAAAAACAGAATCTTGTTAAGTCTTAAAACAGTGTATCACCAAATATACATTCAACAGGTCTGTAATTTCATAAGGACAGGAGCCTGTCCCATGGCCATAGTAGGCACACAGTAATTACATTTGCAAGAGAATATAATTTTCCACTAAACTTTCTCACAGGAGCAAAAATTAGTTATGCCTTTGAATATCTTCCGTGCTAAATTCAGCATAGGCAGCCTGAGGGGCTGCAGGATACCGCCGTTAAAAAGGAAAAGCTAAAGGAAGATCCAAGGATTGTCAGTTATCTGTATCTCTAGATATAGATAATCCATAGATCCATACTGGATCTAGATATTTTTGTATATCTGTATATTAGGAATAGATTAATATCAGCAGCCATCTGTCTATGGCTTCTACATAACATTGCTTTCGGTATTTTTTCCTCATTTTTGTTGGAGTGTGGCAACAGAGCTATCTCATGGGGCAGCCTACAGTTTGGAAAGTAATTAAATGTCTTTGCAGTTGATTGTTCATATTGCTGGGATGGAGGGGATCTGTGCCCTGTTTTATAAAGTGACCACAGAAGAAGGACTGTATTCTATTAGCTAAAGTACTGAACTTTCAGAGTGAGCCCTCCAAGTATTAGATTGTGTTTGTCTGTTGTTCTGTTGTTTGTTTGCTTCTGATGATTTGCTTCTCCTGTTTTCTTTCTGAACTCTTTCAAGGTCAGAAGCATCTAAAAGCCCTACTCTCCTGACTTCCTTAGCCCCCACAGATGAGTGACATTTCAGAGTTGCTCCCAAGGAAGCTTTGGTTGCTGATCAAAAGTAATAGCTCTGCTCCTCTCATGGTACATTTACTGAGAATTTGAGAGCAATCAAATGTATCATGAAGAGTAATGAGCTCTAATTTAGAGTGAATTGAACAGGCGAAATGCTGTATTTGCCTGAAATGCTATCCTTCAGAAACCTGGTTTTGTGGTTCAACTTTATTGCCCTAAGATCCTGTCACCCTGTAAGTTGATTCTAAGCTACTGTGTTCCCTAAATATAACAGCAAATAGTTCCCTTCTCTAAAATTAAATTTCATTATATTTAGTTTTCACTTTTTTATTTTCTTTTTTAAGAATTTTATACCAGGGCATCCCAGGTGGCTCAGCGGTTTAGCGCTGCCTTTAGCCCAGGGCCTGATCCTGGAGGCCCACGATCGAGTCCCACATTGGGCTCTCTGCGTGGAGCCTGCTTCTCCCTCTGCCTGTGTCTCTGCCTCACTCTCTCTCTCTCTCTCTCTCTCTCTCTCTCTGTCTGTCTCTCATGAATAAATAAATAAAATCTTTTTTTAAAAAAAAAGAATTTTATACCAGCTTTTAAAAAAATTATTTACTTATTTTAGAGAGAGAGTTGGGGACAGAGGGAGAGAGAGAGAGAAAAACTCAAGCAGACTCCTTGCTGAGTGTGGGGCCCCATGCAGGGTGTGATACTACCACCCTGAAATCATGACCTGAGCTGAAACCAAGAGTTGGACACTTAACCTAGTGAGATACCTGAAGGCACCTATATCAACTTTTATATTTTCTCTGAGACAGAGAAAACAAATGAAACCTTTTCTAAAACTACAATATACATGCTGCTTTAAAGATGAATCTTTCCCTTCTACCTCTACTTTACTCACTTCTGTGGCACTAAGCACCTTTGCAGAACCATATGATGTCAGAGTGATGTAGTTGTGCTGTCATCACTTTCAGATAAGAGTATCTAGTGGGTCTGAAACTAGCACTGACCTTGTCTCCAGTAGAAGTCCCAGTTAGAGAGTGAAAGCCAAGTTCTACTCAGAACTTTCCTCCTTACCTTCCTATGGGCAAGAAATAGCCTTTCACCAAAAAATAATTTTAATTTTAATTTTTTGACTATTTATTTGAAGACCACACATCTGAGACTGAAACTAACCAATTGAGAGAAACTAGTTTAATTATGTTCATCAGATAACCGTTTCATTATATTTACGATTTCTTACAATTTATATCATAAATTCCAACTCATCATTCTTTTCTTCTCAGAAAAATCTGTTGAACTTGGAGAAGATCCATCTTCAGAGTGAGAATATTCTATCTGCCAAATGGTGATGGTTGGCATTTGAAGAAAAAGTAAACAGAAAGTGGAAAAGTGAGATAATTATTTTTATGAAAAGTACTATCAGTAACAATATACCAAAGTTTGTTCTTCAATTACTTTGGACTATAAATAGGCAATCAGAAGAGAATTATGGGAAAGATGATTCCAGATTTCTATTTGAGTTATACTAGTTCCAAAATGCAAAATTATTTCATATTCTCCCAGATATTAGCGCAATTAACCAAACAGCAGATGCCATTCTTTATGGACGCTTGCTTATGTGCTGAATGAGAAAGATGCAGTAATTGGCTTGATCCAGATGTCCATGTGAAGTAATTGAGATTCAGAAATAGTAAAATTTCTGAAGAAATATGAAAGGGATACTAAATCAAAAACAGATTTTTTTTAAGTCACGGGAAACAAATTCAAGCAAGGAATAGTGCTTTAAAAACTAAAAATGTGCATTCACTAATTTCAGATGGCAGGGGTTTAACACTAATGTTGCAACTGTACTTTGTTTATAAGATACTTTACGGTCTAAGAGCATAACACTATTTCTTTAGAGCTGTTGGTTTCCTGGGCACAGTCAGATCCAAAATGACAATAAATATGTTATTCTGTAGCTCCAATCTTTCAGAAATCTAACTATCATTCATTTCTAGTCTATGAAATGTGTCACAAAAATTCCTATGCAGTGTCTTGTTCTATCAAGTTTCTAAAATCAAGTCTAGTCATTCCCCAAAAATCTAAATATAGAAGCCTGACATTCTTGTCACATAGGGCCAACCCTTTGTCAATCAGGACCACTATTTAGAACAAAAGAAATGAATTCAGTTAACAGAATCAGAAAAAAAAATTGATCATAGGGGTACAGATAAATTAGAGAATCAATAGGAAGCCAGGAAAATCAGATTTGAGGACTCGAGACTAGAAAGGTGCTTAGTTATAACAAAAATCCAGGTCATGTACAGGGACAATTGAGAGAAGGTGCGCTCATGGTAAGCTCTAGACCACCATGAGTACTATCTCTAGACCATGGATACTGCCAATTCCAGTGGAATAAATTCTAAGCCCTGCTTGTCATACATATTCAACGACCAGGTGAGGACATTCACATGGATGCAATTAGGTCCCTTGGCCTTACTGGAGCTAGAAATGTCTCAGGGAATAAGTATATGCTCCCTTTCCTTCCTTCCTTCTTTCCTTTCTTCCTTTATTCCTTTCATTTTCTTTCCTCTTTTTTGCTGTAAGGTAGACTCAGAAAGCTGAGACATCTGGCATCCAGAGGAATGAAAAGTGCTCATGAACATGTAATATCATTTCTCCCCTGGAGCCACATCCAATGGTGTAGAGAGGCAATCCCCCAATTGTGGCCACTTTTCACTCAGGAAAGAGAGCACTATTGACTAAACTTGTATCGTTTTTGTTTAACAGAGACTTATGAAACATAATTTACATCATTATTGTCAAGGTTTCATGTGTACATTATAAAATAATTGGAAAACAGATAAGCAAAGTGAAAGAATCCTAAGTCATCCAGCCAAAAATAACAAAGTAGAGGCGTTTTGTTGTGTATCTGGAAACTTGAAAAAAGTTTGAAAACAAAAAAGTAGGGGCACCTGGGTGGGTCAGTTGGTTAAGCATTTGCCTTTGGCTCTGGTCATGATTTCAGGGTCCTGGGATGGAGCCCCACGTTCGACTTCCTGCTCTGGGTGGAGTTTGCTTCTCCCTCTGCCTCTGTGATCTCTCTCTCTTTCTCAACTAAATAAATAAAAACTTTCAAATAAATAAATAAATAAAATGTAGTTGTGTGTGTGTGTCTAAATATATATGCAAATGTACACACATACCACACAGAAATATAGTTGGATAACTTGAGAATACAAAACAACATACCTCAAACATGTTTCACCTTTCAGTTTTTCTATGTTATTTCAATTTACTTCATAAATTCCATTAAATTACTATATCATAATTCATTTAATGCATCCACTATTGTTGCCATTCGGGAATTTCTCCTCACGTGTCTTTCCTGTGATAAACTAACCTGAAATGAACATCTTTAGAGAAAATATATAATTACATTCTCAAGATAAATTTTTAGACTTGGTGTCTCACAGGATCAAAGTGGGATGTCTAATTGCCTTTTCTATGAAAGCAAAAGCTTCAGATTATCTAACTCTGACAGAGCTAGCATCCTGTAGTTAACAGCTGCTGACTTATAATTGGATCCATCCAAGGAACATTTTTATAAACGATAAACATGTTTACAAGACCAAAAGTCTAAATGTTTTCCCCTCTCTGCACTGTTTGATAAAGATAAGGCTCAGCAAGAGAGGGAACCCCTGATGGCCGATCAGATTGTCAGAGTGGAGTCTGGTCATTAGGGAACAAATTGAGGACTGAAAAATTCTCTTCACCTTTCTCTACCCCCGTGTAATAATTTCCAAATCCTTTTTGCGCATCCTTCAAATGACAACTTAAGTACAGCCATTCACAAAAGCTTCTTTCTCTGGGAGTGATCCCTCCCTGGTTTTCACTTCTTTCGTGTTTTTCCTGCCACTTCCCCCCATTCCCTGGCCAGCAGATTTTGCTCAGTAAGTGTAGTCACTTTACACTATGTTCTCTATGCCCTCGTCCTCCTTGGATTCCACAACCAAGACACCATTTTTTTTTTTTTTTAACCTACTATTCTTTCTTAACTGACCTAGAAAAAAAGATTGATTTTCATTGCAAATACAATGTGTGCTAAAATTTTAGAATCTCTTTTTTTTTTTTAATTTATTATTTATGATAGTCACACAGAGAGAGAGAGAGAGAGAGAGAGAGGCAGAGACACAGGCAGAGGGAGAAGCAGGCTCCATGCACCGGGAGCCCAATGTGGGATTTGATCCCGGGTCTCCAGGATCGCGCCCTGGGCCAAAGGCAGGCGCCAAACCGCAGCGCCACCCAAGGATCCCTAGAATCTCTAATTACAGAAAAGTATAGATTAGAAGATGAACATGCTCTGTAATCCATTCCTCACACAGAATCAGTTTCCTAGAAGCCGCTGTTCTCTAGGAGTGTTTCCTGGGGACTCCTGTCCTCTATCACTATAGATCAGTTTTTTCCAGTCCACGTTTATAACCCAGAGAGTCAACTAGTCATTTGCAAATGATTCAAACTTCTTTCTTGATTTCAGGGCACTTACTTTCAAGTGCCTATTGTATTCCTTTGCCTGAAGGATGATTTTGTTCAGCATCTCTGTCTTGATGAGATGTCAGCCAGCCTTTTCCAGTCCTGCCTTCACCCCCATGCAAACATCCTTGTCTCAGTCCCTGGTGTGTCCTGAGATTCATTCTGGCTGTGCATATCTACTCCTTATCCCTTGATAGTGACTTGATAAAGAAAATGTGCAAATGGCTTATCTTGATCACTTGTTCTCCCAGTTGAAGAGGAAATAGTCATTGTCCTCAAACCACACAGTTGACCATGAGGAGGAAGTTGGGAGACAGAAAATGGATGCTTGGGGCACTCAGAAATATTTAAATTCTTGAGCATAGCCTTCAGACTACCCTGGTGCTCCTCTGCAGCTTCCATTTTTTAGAGGGGGTTGCAGAGGGAGAAAGAGAATCTTAAGCAGGCTACACACCCAGCTCGGAGCCTGATGTGCTCCATCTCACAGCCCTGTGATCATGACCTGAGCTGAAATCAAGAGTCATAGCTTAACGGACTGAGCGACCCAGGGGCCCCTGCAGCTCCATTTCTAATCTCAGCTCAAACTGGATTGCTCAGTGTTCTCAAAAACGAGATTCATTTAAAATTATACTTCTAAGGCTTAGCTTCAGTCGTTGTTTTACTGAAATATTATTTATACTCTACAGGTTTTCCTGGCCCTTATCTCCACTAGCTCATCGCTGCCTCAAATAGATATAATTGCTTTTGAATCCGTATTTCCATGGCACATTGCAGAAAGCTCTGTTAAGGTACTGATCACGTAGACTTGCAGGAATTTATGTTTACATTTCAGTCTCTCTCAGTTAACTGTGAATTGCCAAGGTTAAGTCTTAGCTTAATAGACCAGAATGCCTAAGAAAGTGCTTTGACTAAAACATAAACTCAATAAGCATTTACTAAATTCAATTTTTGTACACTTAGCAACAGAAATATCTCAGAGTTGTTCATATTATTTTTGTTAATTGAATCAGCTTCAACCATACAACATAACCACGTGAAAAGAATCTTTGAGCTCCTCCAGGATCACTGACATATAAAAGCATTGCAGTTATTCGTTGGTAAAAATGAGAGAATAGAGCATGTACCAGGAACATGCTCCATAATCTTTTACAGCCTACTTCTTTCTGATGGAGCATTTCTTGAATGTCTAAGCACGGGGCCCAAAGCTGGAATCAGAGGTTATTGCTGTTTTGTATAAATGTGTCAATCGTGAGATTCTCTTCTCTCAAAATTAGAGTGCTGTGAATAGCCATCCATGATGCAAGGCCAAGCCAAAAACATCCCCGAGAGGGTGAGACGGTGCTTTCTCTGTGCACAGACAATACAATCCCAAGTTGCAATGCACTCCATTAATTAAACAAGTCTGTGTGTCCATAATTTAATTTGCTGAAAGAATTCACAGGAGGGATGGGAAACAGGGTTTCCCTGCTTCCCATAAATGTAATTGACATAATGAGCAGCCTTCCCTTTTGAGTCACAATGCCTTACAGTAATACCTGCCTCACGTGATACCCAGCTCTCTTGGAGTGGCACAGAGAAATAATTTTCTAAGTGCAATTCAGCTCTGCAGAGATAGATATCACATGGCATCAGAGACTTCAGAAGTCAAGAAAATCAAAATGACTTCAGTGAACTCAGTGGGTGGAAATAGTAAAATCTGAGTCAAATAATAATCCCCATTAACTCAGACGACAAATTTCCCTCTTACTCTCTGTGTTTTCAAAGTTGGCAAAATTCGAAATGGAAAGAGAAAAAAATCTGAGCGTGAAATGTGAAATATATTACATTGTATTTTGATGAGCAGTTTTCAAAGCACTTCTGTATGCATCACCTTGGTGTTTTATTCATCAGGCTTATGAATGAGACATGTTTTATCATCCTCTTCATCATTACATTTTACAAATGATAAAACAGGAGATTCCAAGGATTTCGTAATCTGACCCTTGTGCTAAGCTGTTTCCACGAGGTAATTTTAAGATTGTGTCAGCACTTACCACCGAGTTGGGATCATACTAGATGTTCAGCAATTACTTACCCGGTGAATGGATACAATAGCATTAAAAAAAAAAAAAGTGGCATGTTATCATGCCACTTATTCCTACAAAAATTTTAAGTTATTTATTTTTTAAAAAAATTTTAAGTTATTTTTAATGCTGACTACTGTGAAGTCAAATACCCTATCACTCCAATTTCCTCTAAGATGACAGTCACCAATGTTTGGATTTTTTCTTATTTAATTTTAAAATGGAATTTTTAGGCCTCCAAGATAAAATGACCAATAAAGATGAAAAGAGAGTCTTCGATTTTCTGAATGCACTTTAAACCTCTCTCTCTATCAGGGTTTAATTTCATTCTTTTGTTTCTCCCATTCACCTTCCTGTTGGTGGCTTTTTCCCAGTTAATTATTTGTAACCTTTAGATTTCAAATGAAATCCCTTTCTTACTTTCCTGGGCTACATTGTTAACAATCATAAAAGAAAATAACCAGGGAGCTAATATATGTCATTTTTTTACATGTTATATAAAGTATTTGTAAAACGGTAAGCACTGTTCGAGTATCTTTAGAATTGGCTATTTAAGATTTTAATATCTGGCACTGAGAAAAATAGTACTTTGAAAGCTTTCATTTTATACCTAGGCTATAGAAATTTCAGCACCTACTGATAGGTTGTGAACATTTACAAGTGAATGAAACAAATTAAATGGCAAACTCCTACTAGGGTTTGAAACATAATATTTTAGTGGCTGCTTTATTTATCAAATAAAAATAGAACACTGAGCAACTACTCAATTAACTTAGTTTTAGGATTCTTTGAAGCAACTTGGCTAAAAATCACATTATATGTAGGAAGATCTATTTTGTATTTTTTATTAATTCAATCTATTTCTCAAATCTCTGAGGTCTTATGCTAGAGTCTCAGAGGATCACTGAGGCTATATGTTTATATCTCCATATCCGGCTCTATATCTATTACATCCTTCCCTTCAAGAAGATTGTTTGGAAATGTTAACCTGGGTATTTTTCATCTATAATACCTCTTTTGTTTCTCCTCCACTGCTCCAACCCATTTTAGTTGACACTTTAGGCCTTATAGGGGGACAAGCTCAGAGGAGGAATGACACAGCAACAAAAAGAGTTGATTTCAGGCATCATTCAAAAGAAAGGTTTCAAAAGCATGACCTGTTGGTGTGAAAGAACTACCAGCGTAATGTATGTGCATGTACCATAGATAGGAGTTAGTTTCATCCTCTGGGCTGGGAGACTCCTATTCCCCATCACCTGCTCCATCAACAGGAATTTTATCAAGGGAGAGATACCAGAATCTAGATAAGTTTTAGAATGTGAAAGCAGAAAATACACTCTTCTACTTCCTACTCAGAGATGGAAGAAGAGAAACAACAGCCTTGCAGAGCTCTCTGAAAAACTGTACCATGGATATCAAGGGTGCTACATGTGGTATCAAGGCCACAAAATTTACTAGGATCCCAGAGTGCTCCTGGAAAACAGCCAATGCTTCCCACATCCCCAGAAATGTCATCATGCATGCTAGCAGAGAGTGGGACAGCACATTTGTGGAGGACTCAGGGTTGGGATGAGAGCCCATGCTTGCAAATAACAGTGTGGGCCTTAGGTCAGATTGCTTGTGAAATCAAAGTGCACTGAGTGGGTGCTCACAAGGGCCAGTCAGGACAATGGCTGTTACGGAGATGCCAGTATGGTCCACATAACCCAAGATTAGATTTTCAACCCCTTCTGCTGTTATTATAAAAACAAAACAAAACAAACAAACAAACAAAAACAACTCCAGAATTGTAGATCACTCATTCCTAGAGAGGAAAGGGGATCAGATTGAGCCAAATCCTAATTAATTCCATAAAATGTCTTCCATTGAGGGGAATAAGCTCAAAATAAAGATGAGTTTGAAAAGTTGAGCTTGTGAAAACTTTCATATGCAAGTTTTTGCTGTGAAAATGTTGTGTATTCTACATATATCAAATCTAAACAGTACTATGATAGTGAGCAATATAGTTCCTTAAGGAAACAAATCAAAGTTACATAATAGCTCAAGGATAAAGCAGAAGAAAAAGCATTAGGTAAAAGTGAAGGATTACCTTAAGAGATAAACTCTGGGCAAAAATTCAATGGAGTTTGCATGGTATATTAAAATTATTAGACTTTTATGCCATTAGAATTAAGAGAAGCCATTGTAGGTTGTTGAATATGAGGATGACATAATCATATCGATGATTTAGATTACTTTTGTAAAAAATGTGCACTATGAATGTGAGACTTAGAGATTAGAATGTTAATTGAGAGGCTATTGCACTTGTCCTTGTAGGGCATAATAAGGCAATAAGAGTAAAATATGAGAGGTGAATATCACAAAGACCGAATTAGCAACATTAGATTTGACTGATGATTAACTATGGAGAAAGCAAGTTGTCAGAAAACAACTCAGATTTCAAAACTAAGGAGACATGAGTAAGATTAATGAAGGAGAGGTGTTGGCTGGTGGTTAATAGCATAGTCTCGAACATTTTTAGTTTTAGGTGGTGGAAGGACATCTAAGATGGCAGGTAAGAAATAAATCAGTAGAAGAAACATTTAATAGAGATAATTGTTGAAGATAGGAGGGAGACTGTTGAGGGCGAGAGTTTAGGAAAAGCAACTGGCCTATGTGTAGAGAACAAGAAGAGAGAGAAGAAAGAGCAGAGATGCTAAAGCAGAAAGGTGGGAAATTGGCAGAATGCCAAGACGCCAAGAAATCCCAGTAAATCATCTCTGATGATTGTTGAGAAGTCAGTTGAATAGTCAATGTGACTCACTAGGATCCTGTTGGTTCTCAGACTTATACAGATAATGTAGAAGCTGGCAGGTGTCTTCAAAGCAATTAGCAATAATGACGATGACATTGAATTATGCATGTTTCTTCTCCTGGATTTTCTAAGACTAATGCTTTTGTTGTTGTTTTTCCATGTTTGTTTTAACTACAATGTCTATGCATAGTGTTTCATCCTGAAGTTTTTATTTTCCAAATGGTTTTCCATTTTAAAGAGACTAAATAAAGGTTCTGACTGAGCTGTACTTGTGGGAATTCCTAGATCTTTTTATAGGAAGCTATTTTAGTCAAATGGAGTTGGGAATCAGATTTCCAGTTGGAGAGAATGAAGAGACATGCAAATTCAGAATATAGTTGTACAGCACCCTCCAGTTAGTGAAGAAAGAAAATTTTGATTCATCGGAGTAGCAACCACTAAACATCTGAATATTTTAAACAGTTGAGAGAATAAAAGAAGAAATAACCTATATGTTATTCAAGTTTTCAGAGGGCAAAGATATTGATAGAGACTGCTGTTTGCTCATCCAGATCCAGGCATCCTTCTGCTACTGGACACACAATGAAGCTGTCTGGTTCAGGGTCCCTTGTAGTTAGTTGAGGCCAGGAGACTAAGTTGTAGCCAATGGAATGTCAGCAGAAATGATGTGTGACATCTGCAAGCCTGACTCCCTCAACTGTAAATACATTCTGATCATGATCACTCTTTTTTTTTTCTCATTGTCCATTTGGATGGAATAACCTTTGGCATCTTAGAAGTTAAGCGTAGAAGATCCCCTATCAGTCTGATTCCTCAGAGAATCATGTGGAACCAAGGCCCTGTTATGTATCTGCAGCTGCTGTTCAGGCTGGATTATAGAGAAAACTGAGTTCCCATTGTGTTTGAGTTATGATGCGTTTTGAAGTTTATTTTTTAGCAGCTTGTGTTATTTCTAATTCGGACACCCCCTATTTCAGCATCACTGGGGAGCTACCATCCTTTGTCCCTTCCTTCTCTGTCTCTCTTACTGCCTCTTTCCTTCCCTTCCTTTATTTAACTATTATGTTCCTTCCCCCTCCTACAGTCCTTGTGCTGAGATCAATAGGTGGGGCTACTGGCTATGGTTCTTATTCCTTATTGTCAGACATGGTCATTCCTGTAATGGGTTCTTGTCATCTTCCAACTTCCATGCCATGGCCCTACATGCATCAAGGGATTGACACAAAACACATAATCATCCTAAGTGTCTAGTTTGGGAAGATGTCTTCTAACACATCTAGCTTCAAAAATCCTTGTCATCTCTTACTGCTATTTCATTTATACACACTTCATTTATGTGACCAAGTGTCATATGCACACTTAATTCTTTGTCTTTACCTAAATGTGTTTTGAATACTTTAAAGTATGACATTCTCTTTTGGGCCACAGCTTCCCATTTCACTACCTTATTCACTCTGTGCATGTATGCTATCTTCTTTCACCATATCATCATTTCTTTTTTTTAGATTTATTTATTCATGAGGCAGAGAGAGAGAGAGAGAGAGAGAGACAGAGACAGAGACATAGGCAGAAGGAGAAGGAGGCTTCCTGCAGAGAGTCTGATGTGTGACTTGATCCCAGGATTCTGGGATCACAACCCTAGCAGAAGGCAGATGCTTAACCACTGAGCCACCCAGGTCCCCTGTCCATATCACCATTCCAATGGCCTCTGCTTATCCCTCTGCCCATAAGCTTTGCTTGATATGTGATCATCCAATGTCTAGTGGGTAGTATTTGAATATTAGTATCCAGTATCTAGATCGTACAGCCAATCACATAAGCTATTATTTCCTACTAAAAATCTCCTCATTCCCTTTGTTATCTACCAATACCGCCATGTTTATTTAGTGCATAGTGGTTGAGCACCTGTGAGTCTGGAGATCAGAAGAAAGGTCTAGAATGTAGTTATAAATGTGCACTAGATGGCATGTAAGGTCATAGGACTAGAAAGAGTCTCATAAGTATGAGACTGTAATTAGAGAAAGAGACAGAATCAAGTCTAAAATAACTCTTGAATAAGGGCTAGCAAAAAAGAATGAGGAAGAGAGTCCAGTGAGTTAAAAGAAAATCTAGAAGCATTTAGTATTGCTGAAGGCAGAAATGGTTCTTTGATTTCAAACAACAGAAAACAGATTAGGCTAACCTCAGGGAAACAAATTGATGGAAAAAAATATTTTGAGGGACACAGAATTGAACAAAAACTGGAGAAAACTTTGAAACCATAGTTGGTTTAGGGTAATTAGAACTTTTTCATGATCTTATCTGTGTGTCTGCTAAAGTCTAAATATTGTTGGGTTTTGTGTTGTTCTGCCTAAAAGTTACATATCCAAGAATTTGTTATTCCAGGGGAAGAGTGGAAATGAAGATCTACAAACAAACTATATGATTTAGTGCTTAAAAATTATAAATCTAGGTAGTAAATTATGAATTGACATATATTACTTGCTCCTGGCTTGGCAAATATATCTTCGTGTGGAGAAATATGTGTAAAAATAGAACTTAGCTGAAATTTGGTAAGACATGGATGATGACTAGACCATATTAGTGAGCATGTTTAGATAAATAATGACATTAAGACACACAATTTATAAATTATTATATAATTACTCACATAAATCATTTTTTGTTTTCATTTCAGAAAAAATAATTAAATCATTATGATCATTATTTTTGCATAATTTGATTTTTATTGAGATATGAAATTCAAGAAAATGTAACTATTCAACCACATAAACTTAAAGTAGATTTTTATCAAAATTGTATATTAGAGCATATATATAATTTGAAGAATTAAGAACAATTTTTTTAGACTTTATTTATTTATTCATGATAGACACAGAGAGAGAGAGAGAGAGAGGCAGAGACACAGGCAGAGGGAGAAGCAGGCCCCATGCAGGGAGCCCGATGTGGGACTTGATCCCAGGATTCCAGGATCATGCCCTGGGATGAAGGCAGGCGCTTAAACTGCTGAGCCACCCAGGCTGCCCAAGACAATTTTTCATATTTTTAAATATCATCTTTCTTCAAAGGTACTCAAAATTATCTTCAAAATATAAAAGGTAAAATGTAAGTTTTAATTAATCTCAAAATATATTAAGTCATTTATATAAACTAAACTTTATCTACATTAAAAATAATTAAATCTAAAAATAATTAAATCTTCAGTAATGTTGAAAAAACAAGAGTACTTAAAATTCTATAATTTAAAGTCTATTTGCCAAAATTAGAATTAACTATCATGCCTCACATTTGGTAAATATAGATGTACGTGCATCAAAATTTGAATTAATAGGGATTGTTAAAAATCACAAACGTTTCTAAACTACCTCATGCAAAAACACACTCACACATAAATTGTGCCGTAATATTACAGTGTGCCTCTGCAACCATGTATAGGGACACAAAATGAAGCAAGAAATAAGCATCCAGCTCTACTGGGAAATGATAGCTCATCATCCAGCCCAAAGCTTTGTCCATTTCTACACCAGCAGTGGTTATAACCACAAACCTTCAATGCCACCTAGGTACAGTCATCTTTTAAGGATGCTGGGCAAGAGATAGGGAAAGATTTTGCTTGAAGCTTGAATTGTATTAGGCATTAGAGTGGATGTTGGGGAAACAGATCACCCTGGATCATTGCTGAGCACTGGATCCATTTATTTATTCATGAGGCAGAGAGAGAGAGAGAGAGAGAGAGAGAGAGAGAGAGAGGCAGAGACATAGGCAGAAGGAGAAGGAGGCTTCTCCTGAGTGATGGACATGTCTATGTATTCTTTAAACAACAGAACCCATAATAGTGAACGTCATGCCTGTATCTCAGAGTTGTCCTGGTTCAGTGATCCCCTAAAGTAAAATTAGGGAATACTAATTAAATAAGGGGGAATAAATGCAGGTCAAGCAAAAATACAAGAGAGAACTGGTCAACTGGTTAAATGTGGCTTAAGTAATTTAAACATTGGATATGAAGTATTCACTTGAACTTAGCAACATGGAAGTCACCAATGACTTCAGCAAGATCAGTTTCACTAAAGCAGAGATGAAGTAAATCCAACTGAAATGAATTTAATTGTGAATGGAAATGAGAAGGGAGGAATAGAGACAGTGAGGCTTAACAAATTCCTTGAGAAATCACGTGGTGAATGGTGAATAGAGGTACAGGACAGTCGTATAAGGAGAATATAGTGTAGGAGCACAATTTTGTAAAATAAGAGATGCTGGAGAAATTTATTATGCTAAAAAACACCTAACATAAAGGGGTAACTGGATGATTCTTAAGATAAAGGGGGTAATTAAAAGAGCAAAGACACTGAACAGAGGTGACAGATGGAGGGCAGAGAAGAAATGGAAGGAGTGACCCTTAGTATCTATCAGAGGAAGCTGTGGCCAGAAGACCAGGTGGACACGTTACAGAAATTAACACAAGAAGATTTAGGGATCTAGGGTTTGGCATATAGTTATTTAGATCCGAAACATTTTGAAAAAGCCCCTCTCCCCAACAAAATTACTTAGAATTCCAGGATACATACTGTGGTCTAAGGTTCTAAAGAGTGAAATAATTCAGGAAGGATAGAGGGGGGATCTCAAAAACACACAACACAAAATCAGATGCCATTGCATCTGTGATGAATGAATGGCTTTCAAAATGGGAGAAACCATGAATAAGAAGATGAAAAAAAATGGTACTCCTAACAGAAATGAGAAGGCAAACCAGATTGAGTGCAAATCTTTCTAAAAACACTAGAAATGTTAAAAGTGATAATGAGATATCTAAATAGAAATGCCTTTGGACCATTGCATCAGAATTTAAGACCAGATATTGGAATCTGGGAGTAATCAGCAAATACTTACAATCTTCTGTTAGCACATTAGAAGAAGGAAGAGGAGAAAGAGGAGGTGGAGAAAGAAGAGAGGAAGAAGAAGAGGAAGAAGAAACCAAACACTTTAATTTTGTATGGGTAACATGAACACATTATAGCAAAATAAAGCATATTTTCTAAAAATAGATTCCTACATGTTTTCTTAATCCTACATTAAAAACAATGCGATCTTGTTTTGTACTTTTTAATAGAAAAACATTTATATTAAAAATGTACGCCGGAGAGTAGAATCATTAACTATATATGTAATAAGTTTAGTTTATTAAAAGCATTTTTATTGGTCTCTCTTAAAAGCAATGTCTCAACTGCCTACGCAAAGTGAGTTTTAGTAAACTAGTCTAATATAACAAGATGAAACTTTTACATTGCTTGGATATATCTCAAACCTTCTGGTTTATGGAGATGATCATGCCTTGCTTCCTAAATGAGCTAATGTAATTTGTGTCACTTAAATTATCACTGTGAAACTAGGAGATAAAATTTCAATCCACATCTAATTGGCAAAGCTTAAATTGCTAAGTAGACTGCGGAGAGATTCAAAAGTTCATAACGAAAGAATTAAGAAAGCAAAAATAAAGGGAAGTGTCAAATAAAAATATATTGAAAATATATTTGGAGGAAAGAGTCTGTAGAAGTAACAATATTGTGTTGGTCCAATCTCTCCCTCCAGGAATGCTAGAATTACATCAAAGAGAGGGATATAAAATACACATTTAAAGCATTCTCTAGAAAGTTTTAAGAGTTAAAATTACAACTGAATGAGAATTCACATTTTCTAATAATGGTTGAGACAGAATGGACTAAAGTGCTATTCTTTTTTTCAATTTTGAAAATTTTAAGAATATTTTTCCTGTTTTTATTTTATTATTTTATTATTTTTAAAGATTTTACTTATTTATTGGACAGAGAAAAAGAGAGTACACGGGCAGAGGAGCAGGAGAGGGAGAGGGAGAAGCAGACTCCTCGCTAAGCAGGGAGCCTGATACGGGGCTTGATACCAGGAGCCTGGGATCATGACCTGAGCCAAAGGCAGATGCTTCACCAATTGAACCACCCAGGTCCCCCCCATTTTAAAATAAATTTTATTTTTTTAGAATAGTTTTAGATTTACAGAGAAATCGAGAACCTAGAACAGAGCTCCCATATACTCCATGCTCAGTTTCTCTATTATTAACATGTTATATTAGTATGATACATTTATTACAATCATAAATAAATCTTGCTACATTACTTTTACTTAAGCCCATATTTTGTTCTGATTGCCTTAGTTTTTACCTAATGCCCTTTCTTCTGTTCTGGAATCCCATCCAGGCTACTTCATTACAATTAGTCACCCCATCTCCTTAGATGCCTCTTGACTGTAACAGTTTCTCAGACTTACCTTATTTTTAAATGACATTAAACTGTTTTTGAAGAGCACTGGTTGGATATTTCGTAGTTTGTCCTTCAATTAGGATTTGTCTCATTTTTTTCTCCGATAATTAGACTGGGGTTATGTGTTTTGAGGAGAAAGAAGAGAGAGGTAGTTTGTGATTTTTATCACATCATCTTAAGGATACTTGGTATTGGCCTTAATCACTTGGCTGAGATAGTGTTTATCAGGTTTTTCAGTTGTAAAAATCATTCTTTTTTGATGTATAGTTTTTAAGATTTTTACTTATTTATTTATTTGAGGGGGGAGGGGCCAAGGGAGAGGTAGAGGAAGAAAGAATCTAGGGCAGACTCCAGGCTAGCACCGAGTTCCATCTCAGGACCCTGAGATCATGACCAGAGCCAAAATCAAGAGTCAGATGCTTAACCAACTGAACCACTGAGGCAGCCCTAAAATTATTCTTTGTTAAAACCTCTTTCTACAATGTGCTCTTAAGAAGGAAGTACTATGAACAGCCGCTGCTGTGGGGGGTTATGCTCCATCTCCTTGAAGTTGGAGGGAGTGGTATGGGTATCTACACAAATTATTTAGAATTTTTTTCTGCATGGTGATTTGTCTCTTCTTCCCTACTTATTAATTTAGTCAACCATTTATTTATAGCAGTGTGGGCTCATGCATATTTATTTTATTCTTTGGGTTATAATTAATATTCTTGTAGTTACTTTGCTGCTCAAATTATTCCAGTTTGGCCATTTGGCTCTTCCAGTTTGCTTTTATATTCCCTTGACATACTCCATTAATGTGGGCTTGGTTTTTTTTCTCTTGAGTACTTCCATACATCCTGACACTTGAAGATGCTCCAAGATCATCTTGCATTGTCCTTCTTAAGTCTTAACTGAAATCTGCCATTGCTCCCAGAATCCCTGGTTTCTTTCCTTAGAGAATGGAATTAGAGATGCCTACTGGGTGCTGCATATTCACTATGCTGGCACCAGGGCTTCTAGCCCCTGTCAATCCACAGAGCAAGGAAGGAAGTGCCCATATGCTAGTCTGTGCATGTATACACATCTACAAATATTTCTATATGTGGCCAAGTGATCTACATCAAGCTAAACATGAGTTCATATTAATGTCTTCCACTCTAATCTATGACCACGCCAATCATCCTAGACCTTTCCTATTAACGACAGTGATATTTTAAAAAGAAACAGAAAAGGTATTTTTTTAAATATATGAAAGAAAAGTAGAGATAGTGTTTGAGCCAAAAACTACTCCTAGTGTATATTTTTTTAGAGAGGGGATGCATGCACAAGCTGGGGGTGGGGGGGGGGGTGCAGGTCAAAGGGAAAGGGATAGAGAGAATCACAGGTTGACTTGCATTCAGCATGGAGCCCTGAAGGGGGCTTGATCTCACAACCCTGAGATCATGACCTGAGCAGAAATCAAGATCTTGACATTTAACAGATAGCCACCTAGGCATCCTAGTTGTAGTGCATATTTAATTGACATGGGTACAATTACTTAAGTGAAGCCTAATATTAGCCCAATTTGCATGTAGGCTAAAGTTGTACATGGAACTTTGCACACAAGCAGGTGACATGGATGTCTTCAAGGTATAATTTGATATTTACCACTGCCCTGGCTATTCATAATTTATGAAATCTCACTGTCTGAGAGACAACTATTTTGGTTTTAAGTATTCTTGGTCCTTAGGAGTTCTCTGTGAAAATCAAAACAGACCTAAGGAATACCACACAGTCTATTACAGTTTGGAAAGCACAGAGCATTCAGAATTCTCATGCTCTTCCTTCACCAGCAGTTAGTTGGTAGTTAGACGAAGACTTAGGAATATCAAAGAATTGACTTAATTTGGTGGATAGCAAGGGTAAAAACATAGATGAAGAATAATGCCCTGTAATCTCATACAACATTAGACTTCATGCCCAGAAGGCAATGTGAAGCCAGAAGAAAGAATTCTGGATCTACAGAAGCTTGAGCAAAGAGATTTCTCAACAAGGGTTTGCACCCTAAATGTCTTCATCCCAATTAGTATTGGTGAGATGGATAATTCATGTAAAATCAGTCAGCGTGGCAAATTTATCTTACATGAATTAAACATTATTCAATGATTGAGAATATTATTTAAGTTCCTAAAAAGTGTATGACAATTTCTGTGATATAATTATTACCCACAATTATTTGTCTTCACAATCAATAAAAGGTATAAAGATTTGTGATATATATATATATATATCACATGAGCATTAGTTAATATTTAAACAGTCCCCATCTTTGGAAAAGCACAGACATTAAGACCCTCAACAGAATCCTGGTGTTTCTGGGAGGGGCTGCCTGCCTTCCCATCCCAGGAGTTGGACATGGGAGGCACTTCCTCATGCAGGCAAGAGGAGAGAGAGAAAGTAAAAGAACTCCACAAAATGAACAGTCTTCTCTTTGATAACCATCCATGGAAAGAAAGAGTGAGGAAAAGTCAATTAAGGCTGGCTACAGGAGGGCAAAGGTCAAATCTAGCTCACTGACCTATTTGTGAATTTCTGAAGGAATCAATTCAGGGCAATTGGCCTCCATCTACCAAATATGTATTATAATACATATTTGTATTATACTACTACATATACTATGTATATATGTACTATTCATAGTTTCCTCTTCAGAGGAGCCTGTTTGGACAGAAAGACAAGTGAGAAGAGACTTTAGTGATGGCTTTTTGATCCAATACCCTTGAGAAGTATACTACTACACTACTACCAAATATGTATTATAATTTTTGCCCTCAGCTCTGCCCTCCCCAGCTCACCTGTGTTCTCTGGATGTCTCTTCTCCTCCTGAACTACTTACATGCATTTGGGTAGATATTTTCAGGTACTATTGTTTCTATGAATGAGGATGGAAGACAGGAAGAAGAAAACATCACAAAAACCTGGTTACCTTCCATTTTTTCTGGTTCTCTTCTTATCTCTGACAGTAAAGAAAACACAAAACTTTATTCTGGAATATCAGCTTCGTTTGCCAGGTGTAACCAGAACCAAAAAGTACAGCTGAGTCAGATCAGCCTAGCAGAAAGCAGATAATTGAGAGCACAGATTCTTGAAGACCACACAAGGCTGGGAAAAATCAGATATTGTCAGCTCAGAGAGGCAAGAATGTGAGGCTAGAGAAGCAAGCGCTGGCAAACATTACAAGATAGTTTTATTTCTTCGTGGGGTGTGCAGACAGCCTGTATTACCATCACTTGAGATATTTATAAAAATGCAGGTTCTGGGGCCACCTACTGACTCATTGAACCCCACTGCTGAAATCATACATTTAAAGAATTAGTATTTTTTAAGTGTATGTTAAAGTTTGAGAAGCAGAGTTGCAGAGATGAGAAGACTCAAAATGTTTTTCCAGAAAAATCAGAGGATTCAAGAAAATGTATGCAGTTATCACAGATGGAAAAAATGTAGCCATTTAGCAGCAGTGAAGGTCTAGGCTAGAGATACTGGAGCTGGTAAGCAGAACACAGTGAGTTCTAGAGGAAAGGCCAGGTATCTGAGGGGGATACGACCCTCCGCACTCAAAAGTTAGTGGGCACCCTAAGAACTCAGAGACACAAAATCAGGCCCTGCCCTCTCCCCAGGCAGGAATGTTGGAATTACCTTCGTCCAAACAAAACAAATTCCTTCCAAATGTAGGATTCAAGGAGGGAGAGAGGGGGGCGGGACACGGGAGAGTCCTCACAAAGGTTTTCAGATAAATTACCACCAATCGTCAGGTTTGGGGTTTCTTCTGCACTCATCCAGACGGCTCTTTGCACACGGAATTCATAGTTTCCTCTTCAGAGGAGCCTGTTAGGACAGAAAGACAAGTGAGAAGAGACTTTAGTGATGGCTTTTTGATCCAATACCCTTGAGAAGTGTTGATTCCAGAGGACTCTCTTACTCGGGGCCTGCAGAGTCCCGGTGGATAGTAGTGCTTTTGTGCAGGCGGTGATGGTTGTTTATACTCCCAGCCCCAGGAAGGCAGACACTCACAAAGGGCCTCCTTATTTCATGCCCGCATGTCCTTTGATCTCAGTGTGTCCTGCCATCCTCAGGCCTGCCAGTCTGGGGTAGCCCTGAGCGTAATCTCTGCAGAATGTCCCTTCCACCAGGGTGCAGGGTTGTGGCTGAGAGTGGAAAGCTCTCCTAGTAGCGTTTGTTCCTTTATAAGGACATTTTAATTTTTCTTCCTAATTGATGTAGTGGCATGAAAATATGCTCGATTCTATCATCATCGCACCATTCATTGAGCTCTCAGTACTTGCTAGCACTCAGCTATTTGCAATTTGCATTTCTAACAGGGCCGTTTCGGAATATCTTGGACTGTCATTAGCCATAACTGTCATTAGCCGCGTGCCATCTCAGGATCATGCTCAGCAATTAGCCAGTTCACTGGATCATGGTTCACAGGCAAATGATTAATTCCTAAGGCACCTCTGACTGTCTACACTGGCCAGGTGCAGAAGGTCCTTCCTATAGGATAGTGGCGGGACTGAGCCCTAGGAGTGAGTTCCTCGAGTTCCATTGAGCTCAGTTCACCACTCTATGCCAAGACTGACGAATTTGGAGCATGTCTCTTGCTGATTGCACAGCCACACCATCTGGAAATGGCAAATCCGATGAAATGAATGGTCTGGACGCATACCCTTTTGCAGTTCAGCATAATGATGCTCTTATGAAGCATGACTAACCCAAGAGGTGTGCCCAGAGTAAAAACAGGGCTTCTCTACTAAACACTCACTGTGAACTATGGTGTGTGTGTTGTTGCAAACACCACAACCTGCACGAGAAGCAAAAAAGCCACAGAGCTGATCAAAAGAAAGCCCATTTGACCTAAACCTGAGTCTTGGTCAAATGCACCTTCTTCCCTTCTTCTCATCATGCTACCTGCTCCTAGAAAGGCAGCTATATTCTGGCTTAAGCCTGGAAAGGTGTTCTCAATTTTCCTGTTTTCCTCATCAGACGCTTGCCATCTCACTTGCAGGGTAATTGTACTACCTAGTCAAAGAATGGACCTCAAGCAAACTGAAAAAAAAAAAAATTCCCTGTACTCTAGACCATACCATTTATTTAGGGTAATAATTGCCTCATTCAAAATTAATTTAAAGATTTTCTCACATATTCTCTAAATCCCAGATCTTTTTGCCCTGGTGTTCCTCCCCTTGGGTGTTTCCATTTTAAGAATATCAGAGAGGCAGTCACCATAACATAATTATTAATTACCTTTAATAAAATAGGGGTGATGACCTGTATCCCAGGAGATGTAAGGGCGGGCAGGTGCGGGGTTTTCCAGACAGTGAGAGCAAGCTTGCAAGGAGCCCTCCCTATTTGCACAAGTCTGACCTTTCCCAGGAAGAAGAGTTTCTAGTTAATCCATCCACTGATCTGCTCAATGAGTTCCATATAAACAATAAAATCACCTTAGCTTTCTGTTTACAAGCAAAAGCCACCTGCGGTCCTTGGTTGCCCAAATCTGATCGCCAGTAACATTAATCCTCAGGGCTTAAGACAGGAAGGGAAGTGGGGAGTCAGGAGACAGGAATTCTGCAAACTGACTTAACATGAAAAGAACAAGGCTAATAAGAAGAGGAGAGACAGGGAAGGAGGAGCGAGGACATCCTTGTCTGCTCTTTTTTTATTCAATTTCAGTAAATAGAAGCATTACTTTCTCAGTAAATAGAAGCATTTCTGATTCACATCCTCTTTCCATTCTTTTTTCCCTTTTTTGCCCCATAACATTTGTTTGACTTGAGATGGCAGGTGTGAAATTTGGGCCCAAAATTGATGAAAAGAACATCCAGGTGCCTCGTGCTTTGTGCTCTCCAGTTTTGCACAAAGTGAGTGGAATCACACTAGATTTTGTCTGCATTTTGGAGATGTTCCTAGGAAGCTGACCATGGCCTGTGAAGCTCTAGGGGCTCCAGAGCAGTCAATGCTGTATATTTCCCAAAACAACCTTTTGGGGGGAGGTTGGTGTGTTCCTATAAGTCTGTTTCTTATGTGTGAGAAACAACTTCTCTGTAAAAAATTCTAGAATTTCCCCGAACCCTGTGTGTGATCACAGAAAGTACACGGAATTAAGTGACAGCAACACTGGACCCACTAACCAGCTGTGTCACTCAGTTCGTACCCGTTAATTTTTCTGAATCCCATCCATATTTGAAAAATGGGGAAAATATAATAGTGATACTTCGCTCATGGGATTGCTCTGCTTTTCAAATGAGGTAAGACACACAAGAGTGATCATATACTCTGAGATACTATACAGTCAGTAAGGGAGTGTGTATGTTTATTCAATTGGTCATTAATTTAGCAGATACTATCCAAATATCCAAAGGCCAAATAATAGCTGCTGGCCTTTGCCATTTAGGACCTTATGTCTAGGTCAAAAATAATGGGACAAAGAAAGAGAATTCCCGTTTATCTACAACTTGCTAGACTCCAAGAGCTTTGTATTAGTGTATCACTTAATCTTTCCTGCCAATCTGACCAACATCATGTTGGCCCTGATTTATTGAGAACTTACTATGTAGCAGGTGTGAGAATAAAAAATTCCAGTTAGCTCATGCAAATCCTGGCAAATACTAGAGGTGTATATTAGTATCCTCTTCACAGATGAGGAGACAGATGAGGGTAACTTGCTTGCCCATAGTTTGTGATGCCAGATTCCATCTTAGAACTGCCCACTTAGGGGGATCCCTGGGTGGCTCAGTGGTTTGGCACCTGCCTTTGGCCCAGAGTGCGATCCTGGAGTCCCGGGATCGAGTCCCACCTTGGGCTCCGGGCATGGAGCCTGCTTCTGCCTCTGCTTGTCTCTCTCTCTCTCTCTCTCTCTCTCTCTCTTTCTCTCTCTCTCATAAATTAAATAAATAAATATTTATTTTTTTAACTTTTATTTTTTTATTCATGAGCGATAGAGAGACAGAGACAGGCAGAGGGAGAAACAGGCTCCATGCAGGGAGCCCAAAGTGGGACTCGATCCTGGGTCCCCAGGATCACACCCCAAGCTGCAGGCAGCGCTAAACCACTGCGCCACCAGGGCTGCCCAAATAAATAAATCTTTAAAAACAAAACAAAACAAAAAAAAGAACTGCCCGCTTATAAAGCCCATGCTCTCATCACCTGCACAAATGGGCATCACACAATTTATAGATAGCAAATCTAAGGTCACAGGGATAAAGCAATCATCTAAGGCTGTATAACACCAAACAGGACTAAGAGCTGAACTGGATTTCATTCAGTTGCAAAACCCTGCTCTTCCTACCCTGTCCCTGGCCCAACACCCAGATGTCAAGACCTCAAGCCAGACTGGGCTGCAGGATGATAGCATTTCATGGAAAGAGGAGTTATTTGACATGGGCCTCAGAAAATGGTTCCCTTTGACAGATTTTCTCTTTAAAGACTATAGGAAATCTTATTTATAGTGTTTAATATCACTTCTCATTTTATTAACATGACTGAGGTGGTATTTTTCCTTTTCTGTGATAACCTGCTGATTTTGTAGTCTGTATTATTTTATGATGCATCCTTTAATTTTTTTCTATTATTTCACACTGAGTGTTTTAATAGGCTTTTAGAAAATTTTCATTTCTTTCTCAAAAAAAAAAAATCTTTCTTGGAAAGGTTTTCTTTGGTGCATTTCCAGCTGAGGAATAGTCTCTCAAACTATATCAAAGGTTGTTAGCTCTCTGTTCCCTCCTATAGGTCTATGGAGATGAGCTTTTAATATTTATTTCTGAGGGCTGTTTTCTCTGTTTATATCCTGCTGTTGAAATGAGCAGTTCAATAAACTTCTTAATGAAGGTGGTTGGAGCGTTTCCTTTTGCTTTCACTTCTATTGCTTTTGAGATGACAGTTTGGTAAACACTTCCTGTGCTTTTAAAATTTTCTGTGAACTTGAAATGCCCTAATAAATAATCCTCAAATCATTAATTGGCATAAAGAATCACTGAGCTTAGAATTATAATGTTTTTAGCAATCATGCTCAAGCTTATATTATCTCTAAAATAAATTCTACAATTCAATCTCCATAAGGCTTTTGTGATAAAGGCTACGTCTGGCATTAAGGTACATAATGTATTGTATTTCAACGTAATATAGGGCTCTGATCCTGTGACATTAAATCAGTCCTTCAGCATAAGAAAGGTGTTAGAGGCAGAAGGGAAGATTTCCTAGCATCCTGTGAGAGCTCGGTTACACCATTAATCTGACTCCTAAATATTTATTATTTTTTATTAGATTCTCCAGTGAATTTCAAATAGGTTAAAGTGCTTTTCAGAATAGGCACTGAGAAAGACAAAACTCTATCTTTTCTAGTGTCCCACATCAGCTAAAAGATGTTTACTGCATGTCTCATACTCCTGATGAGTAAATCTAGTCCCTGGAAATAAATTGTACACATTTAGGAGAACAATTTTTTCTTTGAGAAATAAGAATAAGGTCACCTTTTTTTCAGCAATAATATCTTAGCATCTTAAAAATAGACAAGTTACCTCCTAAAAAGTAAGTAATTGTCCACCAGGTAGGAAGTATTCACTGGGAATGATCATGCTAGGCTACCTCATCTATCTACCCAACTGTGTCATAAAGATAGAGAGCTCTGTCATCTCTTTATCTATCTATCTATCTATCTATCTATCTATCTATCTATCATCTATCTATCATCTATTATCTATCTATCTATTCCCTTTATCCATCATCTCTCTTTTTCTATTATCTATCTATCTATCTATCTATCTAT
Organism: Vulpes lagopus; assembly: GCF_018345385.1. Classification (NCBI taxonomy): domain Eukaryota; kingdom Metazoa; phylum Chordata; class Mammalia; order Carnivora; family Canidae; genus Vulpes; species Vulpes lagopus. The sequence continues at coordinate 6,588,588 of NC_054839.1, read as the reverse complement.
CTATCTATCATCTACCTATCACCACTGACTTACATGAAGGGAGGGATTTATTCAATCAAGAACCTGTTACTGCTGTATTCTATCAACATTATTTGAGCACGTACCTATACAATGACTATAATACAAGTTCCAAGAGATCCAAACCATAGATATACATAAGGATACAGAGAATATGGTCTTTTAAAATTGCTTATGACCTAGGAAAAATCAAAACATACATCTAACATGTGTTTTAAGAGTAACACTAAAGCAACTGCTAAAAAGTGAAAGATGATATGGTTTGGATTTTGTTTTTGTTTTTATTTTGGTTAGTCAAGTGAAGCAGTGGGAGTGGAGAAGGGACAAAGAGATGTGTAACTGGCTGTGATCAATTCATTGTAAACACCACTGCACTCAGACCTCAGACCAGCCGAAAGATGATATGCCTTAAAGCAGCAGCAACTGGAAGGGAAACACCATGACCACACAGACAGCCCCTTGGAGGTGGGATGAACATGGGTAACTGGGATAAACTTCCTCTGAGGTGCAGATGTGCATTGGCTCTCAGAGCTAGACCGGGAAGGTGAGTTAGGGGCACCACTCTGAGCTACCCTAAGAGAGGGACTCTTCATCTGTATCCTCTTTTCTCACCAGTTCCACAAACTGGACATAAGGAGGACTGAGGTCCTACAAGCCCTGCAGTTCTCAGGCTTGATTCAGCTGGGCAGGTGGAGATGCTGTTCTTTTTTTCTTCCTTTAACTGGCATGCCCACTGTAGTGGGTAATACAGCCAACGAGAGTTCTGGTCTTCTGTAAGGGATGAAGAAGAAATTCCTGGACACTCTTGTGAAGATTCAGTTTCCAATTCTAGAAACTTTAAGGTCATCTATGACTTCCTGACTCTTATCCCTCACTGTCAATTTGTCCTGAAGGATGTCTGTCTAATCTCCCAAAACATCTTTTATTAGAGTTGCTCAGTGCTGGGCTCAGTGCCCAGCACACCCCAGACCCCATATGGCCACCCATTTTCCTGGCTGAGGCCAGTATCATCTACCGGAGTCCAGAGTTACACAAGTAATTATTCTGATTCATGGTTCCTCATTGCACGGAGGTTAACATAATTGTTAAGAGCAACAGTTTTTATTCAGACTGAGTCACATAATCCTAATCAAGTTACTAACCCTTTCCATCCTCACCTGTAAAATGGGAGCAATTCACATACTCACTTACTTATTTGGAAATATTCACCGAGATCCTAGGATGAGGTGGATGCTGCTCTATTCATGAGGACTACATCAGTGAACTAGACAGGAAAACATCTACCTTCACAAAGCATCCATTCTCATGGGTTTCAAAGAGAACAGAGACAAGCCCGTGCCCTGAAGCACGTCAGTGCTACCAGAGGATCAATACAATATAAGTCATTATCCAGGTAAATAAGAATACTTCAAATGCATAAAATCTCTCTCGCCCTCAATATTTGCTCTAAGAAGTTATGAATTATGCATGTAAATATGTTATCAATGCACAAAAGAATCTAAATGTGCTTAAACACCCCGAGTGAAAACACAGCTCACCTGGTGAGAAACTGAGAGGAACCAGCTCACAAAGTTGTTGAAAGTAATCACTGATACATGCCATGCAAAGCGCCTAGCACAGTGTCTGATACACACTAAGAATTCACTAAACCTTAAGCAGAAGTAGAGTAGTTTTTCAACTTGTTTTCAGCCTCCCTTGTGAACCTTGTGGGTCCTCAGCTGAGCCACCTGACCTCTTTCCCCGCACAAAACCTACCGGTGCAGCCTCAGCAGAGCAGAGGCTGCCTGGCCCTGCCAGGACTTTCACATTCTGCTTCTCATTTACATTTTCTCCCCTCTCCTCAATGTGATCCTCAAAACTAGGAGAATTTTATTTGTTGGGGGAAATCCATAAAAGTAGCCTATAAATCAGAAAATTAAAACCATTTTTATATTGGATGAAGCTGAATGGTTTAGAATTAGATTCCGTTGTAATTTAAAACTCTGAAACATTCACGCCTGATATACACATTCATTCTGAGATACACAGAAGATGGAAAAAGAAATGCAGCCCAGACACGTTTTGTTTGCCTCATACAGAGCTTTACAAGATTGAATGTGAATGCCTTCCCGTGGGGTAGGTGCTCTTCATTCAGCCAAGGCCCCACCAGGATCTTTTGTTTTACTCCTAGAAGTCTGCACTCCTTAGAGTTCCTCCTGTCCTCTGTGGTTATAGAAGATTGCCCACCTCTGATACAGTTAGATAAATGATAACCCTCTCTCAGCCAGTATATTCGGTTAAAGGGAACAGCACCGTTTCTGTGTGCCAATACTTAACCCAACTCAAAATAGAAACCCAGAGAGTGTGTGCTGGCTTGTTTCACTTTAGACTTGCTAGAAATATCAGTAGGTATGTCTAAAGAGATGCTCAGTCCTCTTGCTTGTCCACGCCATATGAAGGGGCATCTTACCAAATGTTAGACTTTGGTCAAGTTCTCTGAAGAAAAAGTGAATTCAACGACTCAAGAAAGAAATACCAACTGCAGCGTAAATCACTGGACTCTTATTCTCATGGCTAATAATACTATAAATCCTAAAACTAGCCTATAACACTTTGGATCATGATGAAAAACATATCCAAGCAAAAACGGAAACGCTTTATAAACTATCCTCTTTTAAAATGCACAATTTATAAATCTAATAAAACAGAGAGGGTTTCTTTGGCTCTTTTTTGGGGGGAGGGCATGATAATAAAACTTCCTGGTGCTCTCAAATTATATTAGACATTTTATGTCATTTATGATGAAAGATGAAAATAATCACATTTCTGGAGGAAACTCCTACATCTTGAATTCAACAACACTTTCAACTTCTAGAAAGTGAGATCTAAGAAATCACAAATTGGAATTTAAGTCTATGTTATTGAAAGGAGATTGGAACTAGTTTGTGAACAATTTATGATAGAATTATAATGAGTTAAGGGTAGAAAGTGAAGCATTTCAAAACTCTTATAGCAATTTGACTTTGCTGCAACATTATATTGCATTTTACAAAAATACAAGTCCACTATGGGCTGGAAATTTTAAAAATGAAAAGAAAAGTTCACAGATAGTGTGGAAGTTGCTCTTTGAACTGATAACAGCTTTAAAAATAATGCTAATGCATCAGTATGGTAAATTTCCTGAGCGCAGGGTTTTGATGTCAGGCAGACTGAAGTCACTTCTGGTTCTGCATATCCAGCCCCTGTGACCTGAAGATGCTTCTTTCACTGACTGATACTCAGTAGACCCTGCAAATTGAGGGTGGAAATAGTACTCACTTTAAGTGATCCTTTGGGGAAACAAAAAGAGATAATGTTTATTAAGAAATTGTCATATTAAAAAAAATAAATTGGCATATTTCATGGGATATTTTTCTTAAAAATCTGTTACAGCTAGTGGAAAAGGCAATATTTAATATTTAAGTACCTATTGAGTACCTAAAGAACTTGCAGGGAAAAAATAAGTATCATTTCAGAGGATTGATCACAATGATGTAACAGTTACATTTTGTGTATAGAGGCTAGATTGCCAATCAAATAATACTATAGCATCTAGCATTAAAGGCATAATTAAATCACTCTAACACAAACACTGCTCTGTGGGTAAATCACATTTGTAGGATTATTTTATATGTTAAATGCTAATCTTTTTTTTCCTTTTTTACTTTACCATAGAGATATTATATATATGCACATATATGCAACTCCCATGTCTTTTTCTTGCCATTCTTGGCCAGATCAATATCCCCTGTGCAATTTTTAAAGCAAGTATCTTGTGCTGCGATAGGTGATATTCCTTGTCCATTTCAACTTTCATATTTCTCACTAGTCCTGTCCACAAGCATGTTTTATAGCACCATTACCCAGTCCCCTTAGTGAGACAAATGCTTTTCCTTGGGCAATTGAAGCAAGGTTACCAATTTGTATCATCTATGAGTCAAACCACCAAATTCTCTGGGTTTGACCAGTTCTGCCTCAAGTAACAGCCTCCTGAAGTCTCTTAGAGCTCTTCCAACTAATAGAACCTCTCTCTCCTCGGATGAGAAGAATAATCATAAACATTTGTATTTTGCTTAGAGCATCCAAGGTGTGTGTGTGTCTGTTTTTTTTTTAAGATTTTTATTTATTTATTCATGACAGAGAGAGAGAGAGGCAGAGACACAGGCAGAGGGAGAAGCAGGCACCACGCAGGGAGCCTGTCACGGGACTCGATTCCGGGTCCCCAGGATCTGATCCTGGGCTGAAGGCAGCGCTAAACCGCTGAGCCACCCGGGCTGCCCACATCCAAGGTGTTTTTATATACATTGTTTTATTTACTCCTCACAACCCAGTGAAAGGAGATGACTGATCTTCACAGCTTCTAGAAGAGTTCTACAAGCTCCAAAGACAAGAGTAGCTGAGCTGTTAGAGTCCATATATCAGTCCTAGATGCCTTTGGACCAAGGAGTCGTCAGGGTGACAAGTGCTGGTTATTTCTTTCATAAAAGATTGCTCTCTGCTGAAAGACATTATGTACCTCTAGTACACTAAGCCATACGCACTTCTCTTCATTCTATATTGTATTTGATTACCGGATTTTCTTTTAATGAAACATTTATAATCATTTCCCTTACAACATCAATGTTCTCAGTTCCAGGAAAAATAAAGATTCATTAAATTATCAAATGCCAGTAATCGTTTCATTTAAGCCAGTAATGCCATATACATATAAATACCCAGAAAATATTTTAAGTTATCAACAAGGCTTTTATTCAAGAAGATAAGTGGAGGATACAGGCAGAAAGCACAAGCATGCTTTGCCTGTGTACATTTTCTATAGAGCAAAACTGAAATGAGAGAAATAGGTGATTGTTTAGGAAGTTTGTCTAAAATTGAGCTGTTTTGCAGTTTATCCAAAAACTTACATTTGATGTATTTTCCTCTAGGGGATAAAAACAAGCAAGTGGCAGAGTCAGGCCTGCATGGAGTCTCCAGACACCAGACACAATTTTCTTCCTACCCCTCTGCCAGGCAGTCAACGATACTATATTCATGACCTAACTCCCACATCTTGCCAGCATGTTCCATGTGTAATCCAGAGCTGTCTACCTAGGATCACTGGTGTGTTGCACTATAGAATCCGAAAAGCCTAAGATTGTGTTTGCTACGGTTGGGATTTAAGCCTGTCTGAATATGCCATTTTCTAGCCAAACAAACCAAACCCAAACCGAGGGAAATCTGCCAAGACAAACTTTCAAACCCCAAGTTTAAAAACACTGGAATTACCGTCGTGCAGCACTCCAATGTAAATGTTGTCACGTTGGGCCAGACCATCAGTTTAGGAGAGGCCTGGACTATGGGAAGGGTGGACGGAAAAATTATTTCTGGTGAAATTGACTAGTTCTTGTTGACAATGGCAGAAAATGTGGCTTACTCGCCCCACTAGGACTTCTCTTCTTCCTCCCTAAGGAAACTCTGATTTTTAGCTGGACACATTGTCTCCTACCCAAGAGACTGTAATTCCCACGAGTCTTCTTCCATATTAACTCACACTGCTTTGATTCAAACCCCATCACTTCTGGGCCACATTGACGCAACAACCTTCCAACTATTTCCCTGCCCCGCATCCTGTCTACCTATGTGCTGTTTTCACATCATTGAGAGAGCTCTTGACAAAATCCTACATCTAATTCTATTCGTCCTCTATTCCAAATTCTTTAATGGTCTTTGTGGTTTAGAATACTATAAGGCTAACTCCTTAGTTTGGCACACAAGACCCTCAAACTGGAGACCATGCCCATCTTTTCAGCTCTATCCTTTGCCATATCCCCCAGACATATGTTACAGTATTACAATAATATCTTCCCCAAACCTTTCCAAAGGACCAAACCCCTGAAACTGTTACTTCATAGTCTTTGTAGAAACATTTAGTGATTGTTTTAGAAATGCAAAAGCACCTCCTGATCTTACCCCTTTTCCAGGGCAGAAGCTAATATTCTCTGCTGTGTTCTCAGAAAGCATTCTATGTATTTTTATAGCTCTTTTAACAGCTTCTTTTATAGATGATTATTTCCAAAAATGGTATGTGTCATTCTTGGTTCACCCTTATGTCCCACACCTTTTTTTTTTCTGTTTTATTTATTAGTTTCCTTTTCTAACATCTTTGAAAAATCATGGTAACAGAGGAACTTATTCATTATTTTTCTGTATTTGAAAGATTCTATATTTAAAGTTTAAAAGTTCTATTATTTAAAAGATCCACAAAAGGCAAAGGAAAAGAAAGCACTTGCAAATTGCTTCTTTCCAAACACTCTGTCTTTCCAAATTAAGGACCCTAGAATTTTCTGCAAATCTGTTCTCTGACACATAAGAAGAATATCCCATTAGTGGACTAGTCTAACTCCTTGTGGCATTGTGACTGCTTATTCCACCTTTAATGAAGGTAAGCTGAGCTATTTTTGCCGGATTTCATAGGATCATGAAATTTGTCACTGGGTAAAATCAGGATGTCATCCCCAGGACCTGGAATGGTATGGTTGCGTCCTCCCCGGCCCTCTTCAATCCCTGTCCATGCTTCAGGAAGAGACCATTTTAAAGCTGACTCAGGTGCAGAAGTAGAAGCTGAAATAGTTGGGGGAACTCCTTCCTTCACCTGGAGAGTCACTTGAACTTGGCCTTCACCTTAAACAAGGTAGATGAGTTGCCTCAACTGGGTATTGAAGAACCAGTCGCAACCTTGGTCCTGACCAGGTAATGGCAGAGATGGAAGGGACCGTCCCTCCTACTCCCACACCTTACGAGGATGTCAGGGTAAGGCCATAGGACTGTGTGCACTAGCAGGAGGTAGTTTCCTGGAGCAAAGCTGCCAAATGTGGCTGAGTACTGCAGGGATCTGCTGATCCAAGGGGTTTCAAATTGCAGTGAGTAAGTCTCCTGATCCAAGAGCAGAGCCATCCAGCCATATAGGTTAGACAATGTGTCACGTACATAATTGACAGTGGTTGTCTTATTTCTGCTGTCGGTTATGGTTAAATCATAAGAAACATTTGGAGCATTAGCTAAACCAATAGACATATGAGGAAAGAGAACATCTTCCCCACAGACACTACACACAGACTCAGAATATGTGGGCAGTGAATATACATGAAATTGCTTAATGGTAACAGATAGTTGGTGATTCCGGCAAGCTGTTGATAATTTTTACACTCCTAACATAACTTTCCTGTGTCTTTCCTAGGAATAGGAGATCCACTGAGGTGCCAGGATGTAGTAAAGGGCTCCTTTAACTGCATTCCCCAAGTTAAGATCCTAGACATAAATCCTTTCTTAGATAGTAGAACTTGGAACTGAGTCATATAATGCTCTTAAGATTGAGACAGACTGGGATGGAGACTCCGTGGTCTATGTTATTTAACTTAATTAGCTTAATTGATACTTAGAGTAATTCTGTGAAATAGATGATCTTATTATCCTAATTTCATCATTATTAAAATATCTTTTATGTACTCATGGTCAGTCATTAGCTAAGATTTACAACATGTAGATTCCCAAATTCTCTGCATGGGAACAACCTTTGAACAGATGTGATTGTTATCTTTGAAGGCAAGTTTTTATCTCTTGCAACTGTGTTCTCACATATCTATTCTAGCATTGCTTAGAAATCCTTGACCTGTACCATGGGGCATCTGGTGTTAAATGAAAGAGATGGATCTGGTGGAAAGCCATGATCTGATATTACCAGGTTTTCTTAACCAGTAGACATAGTCTACCAGCTATGTTCAAAGCCATAACTAGAACTTTCCAAAGAAGGTACCATAGTCATACACTTGTTTCTTGCTTCCCCTTTCTCCACAATGTATGGAGAAGACAAAGACAAATTCCAAATTCCAAAGACAGAGAAGCCTGCCAATGCTGCTCCATAAGTCTATCTTCTTATCTACTCAGATACTTACATGTCTCAAATTTACTGTCAAGGTTTCAGTGATAAAAAAAAAAGTGACTTTTTATGCTAGACTATTTGAGAACATTTATTTCAATCACAGGTTCATATAGAGCACAAGTATAGTTACATCAACTGGTATTATGTCATTTGGAAGGTCATGCTCCAAATTAAAATGATCTTGCTCATTGTCTTGACACTATATCTAAAAGTTTATCATTACATCTTTGTTCCAATGCAATAAGACTTTTAAATCTTCAATAGTTTTCTTTAAAAATAACTAATTGTCCTTCAATTATTAAAATACTGTTACTAGTAGTTGAACAGAGCACTAGGTCTTTAGACCACTTTTCAGAGCAGTCACTCTGTAGACTAGATCTAAGCAGAGAAGAATTGGCTCAGAGATACTCAGCTAGAAGCAAGGGTAACAGACCAAAGTATGAGAGCACAATGTGGTACCCATGTTGCTCCCAGGTTTAAAGGAATGATAACAAGATTTTATTGAGTGTCTATTTCAGCCCAAGGACTGTTCTAGGCAATTTATAAATGTTACTCATTTAATTCAATATCCTAAAATGAAGGGCATCATCCTGATTTCATAAAGGAGACACCTTGGGCTTTAGGAGTTTAAGTATCTTGCCAACATCATGGAGTTAGTGTAAGCATTGGTACTGAAGTTCAACATGGAGACACTGGGGTCTGAAACAGATGTATTTTGGTAAGTTCCATGGGGTCCCTTGATAAAGTTTCATCGGGTGGCAGCACTAAGAACAACCTGTCAGACCCCAACAATTTCATAAAGCAGAATATGTCATGTCTTTTATTTTCCTTCAACAGATATCTATTAAGCACCTACTATATTCCAGCACCTTTTTTAAGTTGCCAGACATAAACAAAATTGAAAAGCCTGTTTTCTTATCAAGTTTATATAACAGTGGGAGTGCCTTTGCTTTTATTTGCTTTGTTTTCTGCTCTGACTATACACATTTCCAATATTGACAAAAACATACCACATTGTGGACTCTTGGGTGTGCATATTTGAAAAACCATATGTATACTCTACCAATGGTAAACAACTAAAATGTTCTTGTGTTTAAATTAGAAAAAGAAAATTATCCGATGGAAGAGCCATGAAGAGGATACACACTGGCCAATTGAACTAAAAATATCAACTAAACTGTTAACACCTACAGAGTATAGTGTGAACACTGAATTTTCAAATCTGTTAAATAATGCAATGCCTGATACATACTGAATATCCATTTAAGTATGTGCATTTGTAGATGTCTTAGCTGAGTCACCAGTAGATTTAAGGGTGTTTTTAAAGTTACTGAACAAATATCCCATCCCACAGTGGCAATGACCAAATAAGTGTGTATATATATATTCTGATTGTGATCATTGAATGTATCAAAATATAATTATTTTCCAACTTCGATATGAGTTTTCTTGAACAGCAGAAATTATGATGATGACAATCTCATCTCCAATTCACATTTCCTAAATTTTAGTATATTGTTTTTTTTTAAAGAATTTAGCACATAAAATTCATGCAAAGCTACTACTATATAAGAAATAAATGATTTTATTTAAGTTAATGTTTCTACTGATCTGCATAATTCCCTTATGTTTATTCCATCTCTTATATTCACTGGAATAAAGAATAAGAAAACAATAATAAGTACCAGGAAATCAACCTCAAAAACTAAAAAATAATAATAACTCATATTTTAGGAAGATAAAAGCATTTGCATGTTAATTTTATGCTTTTCTAATTAACATTGTAAATGTTGACAATTAAAAAGCATTCTACAACCTCTGAGAGGTCAAACATTTTAGCAAGCATTTCCAATAAGGCATTCTACATATAAATCGATAAAATGATTACAGTGAATACATAGGAAGCTAACGGCCTCACCTGTTACCAGGTAAGCACTTTTAGCAGTTTATTGGGCTCAGCCTTACGCTTTCATTAGCAGTCTTACCCATCACTTTGAAGTCATATTCTTTGAGCTCATGACTGTTTATCAGTTATAAGAAATTTATGATTGAATTGTATGATTCTATATAAATTCTACATAAAGTCACAGACCTGACATTTATTAGGGAAGACCCCATGCCTGTAACTTTTGTGTGCATTAATAACAATTTTAAGTGAAAGTAAAAAGAAAATAAAGAGTGTCTTTAACTATAGGTCCACCAATAGGAACGTAAATAATAAATATACAAAGACAACAAACACTTTACACATTGAAAAATATAGGCAGAATTGTTTGGTCTTGAAATTGTAGGGAACAGGGACCCATGCATTTCTAAGGACTAAGGCATGACATGATACAAACGGTATTTATTATAAGAAGATTTGTCTGATGGATCAGGGAAGGTGGAAGAGCAGGAGACTCAGGAGTCACTAGGTAGTAATTAATGTGATAAAAGAGGTGAGATGAGCCTATGTGGAGATACTTAGTCATAAGAGATGGTTGTTAATCCTTCATACGCACCATATTCTTAGAAGACAACAACATTTACACAGTGGTGCTTGTTTAGCTCAGAGAGATACTCGTCAAACACATCACTTGCCTCCATTTTACTTGAGACTTAAAAAGAATAATAATCCTTAAGATGTTCCACATGTGCTTTTCAAAAGCTCTTGTAGCTAAGCCAATAAACCAATTAGATCAGCCTAAACACATTCTTACCATTTTGAGAATTTCCTGTACCTTATGCATGTGTAAACATTTAAGGCATTATAAACATTGTAAGAGTAGAGAAACACAATTCAGACATCTGTTTGTCAAAGGAAGTTCTCCCAAGTTTCTATTTCCACAAATTTCATAAAAATTTTCACAGAGAAGTATCAGTAGATAAAAACAAACAAACGTGGATCTAACATGTGGACAGTAAATGATTATCAGCACTGTAATTCCATTATTTAGTAGTCCTAGATGCCCATTCATGTGCTATAGCTTAATCTGAGAATGACTAAGGGAAAGAACTAATTTTCTTAGAAAAAAAATTCTAATTATACAAACATACATACTTATGTAAACACCTTCACAGGTCTTATAAAAGAAAATTTTAATTAAAGGGTACTCTAGCAAAGATAAATCAAATGCGTTAAAAGAGCACCAAAAGGTGAGCTATTAAAAAAAAAAAAAACGTTGGGGTGCCTAGGTGGTAGAGTCAGTTAGCATTTGACTCTTGGTTTCAGCTCAGATTGTGATCTCAGGGTCAGGAGATGGAGCCCCTAAGTTGGGCTCCACTCAGAGTTTGCTTAAGTTTCTCTCTCCCTCTCCCTCTGCGCCCTCCTCCCCCAGCCTTGCGTGCACACACACACACACACACACACACACACACACTTTCTCTCTCTCTCTCAAATAAATCTTTAAAATAAAGAAAACCTATCTGTTCTGTGATTTACATTTTACAAAGTGTCACTACATATACAGCATTGGTCATGATGATGGTGATGAGGATGAATATTTCTGTCTTGGCCATGACAATGACTTGGTTTCCAATAGATATAGTTTAAAGGGTATACTATAGACAAATTCATACCATTCGTTACTACAGGACATTGACTTTCAAGTATCTCCCTCGTCTACTCCCCTCCAAAACCTCCCCAACAACACCCCTATCACCCTCAGTCATCACACGGAACATACAACATTCTCCTGAAGCCTTGTTTTTAATCCTAAAAATTTATATGAGCTTCAAATATTCTGTCATAATGTGTCTATATTCATTGTGATATAAATGGTTCTCCCCACCTCCAAATCTTTCAGGAAAATGTAGTATGTTCATCACCTGGCTTTGAGGACACCAGCACACTATGTCATATATGGCCAGCTCAGTTGGAGAAGCACTTCTATAATGTTGAAATATCAGGTCCCAGTGAACTAAAAAGTAGGTACAAAAAGAATATTCAGCCCTAAAGCTCCATCTCTCTTCCTATTACCTTGGTACTCATTCATCCTTCTAGTATGTGTGGGAAAAGTATTAGGCTGCAACTCTCAAGGAGAGGAGACCTCATCCTTTTAGTTCATGATACATACTGACTTCCCAGCCAGAGAAGAGCAGACCAATGCAATACAAAAGGAGAAGCCAAAAGGTTAAGACACCAAAAGAAGAACAAAGAGTTACCTAATACGGAAATATAAAAACTTTTGATTTCTCTCCATTCCTAGTTTTTAGTTCTCATTTCTTACTATTACTAGCCATTTGCAGTTTTTTATTCATTAAAGTACTTCCTTAGGAATTGAGTCTGACATTCCCCTAGAGGTTGGATTCTTTTTTTTTTTTTTTTGTTCCGGAGGTTGATTCTGACCATGTTCATTCACCTGCATTTTGAACTTTTTTTCCATCAAAACGGAGAGCTTCACAGTTAACCACAGATACTGTTTTCTACAAAAGGGAAATAGACACAATATGCTATAGTCCTACCTAGAACATTAAGAGATTAATTCTCCATCTTTGCCATTTCTTCCATGAGTCAACCTTGGGCCAAGTGATAACTTAGCTTCTTAAAGTCTTTTAATTTTCTCCTTTGACAGTACATCTAGAAGTTACTAAATTGAATCTGGTCATTGTTTTGATAACTTTTTTTTTAACCACAGTCCCATTGTGGTAAAAAAAAAAAAATCACCTTTTATTTATTTGTCATCTCAAGTCATGATGTTGTAGTCACCAGGTCCATTAGACATTTTATGCAGTGCATAGCAGATAACAAAAAAATACTAAATCTGTGCTCGCCCTTGGGTGAGTGTAGGGGCTAGTGCATTGGGGATGGGTTTGGGTGGTAGGAATGTACTTAGGCCACCAGGAGCCTCTGCTGTACATTGGGGGGGCCCAACCCCCCAAAAGTCATGCACAACCCAGGCTATGCGATGGGGCACAAGAGGGACAGCCAGGCACCTATCTCATGGTAATGTGCAGAGTCCAAGCCTTTCTCCCCTGTGCCAGACTGCCTGGATGGGGATCTTTAGGTCCTTCCTGTGTGGCCTAGTCCAGCCTGCCCAAGTTCCAACAGTTCTATCAACAGGTTAGCTGGCCCCCTGGCCCCACATCCTGCCACCTGCTCGCCAAGGATCCCAGGGTGGGCAAGGGACCTTGGCCAACTCTGGGGTCAATACTGGGTCTCTAGGGAGGGCCAGTGGTGATCCAGAATGGGAGACAAGCCAATTTGGAAGCAGATTGGATCTAGCTTCATTCAGCATTGCTACTAGTTATTTCATAATGACAGAACCTAATAGATGCATTTTATATTTATGCGTCCAGCCTTACATGGGAGGATGGTAATTCCCAGAAATTCCTGGGGAAAGTTGCCATTGTGGAGAAGTTGCCTAGCCTTTTGTTCCAGAAAATCCAGCAGAGCACCATAGTTCAGGACCATTAGCCCAGCCAGACAGGCGTATCACGGACATAGTTGTGGACCAGCTCAAGGCAATGAAGATCCCATCATGGGCTTCCCCCAGATGTTCCCACTAAATAACATCAGTGATGCATGGGTTTGCACCAGTGGCATGTTCAGACTTGCCCTGCACCTCTTTGGCTGACTTCCTTCCAGGCTGGTGTTCTTGCTGTTTCCTCATCCTCCTCTTCCTGACACTATTTGCAAATGTCCAGGTGCTCGGAATACCAGACACAAAGGAGCAGGGCAGCAGTGGGAGCGGGTGCTGTGCGCAGCTACTCCAGCTTATTCTGTGTGATGTTTGAATGCTGGATTGCTTGCATCTGACTGAAGTGTTCTCCATTGTCTGCCTTGGAAAGACTTAAGTAATGCAAAAGGTTGTCTTTGTTTGTTTTTGTTTTAATCTACTGACAAGTTGCTCAGTAACCCAAAAAATGTGAAGGTGAAAGCATCTGCCTCACTGCTCAGATACTGATTTGTTTGGACGCTTCAATGTCTCATGATAAAACAATAACAACAACAACAACAACAACAACAACAAAACATGAAAATTTTCTTTAAAAGAAAAAGACAAGCCCAAACCTAGTAAAACAAAGAATGTGGTAATATCTCTGCTGGATAAGGGACCATATTTACTGTCATTTAAGGTTCACCAAACACAAGTTAATTCAATGACTCCAGGGATTCCAGCTAATAAGCAGAGAAGCCATAATTCAAATCCAAGTCTGATGGACCCTGCAAGGGAAGAAGTCCTTGATCATTTTACTGACCTGTGTCCCTCCCTTTAAAGCCCAACCCAGATAATCTAAGCTCTTAAATGTTCTTTTCCAGTGTAGATAATGTTCTTTCAATTCCTATTTCCCCAACAATGTATGCAAGTAAATGAAAAACCAAAAATAATTTTAAAAAAGGAATGGCCTATTAAGGAAGAAGAAAACCTAGAAAAGTAAGCCTTTGTACTGTTTAAGCCTTTTTTTCATTATTTTAAATTTGTTTTCTGAAAAGTAGTAAGAGAAAAAGACTAAGCAATTCTAGCCTCTGGCAAGACTACTTAAAGAAATCCCCTCATGTTGACTCTAAGATGGTGCATTGTTGCCTAGGTATATTTTCACCTTAGAATTACAGTACATTTGGGATGTCTGGGTGGCTCAGCAGTTGAGCGTCTGCCTTTGAGCGTCTGCCTTCGGCTCAGGGCCTGCCTGATCCCAGGGTCCCAGGATTGGGTCCTGCATTGGGCTCTCTGCATGGAGCCTGCTTCCTTAACCCTAACCTTCTTCCTGTGTCTCTCCCTCTCCCTCTGTGTCTCTCATGAATTAATAAATAATATCTTTAAAAAAAATTACAGTACAACTAGTCAGTCTTCTCTGCAACATAAAGTTCAGAATTCCAAGATGACTTTTAACTCTGCTTTTAAGTTATAAGAAGTTTAGAGGAAGCTTAGGGGAAATTGAAGAAAATTTGTTTGGAAAAGCTACTTCAATAGTAAATAAAAGGACTAGAGTGTATGCATGTGTATATGGTCAGAGAGGGTCTAACTCAACACAAAAGCTCCCCAGAGCAGCAAGGGAAGCACCTTGACCTTTAATAATGCTGACCAAAAGCTTTTGTCATAACATGTCAAAATTGTGGCTGATTGGCTAAGTACTTCTAAAAACCTAGAAACTCTGTCAGGTCAAAGTTGAAGTATGCTAACATAGACTCAGAAAAAAAAAAAAAAAAACTGTTTTTGCCTTTTAAACAACCAGACTTGTTAGATACTAGTTTTCCTTAGTGTCACATAGCAATTTCCTAAGCACCACATTTCTTTTAGGATGATACCTTACTTTTTTGTCATTGATTTGATCTCATTCCTGTTGTCACCATCACTGTCATCTCTGTTGTCCTGTAGTACCTCTTCCCATTTACCTTTTGTTTAGCGGACATGTTGTGTGTTGAGAATGATGCCTTATGGTTGGCTAAATTCATGTCTCTTACCACGTGGATTGTTACAATAACAGTACTTATGTTCTCAATGATTTTCAAAGTTACACAGCATGATACTAGAGAAAGTAAGAAAAAGGGTAAAAGTCAATTTTTTTGAAGAACATGACAAAAATAATATAGAACATAGAATATTAATATCCATTTTTATGATCAATTTCTAGTGTTATTAAACTTTAAAATTCTTTTTCAAGGGCTGTTCAAACATATTTGAGTAATTCTAAATTGAGCTATTTACATTTTACAGATTGAGTTTATATCTTCTTTCTCCAAAAAGAAAATAGACAAATGTCATGGTCTATTTTTATTAGAAAGAATTTTCTAAATGTGCTGGCTTTAAGAAACCAAGAAACAAATTGCTTATATAGTAGTATATCCAAGAGCCTTTCCAAAGGAAAGATAAATATTTATATTATTACTTGTTTACAATGTCTCAAAACCACTCATACAAACAGACATGACCCACAGTATGATTGAAAGTAATCTGGAGCACATTGTGTGTGTGTGTGTGTGTGTGTGTGTGTGCATGCACAACACACATATTTGTTTTTAATTTGTTATATGTATGCCTGTTTGAAACAGTTCACTCTCAGTTACTACTCACTGCATTTACAGACTGAAGACTTATTCATAAGGAAATGTATGATGTATATCCTCCGCACAGCAAAGGCAATGGCAGTTTTGAGATATGACTTATGTTCTAAGAACCCTTGGTGTGCAAATGGAATACATCATTCTGACAATTTATGAAAAATATATACAAAACAATATGTTTTCCATAAATATCTTTTTGGTAATATTGAAAATGTAGTTAGCATATTTGCAACATGCCCGCATATCTTATTTTATTCAATTGCCAGAACTAAAGTTGAACAGCATTGAAGCAACAAGGAAGAAGCAATGTGAGGTGAGGAAACTGACTTCAGTGCTGTGCTCCAGAATCTGTGTAGAAAGATTATATGACAAACAGAAGAATTCCAAGTTATGTCAACCTATGCATTTTTAACTTTCCCAATTCTAAATTAAAACTAATCAAATGCAGCTATTTTCTCCCCTACATTTCTAGAATGGCTCATGCACAGATCTTGCTGTTTACCCAAGAACCTTGCTCATAAGTAGACAAATATTTCTAAATATAAGATTCCAAGGTGAGTCGCAGCAGATGCCATGTGAAATTCTGAGCAGCGTAGATGGCCCATCAACAGTTAATTAAGTAGCAGGCTCTAAACGGGTGGGTTGCAGACCCAATGGCTGCAGTCAATTCTAGGGTCCTATAAAGAGGAAACCAAAACTTTTGGGGAGCTGGCCTCAGGGTTCTGAGACATCATTGGGAGAACCAGACAGCAGGTCACACACCTATACATACTCACAGGTACACGCAAGTCACAAAACAGATCAGAAGAATGATGTCAAGACAAAGACAGTGGCTTGGGATATGGGTAATGAGAGCTAAAGTCCTCAGCACAAATCTTAAATCTTTGTCAGCATCTTTAATCTTGTTTAATGCAACTGGGATGAAAAGTCATTAGCCTTTCCCATCTGTTCACATAATTATATAAAACAAACGTAGGAAAAAAAATAAAATAAAAAAAATAAAACAAACGTAGGGTCCACATCCTAGGGCTGAATATCCCTGTCTACACTCACTGGCCCCTAGGTGCTTCCCACCCCAAAATCTTTAGAGTACACTGTGGATATAAGAACAATACTTCATAATAATCAAGGCAAATTGTTTTTTTCATGAAAATATGCAAGTCAGTTAAGCTCTCTGGGCCTTGAGTTCTCCATCTGTAAAATGGTTCTATTAGCACTGGGGTAGAAATGTAGGAGGATAAAATTAGGTAATCCATGTGAGAACAGAGCTACATACATTATAATTGTAGGAAAAAAGTATAAGCTGTTGCAATGATGATGACGATGATAGTGTCTTCCTCAAGATCAATTTCTAATATATCATTACTTGATTATATAAATCAGTACCTGGCACACAATAGGCATTAGATAAATGTGTGTTGAAAGAATCAGCCTCTATTGAATATAACGGCATAACTCTGTGGGATGGATACTAATACATCATGTCACAAAGAGAATGAAGCTCATCCTAAGGGAGTTTAGATGAATAACCTCACTTGGCTAATAACCATTCAAAGTGGGTGAGCAGAGAGGTTTCCACTATACCCTCTTCTATAATGGATGTCAGTCCGCAGTCATTGGAGCAGGTCTCACTTGATCAACACAGCACACCTGTGAAGCAGAGAGCAGGTCTTTACTTCAGGTGTGAGTTAACTGATGTCCAAAGGGTAGAACATATTGGCTTAGATCCTTGTGTATGTCTTGGACAAATGGATCGTAAGTGAATTTTAGTGATGTGGGCACGGATCGGATTTCCACCATCTAAGTGATGAGCCTAACCCAGTGGACACCTCTGGGCAAATAGAGTGAGAGAAGTGACGTGTTGTGTTGCCAGACTTCATTATGGCTGTCATTTGGCCTCTAAGCTTTTGACACAATGACCCATACTATAAAAAGGTCTTTATTCCTCACACTGCCTACAACCATGAATATGCTATTTTGCACATTAAAAAGTACATCATTATGCATTTAAATGCATCTTCTTTCCCTTTTATTTATTTCTTACATTCTCCTGGAATAAGATGTGACAAGCATTACAAATGTTGCTCTCCTATTGAAAATATTTTTCACAATGACTTTGATGCAGTAGAATATGATTCTTCAAAACATATTAGGATTGCCAACTGTGAGAAGGGAACAAGAGGCAGCGCTGTCTACCTGGTCATGGATTATTCTTTATTAGAATACATTTGACAACAGAAAATATCTCTGTTTTTGAAAGACATATTGATAATACTACTAATATATAAATATAATAATAACTAAAGTTAATGTACTTAATATGCATGAGACATGCTCCAAGCAAATTACTCTTCATACAGAGATGTTAGTTAGTTCCCTGCTCTTGGTCACACAGCTACTGAGGAGCAGAGCTGGGGCTGAATGCAGGTGTCACATTCAGAGACTGTGTTCTCCTTGGTGGTTATAACACAGAGGCTATGCTTTGCAGGTGCTTAAGAATGCCAATCACTTGCAGGTGCCACCAGTTTGGCAGTTAAAGCACCTTCATGCCTCCATGAAGCAAAACACTGTGCATTAGCAGCTTTTATACAACATGGCTAGAACATACAGGCATGGGTGGAACATCACTGCATTTTTTTTTTTTTTTTGGTAAAACTCCTTTTGAAGACAAGCTTTACTATGACATTCAATATTCCTTATAAAAGACATGTAGGAAAACTCAGATTAAACACAAAGTGGCCTCTCCTCACTAATTAATATACTTCCTTTTATTAGAAGAGGGGAGCCATAAAACCTCTGATTTTCTGTTTCCTCCAGCTACTAGGAAGCTCTGTGAGAATACTTAAATTAATTGTAGAGCTTTACAAAGCTAGAATTTTTTTATTCTGATTATTTCTTTCTTTTACTCTCTATAACTTGACTCCATGTTATTTTCATTTTAATGTAATGCAAGTTAATGAAATACAATTGCTTTAATGTAAACATTTTTAGATTTTTTTTAGTGTATTTTAGTTTTCACATCTTGAAATAGATCCAGTCTTTCAGAGAAAGCAACCAAACTGGACTTTAGTGGGTGATTTTTGTTACAACTTTGGTGGAGTGAATGCTCTAATTTTAACATTTGCATTATTCACTGTCCTGGACAGACTCACTGTTTTCCAGAACCCTAATAGGTATAGATGTGTTTGAGAAAAGATTATAATTTTATTTGACATCTTCCAATAGACTACTCTTATATTTCAAAATTATACTGGAAATGTTACATGAAATCCGAAGGGATAATAAGACTATTATCAATTATAAAAAGTCATTCACATAAATCAATCACATTAGATTATAATTATAACCCTTATTCACATCAGGCCAATAAAAGGGTTGATCTTTGACATATAGCTCTGGGCAAAATTGATCCAAAGTCCTAACTGCAGTATAAAGGCTTTTTGAACAAAAACATAATATGTGAATTGGTTCTTAAGGAAATACGGAGAATTATTGGGCAGACTTCATCAAGATAAAAGGATACTTGATGGCATTTACAAAAACCAGAGCTCTTGACTCATTTAAATATTAATATGACACATAGAACATTTAGCATCACGTTTCTAAGTATTAGTATAAAAAGTTCAACAAAAGGAATACCAAGTGCTTTAGGAACATATATGGATTCTTTAGGAATTCTTCCTAATTTGGTAGAAGCTAAAGTACTTCATTACAGACTTTATTGTTATGTAATCTGAAAGCAACACATTTTTAAAGGGAAAAAGAAATAAAATATATCTCAGTGGGCACCTATTATTTTATTTTCTTCTTTATTATTTTCCTATTATTCTTTTGTTTTATTATTGTATTTCCCTATTATTATGTTCTCTTATTTTTGTTTCCCACTAACAAAAATAAGATATCTGGTTCATTGAATAGAAAAAATACAACTTTATATTTTTTCTCCATTAATACTCACAGTTCAAAAGTTAGAAGTCACAAAATTCTAATATACAAGCCTCTTTATTACGATAAAGCAGAAAGAAAGCCCAGAGAGACACAAAATATACCATGTGACCTGGCAGGTCATGTGACTTAGAGATTTTATTGCTATTCAGCAAATTTTAATACTTAACACAAGACGTGATAACTGTAGGACATAAATGTTTTTCTTAGTTAAAAAAAATTGTTAACTTAAAATAACTAGAACTTGGTGGAGAAAATGAGGTACTTTCCAGCATAAGAAAGTCTCATCACCACTTCCCTGGTGGAGGAGAGGTAGTAGGACAATAATGGAAACAGGACAAGAAAGGGAAAAAGGACCTACTTTGAATCCAGTCATAGCAAACAACTTCTATTTGAAGCTATTTAGTTGCTATTTTTCTCCAGGGGGGTACTACACTCTAAGTTCCCACAAATTCTGCCAATAAATGACTGTGAGGTCCCCTTTTCTATGTAACACTGTTCAAATGTTACCAATTGTATGAGAAATTAATCAGATAGTGATCCCAACCCAATTCAGCTGATGAACCCCATAGGAATAAAAAAACCAATTAGTATTAGCAAATACAGTTTATCAGAGTGAAATAGGCAAAACTTTTCTGTAGCTAAATAAGCTACATAAGCTTTTATGTATTTTCCCCTTACTAGGCGAAAAGCTACAAAAAGTTTTAAGCCTTGAGTGCAAGAATTCCAAACCTAAGAATGTTTCCTACAGAAATGACCAGTGATGTGTACAAATAGATTTTGACAAGTAGGTACAACAGTGAAAGGCTGAGACAATACGAATGATCAGCAGCAGCAGTTTATGTATCTAAGACTATGTGAACACTGAGTACTTTCAGCAACTAACAAATGGTGACATAGAAGAATATTCATGAGATATTTTTATGTGAAAGAAGCCAGAGAGAAATTAACAATTATTAATTATGACATATTAAAGTTACATTGGTTGCTATAATTAAAAAAAAATCTCGATGTTGTCAGGCTTTCAAAAATAGAAAACTTATTTCTTAACATGTAAAGTCACATTGTTAGGAAGCTTTCCCTCATACAATCGTTTAGGGGCCCATTCTGATAGAAATTCTGCTGTCTTCGACTGGCGACTTTCCTAGGTCCCTCGGACAATACCCAGCCAGCAACAGAGGGAAGAAAGAGTAGAAGATCATGCAGCATTGTATAATGGGCCAGTCCTGGGAGTGGCTTGTATTATTTCCACTCTCATTTTGTTAGCCAGAACGTGGATGCTGGGCCACACTAGGATATGTAGTCTAGATGTATCCAAAAATAAAATAGAGGATTCAAACAGTTTTAATGTACTTGCTCACCAGGTTTGGCCAAGGACCTCGACTTTGCCCCTGTGTGTGCGTGTGTGTGTGTGTGTGTGTATACATATTCATGTATGTACATACATTTTCCCTTAGGTAGTAGGATAATAACATTTTTATTTTCTCATTTATACCTTTCCATATTGTAATTTTTTCCAGAATTTTTATATTAATTTTATAATCAAAAAAGCTTAAAGAAGCTACCAATGCTGAGATTTCAGAGATTTCATTATGGAATTGCTTTATATCCCCCCCCCCAATTCACCTTAGTGTGAACATAAAGGTAAAGATAGAAATATCTAATTATGGAAAAATATATTTTCTATAATTAACCCGTATATGAATTGAAATTGAGTTTGGAAAAAAGAGTAAGGTTGTTCATCATTTAGAAATGCATTCTGGTATACTTTATATGTAACATATTAATTAGCAAAAGTATATATTTGTTTTATCAAGAAAAGGAGTATATGTATATTACATATGTAGCAAAAGTGTTCATATATTTTATATATTTATATATAACCTATATTATACATGTAACATATGTACATAATTCCAGGCACAGCTCCTTTGAACTAACAATGGAATGTTCCATTAGAAATGTTCACCAACAAGGGTCGCCTGGGTGGTCGCCTGGGTAATTTCAGCTCAGGTCATGATCTCAGGGTGGTGAGATCGAGTCCCAAGTTGGGCTCTGCACTCAGCATGGAATCTGCTTAAGATTCTCTCTCTCTGGTACACTCAGCTCACATGCATGTTCCCTTTTCTAAAAAGAAAAAAAAAAAGTTCACCAACAAGGTGTGTCTCTATCTCAAAGCACTGTCCATATCTTCATAGAATGGTGGTTAAAAACAGTATAAAGGGGGACAGAAAAAAAAACTGTGCATGGAAAAAAGGGTACATTTTAAGAGATCAAAAAGTCTTCTCCAGCATTCTCTGAGTCAAAAGTGCCAAGTAGAAACAATAAGGTTCTGAGAAGCAAGAGAGAACATGGCATGAGAATGTCCCAAATGAGGCATTCAGCAGAAGTGACCACATGGCAGCCATCCTCTCAATGCCTGGGGGATAAATCCAATCTCCTCAGTTGGGAAAAATGAAGTGGAAGTTTCACACATCTTTCCCCACCTGCTTCTTAAAGTACCTACATCACTTGCTTTCCTATGAGATCTTAAAGAAAAGCAATAAAATATAAGCCCCAGAGGGCATAGAAAAGATCCTGAAGACCCAGATGGCTTGCCTTTATAGGACTGACCAGCCAGACTGATTTAACTGTGAATAGAGGACACGAAGTACAGAGAAGACTCCTTTCCCTTTACTATATTACTTGCCCTTGTCCTGAAGGGCAGAGAAGCTACCACTTCCAGATATGGCCAACTTCACCTTGGCTGGTGGTTTTGCTTTTAACATAACCCTCCTCTTTGTGGAGACCATGTCTATACTGTGCTGGAGTCTCAACCTGACGAGCTCCCAGTAAGGGAAAGAGAATTAAGGGGATCTGGCGGACATGGAAAATTTAAAGTCATGTCTGTGGGCAAGGTCTCTGGTACCTGCTGTCATGGGGATCTTTGAGAAGAATTCGACCCAGAAGGCTTTCATCTGTGTGGGCTTTGCTTCTGCCCTCTCCAGAGAGCATCAGCTCATATTTTGGCAGCAACCATTAGACTTTTTTTTTTCTTTTTCAATGTTAAACCTTTTATACGTCTTTTTTCATAGAGTATTAGAAAAGCCAATAAATGCAGAGAAAAATCCATCTGACATTTGGAAAGGAACATACTGTACTGTTTTATTTTCCTTCTTTTAATTAACACTAGCACCTGCCTGTCTCTTTGCGTGGCTAGCCCACCACAGACTGATTGGTACAAAGTTATTGTGTGTGATCTCGGTAGGCAAAGCCAGAGGGAGGCCCTTAAAACAGTGGCTGGTTTGTTCCCTTGACATGAGTGATCCCACACAGAGATGAGAAAAATAGATAGGTGATCTATCCCCATGGCCTGGACTGGATTCTCTCTGGAATCTGTGAAGAAACAAGTAGATTTAAGGGCAGTGGTAACCTCTTTACTGCAGGGGGGGAAAAAGTTGAACAAGTTATACATTGGAGGTAGCTGTGTAGAACAAAATGCCAGAAATTGTTCTTCTAAAATTATTTAAATGTAATTATTGTCAGTATGGTGCAATTAACTTCCTGGGGAAGAAAATGAGGGCACACATATTTAAGAGAGAGGTATCCTGATTTGTGCATACTTAGTATTATTATGTGTATGACCCACACAAGCTCTGGGGTTGGGGGGAAAGAACTGACCCAGCAAGGAGACAGAAAACCACATAAAAACATGTGTTTACTTTTAAAGTTCATTCCTATTAGCCCATCCAACTTACAGTTTCTCTTTAAAGTAGGCTTTATAGACAAATGGATACTAAAAAGGTTAATTTTCCAAGTAAACATTTATCTTTAAGTAGAGTATTACGGAAATGCCAGTTCCTTTTGCCTTAATTTTTCTTTAATTTTGGCTATAGATATTGGTGTACTCTCTCATGGACAGAAGAATTTGTGTCTTTTCAGGGCAACTGAGTTCCCCAGGGGGTTGCCTGGGTATGTTTCCGTCCAGCAGGATGCTTAAACTCATAGCTGATTTATATTTCGCATACAGCATTCAAAGTTCAGGCTTCCTGTGTCTCTTCAATCATGGGAGATGCTGGTGTCTTTAGTTGCCAGTTGTGTGCATTTTGAAGCTGGGAGAAACCAGATGGCAGGACCCTAGGAGCCAGGCAGGAATGGAAACCAAAAACTATGAGTTCTGTTCTTCACTCAGCCAGTGACTCAAGCTGTGATCTCAGACAAGTCACTTAACCATTATTAACTCCTTAATTATTCCATCTATAAAAGAAAGCTTAGTGAAACATGAGGCAATATAAAACTTCAGAGAGAAAATTATGAACCTAGGTCTATTTGAAGAAGCATTTGTGAAACATTGTCAAAGGTGAGTCAGAAATTGTGCCTTGAACCGCTTTTTCATACAGTTACCTGTCTCTGGGCTGGAGAAGGATTTGGAATTCATTGGGTTGTGACTTTCCCCAATGCTTCATCCAAGTGATGCTATACAAGACTATCTCAGAATATTAGATATTTTGCTTTCCTCTGAGGAAAAGTTTTAGGATTATTTTCAATATCTTAAGTAAGACTTAGTTCTCAACTGAGAATATACAGGTTTTCCTCCATATTTCTACAAACTTGTACCAGACACTTGTTATAATAGTGCACACAGTAGTTTTTAAAAAATTAATAAAGGTGAGGACCTCAGAGTATAAATTAGATATGGAAATTGTTATCAGCTCGTTAGTCTACGGGTATGATTCTCGGTTTGGAAATTGTTATCAATCCTTTGTATCAATTTAACTAGCTTCTACTTTACCCATAAGTAGGGTTGATACATACAAACATGGGATGCCAGTTAAATTTATGTTTCAAATAAATGATGGATTATTTTGTAAGTATGTCTCATGCAATGTGTGGGATATACTTATATATTCTTTGTTTTTGTGACATTCAAATTTTACTTGGCATCCTGTAATTTTAACTTACTAAACCTGGCCATCCTCTTTGTAAGTCAAGTTTTCACCTTGAAAACTGTTCTAATTGCTATTTTGTGTCACTGCACCTCCTCTTCTGAGGTGGCCTTGGACCCTTGACAGAACACAGTAGGAACAAACCGAGGACTGTTGGAGGGGAGGGGGACGGGAGGCTGGGGTAACTGGGTGATGGGCATTAAGGAGGGTGCATGATGTAATGAGCACTGGGTGTTCTATGCAACTGATAAATCACTGACCTCTTCTTTTAAAACTAATAATACATTAATAAACTGAATTTAAATTAAATTAAAAATAAAAGGAATCCTTGACAAAACCAAGGAGAAACTTTTTTGCTTATTTGTCCTTCTCTCTCATCCTGGAAAATAAGTTCTCTCAGAGCAAAGAACCACATTACATTTGTACCATTACTTTGAAGCACAGCCAGCAGTGCACCAGTTCTTAAACATAACCTGTGTGGGTAAGACAGTAATTCCCAGTGACACCATCTCAAGTGCTGTCTCGGGCCCCAGCCTTCTCTGCCAGCAAATTATAGGCACTTACCCTGGAAAGAAGGCAAACCGACCAAAGGAAAATGTCTCACCTCCAGTTTCAGGACACGAATGTGCATTGGCATTAGTTACCAGAACTCTTGCAAATATTTTATTCACATTAACAGTTATAGCACCAAAGGCTGAGTGTGGCTTGCATTTTGTGTGATTTTTTTTCACTTATTTTTTCATGTATACAGCAAATATTTTTTACACATGTATGAAGTGCTTGGCCACTATTATTTATATATCAATATATATCATATATATTCATATGTATGTATTCTGCAGTGTTGAGCAATAGAGAAGAGTGGGACTCTGGAATTAGAAACAGATATTTAAAATTCACTTTTGCTTCTTCCTAGCTTCTAAGGCTGGTTTTGCTTCCTTACTGGCCTGGTGTGAAGATTAAAGAGAGAATACTTTTAAGACAGTTACCTATCTGGGCCAGAAGAAGAACTTGACAAATGGTAGCTGACATTTTTTGTTAGTACACATCAAGATTACCACTTTTAAATGACACTATCTACATCAGTTCATATATGCTTTCTTGAGTAGACGTGAAAGAGGTTGGGTTCAAGGTAGGATTTCAGTGTAACTTCAGGGACTCCTATGAAACAGCCACACACAAACACAGAGTCATGTGTCACCTGCCACATGAGAGGAAGTGAAACAAGAAAGTTAAGAATGGTCCAGTAGAAAGAATGGCTCAAGAGTTGTGTGCACTCAGACTGTGGCATGACATTGAGGAAATTCCTCAACCTCGTGGAACCTCAAGATCTTTACCGGCAAAGAAAACATATCAACTTTGCTGTGAAAGGTGAGTAACTTATGAACCTAGAGTGCCTGGCCTCGTGTCCATCACCTACACAGAAGTCACTGAATAAAGATGACTTTCCTTTTTTCTCCTCCTCCCTTTCCTTGAAGGGATCCTTTGCTCTAGTCTTGGTATCAAGCTTACCCATAGTGACAGTGGGGTTGCTTAAACCCACAATGAACCCCTTTGAACAGGACCTCCCTAGGGTTAGTCACTCAGCTGAGTTCATATTCTCTGGACCTTTTTCACCTTAATATTCTGGGGCATAGTTTGTCGCATGTTCATTAATTTTCATACTAATGTAGGGCCGTGAAAGTCTGGACATACAACTTATATTACCTCTTCCCAAGCCAATCTCACTGGTCCATCCCTGCAATTTCTTGCACTGAGCTCAGAGCCAGCTCCTCCATCTCCTTTCTCTTGATGCGTAATCATCACCAATCAAAGTTCCAAACAGGTAAAGCCTCTTCATCTCACTTCTAAACACCCTATTGACTCACTGATTTGTTAATTGTTCCAAGTGATTCTGGGTCACTTTTATTTCTTTTTTTTTTTTTCTTGCTTCCCTTTGTCCTCAGGCTGAACTTACCTGCTGACGTATGATATAAATGTACATATAAACCCAGTAGTTTTTAATCACTCTGATCTCCCAAAGGTTATGCTTAAGTCATATAAATTTTGGGGGGAGTTTTTTATGATGTTTTGTTTTTGGCACATACAACTTAGATGTTGATAGCATAAAAGGGTCACAGAATGAAAACAAAATATCAGAGAGAGAAAGAAAGGCAGAGAGAGACAGAGAGGAGAGAGAGTGTGAACACCTAAAATGCTAATACACTTTAAAAAGAAACAAATTAAAAAAAATAAAAAAAAAATTAAAAAAAATTAAAAAAAATAAAAAATAAAAAAAATAAATAAATAAAAAGAAACAAATTTAAAAGAGAAAGGAAAAGAATTTTCTTTCACCCCCATCTTTAATCTTTTGTATTAAAAGCACTATTCATTCCTCAATGAGTATGTTCCTTTTGACACATTTTAAGATTTAGGATATGTGTTCTTAACTATTTATAAAGATGCATTTTTTATTCTTGTTAGAAGAACTTCAGGTAATTTCCTTACACTTGATGTAGCAAAACCAAGATATTAAAGTATTTTTGAAAGACTAGGAATAGATCCAATTACTGCTTCTTCTGACAAATAATGGCCAATTTGTGCCTATACTCTGAGCACTAAATGTCATTCTCATTGCATATATTTTTAACAGCATGGCCTTTCATGCAGGAAAAAAACAACAAAAGCAAATTAACAGTAAAATAATAACTATTTTTACTGAGAAAACAATAACAAAATATCATCATTGCTTTGTATTGCCCAACATCTTCCTGATTTTTTATAAAATAGGCACAGGCTTTCACTTTGCTGTAATCCCTGTAAATGAGAAATTTGGGAATGCTTCTAAGTTCATCCAGGTTTGTCTCTGCTAGTTTTTAGTATACAAAACATGATCAAATTTTCTATGCAGAATTGAGAAAGTACCCTTAACTGAGTTTTTTTTTTTTTAGTCAGTAGACCGAAATTCAGTCAATAATGCTAATCCCCAATGTTCAGCAAATACTGTGCCCATGGTGATTGAAAGAGAAAGCAAAGAATTTGGGAAGGAAGGAAGGAAAGAAGGAAGGAAGGAAGGAAGGAAGGAAGGAAGGAAGGAAGGAAAAGAAAGAAAAGAAAAGAAAGATGAAAGAAAAAAGAAAGAAAAAAGAGTACCCTTTTAAAAAAAAAATCTGTCAGCATCCTCTCACCTACCTGTAGATATCTATGTGGATACGTTCATTCCATCAACCTCTGATCTCACTATCAACCGTATGTCCAGGGCAGTCCTGAGCACTTGAGGTAAAACAAAAATGTCCCATTCATCCTCCTTAATTTAACTCACAACCTCAAGGAGCACTAAGTATAGTCACATTTTTTTTTTTTTTTTTTTTTATGAATGGGAAGACTCTAGTAGCTTGGGAAAAAATCCTACATTCAGAATTCTTTAGGTGTCCTCAGATGGCCTATTCAAATTACACGTAATCTGTGCCTTGAGCCAAAAAGGCATACTCTAGAGACTAGGGACACATGTCAAGGAAATGTTGGCCACTGCCACAGGATAGAGGTCTCTAGGAAGGAGTTTACTCTAGTGGTGAGGCATGGACTGTAGCAATCAGTTCAGCAGTACAGAAACATGGCCAATGGCACAAGTTATTTAATGTTTTTCTGCAAGAGTAATATTGACGTATTTTGGAAAACATAACTTTGCTTTCCATGTTCATAATAGTTTTATCTGAATGAATTGTTCAAAGTATCTTATTGAGACAACGAGCAGAAAACTAGTGAATATTTTGGTTACTTTATTGCCTGTGCCTACAGGACCAATGATATAACCTTGCCTCTCATCTGTGACCCATAAAATTCCAAAACTTCCATCCTCTTCACAGTTTCACTGCACAGACAAGTCAATGATTATTGTTAACTTTCTATGCACTAACCACTTGAAAATGGCATTTTCTGGATCTCTTAGAAAATTAATGTTTAAGATTATGCTTTTGGAAATAGAAAGGTCAAGGACTTTCATAATTTACTTCTCATATTTCTCATAAAATAGTTACATTCAAAGACTTCTTATACTTTATATGTGCATTAGTTTTATAAGGCTGCCATTCAAAGTGCCATAAATTGGGTGTCTTAACAGAAATATATTTTCTCACAGATCTAAAGGCCAGAAGTCTGAAATTAAGGTGTTGGCAGAGCCATGTCCTCTGGAAGGTTTTAGGGGAGAATCTGTTTTGTGCTTTTTCTTCACTTCTGTTGGTTGCCAGCAATCCTTGATGTTCCTTGGCTAAAACTATACCACCATACTCTCTCTCTGCCTCCTTTGTCACATGGTGTTCTTCCTGTGAGTGTCCTCTTCTCTTCATCTAAGGATACAAATCATATTGGATTAGGGTCCACTTAAATGATCTCCTTTTATCTTGATTACATATGCAAACATCTTATTTCGTAATAAGATTGCATTCTGGAGTATTAGGAGTCACGACTTCAATATATCCCTATAAAAGACAGATTCAATCCATAACAACATGTAATGGTGATGTCACAGTTGTCTTTAAATTGGTTTGGGGAGAAAATTGGTCATCCACATTAGCAAATTATCTACAGAAGGAACAACTATCCTGTAAACCAGACATTTTGAGTGTTTAATACGTAAAACACTGAATAGAGACAGATGACTCCTTTTAGGAGTAACATGGTGAATGTAGACATTTCAAATCAGACACCTTGAGGCTTTGGAGTTTAAAATTAATCTGAAGATTATAGATGGAGAAATAGTGAATAATTTCAAAAAAGAGAGCAACATGTTAAAAAATTGATTATAGTACTAAGAATTGTGAGAAGAGTGTGAAGTAGATTTATAGTTGTGTTGCTATTGTTGTAATTTTACAGTTTTTTACTCTAAAATTGCCACCATATTTTGTATCTAAAAACAATCAATCACTATCTATACTAGTTCCCTAGTACAGATACCTATATCTGTACTATCTATAACAAACTACCACAAATGGAGTGGATTAAAGCAATGGAAATGTGTCCTCTCACAACTCTGGAGGATAGTTTAAAATCCAGTGTCAGCAGAGCCAGTCACTCTGAGACCCTTGGTAGGATTTTTGTTTGCCTCTTCCTTACCTCTGGTGGTGGCCTCAGCCCTGGCATTCCTTGACCGGCAATTTTATCAGTCCAGTCTCTGCCTCTATCATGACCTGGCTTTCCCTCTGTGTGTCTGTCTCTTCACCTATTCTTATAAGGATACCCAACATATTTGGTGAGCACCTGCCTTAATCTTACCTTGATTATATCTGCAGAGACACTATTTTGGAATAAGGTAATTTTCACAGATACTGGAGGTTAGGAGTTCTACACAGCTTTTTGGGGGACACAATTCAACCCATAACAGTCTGCCTTCTGATTTGCAGTGCTACATGCTCTCTCCCATAACAATGTAATACAAACTAATGTGGATTGCATGAGACTTGATCACTTGATATTTTGAGTGATGTTTTGGGCACCAGTGAGATACTTTCAACATGCATTTTAAAAACCATATTTTGAATAAGACATAGCACTTAGCCTATTTGGAACTGAGAGTTCTTCTGGATTGTGCTGATCTGGAGAAGTGCCACTGCTAACCATTCTCCCATCATTTCACAGGGTCCATGTGCTACGTAGTCATTTTCTTAGGTAAAATAAATTAAGCTGAATTTCATTTAATAGATTATTTTGAAGATGCCTTTTCTTTCAAGTAATTGGAAACATCAGAAGGTACCCAAACTGTAGTTCAGACTTATTGGTACCAGGAATATCTTTCTGTAGGAATGAATATCTGACTATATGTTAGAAATTAAATGATCCGAGTCTTTAATATTTTTCTCCTGAAAAATTCTATATTTAATTCTGCCTTTTGCTTCAGTTGCTTATCTTATCTTAAAAATGCTTTTAATGATGTATGTAAAGCAGAAACATTACCAGCTCTGAAAATAGCATAATGATAAATTATTTTGTTATTAGAAGAGGCATCAGATACCTTTGAATAATTTCAATATACCAATTATTTTTAAAGATAAATAGAAGGATATTTATTTTCGAAGATTTTATTTATTTATTCATGAGAGAGAAAGAGAGAAAGGCAGAGACACAGGAATAGGGAGAAGCAGGTTTCATGAGGGAAGCCTGATGTGGGACTGGATCCTGGGACTCCGGGATCACACCCTGAGCCAAAGGCAGATGTTCAACCACTGAGCCACCCAGGTGTCCCAATAGGAGGATATTTTTGAATGCATTCTAAAATTTTGTGGTAAATTTCTGAATCCTTTCGGACATGAAGTTGAATAACATTTGGTAAGATTTCCATTTGCACATATATTAATTATTCAACAAATATCATGCAAATTACTTTCCTCAAGAATTAGAACTTTGCTTCTTAGAAATTTGGGTTTATAGTATGCAGATAAGAGGCATCAACCTGATCTTTTTTCTTCTGGTCCACAGGGCCCTCTGCTTTCTTCATATAGGGCCATCTCATGAATTGTCACAAGCTCCAGCCTTAGGTGGCTTCCTCAGTATCTCAAAGAGAATTGGATTAGGTTCTTTCCAGGCTGTGAAATGCAGAGACACTACCTAAATCAGTTTTGAAATACTTGTGGATAATCTTGCTTTATAATAACATACCTGGACAGTTAAGTGTTGAGACAGAGCTTAATGAAGAGGGTGTACGAAACAGCAGAAGGCGCCCAGGACAATTCAGGCATGAAAAATTATACAGTGATCCAGAGTGGCACACCTGCCTCCATTCTGGGAACAAAAACTGTGTGTGACTAACCAATAATCCACCCCAACATTTACAAGGACAATTAATTAACTGGGAATGCATGATTCTTGAACACAAACTTGTTCTTATTCAATGTGAGTCATGCAATACAAATTAATGTTGTCTCGTAGACTTAGAATTTTTATGAGTCAATGCCAAAATTCCTACAGTCCCCCATTGCTCCATCCTTTCTTAGAGGAGCAAATTGAATGTGAAGAAATCTCATCAGGTCATGTCAAACTTCACTCAAGACTCAGCCCATCCAGCCTGTGCCACAATTTATTATCATATACCCTAGCTCAGTCATTATGCCCTTAGGTGTCCAAAGGTATTTAGAAAACAATGAGACAACTTCATTAAGATTGGCACATTACCAGAAATCCAGATGCGGAAGGCAGCGTGCACAAAAGGTCTGGCAATACAAGTATCTGGTTCATTAGACACCTGAGTGGAGCCAAGAGCATCCATCGGGAATGCATTACCCAGTGTCCATGATTTAGGAGGGGACAGTGCAATAGCATATAAAAGGTGACTGCTCAGATCCCTGGGTGGCGCAGCGGTTTAGTGCCTGCCTTTGGCCCAGGGCACGATCCTGGAGACCCGGGATCGAATCCCACGTCGGGCTCCCAGTGCATGGAGCCTGCTTCTCCCTCTGCCTATGTCTCTGCCTCTCTCTCTGTGTGTGACTATCATAAATAAATAAAAATTTAAAAAAAATTTAAAAGAAAAGGTGACTGCTCAGTTAAGTAAGTGATGGGGACTGATATTTATTTTAAGGGTGCTTGGCAGTCCTTAAGCCCTTTCTTCTACATTATCTTATGGGCCCTCAATAGCAATTCCCAAGGTAAGCTCACGTGTGCTTCCGTCAGAATCAGCAACATGTGGGTGGTGACCCTAGTGTGTAAGGGCCAGAGCCGGGACTAGTACCTAAGGTTTTGACTCAGGCACCCTAAATCTTCCGGACTGTTGGAGAAAACAGTATAGGGATAACATTCCATTAGTAAAGTAAAATACAGACATTTTAGTCCCATATGGAAATATGTTGTCTTGATTATTCAGATATTTTTAAAAGATTATTTATTTATTTGTTCATAGAAACACAGATAGAGAGAGAGAGAGGCAGAGACACAGGCAGAGGGAGAAGCAGGCTCCATGCAGAGAGCCCCACGCGGGACTCGATCCAGAGTCTCCAGGATCATGCCCTAGGCTGCAGGCGGCGCCAAACCGCTGCGCCACCGGGGCTGCCCTATTCAAATATTTTTAATAACAGTTACGTTTTCCAGATATTTTCATAAGATTTAAATTATCTAGAGATTTAAATAAATTCAATCTCTCTACGTATTTTAGTAACATTGATTTGGTTTGTACTGTAATAGCAAAATTGCCTCAATTCTCAAAATTCTGTATTAAACAAAATAGAAAATCAGCAAAGAAAGACAGCCAAATGCATGTGATTGTTAAACATCCAGAGTCCCTGGACTGCCCCAACTGTGTAAGGTGGAGTCGCTATAGCAAATCAGCAAGAGGGAATATATCTTTGGGTAAGTTATTTGGAGCAACTCAATACTGTCCAAAAAATATAATCAACTTAAATATATAAGGAAAGTCAGAGGATGAATATGTAACTTCTCACGGGCTTCTTGCCCAAGTCAACTTGTCACAAAGTCACCTCTATAGGAGTCACGGGTGGGAAAAGGAGATAGATGCTGCTGAGGGCAGGCCAGATGGGAGGCATGGATTGGCCAACTTCAAACAGTTACAAAACTCTCTGGCCCTCAGTGTTCTCATCTGTAAGATGAGGATAGCATTGTGATGAACTGCAAACTACAAATGGAACAATACTCCGTGAAGAGCCTGGTCCATGGTAAATGCTCAATAAACATTAGTTCCACAGTGATGATAATTGGACGTCAATGTTTAAAAATGAGTGGGACACAAAGATCTTTTCTCTTCTGAATGTGAAGCCTTTCTGTGGTACATACTCACACTGTGCTTTTATTTGTGGTTGACTTCCTCACCACGTTCTCCTGATGAGCCCATGGACACTCTCCAGTGTCTTCCTATTTTTGCAGAACTGACTTGTGCGATCAATCACTTCTCATAGTATGTGCTAAACAAATTCTGTTATATAGGATCATGCACCAGCTTTGAGCAATAGAATCGTGTGAAATGATTCAATTCGATTTAATTTAAACTTATATTTCCCCACACCACTCTGAATGTTTCTTCTTGGGATAAACAGGGAAACACTTTGAGAATATAATCAAAACTATGGTGAGTTGCATCATAAACCTATGGAATCTGACCCTGGGTTTGAAAATATAGTGCCTAAAACCCACAGCGGGTTTTGCAAAAACAGAGCTAAAAATCTGTTTGCCTCACTTTGGGCCATCAGTAATTTGCCAATGTTATCAGTATATAAGGTGGCAAAAAGAGAAAAAGGAATGTCAGTGGATGTGCTGTTTTTTATTTACTGTTTAAGGAAATCAACTTATTTTTCTTCATTTTGGGCTGACATGCACAATTGCTTTTCCGAAAAACTAGTTATAAAATTCACTATTATACATCAATGGCATATGTTAAGTTCTAAAGATTTTTGAGCCTCTGGCAGAGAATATAATTTTCTGATTCCTGAACTTAGGGCAGTTAGGCATCAATTTGAGAATTAGAGGAAGACAAACAGGTGAAAGTATGAGCACTTCACTTGACATTCAGTGTTCATCCTGGAGGATGCACAACTCCACAGAGATAGTGGCTTCGCCAGTGTCAGATGGCTCCCAAGGTTGTGCAAATTGGGTTTTTCACCTTTCTGTGTCTTTCTTTTCTTCATTCTCCTTTAGCCCATCAGTATCTTTGTCTTCCTGAAATCCTGACCTAGTATCTCAATCCTTCAGCATCCTCTCCATTGCTACACCTTTCTCGCTTCTATAGGAGCTAAAAACCTTCCCTCTGGCTTTTGGATGATGATCGCTCTTCTGGTATTGACCCAAACTGGAATTAACAGGGTCTCTCACTCAGCAAGCTGGCAGCCTACATTGAAAAGCTTATTTAGACCTTGTTTGAAATAGCACAAGCACAGTGGGTTGGCTCAGCTTTAAGTCATGCAAATAAACAACAAAAGCTGCAGGGCTGATTTTCTTTGAACTTTAGGGCCCTACCTGAAAACCTCAGTTAGCTCCCATGGTCACAGATGGGTCAGGAATTTGATTGTCTAACATTCCTCCCTACACATGGCCTTCGTCATTATGATGAGATCATTCAAAGGAACATTCCACAAGCAATAGTTTCTAGAATTATCATCACAATATCTGTTGGCACTAGGGAATGGAGAATGCCTGTCACATCTCGAGATGGTCCTGGGTGCCTGGGTGTGGAAAACCCACAGACTAGATCCTTCTCAAACTTTGACTTGATCCAGACCTATCCAGGGATAAACACTGTTGACAATTGGAACAAAAAAATGAGGAGTATTAGACATGATGAGCTCTTGGATATTTTGTCACACTGATGTCTGAGCAGCAGTTGCAGAGAGGAAGACTGGCAGGGGACCAGATGGGGGATTGTTTAGGGACCCAAGCATCAGGCTGACACCCCCCTCTACCCCTCCCTCCCACCAGCCTCTCTCAGACACCCACTTGATCAGCTGCACTTACCTTCTGCCTACAGGCTCAGCCTTGTCCAGTCCCTGAAGCAATACTGGCTCAGCCTGGCTCATGACAGCCACCCCAAATTCAGGGCAGAAGGCTGATGGGGATATATGTGTGCCACTTAGTGTGGGTATAGGATGGGAAGCGCAGCTAGCCCAGTATGTGTTTGGGCAGTTGAGGGCATTCCCAGGTTCACAGAAAAGCCTATCTGCAGAGTCTGTCCCTGTGTGGTGTTTACTCTCTTCTCTCTCTCTCTCTCTCTCTCTCTCTCTCACACACACACACACACACACACACAAGTTCTTAGCAGAATACCATTTCTTCACAAACTAGGTGCTCTTAGCGCCCACATGGCAAGCTGGATACAGTATTCCAAAAATTCCAGCAAGGCAGGGGCGGGCTGGGGTAGGGGCTGTGAGTGGGCACTCCAGGACTGGGAGGGGTGAACCAGGCCCAGGAAATGAGCCAGGACAGAGGTCAGGAATGCAGGGTCAGATGGTGGGGAGCATGAGTTCTGGAGCCCCTTTAGCAATATCTAAACAACTCAAAGATAAAACATTGAGTGTTAGATGTTAAGTCCTGTCTCCCAGTCTTATCCCTCTTACAATATAGCAGATTGTATCTAACTTGCTGGAACTAATCTAGGGTGTTCCTAGCCTGATGTTTAATAGGATCTCAGGGAGCACCAGCTTACTTGTAGGAAGCCAACCTCCAAGTACCTGTGTACTGCTTCCTCTGCTTGTATGTGGGGCAGGTTGGTGGAGGTAAAGGGGCCTAGGGCCTCTGATGGCTCAGCAGTGGGGACAGAACCAGGCTTGGCCATCTCACAGTCACATGGGTAAGTTGGTAAAATCATTGATAAATGTAAAGAACTTCCCCTCAAAAATGTCTAGTAATTCCTGGTTTAAGACTAAAGTGCAAATTGATATGAAATGTAATTCACACCTAAGACCTGCTAAGAGGAGAAAATTAGTTTGATGTCATTTTAAAACACCAAGATATCATGACAAATGGGGTTGTGAGATGGCTTGGAAATTTTGGCGGAAGAGGCTTTAGAGGTTGGAGCCTGGGGTTCACGGTCCTGCCCAACAGCCATATGTTAAAATCTCCACCAACCGCTTTCAACAACGGCCACTCCTCCACCACATGTACTTGTACATGGACACCCTCCCAAGATATCCTTCACCCAGGAGACATCCAAAAACTTATTTTTGTTTGACTGAGATTTAAAAGATTATGTAGACCTTGTTTGTGCAACAACTATTGATCTAGAAATGTCAATAATTGTTAGAGCTATACTTTTTTTTTGGAAGATTCTATTTATCTACTTCTTTGAAAGAGAGAGAAGAAAGCGAGAGCATATGCATAGGCAGAGGTTGAGGAGGAGCAGGGGGAGAGAATCTCAAGCCGTCTCTATGTTAAGCATAGAACCCAACATGGGGCCCCATCTCATGACCCTGAGATCAAGACCTGAATTGAAATCAAGAGTCAGGCTGTTAACCAACCTAGCCACCCAGGCGCACCCTAAGATACACTCCTTTATAAAACCTGTATATGTGGGGGCAATGAGTTTGCTTCCTCACTAGAGCAGGAAATGGCAGAACTTTTAGCTTCAGAGAAAAATATCCCTGATGGTTTGTAGCTAACAATGGATTTACAAGGAATCTTAAGCCTAGAAAAAACAGAAGCTGTACTCTTCTCATGAGTTTGCCCAGAAAACATCTGCTTCTGATGTAGGGGATACAATAATTGGCCCTCATACTATCTCTAGACATTGGTCCAAAAATCTTAGCTGCTTAGGTTTGAATGAGTCAAAGCATGTCTATAAAAAAAGACTTTTTAAAATGCTTTATTATTTTGTAATTTTTCAACATGCTCCATGGGATGAATGTTTAAAACATGAAGAAATTGTCATATTATAATTAAATATCAAAAAGTATAAATTTACATATAAAATATAATATCATCTGTCAAAACTGCTATAAAAGAGTAGTCACTGGATCTATCCCAGCAGACTTCTGATACAAAGACCATGGTTGTCCAGGGAACAGAGTATTAATTGCATTTAATCTGTTCAAAAGCTGAGTTGATAACACCACACTAATCGAATCTAGATTTCTGCCTACTGTTACATTTCTTTCTTGTTCAGAGTGATATGTTTCAGATATATGTTCCACTCCAGGACAATTACCTGTCTCAGAGCTCTCAGCCTGTCAGGAGCTGTTAGTGACTATTGCTGACCATCTGCTTACGCCTCAGATGAAATAGGCATGGAGGCCCACTCATAAGAGGAATAGAAGAGAAATTTACAGAGCTTAGAACAAATGTATATATATATGGATTTATCTGAACAACTAATCATCGTCGAATAAAACTAGAAATCTAAAATATCACATTAGAAAATGCAGTCCTGAACATCTGATTTGCAAAAATTGTGTTTCTGTTTTAATAAACACATGCAATACTTAATAAACAAACACAATAGTGAAACAAACCACCTAACAAACAAGGCATAGAACTAATAGGTGGACAGATCCTACAATGGCATCCTGAGTCAGACCTCCAGGGTTCATATCCAGATGACGGCGCCAAGTTTCTTACGTATGCAGAGCTGTCGCCCCATCTGTAAGATTGAGATTTTTAAGCTACCAATTCCATGAGGTTGCTTGCAAAGTCTATAAAATAATCCACGTAACATTCTTAGCCTACTGCGGTCTACGTTGTTGGCACTCAACAAGCTAGCTAAATATCATTGTTACTATCTTATTGATTTACTTTGGGTAACATGAAAATTGCTGACATATGACATACTCTCAGCAATCAAAATCATATCAATTTTTCATTGTGTGATGTTTTACAATTGAAAGGGCACCTTACCCATATAAGTTGAGTTAAGCTCCACATGAACTCTGCAGAGTATATAAGTATCGAAACTAGTTTGGGAGACTCTAAGTGCTCTTTTCCTAATGATTTTCTGCTGGCTAGAATAGGAAACACAACATCCTGGAAAATTAAGGAGCTCTCTCAAAACACCAAGCAGCTCAAGGGCAGCAGCTCAGAAATGAAAAGTCAGAGAAACTCGCTGGCATGGCTTCCACTATACAATAGAAGGATCATGTTCACCCATGAATGAGGCCACTGGAACTAAATTATGGAAATGAACTGGGGATCAAGCTTCATCTATTCAGTTTCCCAGAACTCTTTCTGCACCAAAGAGATACCTCATGAATCTCTCTTTAGGACAGGTAGGCAGGGAGGCATAGGAGGGCCAGTCTGGGATCAGACAGGCCTGGCCTTCCTTCCTGCCTGTGCTACTTTTTAGCTGAGTGACCTTGAAACAATTACTTTACATTGTCTCAAAATTCACATTTTCCTGTCTATAAATGTATATGGTGGATATCACTGCTTATCTCTTGAGTTTGTGCAAAGAGCTTAGTGTAATGTGTAGAAAATATTAAATACTCAGTTAAGAGTAATCCTCACTGTTAAAATTGTGTAACTCAAATTGAAGAATAAGCCCACCTTGATTGCCAGGATACCTCACCCCTACCTCTTCCCTCACAGCTCCTCCAGTGCTGCTTTGAGGCTGGTTTGCTTGTGTACCTTCTCCTCACCTCCTAGCCCAGGGCCGGATCCTGAGGGCTGGGCTGGACCAGAAGAGCCAGTTCCACCGAGTATCTGATGGCAGCATGTCTACATGTGACTGCACACTGTGATCAGGGGAAATCTCAGAGTCAGAGTAAATGGGGTAGAAAGGGCACAGTTGGGGTAAAATTACAAGGTCAGGAGACAAACATTAGGATGAGGTCAAATACCTGGACAGGAGACAGGGAAAGTGCTGCAGGGTCAAAAAGGCCAGAGATGAACAGTGGGCAAACCATGGTGTTCTTGAAGGGCCCAGCACTACTCAGAGACTTCATTCACCTGCACCCCACCTCTTGACTAAGGAGCCCTGTGGCCATGTCCAGATCTCTGGTTCATAAGTCAACTGCCCACCAGATGTTTCATACAGGATGTCCCCATGGCAGGTGGCAGCACGAGTTTCTTAACTCCTTTTTGCCCCTTCCCAAAACAACATCTTCTTCCTGCATTGTGTTCTCTTCCAAATTCTGTAATTTCTGTCAGTGAAGCCATCAGCTTTCCTGTCACACAAGCCAGAAGCATCAGTCACCTTGCATTTTCTTCATTTCACTCCACATTCAAATATTACCCAATCTTCTTGGTTTTCATCTAAGCATGGCTCTAGAAACTGGCTTCTTACTGCCCCTGCTCCTCCCATAATTCCAGTTATAGACCGTGACATAGTCTGGGCCTCAAGAGCTGGCCAGCCATGCACAGGTTCTTCACTCTCCAACTCCACCCTCGGGTGGCCTTGCTGATAGTTATAAGCAATCACACCCTCTCGAGGTTCTCTTCAGTCACTGGGCTCCCTCGGCCTCCCAGCCTAAGGTTCTGAGCTACAGCGTCACCCATATCTGTGTCTCCAGGAGCTGCTCTGGGCTCATTGCCTGCTTCCTGCCTAGCTCCCAACCACAGCAAAGCTCTAGCACTTCCCCAACACACCACAACCTTTGTTCACTTGC
Organism: Vulpes lagopus; assembly: GCF_018345385.1. Classification (NCBI taxonomy): domain Eukaryota; kingdom Metazoa; phylum Chordata; class Mammalia; order Carnivora; family Canidae; genus Vulpes; species Vulpes lagopus. The sequence goes on along the minus strand of NC_054839.1, from coordinate 6,548,781 downwards.
CCATGTGCAAAACATGTTCTGGGCCTGGGATTGTTTTCCCTTGAGATTATCGTAGGATGCCTTCCTTAATTTAGACAATAATCCTCTGGAGTTCCTACTGTTAACTCCTTTCCACACAAGCAAAAATATAGAGATGGAATGAATAAGTAGGTTCTGCAAGTCATGGTACCAGTAAGAAGTGGGAGCCAGATCCTAGATGCCAACCTTGGCTTTCTGCTTAGAGCACCAGCACTTTCTACAGCTGGAAAACTCCTACACCTTTCTAGGCCTACACCAAATATCTCTGGAAAGCCTTTATCTAGTGCATAGACAAGATGATCAATTCTCAGAACACTTCATTCCTTTTCTTGTTATGTTTATCATAATACTTCATGGTTATTTATTTTTGTGTATTTACCCCCTACAGGAAGGATTTCAACCTTCTTAGTCTTAACTGGAATTAGTCCAGATCTCCTGACACAGAATAATCAATAAATGTTTATTAAAGTGAGCAAACAGATAACTGAATTAAGCAATACATTTAAGGAAAACATCAAGTGTCATTTATTTAAATTCTTATTTCTCTAGATCTGGTGCTGCTGATTAGAAGTTTCATGGTTGTCAGGATGCCTGGGTGGCTCAGTGGTTTAGCACCTGCCTTCAACCAGGGCATGATCCTGGAGACCTGGGATCATGCAGAGAGTCCCACATCGGGCTCCCTGCATGAAGCCTGTTTCTCCCTCAGCCTATGTCTCTGCCTCTCTCTCTCTGTCTCTCACGAATAAATAAATTTGTAAAAATCTTTAAAAAAAAACAAAAAAAAGAAGTTTCACGGTTTTCCCTTTGTTTCCTATTCCCTGGCTCTACACATCATTTTCTGGCTTTGCTTGGTTCTTCTTAGAGATGATCCCTTTTTCCCTATTCTCAGAAATCAATAAAAGATTGTAATATGCAATTTATAAATTGCATATAAATGCAATTTAAGTAGTAAAGCTGCTGTGAGAACAAGAGACTTGCACTGGGTGAAGTTGGTGTTGTGACCCAGAAACACCATCAACTGACAAAATGTCATAAAACCCTGCCCCTCCCCACTCATGCTCTAACTACCACCCTTAACGTGCTCTCCCGTGCTTTGTCCCTGGCCAGTGCCACACCTCACTCTCAGAATGTCCCTCTTTCCCATGGGTATAATGCACACTCCCTTATGGTTCAAAGAACTTAGGAAGGTCCATCTCGTCCACCCCAGAAACCTGTTCCCGCCAAGAGCTCTGATGGCAACACCCTGGCTGCTTCATGGGAAAAAAAATGACTCATGCTTAGAAGGGGGAGAATTCACTCATTACAAAACTTCAAATGATAGCTATTCTCTTTGGTATAAATAATAATTTGTTTGTTCATCCAGTGGCCTCAACAAGAGGATATATAGTCATCTTGGAGTTTGTAAATTCCCCTCTGCAGCTAATGTTGTTTTTAACTCGTTTGGATTGAAAGCTCCTCATGGGCAAGGATTATATTTGTTAAGTAACTACCCATCTTGAATGATTGCTGAACTGCCAGTATTGCCTGGGATCTACTGTGCAAAAGGCATGCTACCTTTGACTTCCTCTTGTGCTGTGGTACGTTTATCTGAAAAATAGTAGGTGAATATTTTGAGATAGGATATATAAGGTGTAATTCACCTAAATACATTTTAGCCTTGGGTTCTGGGCAGAATTTTATACTGACCCACCCAATTTTCTTACAAAGTAACTGGTTATGAGTGGCAAGATTGCTCCTCTCTCTATTCTGGTAACCTAAGCATGAATTGCTGAAGTCAGGTATTTTTAAGAAGAGAAAGGGAACTGGAATCACAGAACCACCTCTCATATAAACATAAAATAAATGTCTTCCTGCAATGGAAAGTAATGGAAAGAGGAGTACACAGTCTGCCAAGTTCATTTACTCCTGTCTTGCTTCTAAGGAGCAGGTGCAAGGCCAGCTGGCTGTTGCCAACACCTGTCTAGCACATGATCACAGGGATGATGAAGTGCCTATCTTAATAACCTACAGATAGTGGTGGTAAAGTAAAAATAATTGATGATAAACATCTTAAGAGGTTGAATTCTTGTATCTTAGTCCCTGAGATGTTGATGACAGGGACAAGATTTACTAGAGATGTTGGACTTCTCAATAGGAACAGGCAATTCTTGTAAAGGGGCTGCCCTATAGCTTCCAGAGTATTCTATGTCTAGGCTTTCCAACTACCCTCAGGATTCTACTGGGTTGTTAGGTTTTCATCTGTCAAATCCCTCCTGCCTGGGACCAATGTTCATGAGAGCATTATTAATAATATATATTTATATTATATTATGTTACATTATGTTGATATAACCTGGGTTTTAAAATCACACTATTGCATGTAAAATACTGGAGCATGTGTGCAAATGGATATAATGTGGTTTAGAGAGCGACTGGCATCTTGTAAGCACTGGACACATCTTGTCAGTTATGGCTATACCATTTTTCCCACTTATTCGGAGAAGATGGTGTAGTAAGGCCACGCAAACATTGGTAAAGCACTGCTGGGGCCAGTTCCCATTTTTGTGCCCACTGAAATGTTCCAGGAGAGACCCCTGTGACAGCTCTCTTTAGTCTCATGGGAAATTATGAAGAACAATATTGTCCACGAAACAAAAGATACTTTATAGATAAAAAGCACTCTGATTTGTCACCTGATTTCAGAAACATCTGTTTTGCTTAACGCCCACCCCTGCTTAATCCAAGACCTGCATTCACTCCCCCCTGGATTCTAATCCTGAGCAGAAACACCTGACACAATTCACATAAGAAGGCCATTTATACCATTCTTCCACTCTGACTCGGAGAGATGTGCTACTTATTTAATATGGATTTCTCTGCTTGCCTGGCAAGTGGATTTCCTGTTGAAATACCCACCATTTGAAGCAGTAAACTAGAATAAATTTGGGACATGAGACCTGTTAATGCCAGCAAAATGACTGCCCCACTTCTCAAGGGCAGAGGATGCTGGGAAACACAATTGTTCAGAGAAAACTTAATGTCAGCATAGAATTACACAGGGATCACATCCCCAATCTTCCCGGGTCAGAGCCCATTGACACCTGCATCTGGCAAAGTTACACAAAGTGCCCCTATGACCCTGAAAAGTGTCTGCTTTTGGTAGCACATTTTGAACTCACTATAATTGTAATAAATGTTGATGATGTTTCCTCTGAATTATTTATCAAGGACCAAAATATGGTCAATCATCTCTTTTAGGAAGGTAAGAGAAGTATTTGGCCAGATCCAGCAAAATTCAGTTGGTTAGATATTGCTCTAGCAATTGTGTAAGCCTCAATAATTTGGAAATTCAATGCTGTGGAACATGTGTGTCCCAGAAGTTATTATATTCATGAAGTGTTATCATAAAATGCTCAGATTTTGCTATCAAGTTTTCTTAATCATAAATGTATGATTGTACTTAGAGATAAGTGTTATTGCTCTCTTGGCTTTCATATGCAATTTTTGTTCCTGATGCCTCTTCTCATTCTAATTTCTGTCCCTGACTTTAATGTGGCCCAAGACTTGAGCTTCTTCTGTGATCATTGTCTTACATTGAACAAAACCATTTCATACAAGGCCATGCTCAACAGAAGGCCAGCATATTGTTGGTTTTCTGTAAATGTTACATTATAATGACAAAAACACAAGTTATTTTGGAGAGAAAATAGCTAATCTAACTTCCCATCTGGTTTCCAAGAAACATTATCCAGAAGCATTTCCCTTGAACATGCTAAGTATCTTCGCTGGCGACCAGAGTTGATTTCAGCTTGATCATATTAGTTTTACTTCTTTTTCTGTCACTTTTCTCCTGCTTCAAGTACTTTAAATTTCCAATAAAGATGAGATTTATGGCTTGTTGAAATATTCTTGTTCAGCTGCCTTCCTCTTGTATCATCTGAAAGGTAATAGGTGGCTTCACATAATGCCTTTCAGCAAGGAAACTCTCATCCACCTTCTATAAACACAGGTTGTGTATTTCAGTTGGTGTTATTTTTAGACACCAGGAAAGGTTCTGGATTCCACTATCCCCCCTCCACATGTAGAAACCCACACACTATTGCTTGTCCCTCCTATGGACAATAATAATACCAACAACAAAAATTGGCATATACTTTTAAGGATTAGATTTTCTTAATGCAAGAAGTGGGAAAGGTATAATGAACTCAAACACCATGGGGGAGCCAACTTGAAAATTCGATCAAGATAACAGTGATGGGGCATTTCCACTGAGCTAAGAAGAACCCAGATTCCATTATTCCATTTGTTTGTTTACTCTGTATGGTCAGTATAGTTGTCCTTGCCTTCTAAAACTGATATAACACTTTTGTTATATTTATTTGGGTCATTTCTCTTTTCTTTTTGATAAGTCTGGCTGGAGGTTGATCAGTCTTATTAATTTTTTGAAAGAACCACTCCTGGTTTCATCGATCTGTTCTATTGTTTTCTGTTTGTTTGGGGGTGCTTTTTTGTTTTTGTTTGTTTTTGGTTTTTTGGTTTCTATATCATTTATTTCTGCTCTAATTTTTATTATTTCCTTTCTTCTGCTGGCTTCAGACTTCATTCACTGTTCTTTTTCTAGCTTCTTTAGGTGATGGGTTGTTTGAGATTTTTCTTGCTTCTGGAGGTAGACCTGTATTACTATTATATACTTCCCTCTTAGGACCACTTTTGCTGCATCCCAAAAGTTTTGGACCATTATGTTGTCATTTTCATCTGATTCCATGCATTTTTTTAATTCTTTGATTTCCTGGTTGACCTGCTTTATAGCAGCATGATCACCAATAGTGATCCAAACTTGGAAACAGCCCAAATGTCCATCAACTGATGAATGGATAAAGAAGAGGTTATATATACATAACCTATATATGTGTGTATACACACACACACACACACACACACACACAATGGGATATTACTCAGCCATCAAAAGAATGAGATCTTGCCATTTGCAAGGACATAGGTGGGGCTAGGGTGTATTATGCTAAGTGAAATAAGTCAGTGGGAGGAAGACAAATACCATATGATTTCACTTATATGTGGAATTTAAGAAACAAATAAATGAGCATAGGGGAAAAAAGAGAGAGATAAGCAAACCTACAAACAGACTCTTAACTATAGAGAACACACTGATGGTCACCAGAGGGGAGGTAGGTGGAGGGATGGGTTAAACAGGTGATGGGGATTACAGAGTGCACTTGTGATCAGCACCAGGTGATGTATGGAACTGTCAAATCACTAAATAGTACATCTGAAAGTAGTGTTACACTAATGTTAACTACCTGGGATTTAAATAAATACTTAAAAAAACTAAAATCTTTAAAAACTATTGATGTAAAGTTTTGTTTCAGGAGAGTAGGTAAAAAGCAATCATATTGTGATTCTAATCATGAATGACCAAGTGTTTTTACACGGTATCAATTTTTTAAATTGTGGTAAAAAGTACTCGGTATAAGATGTACCATATTTGCCATTTTTAGATGTTAAAAAGTTCATTATTGTGAAGTACATTCACATTGTTATGCAACCAATCTCCCGAATTCTTTTTGTCTTAAAAAACTGGCACCCTATCCCCATCAAACAACTCTTCAGTTTCCCCTTCCCCAACCCCTGGAAACCACTTCAATTTCTGTTTCTAGGAATTTGACTATTTTAGATACCTCTGGTAAGTGGAATTACAGTGTATTTGTCTTTTTGTGACTGGTTCATTTCACTTAGGTGATACCTCAAGTCTCCTTCATGTTGTGGCACATGTCAGAAAGTCCTTTCTCTATAAAACTGAGCAATATTCCATCTGATGTGTAGATCATCATTTGTTTATCCATCCATCTGTTGATGGACATTTAGTTTGCCTCCACCTTTTGGCTACTGTGAATGATACTACTATGAACTTAGATACACAAATATCTCTTCAAAACCCTGCTTTAAATTCTTTTGGGTGTCTTCCAAAAAAGGAATTGCTGGATCTTTTGATAACTCAATTTTTATTTCTTTTGTGGAACTGCCATACTGTTTTCCACAGCAACTACACTATTTTATATTCCCACCAACAATGCACAAGGGTTCCATTTCTCCACATTCTCACAAATAATTGCTATTTTGTTTTTCATTTTTTTTTTAATTATAAGCATACTAATGAGTGTGAAAAGCTATCTCATTGTAGTTTTGATTTGCACTTTCCTAATGATTAGTAATATTGAGAACCCATTCATGTGCTTGTCGGTCATCTCCATGTCCACTCTAGAGAAATGTTTATTCAAGTCCTTTGCCCATTTTTAAACAGGTTATTTGGGTTTTGTTAAGTTTTAGGAGCACTTCATGTATTCTGAATATTAACCCCTTCTTAGAAGTATCATTTGCAAATATTTTCTCTCATTCCATAAGTTGCCCTTTTTATTGTTGATTGTGTCCCTTGATGTTCAGATGTTTTTAATGTTGATGCAGCCCAATCTATCTCTTTTTTACTTTTGTTGCCTGTCATCCACATCTTAAGGAGACTGAGTGATATTTGTAGGGAGGGAAAGACTTCCCTAACGTCATACTAAGACACAGAGCTCAAATTTGAATCTGAGACTACTTGCTGTGGAATCTTCGATGCCTTCTATTATACTTCCTGGCTTCATAAAGAAAACAAAAACACATAGGAAGCTACCATGAAGGTATCAAATGGAAGAAAATTTGAAGACAACATAAATGTAGTTATAGGGAATGAGAATGAGCTTATGAACGAGAGCAAAAAGGGAAAAGACAGATATGAATAACATGGCTTAGAGCAGAAAGAGATATGTCAGAGAATGTTCACTACAACATTACTTAATATAATAAAAAAATTTCTACAGGTTCTGCAATAGGATGGGTTAACTATATTCATTGGGTTGAATATTATGCACTGGTAAAAATTATTTTGTAGAAAGTGCAATAAAGGGGGTCGTTGATGGATACTTTCTCTGAACCCACTCAGTGCACCCTCTTGTATTACACCCTTTATCATGGGATTATCCACCCACATCACTGCCACTGTTATCAACACACTTGCCCCACTTCCTGCCTACCAATCAGCATAACCCAACCCTCTTGCCTCAGAGACTGGCCCAGCAGGTAAACTGAGGTAAGCTGCTAAACCCAAGATGTTCAAATCCAAGACTATGGACAGAAGGATTATTCATGGTTGGTAATGAAACCTGTGCTGGACCAATCAGATGAAGGAATCACTCTTACTTTCTCAGTCACATGAGCTAATTACGACTTCTTATTGTCTGAGAGAGTTTGTGCCTCTTGCTGTTAATTTCAATTGAACACACAAATTATACATAGCAAATGTATTATTTTTCTTAATGTAACATGTAAATTAAGATATAAAATAAGACTAAAGATATATGTATCAAAATGTTAACACTCTTAGAGGAGGAGTAACAGGTAATATTTTGTTCCCCCCCCCCATATTTCAAAAATATTCAACATTAAGAACACATTTATTTTGTCATTAATGAGAAAACCAGCTTTCTGCTGGGGGATTTGTGTTCCTGCATACCTTACAAATATTAGCTAACTCAATTATTACAACAACACTGTGAGATAATTTTAGGCCTGGCAAACTGAGGCATAGAGAGATAAAATAACTTACCTAAGATTGCTCAGTGGGCAAAGTGACAGAACCACAAGAACCCAGGTGGTCTGACTCCTTGCTCTACATTTTAGCTCATCTCCTCTTTTTGGTTCCAGTTATGTCCCTGAGCTAGATGCCCAGATTTGTCCCAAGAAAGTTTTACCAAAATAGTTTCCCAATTAAGGAAGAAAAAACTAAAGTGTTCATAGATGTGCCTGATAAATAAAATAGTGTCTCTCTTATAATTGTGAGGAAAAGAGTTAACTTAAAATTATTAAAATCTATCAAATAGTACTAGATTTACCAGCTTATTTGATCAAGACAGACTTGGTACTCTGTGGATGGAGGTTGAGTCAAATGCAGAGGCGGCTCCCAAGAGAAACCTGTCCTGTGGCTTGGACTGGGACTGATCAAGCATCCAGGCATGAAAAGCCATCCCACTAGGCAGCATTTAATTGACAGTGATGATGGTGACAGAGCTAGTTAGGGACAGGCAATCTTCACAGGGGTTCCTGCAACAGATAAAGGGCTCTTGATCCCAGGATGTTGACCTCTAGTTCCAGAAAGGACAAATGAGAGACTAACAAGAGGAAGTAAGTACCCAAGGAATGGGGAAGCAGCGTCACACTCAAGAATGGTGCTCTGGAATTGGACTATTAGGTATTTACCCCATAGATGAAGATGCAGTGAAATGCCAAGACACCTGCACCCAAATGTTCATAGCAGCAGTGTCCACAGTAGCTAAACTGTGGAAGGAGCCACGTTGCCCTTTGACAGATGAATGGATAAAGAAGATGTGGTCTATATACACAATGGAATATTACTCAGCCATCTAAAAAGATGACTACCTACCATTTGCTTTGATGTGGATGGAACTAGAGGATACACTGAGTGAAATAAGTCAATCAGAGAAAGACATTTATCATGTGGTTTCATTCATATGTGTAATAGAAGAAATAGTAAAAGGGATTATAAGGGAAAGGAGGGGAACTGAGTGGGAAAAATTAGAGAGGGAGACAAACCATGAGAGACTCATAACTCTGGGAAACAAACACATGGTTGCAGAGGGGAAGGTAGGTGGGAGGATGGGGTAACTGGCTGACAGGCATTAGGTAGGGCACATGATGAGATGAGCATTGGGTGTCATGCTATATGTTGGCAAATTGAATTCAAACAAAGTATTTATGTATATATAATGCATGTAACTAAAGTTTTTTTTTTTTTTTAACTAAAGTATTAAAAAAGAAGAATGATTCTCCGGCATAGAGAGATGAGACAGCAATACAGGGAGAGACATACAGTGGAAGTGAGGTGAGGAATGAGGTAAAGAAGAGGTTCCTGAGCTCGAAGAAGTGCTGGTATCAGGTATGGTCAGTCCAAGGGACAGTTACTGGCCATACTTTCTCCTTTCCACTACAGGTGGGGACTGTAGCCGGTGATTTGGGGGTTCAGAGCCAGGGAGCTTGAAGGTGTTGGCATTACTTTTTCTCAGGTATCTTATGGAGTTCTCAAGGATAGGGGTGGTCCCCCTCACCCCTGGCTTCCCTGGGGCCTAGTACAGTAAGTCTCTTGTCTATTGGGAACTAGGACTCTCCCTTAAACAAAAGTCCCACTTTATTGATTTTGTATAAGCCAAAAAAAGAATGGAATAACCATTTCCCCTCTTTAGGACACCAAAAAAAAAAATAGGCTTTTTGAGACTTTTCTTAATTCCAAGCGTGATAAATTCTCTCTCTTATCCCCCCAGACTTGATATCCAAGTGTTTACTGTTAAAGAGCAAGACGGATGCACACTTTTATTCCCAGTGCATACATCGTTTTCTGAGATAACTCAGATATGTAGTTAATCTCCTGATATCGAGCTTTGCCACATTCTTACATTTCTCAAGGGATGTGACCATTACAGAGCTCAGTTTCAAACAGGCTAGTGAATAACATCCTCTGCCCTAAAGGGCGAAAGGGGAAGGGCTTTGATCACAGAGTTCACTGGAGGAGGAAGAGGTGTCTTAGGATGTGCTTAGCACACAAGGGTCAGAGGGAAGAAGAGTGATCAAAACCAGGCAGAGTCCAGATGTGCATCCCTGTCGTCAGGGTCTCCCAAAATGCAGAGCCTGAGACTGTAACCAGCAGTGTCCAAACTTTCCAAATGGATATTAGTATGCACAAACTCTTAACATTCATCCACAACCAGCACAATCTAACCTTGATTCTACAGATATAACTGTAGCACCAAGGCAGAAAATGCTGTGTTTATTTTGATTAAAAGCAGGGAATTGGTTTTCGACAGCTTTTAGAATAAAATCTTGAGTCATAAAATTTTAGGGCTTTTTAAGAAATGGGTTCTGGTGGTAATAATTTATGACCTTGGCTTTTCAACTCGGGAACGTTTCTCCATGTCCTTCCCCTTAAAAAGCTTTTTATTCCAACATCGGTTATTATGTGGGTCCTAGAAAAACTCTGGGCAGGGATTTAATAGAAGCAGCTGGTGGTAAAGTCCCTCCAACTACTCAGAGTTGAGAGAGGATCCAACTTTTTTCACCTAAACTGCTGTCTCCGGGACCCTTCCTTGCAAATCACCATCCCTTTCCGTGTTTCCTGCTGCTCTTGCAGTGAGCCAGCTTCCCAGGAATAAGTCTTTCTGAAAATGAGGCCATGCCCTGTGTTCTCCTGTGTTCTCCTGGTTACTGCTCTATTTCAAAATGTAATAACATCATGTACATAGTTCTTAGACTTAAGATATTAATGAAGCACGATACTGAGTTTTCGTTTACAACAGTTTTTTTAATTAATGAAGTGTACTTTACAGAGTCACTCAGGTTGAAGACAAATATTAAGTGAAAATAATGCAAGGTTAAAGAAGATAAGGGGACATTTGCGGCGGGAGAGTTACGACTGAAATTTGGGAAATGTGCATTAAAAACCGAATGATTTTTGGTTGGAAATGAAACTGATTATAAGGAACAAGATGGGCTCAGAGTCACATGCAGGTCCACTTCCAAAACATTCCAGGCAAGTGACTTTCAAAATATAGTCTAGGGTTTGCGGTCCTCAAGCTAGCGCTGGGCAACGTCAATGCTTGGGACACAGCATCCTTTTTGGGTTTTCCTTCATAGGGGTTAGTCATTTCCTTATAGTGCTTGAGAAAATAAGATACATCCTTATTAGTGTCTCATGAGAACTAGGGTCTTCCTTCTGGTCTGCTCTGATGGTTTTCCTGTTGTGCGGAGCAGGGGAATGTCCCTCCTCAACTGAAGAAACGAGGAAGCAAGTGACCTGCCTGCAGCAGGCAGGGGAAGGGACACAGAGTCTCTGTGGGAACTTGGCCATCAATAAAGGAAAAGAGAATGCCTTCTATCTCCTGTCTTTTCAATCTAGAACTTAAACTTATTCTCACCACATGGAGACAAGAGAGCCCCTCAGAGAATTAACGAGAAATGTGACCTTGTATCTGGACGATAATTTCTTTCTACCTTTCTTAATCGCCTTACCATTCTTCCCATTTGCCTGTTTTTCTTTTCTTCCAGCAATATCTTTCCTGCTCAACGATGTGTCATCTATTTGCATATTTATTCATGTCATTTAATCACTTTATGTTAATTCTGCTCTAATACCAGAAACATACTTGGGTTTTCAGGCATCCAAAACCGCAATACACGTAATTGCCCACAAAATTGCTACCAAATACAATGAATTAGAAAGCTACTGAGTATTCACCAGATTCTATTAAATCTAATTATCTGAGATCCTTTGAATTACAATGAGATTGTGCGTAGTTAAAGTCATGGAGTAATGCATAGTTAATTTGTTAATTTCTGAAATGCTACTAATTTTACATGGTACTATTACTGGCTTAACTAGTCATGGGGTAAATTTACATCCTGCTCTGTATAGGGTGACCCTTGCACTGAATGTGGCCACTCCCACTTCTGTCCTCAATATCTTTGTACTGTATAACAACTGTCAACATGTAGGAACGTCACAGGCCTCTGGGCAGGGTACTGATTGGCCTCTGAGGAGTGAAACACACATATTAATAATTTTCAAGATGTTTTTGTGAGTCAAAACTTTTTCCTTCCTTTCCATGAACAGTCACCTTTCCCATTTAATTGCTCTGTTGTGGATATTTGTTGGGGCAAATTCCTGATTCCAGATATGCCCCTCACTAACATGGCTAGAATTAGAAAAAAAGAAAGGAAGAAAAAGGACCACAGACGATTATATTGAAGAATCAATGAATTTGTATTGTTTGATGCTCAGGAAGCATTAACCACTAAGACTCAGATTATTAAAAATAAAATTCAATCAGCGCTGGGATGCTCTCCTTCCTTGGAATATTTTGGTGCTTCTGCTCAGAGAGACACAATCAGGGTCATTCTGGAGGAAGCTGGACGTTGGAAGGAGGCTCTTGTGTTCACATGGCAGCTTCCTCTTTCAAGGCGTGCAGCAAAGCACATGCTCAAAAGATCAAACAACTCACTCCCCCCTAATGGAAAACAATTCAACCCCTCAGGGGGCCAAAGGGAAGGAGTGGAAAGCTTGAGGATCTCTGCCCAGATCAAAATTCCACAGCCAACAGGCCTCCTGGGGTGGATGTCGTGGCATTTCCATATCTGCCCCACCTTGTTTGGTTGAAACAACCACTTTCAGCTGGGGATATGCTGAAGCCAGTCACACAACTGCTGGGAGCCATGGCAGTGGACATACAGGGAACATCTGGCTGCAAACCCACTGGCTAGATAGTTCCATGATGTGTGGCAGGCAGGGCATTGAGCCTATTGGGACCTCACTTTTCTTATCTCTAAAAGGAATGATGACAACTGACAACCTTAGCTCTCAAAATTGTCCTAGGATCTCGTGAGCCAGGATCAGACAGGCCTTCATAGGGTCTGGAGAGCCACCATCTCACTGCCTGTCTTCCCAACATTTGGTTTGATAGAATGTTATTATCAAAGAAGCCACCTAATGTTCACTGTGCACACATATTGGAAATGGGGAGTTCTTTCCAGAGCAACCCAGTAGGATGATCTAGATCTCCCAAAGAAGGTCATGTAATTCTCCTGCATCACTTCGTAGACACATTAAAATGCACATGATTAATTCTCACAAATAAAACTAGGCTCTGGAGAGGCTGCAACAGAGGCCTGGAGAAGTTCAGGGACTCACCAAATATGACAGTGACAAGAAAAAGCCCAACTGGGGCCCAACTTTGGGTCTCTTGTCCCCCCGAAGAACATCTGCTAAGTGAACCATGCATCCTCCTCAATTAAGGTCTATTTTTCTAGCAGAAAGGGGGCAGATCAAGGGAGGAAAAATAATTGCATGTAAGCTAATCCCCACCTTTGTGTATACCCTTTTCCACCCACACATGTGGGCTTCTGGGGCTCGATCAGGCTGTGTGTTCTTCTACAGCTGTCAGACAAATCAAAGACCCACATGCAAAAGGCAGCCCTCGCAAACACTGTGTGATGTGGTTTCCTAACACTTCCTAGAGGCTTTAGGCTCTATAAAATAGACCGGGAATTAGGGGACTCAGGGCACTAAAAATAGAATTTTCATGTGTGACAAATGTAATCCTGGAGGAAGAAAAGGATAGTTTTCATGTTCTTAAAAAGAAAATGGTACCCACTTACAGCGGCCCTCAATTTCTAGCAAATGAGAACTTGCTACCGTCTCTTCAAACCTTCCATTTCTGTGCTGGATGTAGTGGTGCTGTTTCTGTTTTCTGTTTGACCAAAGGACCAAAGTGTGTGTTAAACACAATTCAGAAGGGACACAGGAGCCAGGCAAGGTGCAGAACACGGTGTCTTAGGACACAAGTGTGAGTTTGGAAAAGACTCTAGTTATGAAGCAGTCCCTTTTTGAAGGTGCAACCATGGAAAAGCTGGGTCACCTCATAAACAACCAGAGCAAATTCTGGGTGACTTTCAGAAGCAGGAAAGTACAGTGTAAGCCCAGCTTTGGATTCCACTCACCGTTGCTCAACACCAGCAAGAGAAGGGTTGAACTGGGGTCAGGAGTGGGATAATGACCCAGGTTTTCAAAACCACTATTTCAAGGATGTGGAAATCTGTCAGATGTGGCCAGCTCTCTGTGTCCCTCCCCACACCTCCACAAGTGCCACCAGAGACCACTACTAGGTGGTGATCATCTATCACTGTGATATGTTAAGCATTCCCCAGCCAAGTCAAGGACATGATTAACTGCTAAAAATAAGATCTCAACATAAGCACATGATGTGCCCCCCAATTCCTCAGAAAGGCCTGTTACTGTTATCTTCAGGAAAGAGGTTTCCTAGACTTATTGTAGGCAAGAGTCCTAGGGCCAAGTCTGCACCAGGACTTGGGTCCAGGAATTTTCTTAGGGAAACTTTGCCTGGGTGGGAATCTATTGGCTAAAGTCTTGTCCAAATCACTTCATCTTTGACTGGCAAAATTATCATGAATTTGGTTTGAAGCCTTTTGAACTGGAAGGTCAATCAAATCTTACTTTTTATTGAGTACTCCAGAAAAAATAGTAGCATTAATTGTGTCTGAAAAACATCCCTCTCAACAATCTCACTAATCATACAAGGTTACATGTGTTTAATTTTTCCTAGGAAGACAGAGCCATGAAGGCATCACCCAAACCTGGGCTGGTTACTTCAAAGGAGAAAAAGATGTGGAAAAAGAGTGGAGGATGACAGATCAAGACTAAGAGCCATGTCCCCCATGCTTCCTCTCCTGTCTTTTTTTTTTTTTTTTCCTATTTCAATTCCACAAGAAGAAAAATACAGTGTGCCAGGGAGGGGTGGAGCATAGGAACAGGTGGTAGAAGCCTGGGTCCTATTTGGCCCCAAGGCACCCAATAATGAGGCATGTGTGTCCTGCCTGGGTTTTTACTCACAGGTGTACTGACTTTGCTTTCCTTTTGAAGTTCCACATCAGCTCCTGGTAGTCGGGGCACAGCAAGCTGCAGAGAAAAGCCCACACCTCAAGATGCCTTCCGAGCAATAGAGTTCTGTGTCTGGGATGTGTTCTCAGTCCTCCAAAGAAAGACATGAAATGCCAGCAACTTCTTTCTTGACATAGCCTAGTCCCCAGTTACAAATGGCCCTATTCGTGTTCAGAGGTTCTTTTTGGCAAATGCTGTCACCCTTGAACTCAGCCAGTCTATTAAAGCTCCCTTTCTGAGGGCTCCTACATGTGGGCCTGTCTCTGCACACTCAGCCATGGGGACAGAAGCAGTGAGTTGCACCCACAGAAGCTCAACACACATGTCACACAATCAGTACAGATGTGTCTCCAAGGGATGTCCACGGCAACACCGAAATGCTGGACAGTAAATATTCTGCATTCTCTCAAACACATTGAGGTTTATAAATGCTAAACCCACAGCCAGTGTGACCAAACCCAGTCATCACTAAGCTGCATCTTCTTGGCCCATTGGGACCCACCCACACTGCAGGAGATCCTACTTACATTGAGCTACGTGGATGTTTGCCTTTTAGCTAGGTCCTATGCATCTACATATATGCCATATATATAGCCTATTTTGTGTACATATATATTATATATATACATATTATATACATATATAGAGTATATTTTGTGTACATATAATATGTACACATATGTACACAAAATATATATATTATGTCTCTTAATACTTCTGAATATTTATGAAATTTTAGTGTTTTGTTCCCAATATTTGTAAGTACATTGCTAAATATCCCACAAAACATTTGAGCTGAAAAGAAAATCCTCGTACAACATGCTCATAGGCGTGGATGGCAAACTGAGTATAAAAATACTGCACTCAATTTGTTTCATTTATCATTCATACATCATTTTTCATTCCTTCAGTGCTAGTATATTAATACACAAGGATTCACAGAAATTCAGTATTACTATGTGATAGGCATGTTTTATGCATGTGACAGCTTAAGTAAGGCAATCCATGACCTCATGTTTTTCCTATTATTTGAGCTAAACTGAACTCTTTGAAACTTGGAAACACTCAGGAATCCCACTTGTAAAAATATCCAGGGATTTTGAGTTTGTGCTAAAATGAGCAAGATCCATAATTAGGATGAGGCAGCCTTTTCTTACTGCTACGTTTCTGGCAAAAACAAAACCAGGAAGCACCTACCCAAGCAAACCCTGTTAGGCCCTGAAGGTAATTATTCTATTCATTCCAGACACTTATCATTCATCAAAGATGTGAGAAATCTTGATTGACAAAACAAGGTGCTTGCCTTGCTAAAGTGGAATGTCAGAATGCAAATTCCTCGGTTTATCATTTTTTGCTGGGTGTTGTGTTACAACAAGTCATTGTGGAAATCACAATTTTTTTTTTAATATGGCTTTTCACTTTCAAATTACTTTAAGGTAAGGAAAATGCTTTGATAATTTGTTTTCAATGATTAAAACAACAACAACCACTGCTGGCCATTGTATGCAAGGCTTAAAAGAAATCTGAGAGGACTTAATTAGTATTCATTAACTCATGCATTCATCTCTTGAATAGTTATTTATTGAATACTGACTAAGTGCCTGCCACTATTCTAGAGACTAGGAAACTGTTATTTTAAATTATATATGTAGTTAAGTGTCTTATGTGTTGTAGGTTGTGGGGAGGGAATTGACTTTTGTAAACCAGATAAACATAGTTACAGGCTACTTAGAAAAAAATAAAGCAGGAGATGTGATGGAGTGTGGAAGTGCATGAGCTGTGGCATTTAGGAAAAGTCTCTAGTATAAAACAAGGCTTAAGCCTGAGCTCAGTGGTAAGGGAGAGGAAATCATGCAGTCAGTGGAAGGATCCAGTATGCTCGATGGAAATGTGGCCTAAGGGTATGGCCAGAGGCTTCTGAGAGGTGGGGCAGACAGCTGGCCAGCTCCCAAAAGTCCTCGTCCACCTCTGGGTGACTAGAGAGTGACATGAGATCATCAGGGACTCCAGTCTCATGTGGGGTAGTCAGAGAGGTCATCTTTGAGGAAGTAGCCTTTAAGCAAAGACCAGATAGACTAGATTCGAGTTTGGAAAATGAGAGTTGATAAGAACATTCTTGGTAGTGGGAACCATGTGTGTGGAAGTTTGGTGATAGAAAAGGACCTCAGGTGTTTGGAAAAGAGAAAGGAGATGGATTTGTTTCTCAGGGCTGATGGAAGAAGGTGCTACTAACTTGGCTTGAACAACAGAAATGTATTGCCTCACTGTTCTGGAGACTAGATGTCTGAAACTGAGAAGTCAGCACAGTGATGTCCCACGAGATTCGGGGTCAAATCTCTTTTGGACTCTAGTTGGCTCCTAATGGTGCTTCTCCATCCTTGTCATACAGGTGCATCCCTCTTATTTCTGCTTTGTCACCAGATGGTTCTATGTCTTCCCACGGCCATCTTCCCTCTTATATGGACATGAATTATATTGGATTAGGGCCCATATTAATGTCTGCACCTTAACTTGATTGCATACACCATAGCACTATTTTTAAATAAAGTCACATACACAAGTACCAGGAGTTAGGACATATTGGGGGTGGAGAATGGCACAAGAGAACAATTCAACCCACAACAGAGGGCCACCATGGTAGCAGTTAGCAAGCAAGCTGGAGAATGCCATGAGTTCACTTGAGGGAGATAGGTGTTGGCTGCAGCCTTGTACCCCGCGGAGAACAGCCAGGACCTTATTCTAAATGAACAAGGAGCCCTCACATGATGGAGGAACATGGCATAGTTTACATCCTTAATGATCTCTGGACACCGTGAAGGATGAATCAGTTGGCAACAAGAGTGGTGGTGGAGAAAGACTACTGCAGTGGTCCACTACAGAGGAGGGAGGAGGGTATGTGTGGGGAAGCAGGCAGACACACTTGGAGATTCTCATTCTTGGAGAAAGAAACAGGATTTGGCAATGGGTTTGGTCTGCAATGTGTAGATAAGAGTCAGAGAACCATCAAAACTGCCTCCTGGGTTTCTGGCTTGTGCAAGAAGCCACAAGGTGGCTGGTAATGCCATGTACTCAGAAGAGGAAGATAGGGTGGGACCAGGTCTGGGAGATAGTCAGATATTAGTTTGGATGCAATAAATCTGAAATGCTTGTGAAACATTCAAGAATACATTTTGAGAAAGCAGCCAGCCAGACGCGTCTAGAATCAGGAGACAGATTTGAACTGAAGATAAGAATTTGAAAGATTTTGGAACACATTAGAAATATTAATGGATTCCATTTTTATTGTTAATACTCTAATTCACTATCTTTTCTAAATTCAATTATAGTTGTGCATACCTATGAATATTTAAGCTTCATGGCATTAGAAGGCAATCGCATGATCCCAAAAAAGGTGGTAGACTAGTGTTCCTCATATTAGCAAAAACTTGGCACATGGCCTACAACACCTCTAAATCTTTGATTCTTCTGTTATCGGGCAGTCTTTATGTTTGTGTGTTAACTGAATGAATTTCAAATTGAGTAGGAAGCAAAGAGGGTATTACAGTTGTAAATATTACAAGGCAAGTGGAAAATATGATGTCCCAATTCTATCAGACTTGATTTTTGTGATTTTTTAAAAAACTCTTTGTAAGACCACCCCATTATAAAGGCATGACTCAAAGCCAAAGTTTCTCGATGGTTCAGGCCAAGACTTGTACCAACTTATAAAATGCTTTCGCTTTGTTCATAAATCCTTCAGAGGCTGGACTAAAGAGACCTGATCTCTAAAGTTATCTATGGAAGAAAAAGACTGTAGCTCTTAAGCATATGGCCTTCCGATGCTGTAAACATGAGTTGTAACCTGCACATTTCCTGGTATTTCCTGCCACTTCCTGCCATCCATGTGAAGAACAGATAGACCTCAAGGAACAAAGTCTTGTCTTTTAATTTGTATTTTTGGCAAATTGTCTTTTAATTTATATTTCAAAATATGTCTATTTTACCCTAACAGCCTGAGCCAGCAACAGAATTCTAAAAATTTATATTCATTTAGTTGGTGGTGTTATAACATTCAGTGGTCAGCAAAATTTTTAGAAAAAATGTATCTTGTATATATATATAGTATAGATACAGATATTGATATGTATTATTATGCATCTATAACATGTTATAGATATATATGTGTCTATCTATATATGAATATTAGATCCATATGTATTTTTAAACTGAAGCAAGGGTAAATTTATTTTTGTAGTAAAATGATTGCCTAGATCTAAAGTCAGTTCCTAGCCTACATTATATATTTTCAGAATGGAAAATGTTTTCCATTTTTGTTAATCTAGGGAGATGGTGAAGGGCTTTCAAATGTTATGTATTTTAAAAATAAATTGTCAACTTGAAGACTTTTTAGGGAGAGGGGATAGTGTTGAATTGCTTTGTAAAATGTAGGGGTTATGAGCCAGGCTAATGTGGTTATTGTGGTCATAGATTTTTGCCTGGACCAAAATCACAAGTGTCAAGAACAAGCAGAGTTCCAAACATCACATCATTACAATAAATATAATTAATTACTGTAAAGAGGCCAAACTCAGGAATCTAGGAGAGCCTAAAGATATTGAAGTCTATTATAAAATTATTTTCAAGAACAGAAATTATATGGTTCTTAAAAGTAGTGCTCACACTCAATCTGATGCCATGCATTAGAAAATTCATCCTGAATACCCAGTGTCTCAAGTGAGCCCATGTGGCATCCAATCTGGAGGAATTTGTTTGTTTGTTTTAGGTCTGACTTTAACACTGGGTTATGTTTCATCATTAGAATCAACTATTGTAACCAGTTGGCATATGACTGGCCCTGATTGGCTTTGCCTGGTTTAGTTTAATAAAGGCATTTGATTCCAGTGTTGGCAATGCTGATGGAATTGGATAGAAGAGGGGGTGGGGGTGGGGGAAGCTCAATAAAATCAAACTTTGCCAAAAAGGTGAAGTACAACTGTTAATTTAAAACATCTGGGGATCCCTGGGTGGTTCAGCGGTTTAGCGCCTGCCTTCAGCCTAGGACGTGATCCTGGGGTCTTGGGATTGAGTCCCACGCCGGGCTCCCTGCATAGAGCCTGCTTCTCCCTCTGCCTGTGTCTCTGCCTCACTCTCTCTCTCTCTCTCTCTCTGAGTCTCATGAATAAATAAATGAACTCTTAAAAAAAAAAAATCTTTGGTGATGTTGTCATCGCTTTACACCGTGTGTTATTGTAACCAAAGACCAAACAGACATCATACCAAAAAACTGACAATCAGAAAATTTGCCTGCAGCAGTTTTTATTCCAAATATAAAAGACATGATTCTGAACAATGCTTTTGAAATGCAACTCCTTTAAACCCAAATCCTAGCTCAGAAAACAAATGCTTTCAACACAGTACAACAAAATTAAAACTTTGGTATTTAGAAAATATTGCAGAGCCTTATCACTTCTTAATTACTCCACCGGCACCTAAAGTCTTCATGAATGAGCAAGCCAAGTATCCCATGTTGGCTGATTAATTCAGGCATCTCCTTTAAGAACAAAGTTTAGACCCAGCAATTGCCCTGCTGGGGATTTACCCCAAAGATTCAAATGCAGTGAAATGCCAGGACACCTGCACCCCAATGTTTATAGCAGCAATGTCCACAATAGCCAAACTGTGGAAGGAGCCTCGGTGTCCATGGAAAGATGAATGGATAAAGAAGATGTGGTTTATGTATACAATGGAATATTACTCAGCCATTAGAAACGACAAATACCCACCATTTGCTCTGACGTGGATGGAACTGGAGAGTATTATGCTGAGTGAAATAAGTCAATCAGAGGAGGACAAACACTATATGGTCTCATTCATTTGAGGAATATAAAAATTAATGAAAGGGAATAAAGAAAAAGGAGAGAAAATGAGTGAAAATATCAGTGAGGGTGACAAAACATAAGAGACACCTAACTCTGGGAAATGAACAAGGGGTAGTGGAAAGGGAGGTGGGTGGGGGTTGGGGTGACTGGGTGATGGGCACTGAGGGGGGAACTTGGAGGGATGAGCACTGGGTGTTATGCTATATGTTGGCAAATTGAACTCCAATAAAAAAAAACTATGTAGAGAGAGCAAAATTAAAAAAAAAAGGGGGGGGGTAGAAAGTAATTTCTGACCCTGAGGGATGGAGGTCTGCCCTATGTTTGATAGCTTTTCAGTTCTCAAGAAGTCTAACCTTATGTTACTTTCTGTATTTGAGTCCTGGGAAGCTTCTCCAGGTTTTTGAAATAAACATCTTTTTCTCTTTAACAAAAATAAAGTTAAAAAAAGAGCTACCCTAAGAAAAATTTTTAAAATAAAAACAAAGTTTATAGGGGTGACTGGACGGCTCAGGCAATTAAGCTTCTGACTCAGTTTTGGCTCAGGTCATGATCTCAGGGTCTTGTGATGGGACTGTGTGCTCAGTGAAGAGTGGGGCTGAGATTCTCTCTCTTTCTCTGCCCCTCTTGCTCATATGTTCTCTGTCTCCCCTTCTCTTAAATTAATTAATTAATTAAATAAATAAAACAAAGTGTATAAAGTCCTCATTGTCCAGAATTTCCAAACCAAGGACCCCATTTTGTCTGAATTTTGCAAAAAAATTCATTTAAAAATAGTATTGTTAATAGATTTAATTATTTAAAATTCTAATTATTTAATTATATAATATATTTAATTAATATATTTAATTCCTGGAATAATTGGATACAGACCTCACAACTCCTTTGCAATCAAAAAGTTGATTTTGTAGCCATTCTCGTCCAATACACAGACCTCACAAACTCAGCCCATCTTGTAGAGTGAGTGCTTTAACCACACTTTGATGCCCATGAGATTCACGTGGGGATCTTGTCACATATTGGTTCTGACACAGTAGGTCCGGGTGGGGCCAGAGCCTGCATTTCTAACAAGCTCTAGTGAAGCCAATGCTGCTAGTTCCAGGATCACTATTTGAGCAGCAAGATCCTGGAATACCCACGGTCTTTCCCTCCAGACTCACTTTTCATACTGCACTCCATCTTTCAGACAGCGGGACTCGTCCCCATCAGCATCACTCCCTGCTTTTCTTATTCTGCTACCACACACATCATCCTCCCCTACTTGTGCATTACAGAAAACCCTATTTGTTGCTAATTCCTATGTGTTCAACCTCAGAAACATTTGGATTTGTGCCCTCCTCGTCACATATATTGCCTCTTTCTCTCTCTTTTTTAAATATTTATTTATTTGAGAAAAACAGAGGGAGGGAGGAAGGGAGAGAGAGATTGAAAGCACCCATGCAGGATGGAGGGAGAGAGGAAGGGAGAGAGGGAGAGAAGATTCCCTACTCAGTGTGGAGCCTGACATGGGGCTCAATCTCATGACCCTGAGATCATGACCTGAGCTGAATTCAAGTTTGGACACTCAACCGACTAAGCCACCCAGGTGCCCTTACATTGCCACTCTCTTATAGGTGACATCATAGTACCCAAACTTTTCTACTATATGTCTTTTTTTTCTCACCACTTTCTTCCTCTTCCATGCTCCCCACCGACCACAACCAAGTGACTTCCCGGAGCCCACATTCCCAGTACAGTATCACGTTACTCCAATACCTTTCTCTCAATCTAGATCTTTCTCTCTCTCTTTCACAAGTGACAAACTCTTACCTTTCCTTCAGGGTCACCCCACAGTTGCTGCATCTTTCAAAGCTGTTCATCTTCCATTCATGACAGAAAGAGTATTGTCTCCCTAGGCTCTTATAACATTTATTAGTAGCTCTTTCATGGAACTGGTAACATCTTATAATAATGACTTATTGCATATTTGTCAACCTTCTAGAATTTAAAATGTTAAAATGCTGGGACTGTGTCTTTCTTATTTTATTCTCAAAATTTAGCATGGTGTTTGCCATTGAGTAGGCTCACAATAAATATTGGTTGAATGGGAGACTTTTAAAAAATTCAAATGACCTAGTTGATTTAACAGAAAAGTGCTCTCCAATTATAAAATATTTAAAAAGAATATTGAGTATAATTCATCTATATCCATGGTTCAAACAGCTGATTCTGTAATTTGAGGATAAATAGCTAGTATTTATTAAACACAAACAATTTGAGACAAGGATAGTTGGAAATATGAAATTTTAATTTCCCAAAAGTACAGCCTTGAATATTTCATTTCAGACTTCAGATTTCCAAAATCAAATTAATTTGAGTCCTTATTATTAGTGATTTCTATAAAATAAGTTTACTTGACATAAAGGATGACTCTATAAAATGCTGATATGTGTATCCATACTACACAATGAATTACTTTCATTACATACTTTTTATTATGTGCCTTTTTTCAAACACCAGGCTGGTGCTAGAAAGAACAAGACTGGTTATCTGCCCCTGACATCCTCATGGTATTGTAGGTGAGGCTTGATGGACCCCCAGTCTACTCAATCCTATAACAAGGTTACAGAAACGATTGACTCATGGCTTGTCTCAGGGGTGTCTGTTGAGCAAGAAGAGGGCTGTAAAATTTTCTGGAAGGTGGCACTAATGAAAATAGGAAACCATTAGCCACAAAAACATACCAAACTATGTCCATAGCATGAGCAATTTCATTACAATAGTGGTTTACCCTCTACGCAGTATTCTCATGTATTCATTTGCTCATTTGATCCTCCAGTAATTCTGGAAAAGAGGTGGAAAATGTTATTTTCAAAATTGATCAGAGACGTGGATAATTAAAAGGTCATGTCCAAGGTCATACGGGTAAAAGCAGAACCAAGAACCAACCTCATTTGTTCATCGGTCGGCATACTTGGCGTCTACCATGGCCCCCTGGTCTATTCTATGTGGTGACTGAGACTTTTCAAGGTGAATCTAGGAGTGCTGTCACTGAAGCACTCACCAGCAGTCTGAACTGGAATGTATCAGAGCATTGCAGTTTGCCTTGGGGGAAGCTGTGTCGTCTTAGAACCATGCTGTCTAGCTATCTTGAAATTCTATTTGTTTCATTTTGTTTTGGATTTGCCTTCCCATTTGGTTATATCTCAGTCAATGAGAGGAAATAAAGGGTCTGTGATAAGGACTTGCATGGAAATGTTATGTAAGTTAGGTAGAGAAGGAAGAGAATGGAATAGGAACAGGGACATGGACCAAAGTGGAAATGGAAAAACTGTCAAAATCTTCAGTAAGTGGCATTAATGACAAATGCCCTGTGTTAGCATTTATCCTAAACAAACAAACAGGTTCAGTCATCTCAATACAGATTCATAGTCTGAAATTCCTTTTTAGGCAAAAGATCTCTGAAATAATAAAGTTAATAAAACAAAACGGTGTCAGGCACCATCTTAACATATGACGAGCACAGTTTGTGCAGGTAGCAATTCAGAATGAAAATCAATGGGTTAAAATTTTGAAAGACATCTGGAATCTGAACCATACATTTCTTTCAAATTATTCTTCATCTTTCAAATTATTCTTCATCTGTATTTGGATTTGTTTTCAAATTACTGCCTCAAAACAGGTCTCTGGAAGCACAGGAAAAATATGTGAAATGCTAAAGTCCACAGCTATTATTCTGGCCTGTTTGATCACTTGACCATCTAAATACTGTATTTTGATTGTAAAAGTAGCCTCGAGAGATGTCAGACTGAAGGCAGGTAATTTTCTTTAAAGGAAACAAGTAGCACAAACAGAACGTTGATGGGGCAGAAACTTGTGCCGTCAGAGTCCATATGCTTATATTTTTAGAACAGGATACAGTGAAACAGAAGGAAAGGGATCTAGATAAATAAATGAGACACCGTTTGTGACAAGCAAAAGCTTTTTTTTTTTTTTTTTTTTTTTTTTACCTATTGAACAAACACGAAGACACCACTAGTCTTTGGCAGGAACTTCACAGGACAAAGCCAAGACAGAGTCATGCTATTTATGTAGTGATCCAATCCTTTTCCTGAACGTCTTTCTATATAAAAGGCAGACCATTAACAATAGAATATTAAGCAATTTAAGCATAATTGCTTGCCCATGTGGAGAAGCTGCTGCTGAAATGTATCTCAACAATTATTGATGGGTCTCTTCAGCTCTTTATCTGACAGAGGGAAGCAGAGCTGAGACCACAAAGACATTTTTTTTTTCCATCTCCAATGATCCATGATAGATATAAACAAGATGATGATGCTCTGAACCTATTTAATTGACCGGACTATAATAAACTGCAGCTGGATCTTTTCCCTTTATGGTGTTCTAAAGTCACTCACACTTCAGACGTTAGGAAGTCATCGTGTTGAAAAAGGCTTATCTCTGAGTCCGAGAGTGGTAGACAGCTGGAGCTGCGAGGGGCTTCTTACATTCTTTTCCTTTCCCAGAAAGCCAGGTTTGGGCTTGGCTGTCGGCCCATAAAAACCTTCCAAACAGCTATCCAAGAACAAAATGGGATTTCAAAGTCTACATAACAGAAGATATAAAAGCTTCCTTTATTTATTTTTTAAATGTGTAAGTAGCAACTGCATATAAACGTTTCATGGATATGGTTTGAAACAAATGATAAAAGGACCCCCCCAAAAAAATCCCATTGTTGGCAACTAATAAGGTGTTTGTGGATAAACAGTAAACTAGATCACTGATACCTGTTTTTTTTTTTCTCAGCAAAAAAACACGACCCACATCTCGTTATTGCTTATAACTTTGCCTTGCCTTTGAAAATACGAACATAAATATGTCTACATAGCAAAGCATGTCTTAGGGTTGTGTCTACCCGAGGCAATGACGCTGAGCTGGGAACCATGAGATTCAGTTCAGTTTAGCCAGAAGCTCACTGCCTGTCTGCACAGATGCCAAACAGCACAAATTGGGACTTGCACGGAGACATTCATCACGAACAGGAACATGCCCGAGCACAGCTTTATCTAATCTGGCACAGTCAGCAGCTCCCAGGAAACAGCAGTAACACAGGCAGGCGGATCCACCAGCAAGGGCTTCCCTCTGAGCCAGCTCGTCAGCTGTTCACCAGGGGAAGACACGGGGCTCAAGGTGTGCACGAGTCTTGAAACCACTCAAACAGTGGCTGGTTATCGGGGACGCCAGTGTCCAAATATAGTGCCATGGTTCAAATACCAAGGATCTTAGGCACACTCAAACACACACAGAGTTACCTGGTTAGCAGTATCATCTCCAAATAATGATGGACTGCAATGGCATTTTGTCTGCTACATTCCAGCTGCTGAGTGAAGCATTTTAATTTACGGCCATGTGCTCTCAGGGTATCATAAAAACTATGGAGCTATGAGACCCCAGGTAGTAGCCACTGGCCACCAGTAGCCAGCAGCATTACAAATGAAGCCAGTCCAAATCCAGATGTACCACACTTGTAAAATATGTGTGGGATTTTGAGGAGGTGAATTTAGAATATCTAGGGATCCCTGGGTGGCTCAGCGGTTTAGAGCCTGTCTTTGGCTCAGGGCGTGATCCTGGAGTCCCCGGATTGAGGCCCACATCGGGCTCCCTGCATGGAGCCTGCTTCTCCCTCTGCCTGTGTCTCTGCCTCTCTCTCTCTCTCTTTCTCTCTCTCTCTCTGTGTGTGTCTCTCATGAATAAATAAATAAAACCTTTTTTTAAAAAAAATGTCTAATTAATAGTTGTATATTGATTGCATATGAAAATTCTATTTTGGATGCACTGGGTCATGCAAAATATATTATTGGAAATAACTTCACCAGTGTATGTCTTTTAAATGTGGCTACTAGAAAAAAATAAATCACATATGTGGCTTGTATCCGTGGTTCAGCCAGCTTATGATTCTATTGGACAGTTTTACTATAGAATGACCAATTTTCAAGCCTAAAAATGTCAATTGTATTCATTTTCCCAGCCATGTTGGATATAATTTAATTTTTCAGCTGCATCATTAATTATGTCAGTATTTTGTACAATCTCAAAATAAATTCTTAGGCTGCTGAACTATGGATTAATCGGTTTGTTTATTAGATGAGGTATATAACTTTTGCATGCAATTAACATTCTCTGAGGAAAATGTATGATGGTCCATGGACATATATAATTAAATAAATCCATGTATTCATTGAAACAAACACACAAACAAACATGTACTGCACGCTCACTTTGCAGGAGGTAATGTGCTCTCTTCTGGAGAGGGATAAAGGCATAAAATAAATAGCCGGCCTCCAAAGAATTCTCTGTCTTGGGGAAGGGACAATCTTTTACACAGGTAAAATGACAAGAAAATTGAAGTGAAGGCAGAGAGATGAGGACACAATGTGTATAGAGACACCTCGCTGTTCTGTGAAATTGTCCTCCTGGACACCCAGCACTTGCACATATGTGCCTTCCATATTCCCAGTGTACAGATGAGAAGGTGGATGATGGAGGGCTGAAGTTATTTGTGCATAGATAGTGGGGAGCCAGGATGAAAACCACACTGAGCTGACCCTGAATCCCATCACTGGGCCTCTCCACCACAGAAAGGCTGGTGACAAGAGACATGCAGAGGGACACTTTGCACAGAGGAAGTAACATTTCTAAGAAACTCAACTAAAAAGTTCCAGGTGTCTAGGAGAGGGGAACAATTCTGTCTGCTAATCATAAAGTCTCCTGAAATAAAGTGAAGGTCCAAAAATCTATTGCATTCTTTGTAATGCCACAATTTTCAAACTTTTAAGATTCTCTGTCATGCTGGGGTATACATGCCCTAACGTTTAGCTCTGCCAAAACCCCATGAGGCAGCTCTATTACCCCTGCACTCAGGCTTATGAGCAGCCACTCACCAGGGATGAAGTCCTGGAGGCCAATATGTCTCTCCTCCCAGTGCTCAAGCATCAAAAGTCCTCAACCTGGGATCCTCTAATACAAGATCAACAAACAACAAACTTTTTCTGCAAAGGGCCAGATAGTAAATATTTTCAGCTTTGGGGGATATTCGGTTTATGCCACATGTACCCAGTTCTCTTGCTGTAACATGAAAGCAGCCATAGAAATACAGAAACAAATGAGCATGGTTGTACGTATTTCGATATATTTTATTAATGGACAAGATTTCAATTTTGTTTGATTTTCCTATATCACAAAATATTACTCTTCTTTTGAGTTTTTTTTTTTTTCCCAAGGATGTAGGAACCCTTTTCATCATGGCTTTTCTGTTACAGTTGTCTTCTGCAAGGAAACTTCACCTCCCTCTCCTTGTTTTTTGTGAGGTCATTTTTGAGAATTTTCATCTTTCCTCTTAAATGCAGAAGCATTCAAGGATAACCTATGAGCACATACTAGTAGGTTAATACTCCTCTTAAATGTGGCAGCAAGAAGTTATTAAAATCCCAAAATGATCTTCCAGGGCTAGCCACAGTGGAATATGGTGTTTCATTAACAGTCCAAAGTTGTGTTTGCACTCTTCACTGAACCATGTTTAGAAATGCTCAATGAAGAGTTCTAAACTTACAAAACTGTTATTTTCCTTCTTCTTTTCATGCTAGTTAGTATTCCTTAGCTCCTGGGAGGAGGAAAAGCATGTCCATGTATCCCATTTCCATATGCACACTGCCTGCCAGGCTCCCAGCATGTCTTACACTTCCCTCATAAATACAAGTAAAATTCTTCTAAAAGCCATTTTATTTAATGCTTGCAACAAACCTGGGAGGTAGCTCTTACTACTTCCTATTTAGAGATGAAGACTCTGAGGCTGGTAGGCCCCTGGGCAGCCCCTCTCCTTGTGCTGTCTCTGTGCTCCTTTCCCTACCTCTGTACCACAGACAACAAATCCAGTACTCAGCTCCAAACTCTCCCCAGGACCAGCAGGCTGCTCTAACTCCTGCCTTTGTGGGACTAACTTACAAGCCAGGAAGAGGCATGACAACAACCAGTTGCATTGTGAAGCAGAATGTGCCCTCAAAGAAAGTAAAGAGGGTCTGCAGTGGGGGCAGGAAGGGCAAGAAAAAATGAGCAATGAGAAGGGGGGGAACATAAAGGAGGCAGGAGATTGAGAACTTGTTTTGTCTTCTTGACTTTTCATGCTTACTACTCCTCCAGGCCCTAATCAAGTGTTTTGGTATTTTTATAGGAAGGAACTTCAACAGTCAATGGGTTTGTTTCAAGGTTATTAAAGCCTGAAGGTTTAAACCAGAAAATAATACACTTCAGAGCATGTCAACCTACATTTAGGACATAAGTGTTGCTTCCCAGTACTGAGTCTGGAATGTCAAAGATTCATGGTTCTGGACACTGGCATTTTAAAAATCACTTTAATTTTATTAAATTTTATTTTATTTAGATGGAAGAAATATTTCCAATACAGACAAAGGAGTTTACATTGTAAATCCAGGAAGCTTTGATGGTTAATAACAGTTGATTGCTCTGGTATATTATCATTTGTGAAAAAGTTAACTGTGATAATGTTACCGTGTCTTGCCAACCTGTCATTAGTCAGGGGGTTAGGAGAAATACTTTTAGCCCAATTATCATTCCAGCTGCTTGTCAATGTCAGTTGTATTAGCACAGCTGAGACTTAGCATTAAACCTGAGCTACAATCAAATGATTATTTTGTCTTTTTTATATCAGGTAATTGTTCCCCCTACATAGAGTGATATGTGAATTCTGTTCTTTGATTAGAAAAAATATAAAGTCCTAATTAACATTAATATATATAAAGGAAGCATTGTTTCTCACTTTGAAATTAATCAGATACGTCAATATTTATAAGAATTGTTTGTATTAACAGAGAAAATAAGGAAGCATTCAAGGATAAACCAAAATGACTTATCCAAATGAACAATCTGAAAGAGAATTTATATCTTATTGTCTGACTGCAGAATTGCAAAAGCTCAAAACTGGCATTTCCATGCATTGAAGGAAACTTGCAAAGATTAAAATTACCAGACCTACTTGGTTTCAATTCTATCATGGCAATTTTGATTTCTATTAATATTACCATTGTAATAGTGATGCAGCATCTTCCTTCTTACATTTGACATGGATATTTGAAAGTATGAGAATCCATTTCAAAAATTTTGAAGCCATACTGTGAAGTGCTGACTCAGACTTGTAGTACCAACAGACTGGCCAACCCATGGCTAAGATGTTCAAATCTCTGAAAGAAGCCAGGGCCACAAGATATGTAGACCAAAGCAGATTTCCAAGTACAGAATTTAAGCTTGGACACCTTCATTTCCATTATGCCTCCTGCCAAATTATAGCCTCCTATGTCCCCAGTGTGGGAGTATATGTTCCCTGGAGTGCAGAGAGGCATTGGAGTGAGGAAACAAAATGCCAGAACATCTATCCATGTTTTTAATCTATAAAAGAAAAAAATAAGCTTTTATCTAGAGTATGGATTGACTCATTATTCCTCCTCTATCCGTGTTTGCTAGTCACAGTTTCAGTGATCATAAGATCTAGTATTAATAAATCAACTCTCAGAAATTAGACAATGCCTTAATAATTCCTTCCCCTTAATTAAAACAGCAGCAACAACAACAACAACAAAAACCCTGCAGCCTCCAGATCAAAAGTGATGCTAGAAAAGCAAACACATGTGAACAATAAGAAATAGTGAAGCAGATAGCAAAGCTGACACTTGCTTATTTTGGATGGAAGTCGTGTGCTTCATATGCTCCTTAGAAAGACTGGTAACTTTTTAGTAATGTTTGCTTTTTAAAAACTTGCCAAGGGGATATAGACTTTTGAAAAGTCTATGATATTTGTTTGATATATGCTTGGAAATGCAACCAACTACATGATTCTTTTGCTGGAAACGAAATGTCACATAAAATTTCAATTTCTGTGCACTTAAAAGCATTGAATATAAGGGTGCCTGGATGGTTCAATGGGTTGAGTGTCTGGCTCAGGTCATGATCTAAGAGTTCTGGAATCGAACCCTATGGGGCTCAGTGCTCAGCGGGGAGTCTGCTTGAGATTCTCTCTCTCCCTCTGCCCTTCCCCCACTTGCACTCACACACACATACTCTCTAAGATAAACAAATCTTTTAAAAAAAAGTCGAATATATAATTTTTTACTAGCCTATTAAAATCTTCCAAATGATGAGTTTCAATGAAATCTGAGTTTGTTGAAAATAAAAAAGTACAAATTGCAGTATCTTCCAATGAGTTTGAAGAATAACTGATTAATATCAGCAAAGATAGCAATTGGCCCTCCTCATATCAGCAAAACCTTGATGTTAGATGAAGCAGTTCTCACTCTTTCCTTATTGCTCTGCCTCTCTGTGTGATGTCTGCCCACATCATCTCTGGTGCCAGATGAGAGAAATGTCAGGTAAGTGGAAGGATTTACATACTGATCTGTCCAACTCATATTCTTGACCAAATCATTCCTGCTTTATAAAAAAATCTCCTTGTAGTGAGGCAAATGACCTGTCATTTAAATTTGAAAGGCATGTTTATAATACAAGGTAAGTAAGTGCATGTACTGTATTATTAGGGTTAACATTAAGATGAACATCCACTTGCAATACTGAGTATTAAAGAAGTGAATACAGGGACATTTCACGAAGGAAGTAGCTTCCAAGAGACCAAAAAGCAAGTGTTATTAGGACTGGTGCCAACACTGCATCCTGAGCAAGGTAGTAGAGTTTTTACATTGTCTTATCACCCTACGTATCTGATCTAAATGCATATCTAAAATCCTAAGGACACTTTATATTCATGTATACAATAGAGTAATGAGTGCTTGGAAATGAGGTTAAAGCAAAAGAAAACTGAAGAGAAAATACAACTTAAATTCAGGATTGCCTCATAGGAAACAAACTGAGGGTTGCTGGAGGGAAGGGGTCAGGTGAATGGGGTAATTGGGTGATGGCCATTAGAGAAGGCCCATGACGTAATGAGCACTGGCTGTTATATAAGACTGATGATTCACTGAATTGTACCTCTGAAACTAATAGCACTTTGTATATTTATTGAAATTTTTTGAAGATTTTATTTATTTATTTATTTATTCATGAGAGACACACACACACACACAGAGAGAGAGAGAGAGAGAGAGAGAGAGAGAGAGGCAGAAACACAAGCAGGGAGAAGCAGGCTCCATGCAGGGAGCCTGACGTGGGACTCGATCCCAGGACTCCAGGATCATGCCCTGGGCTGAAGGCGGCGCTAAACCACTGAGCCACCTGGGCTGCCCTATTTATTGAATTTAAATAAAAATAAAACAGGGAAAATCTTTTAAAAATAAAATAAAGATAGTAATCATTTTTCCTAAAAAAAAAAAAAAATTCAAGATTACCATCATATGGAAATATGTTGAACTTCTAAGGTTACTATCATCCACAGTGCTTTTAGCATGGTATCAGCAGCCAACATAGATGGTATAAGCTTTACTCATAACAAGTCAGTAAATAGGGATCCCTGGGTGGCGCAACGGTTTGGCGCCTGCCTTTGGCCCAGGGCGCGATCCTGGAGACCCGGGATCGAATCCCACATCAGGCTCCCGGTGCATGGAGCCTGCTTCTTCCTCAGCCTGTGTCTCTGCCTCTCTCTCTCTCTCTCTGTGACTATCATAAATAAAAAACAAAAACAAACAAACAAAAAAAAAAACAAGTCAGTAAATACAACCTTATATGCCACTGTCAAACATGTATTGCTTATATTTATATTCATTCATTAATTCCAAAATATTGGCAAAATGAATTTCAATTATTTTGCAATCTAATGTGCTTGTGAAATATGAATGCTGATAATATACAGCAAATGTGGAGGACTCTGTACATCTTTCTGAAGCTCTAATTGATTAAAATGTACAAAACCAATGTATAAAACACATTCCCATTTTGAAGACAGTTACATTATCTACACTCATAAATGAAGACTAAAGCCACATACATTCAGTAGTTTACAAAGGAGACAATTATTTCATCCTAGGATACAAAACATCTTTCATGAGATTTCCCTTTCAAATGTAATCATTTTTAAAAAGTATCACTCTCATTTCCAAAGGATATATGGTTTGGGGTGTTTCTAAAATGTATACTCATGGATAATTGACCTTTAAGTGAGTGCCTTAGTGCTTTAAATCAAAGCCCTTTGATGACACAATCTTCATTTGAGAGGTTGACCTCTCTACTTTGGCTGAGAACAGCAAGAGGGAAGGATCTGATGTACACAATTATTTTTCCCCAAACCATACCCCAGCAGTCCCCTTTGCCCATGTTTACAGAGCAAATGATCTACAGTTGAAGACATTGTCCATCTGGCAGCACCAGCACCTTCTGCCCAGTCCCATCTTGTCCATCCTTGCATCTCTAGCCCTGAGCAAGTGCCTGACATTTTGGAGATGTCACAGAATAAATGTTTGTGAAATAAATGAATGTATTAATGAAAAACTGTAAAAACCATAACTTGTTCTAGGTAGGTCCTTCAGTATCAGACTTGAAGAGTATCCTTTATTGAGAATGGGGATGGCGTGAGGGGTTTTTGTTCCAATGTGGTGTTGAATAGGAGCTGGGCAGTAAGGCAGCTGGAATACACCTGCGAACCTATGATCAGCCTACAAAATAGTTTCTTCTTTATTCGTAGCAGAAAGACAAAAAAAATGGATTCGTTCTTCCTTTCGATACCTCACACACAAGTGTATATACATCTATATATTGTTATGCATCACTATTGTGTGTGCATGGGTACTTGTGGGAAGACACATGGGTGTGCTACTTTCAAGAATGTTAATTTACTTGAAATTTAATATGTACTTCTAAAATTATTAAGGGATCCAAAATTTCAAACTATGCATAATTATGGGGCTGGTGGCTGGAAACAGCAGAGATAGGCAGGGCATAAGGAAACCATAAGCTCCAGTTCCTAATGACTCCCAAGGACATCTTTAAGACAAGAATTTGGACATTTGGGATTGTCAACAAACAATGTTAATCTTTAAACCTCACAATACTTCCAGGTTCTCCAGCTACTTGATGGAACTTGTAAAAGTCTATCTCTGTTTCCCAGGTTCCTTTGAAAAAACAAGATACATTTCAATATATGTAAATTCCAATGTATTATGTTATTTTTCTTCCTTTATTTTATTCTCCCTCCAGGCTTTATTATCTCAAGTTATTTTTAAAATAGGCATAGGCATAGAAAGGAGGGAATAAGGTGTACAAAAATCTCATCACACAGGATGTTATTCTCCCCAGTAGAGAGGGGGAAAGATAGGATTTTCAAAACTTCTAACTTCCGTACCTGACATTACTACCTGAGAGCCAGCTCTCCTAACAGCCAGAAAGAAAAAGACTCCTGAGACAGTCTTCTCCTTTTTACCTGTTTTGCTTCAGGAGAGGAGGGAATAAAGGGCTCAGTGATAGTGAATGATGGTGGACAGAGAAAAGACAGACCTTGAACCTGATAATACACAAAATATTTCCTTTGGGAATGAATTGTAAGATCTCTTACTGCAATAAGGAAGAAAAATAAGGCATGGGAAATAGGGAAACAGGTTTTCAGTATAGATCGGGAGGCTTTACATGGCTGGGGCAAAGCATAACTATTATTTCATCTGGAAGTCATAGACCAATGTTGATAGCTACAGACTCAAAAATACCTAGTTTCTTACTCACTGAGGCATAATGGGGTTTACTAAAGAGCATCAGATGCCTCAAGACATCTCTGGAGGGGAGCAGGAAGTTGCACTTGGATGTCGTCACAGAAATTGAGCCTGCACTGATGCTCAGAGGTGCCCTGGGGTGTGTTCCTGCAGAAAGGTCACCGTACTGCTGGGAACGGTGCTGCAGAGAAAGCAGACACTCCAGTACAAGCTGGAATACACACACCCTATGCCCATGCACATCCACTGCTTCCTAACCTTCATGTCTACACTCAAACTCATTAGAAGCATCTATGCATAGAAACATAGCCAGATACATGCTTTAACTCTCTCTCACTGATGGTACATGGAGGCAAGCTAGAGGGTGTCGAGTGTACTTTGGATAAGCCAAGCACATGATATTTTTCCCTGTTCTAGGATCTTGATAAACCCCAATGAATAAGATGGAATACTGTTACTACCCATTTGATTAAGATCATCTTCAGGTATCAGAGTGTGGTGAACACGAACTACCCACAAGGAGACTTGGCTCCCAGCCTTGTTCTATCCTGAACTCCATGTGTTACTTAAGATAGGTCACTTGGGCAGGCTGAGTGGCTCAGCGATATAGCATTGCCTTCAGCCCAGGGCCTGATCCTGGAGACCGGGGATTGAGTCCCATGTCAGGCTGCATGGAGCCTGCTTCTCCCTCTGCCCGTGTCCCTGCCAATCTCTCTCTCCCTCTCTGTGTCTCTCATAAATAAATAAATAATCTTAAAAAAAAAAAAAAAGATAGGTCACTTACTTCGTTGTATGTTAATTTCCTCAGCAAAATTGATGGCTAATAAAATATGCCCAGTTTTGTTGGTCAAGGAAAAAGCCAGAAACAGAATTCGCTCAAGATAGCTCCAGTGAAGATGTTGATGAGGGAACCACTTACAAAGGTGTGGTTTAAAGAGATTAAAAGCTGGTGAGACACCTGAGACTATTTAAGCAGAAGGTTGTTACCAACCCTAGAGCTGAAAGGAAAAGCAAGGAGAATAGCGAGTGGAGATGGGATGGCATGTGGAGCCCTGGTTGGTGAGGGGGGATCAACCACCCCCAGTGGGTGGCTCTGGAGCCCAGTCTCTCCCGATGTGCCTTGAACCTACTCCTACTGCTTCCTGAAGACCAAGTGGAAAGCCAGCAGCAAGACAGCCTGGCGGAAAGAGACCAAGCAGGGGAAAAACTGTAGATAAGGGAGTCGGGAGAAGACACGTAGAAAGTAACCAACACACCTACATGTTTCACAGAATTATGACGAAGACTCCAGAAGATCACATATACACACATATTTTAGAAAGCATGTGACATGTTGTTTTTAAAGTAGGGCAATATTTGTATTATGGAGAACTTCTCTTTTGGATATGTTGTTCTTTATTCTGCTCTTACGAAGGAATTTTTGATTCTTCTCATTAGTTCACAAGACATGAGGAGCCATTGGAATGAGTTCAAAGAAAGTAAATGGAGGAATAAGTTTGAGGAGGGTAAGTCGTCATGGAAGTAGAGGCCAGGGACAGTGTCTTGAGGGGAAAAGTTGTAAAACAAAGACTGCTGAGGCCAAATGGATAGGAGATGAAGGGATGTGGAATTCAGCCATGTGTCAGAAAAGATCATTGCAATAAATCCTCCTGGTTCTCACTTTAAAGTAAATATTATTCTCTGGCTTTAATGTAAATAATAGAGCAGTAATGGGATCGTAATGACAAGCACTACAATCAGTTCATCAACTTACACTCTTCCTCTGCTTCATAGCAGGGACCTATTTCTTAATCATGAAAAAAAATATTTTTAAACGCATAGCATCTCTTCACAGACTGAAAAATGGAGAATTAATCTCCGTGGTTTGGTAAATATAAATGTGACCAAATTAAAAATGAGTTACAGAAACATCTCCCTGACACTACAGATATCTGGAACAAACTCTTTCGGAGACAAAAGCCTGGCAGAAATTGTAAAGACTGGAATTCTGGCTTCGAGGAGGCACGGTGTCCCCTGACTGATTTATACTCTTCTCCATAATTGTATTCTTCTGCCGAAGGTAAGTTAAAAACAAAAATGAAACTTCCAAAACTCTATGAAAAGAAAACCCTGAAATCCAGGCGTGTTTGCTCATTCTTGGGTCACATGTCATCTGGGCATCTGCAGTTGGAAATGTTAGACTAGGAATCAGACAGGAATGAGACGCTCCATCATGATTCGGTAGCTTCTATTGGCAGCAGGGTCTGAAACTTAAATAGAATCCTTTGTTATTGTGGTGCTTCCATGAGAAATGAAAGCGTGAAACTAAGCTTTAAAAATCCTCTCTAAATCTGCTTTTTCAAGACTGTTACTTTGGGAGGTGAGATAACTCAGGGCATTGTCACAGGGGCCCTTTGGCAGTGCACAATGAGCCCACAAATCTCGGCAGATAATGACCAAAACACTGAAAGTGATTTCATGATGTCAAGAAGGCACCAACTGGATATTAACCGCCTCGCTAAACCTCAATACCACCAGGTATATTTACTAAGGAAAAGTGAACAAGAGCCACACAAGGGAGATCCAGGCCAGCAGAGAACAAACCTAAGGTTAGAAGCCAGATTTCTCCAAAAGTTACAAAATGGGGTACCCGTGGATGGTAGTATTATTGTTTATTTGGGGAGATCTGTATTCGCTTAAAAAAAATGAAAATCTCATGGCTACCAAGATACAGGTTGTACATTCTTCACTCCCTGCTGATTTGAAACTCTGCTTCTAGCCTCACATTCTGTCCTGTAGATTTGAAGTCAATTCCCCACCATGCTGCAACTCTGTTTCAGGTCAGCCTTATGAATGGACACCATTCACACCATTCATCTAGCTCCTTGCCTTTCTTGAGCAGAATGAAATATGAAGACTCATTGTATTACACTCTGAAGGTAAAAGCTGTGGCTAGATTGACGAAATAATTATGTAAATAATGGCAGATGTCTAAGGAAGACTAATGGCTGAAAAAGCTGAATAACATTAAAAAGTTAATATATTTAATGTTAACCTTTGTAGCTTTCAGTAATAATTCAAATCTAGGAAAATTGTTGTAGAAAGCATGGTAATATTAAAGCAAAGAGAAGAACGTCATGGTAATAAATGAATCCCTCAGTTTTCCGGGAAACTAGCAGGATATTATTTTACTTTAACACTAAAAGCCAAACACAAGGTTTTATTAATATTGAGTGCTAGTCTTTGGACTTACCTGGAAAGTGGAGACTTTTAATTTCTAATTATTTATTTTGATCAGCAACCTAAAACACCTCAGCATAAAGGCTTAAAAACAAAAATTGCTATGATATAAAAAAGAAATAAGAATTTAGAGATTGAAACACGAAAGACTTAATTGGATTTTTAAAGAACATATAATGGGAGCTTTATTAAACCTATCTAGTGATGAATATTATATAATTACACATAAATTATACCCCCCCAAAATATTCAGGACCAATAATAACACAAAGGCAGATGAGACTAAATAGGTGGTGAGATAACGGTTTTTGTGTTCATCTGAGATGGACGAAAGATGGTTTGGAGGAAGGCAAGAAGCAAAGAACTTCACTAAGGAAAATAATGGTCTCCAGAAAAACTCTTGGTTATTGGAACAATTAGACTAATCTTGACATGGAGAAAGGGTTTGATTTCTCATTCGTTTCCTTCAGGTAAGACTGGAGATCATCTCACAGGGAAGAGAGAAAAAAAAAAAAAAAAGAAACAAGAAAGAGAAAGGTGATTAGGAGGAGGTTGCTTTTATCCAGAAAGATCTAGAATATCAAAGATAAATATTTGAGAGTCTATGAATGGGCCCCTAACTCTTCTGCTGCTGCTTCTCCTCTTTGCATTTGTATTCTCTGCCAAGGAAAGCTGACTTAAAAAGCATTGCTCACATTCTGAAAAGGAAATGTGTAGAGCTGCATTTTTCTCCCATCAGTAAGACAATAAAGACCAGTCACTGGACCAGCCTGTGTATAGCTAGAGTTCTCTTAAGCCCCTTAATGAGATTTTTTTGGAATATCCATAAGTTGCCTAGCAGTTGATTAAAATCAAGTTGCTGCCTGTGACCCAAATAGCCTAAAAATTTATCTCTTGTTTTCCATTTTAAATAATTAAGTATCTGTGGGATTAGGGAAATAGATCTGTTTTAGGCTTTGTATATTAGAGTAAAAACCAATGTACATTCATTTCTGTAACAACAAAATGAATGGAATTGAATGGATTCCATAGGCTTCTGGATTCTGAGAGACACATTTTCTCTCTGGGCTCTTAAGACCAGCAGAAAATAAGCAAGTCATGGAAAAAGTAGGCATTTGAGAACACACTTGACTTGCTTATGGCTGAGGATTCTGGACAAGTAAAATATTAATACCACACATTTGTAATGATGCTGGAAAGCTAGAAAAATATGACTTACTATGACAATCTCTCCAGCAAGAAGCCATATTGTAATAGAGGCTCTATGAGGAGCATATCCAGTTATTATTCCCCAAACACATTACATTGCTTGGTTCTAGTCTGCTAGTTTGAATGCATATTGCTCCCTGGAAAGAACTTACAATTCCCTTTACAATGCATTTATAGTTGATTAAAGAATGGATTTGCAATTCAGAGTCTATAATTAGAGCAAAGGGTCTCTATAATTTTAGTTACCCTCATCCACTAATGATGATGTTATGGAGATTAGCCACTATTATAAGGACCCTTGGCCACTAAAATGATTACTGGAAAACATGTATTGAGGTTTAGTAGCCCATTCTTTTACCACAGGAAGCCTATTATAAACAGTGTTATGCAAGGCTACTAGACAGGAAAAATGAGATTAACAATTAACACCTTGCTCAAAGGATTAGTATATCTCTTATGCCGTGATGACTTGGATTCTAATTAAAATCCTCAGAGGTGTGTGTGTGTGTGTGTGTGTGTGTGTGTGTGTAGATGTGTGCCCACATGTGTATATGTCCTTTGCCAGGTGCCTGACACTTGCTTGGAGTTTTAGAAAAAATGGATTGGCTCATGACATAAGCTGAAATCAAGCCTTTCTATGAGGAGGGATTTCTCATTGCTCTTTAACCAGAAACCACATAGTGTCTTCCAAGGGAAATCTCAATATTAAAGTATTTAACTCCTATAAATATATTTCATTTTCATATGTGATGCAATTTCACCACAGATTTATGGAGTCCTTCCTATGGGGTTCTGCAGTTGCATAGATTTGCTACATTTTATGTAGTCAGAAAACAGTCCATAGTGCTTCAGAAATCACAGCCCATACATTTCAGAAATAGGGGCTGTAAAACCATTGTAGGGATGTGGGCAAAAATGTAAAATTTTCTGTTTATATTGTTAAAAAATCATTCTATTCTAATTTC
Organism: Vulpes lagopus; assembly: GCF_018345385.1. Lineage (NCBI taxonomy): Eukaryota > Metazoa > Chordata > Mammalia > Carnivora > Canidae > Vulpes > Vulpes lagopus. The sequence continues at coordinate 6,509,270 of NC_054839.1, read as the reverse complement.
TACTTGTGACTTTTAAAGTGCATGTATAATTGGTATAGTAGCACATTGTTATTATATAATTTATAAATAATTTGCATATATTAAATGTGTGCATGGTTTCTTCTAACTGAAAGGAGTTTGCAAACAAACAAAAAATATTTCCCATCTTTTTTTCAATCTTTGCCAGCCATGTGAACTTAAGAAGAGACTCTAAAGTGTTTCTGCTCTCACCCCTTTTCCTTTTTCAAATTCAAATTGGTAGGAAAACAGGAAAATTTAAATTCGTTTTCTCCTCAAATTCCTAGTTATTCTTGGATTAACTGACTTAGAATTATTCATGATCTGCTGAAGACATTTCATTGCTGGGGTGAAAATGATGATGAGAAAGAAGTGTTATAAATAGTACACATTAGATGATGACTAAGTGCTGTGTTTCAGGGAAGTAGAGAAGATTATAGGTGGAATGAAGCTTTACTGTAGGCTTCATTAAAACTTTGAATAACTTGTATATCATCTCAGTTAATGAGAAAAGGGCGAGGCCACCAGACAGAGGAGGCAAAACAAAAAACAAAAAACAACCTTCTTCAAAACTGAGAAAAATCAAACAGACTCAAATCTGAGACCATGGTTTAGCCATCATGGTACCTCTTTGCTTAGTGCACTGCCTGAGACATGGTCTGTGCTCAGTAAACATCTCTTAAGTAAATAAATGAACACATCTATGATATCACTGCAAACAGTTCAAAGATTGAAACACACATCAGAAATAGTAATACAAGTCTAGATGATATTTTTTTAATTTGAAGATTCATAAGATGCTGAAGAACAGGAACTCATAAATACGGAGTAGAGAAAAGGTAGACTGGGAATGACATGTAGATAAGAGTCACTTCACAATGTGGCCAATCCTGAGCAAGGTTTAAGGTCTGATGGAACTGCATGGTATCTTCTCTAGAATACATGCATGCTTGGAATAGCCACATTTTTCCCCTCTAATTTTGAGGGGAAGTTTTCTATATATTAAATGTAATTCTTTGAATAGTGACAAAGAAATAGATACCAGAAATCTGGTCATTTTCCACTTCTGAGAATGACTATAGATGTTCTGCATGACATTTTGTTTAGGAAATTTTGAAACTATGTGTGTTAATAACATTGCAGCCAAACAAATGACTATTTGATGAAGGGAACGGGAACAAGTGCAATAAAAATGGTCTATTAATGATAAAACAGACTGCGTATTCAAACAAACATATAGGCACAGTGATATTTCTAATGATTGTTAGGTGAGAAAGATCATTTTAAACAATCTCTCCTAGGATTGATGGAGGGAGAAGTCCAAAGTTATTGTAGGAAAAAAATAAATGAACTGTAATATGATTGCCTGGGGCTTAAAAAAATGAAATGAAGGAAATGAAGATTATAAGCAGAAGAGTATTAATTGTTTCTACAGGAATAATAATTAGATTTTTAATTATAGGTAAAATAATGTCAATAAAAACAATTAGTAAATAGGATAAAAATTGCTTACATAAACAAGTATGTTTACCTTTATGAAACAGTAATATTTAATACAATATTATTTGTTATATCAAAGATGAAATTTTTCTACTCTTTCATTATACACTAACATTTTCATCCTTACGTAATGAGTCATTAAAATACACACAGATGCAACATAGCAACATCTCAACTGATAAAAGTGTAGAATAATGAGGTGTTATTTTTTTTCAAGTTAGGAAACTGGACAAGTTCTGTCTAGAAAGCATAAGTAAAGAAGAGATGCAATAACTGTCTGGAAAAGTTTTTACAAACACGATGGAGTAAATAAGGCCAATCAATTATTCCTGGCCCTCTCAACAGACAAAACTAGTCACAGGACTGAAAGGACAAAAGAATAGTATCATTTAAATGCATGGTCATGTTCCTCTGATATGAACATGTGAATGAGAATTGATCTCTGGATTGCTTTAAAACGACATTGACACTCTGAAAATTTAAAAATAAGGAAAATAACTTTTTAAAGTGTGTTTGATTATTCCAGGCTTCTACAACATTTTAGGATATGCTCCACAAATAAAATCTTTTAAAAAAGGACACGCTGCACAGAACAACAGAATTGGCCCATTTCACGAGAGAAAAAAAGTAATTCTTCCATTTTATTAAGATTTTATTTATTTATTCGTGACAGAGAGAGAGACAGGCAGAGGGAGAAGCAGGCTCTGTGCAGGGAGCCTGATGTGGGACTCGATCCCGGGTCTCCAGGATCACACCCCAATCTGAAGGCGGCCCTAAACCACTGGGCCACCAGGGCTGCCCATAATTCTTCCATTTTAAAATGATCTGTAAATCACAAGTTTTATTAAATTTGAAAAATGGGCTTGCCTTTTAAGATAACTTAAAGTTAATAATCAAGATAGGAAATGTAGTAAATAAATAATAGTAATGTAGTAAATAAATAATAAATATTTTTTTAAATAAACACTTCTAATTTCACCACTAAGAAATCTGTGAATTTTTCTATTTTCTTTTTTGTTCCTTTTCTTTGAAAATTGATTTACATACAAAGAATTTTTTTTTCTTTTTTCATTTCAAAAAGTGGTTTTTAACAAAAAGTGATTTTGCCCCATGATGGGCTTTAGAAATGTTCAGAGTCTGTGGGATGCTACAGGTGTCTAGTGGGGAGAAGCCAATTATGCTGTTAAGCATCCTACACAATGCAGGACAGACCCCACAAAAAGTAACTAACACAATTTTAAAATATTCCAATAGTTGCATGAGATGACATCACAATTTATCATAAGACACTTAACCCTTTCACATTTGTTAAAACAAATGGTATTTTAAAATTTTAATTTCCCCAAATACCTGTCAAATATCAAATTTGATTTTTTTGTTTAATTAGTGAAAACTCGGGCAGCCCGGGTGGCTCAGTGGTTTAGTGCTGCCTTCAGCCCAGGGCCTGATCCTGGAGACCTGGGATCAAGTCCCACATCGGGCTCCCTGCATGGAGCCTGCTTCTCCCTCTGCCTGTGTCTCTGCTTCTGTCTCTCTCTCATGAATAAATAAATAAAATCTTAATAATAATAATAATAATAATAATTAGTGAGAACTCCATGATTTTTCTTTCACCTTCTCTTAAGTTTAAAGCTTTGCTGAATTCATATTGTTATTTTAATTAAATAACATGAAGCTTACTTCCCAAGCACTTGAAGAGAATTTCAGAATATTATAATTCCCTCCACTCTTTAATAACTTCTTAAAATATCCATTTATATTAAGGACCTGATGCTCATAATATCCTCTACTGACTAAAAAAATTAATATATTCTGAAGATGGTTTGTTTGGTAAATAAAAAACTTGACTCTTCATATACTCTCAAATTAAGCCACATTACAGTCATCTTATTAAGCCTGGGTTAGGAGCTGCTTTGTTTCTTCTTTTTTTGAAGCAATATAAGATTATGAATAAACAGTTCACACTCATGACTCACCAAAACAGAAAACAGAAAAAAGCCAACACCCAAAAAACTAAAAAAAAAAAAACAACAAACAAACCTGACTGAAGACATGATTAAAGATCTTAAATATTTTCACCAATATGCAAAATCACTTATTTTCTCCCATTTCTATCAATTTTCCTAAATGTACATCTTATCAGTAGGTTTATACCACTGTTTCTATATGTCATGAATCGTGAGAACATAACTTAGACAAAAACTGGTTTTTTTGCATAATTATGTAGACTCCAATGTGATGGGTGCTTTTGTAAGAAATGCAACCTAGATTTCTTTGTGATATTTTAGTATTTTTCTGAGGATGTGCACACTGATCATATTTATCAAGTCCTATGCCTTGAGCTTCAAATTACCTTTTCCCACAGTAGCTAAATCAAATGCTTTTATGGGAAAATGTAAAGGAAAAATAGGACTCATCCCCTTTCCCCCAAGTAAATACCATCAAAATGAATCCCAGTTGGAATTCCCTCTGTCTGCTGGCTGGTGCTCCTCAGAATTGTCTGGAGCCTGTAAGGAAAAACCAGCATAGCTGTGAAGGAGCCCCACATCAGGAAGTGGAGGAGAAAAGGCAACAGGTGAGTATATGAAAGATGTCATTTCTGGTTAAATGTTTCTATCACCATCCCTGAGTTCAGACAATTGCAGTGAATGAGTTCATTGCCAGCTTCCTTTTCTGATTTTTACCTATCCGAAGATAAGAGTTGTGTTTAGCCTCCCTCATATGCATAATAAGATAAAATGTAGTAAGAAGCATTGTGTACCATATTCTTTATCATGATAATTTTTGTTGTCTGTGTGTGTGAGTGAAACATCAGTATACGTCCAGTCATATCAGTGATTTCCTTTTGCAAGTGTTTGCTGATTCTACTCATTACCTCCTGACCTCACGATCCAATCAATATCTTTGAAAACAGTGACCCTATTTCCAATCACCCTATGCCAGCTAAAGTCCTACTGTCTTCCTTTCTCTTTGTATCCAGTTTGGTTGTGAAAGCATCATTTTAATCAGAGTAGAAGCTCTCTTCTAGGAGGAAGTGATTCAACTAGTGTAAGTGATCTGAAGTATGCACACCCACGTTCCATCATCCCAGAGGTCACCAGGAGCAGGACCCTCCCATGGACTTTTCTTTTGCTCTAAGGTCTGATTCCACATAGCTGTCAACTCACCAGCAGTAGGCCATTTTTTGCAATTTGACATTTCCTTCCCTTTCAAATGGATTGTAATTTTTTCACTCTTAAACCGCATCTTGCATTTTAAGTCGACTTTCAAATTAAGCATATGCAACAGAGATTTACCTCAAAGTTTTCATTCAAATTTATCTCTCCATTCCATTCCACTATTAATATTTTTCACTGTAAAGGGTAGTTCTATGTATTTACAAGTGTTTTAATTAAATGCATTCAGAAAAGTGAGATAAACAATATTGAGAGCTGTTTTCTTTAGTAGATTATTGGAGACATTTGCAGGATTGAGACCTAATATATTATATATCCATTGTTTTTTTTTTTACAGATCATTGATCATTAATGCAGCTCTGTGTTAAGTGGAAACACTCCCTAATCCTTTCGGGGGAGGGGGGAACACTCACTGTATACCACTTCCAGGCTTCCAGTTTCTCTCTGCCTCCCCTTTTATGGCATATGTGAGTGCTGAAGTATCATAGCTGACTGGGAGTTACGTGAAGAATGGGCATCTTCATTCTGCCCCTCTCCTCCTCATGGGGCCAGCTGCCTGCAGGGGGTGAGCATTCTGGTGTCACTCTCTGTCATGTTAGATTTTAAGGTCAAGGCACTGGTCTCAGATGAAAGGTCAGTAGTTCTGCAGAACCTTCTGGAATTGTGTGGTTAACCCTGTGTGATGTAGAGTTCAGGGTCTGAAGCTCCTGCTACCACACACCCAAGGCAGTCCTACAACCTTGCCTTGACCTGGACTCCCGCCACGGGCTTCTCCACCAGTCATTCAGTTCTTGATCCCCTTCAAATACCACAGTAGCTTCGCTGGTGATCATGTCTCGTGATTGAGTCTAAGCAAATACATTCATCAAACTGAAATTCCTAAGGGTTGCTGTGAACACTTGTATTTATGAAATAGCACTTTTGCTGCCCTCAGTTTGCAACCTTTAGGCACATTTCTTCTGGCAGAATTCAGTTCATTTCTTCAAAATCTGTTTGGATCTTGAGTAACAAACACACATGCCATTTCTCTTGGCTTAATTTTATCTTGAAATTTGTTTGGAATGAGCTTTAGGTCTTTGTCAAAGTTATCCATGTCAGTGGTGAATAGTGAAAACTGACGAGGCTAAAAATGCTCCCCAAAAATGTTCTGTTTTCAAATTCAATCTATTTATCGATTGTCTCCCTTACGATCCTCTAAATTGTTAAATTTGTTTTATAACTGAAGCATAATTTCTATGCTGTGAAAGGAGCAGGTCTTAAATGAACATTTTAATAAGTGCAACAAATGCATGCATCCTTGTAACCCATACCCAATCAAGATACAGAACAATTCAACTCTCCAAAAATGTTTCTTGGTACCTTTTACCAATCAGTTCTCCACCACTGAACTACCACTGTTTGATTATTATCACTATAGACCGGTTTTGCCTCTGTCCCTCTGACTGAGTTCTGCAGGTTCTGTGAATCCTTGTCTGTTCTGGTCTTTGTCTTACATGAGGATGGCACTGAACAGTTACATTATGTTTTATAACAAATGGCAGAAACCCCTGATCGGCTTGAGAACTTACTCAAAAATCAATCGAATACTGAATTGTGGTGTTGACAGTTGTTTTCAGCTTGGATTTATCTAATATGATCTATAAAATACCTATTGCCCATTAGTTATTATCTCAGAGATGGAGTTTCATTTTCTACAAATGTGTATCCAACTCTGTTTTATCTCTGACTGCTATGCACTCAGCTGTCTGTGGATTCTTCCCACATGGGGTTCCAATCTTAGAAAAACAAAAACAAACAGAACTAAGCACTCAGTGAAATTTAAAGTTCTGACAAATAGCTAATAATATTTTAGTCTAAGATGCCTCAAATATTGCAAGAGACGTACCTATGTTTCAAAAAGTTATTCATAATTTATCAAAATTTCAGATTCATCTTGTATTATATCTGAAAACCCTATCCTACATAAATTGTGTTCCACTCCAATCCTACAATGAGGAGACAAATATTATAATCCTTTTGGCAGAAAGAGCAACTTCTCTTAGAAGTACCAAACTGAACATAGATTTCCCCAACAGGATGAATCATGAGGAATGATACTCCCTGTATAACATCATTAAACATGCCACTGGCTGTGGTATTTCATTGATAAAACCTTTAACTTTTTCATGAGACTCTTTCCTATGTGAGTTTCATTATAAAATTATGCAGAAAGTGAATGAAAATCTACATCAAAGTGTCTCAAGTTTGGCTCTTGGAAGACTTCTTGGAGTAAGTCCTGCTGCAATATTGATCTCCACGTGATTCCATTTCCCCTGTCATTACCACCCATGCTCTTGCTATGGCTGATATTCAACCCTCTATGCAAGGCTCTGGTTCTCAACTCTGTGTATTGGAATCACTTCGGGAAATTTCACAACTCCCAATACTCAGGTTCTATCTCAGAT